>NC_139479.1:36151319-36831873 GCF_008360975.1 Lichenostomus cassidix
AATTCATTTTGAAAGTATTATAATTAATTTTAAATCTAAACTGACATAAAAATCATCATTATATTTCAATTTATTTCAGTGGACTTTGTCTGTTTTGTATTCCTTTTATTTCTGCAAAGAAGACTTAGGATTTTTGGGTTCTTTTTCTCTTCTTCCAGTGCAGATGAGGAGAAGTGTATGAAGAATCAGGGTAGAAGTTCTGCTGAATATAATAGTTAGTTTAGGATAGTTACAAGTACTTTGCCACCAGTACCACATATTCTTTGCTATTCCTATTACTATGCATACCTGGCACAAGTTGCTCCCAACATTTTTTCACTTTCTAAAGGAAATATTGCTCAACCCTAATCCATCTGGCATTTTCGTTGTTCAATGCTGCTTTTTCCCCCTACAGAACTACCATTTTTCCTGGACCTTACAAATTTTCTGCCAGTGGAGCCTTCTGATGGAAGTGTTTTGTAAAATCTGGACCATCATTTGAGCTTGAATTTCCCTTAACTAAAACCAAATAGAGTCTTAGGTATCTGGAAGAAACATTTGGAAAAAATTAATATGAAGAAGCACTGGTGATTATAAACATCTGTCCTTCAGCACTGTTTTAGACCCACAGACCATTTTGAAATCACTCTGACTCATTTATTTTAAGTGCTTAATACAGCAGCATTTAAGAAAAATATCTATGGGATTTACTGTATGGAACATTTATTGTAAAGAGAGTAATAGACCTGCTACCGTATGAATTATAAATTTGTCTTTTGCCTTCCTTCACTGCTAACAATTTTTTGTAGTGTACTTTTATGAGAACAACTTACTGACAAAGCTGTGTTTAAATTTTTTGTATAAGTATATGTCTATATATCTCATGAACACCATTGAGCATCAAAAAGGCACCTCTATGTCCTTTACCTTTTTCCTTTTTATTTTTAGTACTGGAACACAGAGCAGCAATATTGTTCCTTATAAATAACATAAATTATATAGCCATGCTCTTTTGGGAAAATAAACCATTTCTCATCTGCTGAATAAAATACCTTTTTCACTTTCAAAGCTATGCAGAACTGTCGTATTTTATACATTAGACAATGTTTATACAAGCATGCTTTAAAAAAAAATCTGGATGAACAGACTTTATCGGGTGTCAAAAAGCATCTGTTGATAAATGGCTTTGTATGTGTTCTGTGTTAACATTAATCAAAAAAGGAAAGTATTCCTTCTTAATCCAACCTCCTAGAATAACCATACATTTAAACAGATTATAAATTAAATAGAATACTTTTGTAAGGCAGGTATTTGAAGATTTTATTGCAGAAATAAGACTCAAACAAGTAGAATTATAACTACAAAAAAAAAAATTTAACTTATTCTTAAACGCTAGCATATTGTTTAAATTTCAGGTATTTTATTTATTGGATTAATGTTAATTTTATGTTGTGAATGGAATCTTTTCTCTCTGCCAAAGCGAAACAACTGTGTAATACATTAGGTATTATTGTTCATAAATAATAATAACAGGGTCTTGCTCTGTCTTACAATTATGTATAGCTCTGCTATGAACCTCTTAAAGGTGGTATTTGTTAAGCAATAGAAGCATTATTTGGTCATAAAACAGAGCAAAGAGGAAAACAGCAAAACTAAGAAATAATGCAACATCGATGACTGGATGATGTGTACTTCTATGTTAATGGGTTAGTAAATTCTTTAAATATAAAATTTTGAGATGTGTTAAAGTCATGGAAAATGAGGCTGAAAACTTCTCAAATGCTTCAAGAATTCATCTGTGGAAATTCCCTCCTGAAGAGAGGGTCACTATATCTAAACTTTTCCTGACAGATGTTTATCTAACCCACTCTTAAAAGCATCTAAAGATAGAGATTTCACATCCTGCCAGAGCAATCAGTTACCTTGCTCAAATAGCCTCAAGACTGGAAAGTTTTTCTGAGTGTCTAAGTTAGATCTCCTTCAATACAATTTAACCTATTTCTTTTTTCCTCTCCCCTTGGAGACAGTTCCACTTGGAGACAGACTCTTTTCTGCCATAATGTTCCATAGATTTGAAGGCCGTTATTTTGTCTCACTTTAGTTTTCAGTCCTGCAGATTAAACCAGCTGAATTCCTCACTTTTATCACACGCAGTAGTTTTCTAGATTTCTGGCCATGGGAACTGTCTTCCACACTCTGTCATATGGGTTAAAATCTTTTTATAAATGTGAGGTCTAAAACCAGGCCAAAAATTCAGTTGAGATCCCACTCATGTTAGACAGACAGGAAGAATTTGCTTAAAGGTCTAATTTATGCTAGTCTTCATACTCTCTTCCATGTTCTTCCAAGAGCAGGACAGGTACAATTCCTTTACTGGGAGTTGCAATCAGTCACCTAGGAGCCATGCAACCAGGAGATGGACTCTTAGGACAAGATTCATCAGCCTTTAAAAATTAAATGCCTTGCTATCAGGACTATCTCTGAAGGTTGAAGAGCAAACAGCTAGTCCAAAGGTAGCACCTCTGTAAGTGAGGTCAGCAGCAGCCTACGCAAGAGGGCTGAAATATTCCCTGTTCAAGTCTAAAGAAGGTTTGCTTTTGGTCTGAGAACTTAATCCTGGCTCATTATATTCCCACTTGACCCTGGGAAATCTCTCTCCTTTAAGAGAGAAGGGGACTCCTTTAGGACGCCGTGTGTGATCAGTGTGAATAGGGTGTAAGGGTGGGAGTGACTGCTGCACCTGGTCAGCCAGCTGCCAGACCCAGGCGTTTTGCTGCTCCGAGTTCCTCTGTCAGTGCATTCAGCACAGTTCCTTCATATGCACAGAGTAGCTATACCCCAGATTTCATCTCAATATGGAGTGTAAAATGTATATTAGCATTGTGGCAGTTAGTAATTTTTTTGCTTCTTAAACAATTAACAGATAATTAATCTGGTTTGTATATACAAAACACTTTTTCATTTTAAAACAGACACTATTCACTCTAAGTGAGAAGTACGTTTGCCCTGTTGGCCTTTACTAAAACAATAAAATACAAAGTCTGTTTAGAAAGTAAGATAAAATCAATTTTGGTACTAATGCCGAATCCTAACCAAATTATCTGTTTCTTTCCCTTCACAGGACCTCACCTGATCTTTAATTTCCCTCAGAAGTAGCTCTTGTTGCCTCAAAACAAACAGGTCTGACATTTTGCAAATACATTGTCCTAATCCACTAGTTCATAACTAATATCAGTTGTTAGCAGAGTTGATTAGCAGCTCTGTGTGGAGCCTCTGCCTGTTTGCTGAGCTGTCAGCTCCTGCCTATACTAGTGTACAGCAGAAATGGACTTAAAGTAAACAGTGTTGCCACACTGAAGATAAGGAAATGTCTAGATCAATTTAACTTGCAAGCAATTTTTTAAAGGATTTTGCTGTGTCAAACTGTTTATTTTCAGTGACAAATTACAACAAAAAGCAGGGGGGAAAATCAGTGCTAAACTTAGCTTTAATCTAGTGGCACAGAAAAGAAACCTTAGAAAGGTCTGATGATTCTGACATCACTGAACAATTCTTAAATTTTATAATGGTGTTATAACAGAGGAGGAAATAATACGAGCTCAGCTTAATGATATAGCACAAGAGCATTATTTAAAGCCTATCAAATATGCATAGATTCTTCTTTATTAATTTAAGCTGTATCATATATATTTTAGACCAATTTAAATGAAGATTGATATATATTTTGTGATTTACTTCTACCAGTTCAACTCCCTCTTTTCATTCAATTCAGAAATGATGGCTCACATATATGTTCACAGGTGTGTGTACATGTGTGTGGTCATGTGTATACCTGTTGTTTTTGATAACAGAATAATTTAAGGTCAGTTGTGTAAATTTAAAAAAATTACATCTGATACCACAAGCTCAAGAAAAATGTCAGTCTGGGAACTAGGAAAAATCAATGAGTCACAATTACAACATCACACTGTGATAGGTTGCTTCATTTTATCATTATTTACAGCATTTGATGTTGTAAATAGATTCTTTTATGGTCATGAAGTGCAGTAAAAATAAATGCAGACAATATTTGATTTATATAAAACTTTGAATTCAGAGATTCATGTAGAATGAGAAGTCAAGCATGAAAATAGTTCTTTGGGTTTGGGAAGAAAATTGTTTACAGAAATAATACTTTACACATAGTTCATGAGCTTATAGTAGTACTGCATAGCATATGCCACCACAAAGTTTTCTTTATGACATTTTTTCTTTGGAAGTTGCACAAACTGAATCCAATGAATTATAGCAAATTTACTAACCCCTTGTTCTTGCAGCAGTTCCTGAGACATGAAACCTTTCTGCTACTGAAGGCTTTTTTTTGTTTCCTGGCATTTTCCTGGATGATAAAAAACAGGCATTTTCTAATTTTTCTGGAAAAATTCACTAAACCAGTTACACAGCAGGAATATCAAAATCACTGCATACCAAGTGGACAACCAGTAACTAGCAAACCATCATAAAAGACTGCAGAGAGCATAGGAACTGTCTATGGTCTGGCAAGCAATGATCACATTCAATTTGTAGATTGAAAATGATGTTAAGTCATGCAATATCATTTGTGCTACCACTTTGATCTTATTCTAAAGGAACTTAATTATTAAGCTTTATCACAGGATATTTTATAATGTCTTTCTGCTCCTGTTAACAATATTGTATTCTCAAAAATTTTTAAGAAATACTTACTTATGCCTGCAAAATGGACATATCTTTAAATGCTTAAAGATGTAGACTGCACACATTTGTATCCCTTCACACATATTTCTTTCTGTTACATTCTGAATTTAAAAATACTTCTAATAATAGTACAAAACCTGCTGTTCTCATTCTCTAGAGGCAAGAGTTCAAGGTAAGAATTTGCAGCAGGATATTTTGTAACTTCCTTCAAAGTGCTTGTGTATGACCCAACTGTTTTGGGTTTACATGGCCGGGTTTTGGTATCATGGGCTACAGGTGTGGTTTCTGTGAGAAGCTGTCAGTAATTTCCTCCATGTCTGACAGAGCCAATGCCAGCTGGCTCCAGGATGGTCTCACTGCTGGCCAAGGCCAAGTCAATCAGGAATAAGAGTAATGCCTCTGTGATTACATATTTAAAAAGGGAAAAAAGTATTGTGCAGATATAATTGCTCTCAGAGAAGAGAGGAGAGAGAATAAGTGAGAGGAATAGCTCTGCAAACACCACGGTCAGTGAAGAAAGAAGGGCAGGAGGTGCTCCAGGTGCTGGAGCTGGGATTCCCCTGCAGCCCATTGTGCAGACCATGGTGAGATAGCTGTGTCACTGCAGCCCATGGAGGTGCAATGGGAGTGCAGAGATTCCCCTGCAGCCCATGGAAGAGCCCAAACCAGAGCAGGTGGGTGCCTGAGAGGAGGCTGTGACCCCGTGAGAAGCCCATCCTGGAGCAGGGTCCTGTCTGGGACCTGCAGAGCTGTGGAGAGAGGAGCCCACACTGCAGCAGTTTCCTTGTGACCCTGTGAGATACCCACACTGGAGCAGGGTGTGCCTGAAGGACTGCACCCCATGGAAGAGTGATCCCCATTGGAGCAGTTCATGCAGAACTGTTGACTGTGGGATGGACTCACATTGGAAAAGTTTGTGGAGAACCGCTTCTTGTGGGAGGAACCCCACACTGGGGCAGGGGAAGGACTCTTCTCCCTGAGCAACTGCAGAAACAATATGTGATGAACTGACCATAACCCCCAGCCCTGATCTCCCTGCTCTGCTGTGGGGGAGGAGGTAGAGCCTGGGAAGGAGGGAAGCATAGGGGTAAGGTGTTTTTAAGGTTTGTTTTATTCTCATTATTCTGTTCTGA
This sequence comes from Lichenostomus cassidix, assembly GCF_008360975.1. Classification (NCBI taxonomy): domain Eukaryota; kingdom Metazoa; phylum Chordata; class Aves; order Passeriformes; family Meliphagidae; genus Lichenostomus; species Lichenostomus cassidix. Next base: position 36,157,148 of record NC_139479.1, read on the forward strand.
TTTTGTTAGTAATAAATTCAATTAACATGCCCAAGATGAGTCTGTTTTTTCTGTGATGGTGATCAGTGAGTGATCTCTCCCTGTCCTTATCTCAGCCCACAAACCCTTTGTTATATATTCTCCCCCTTGTCCAGTTGTGAAAGGGTGTGATAGAGTGGCTTCTGTGGACATCTGTCAGCCAGCCAGCCAGGGTCAAGTCACTACACCAGAAAAGAAAGAAGTTTACATCTTCTCCAGTGAAAAATATCTCACTCGGTGAACTTAATTGGAAAATTTGAGCAGATAGGTACTACTTAATATGAATAAGGTCCTCACAACTAAGTCTAAAAGAATTAGAAATAGTACTTACTACATCTCTCCTTATACCTAGAATGCTGTACAACAGCAATATTTGCAATTTATTTTTTTCAGTTCCTCCACCAATTTTATTTTGAAAAATATTTGAGATTTGAGTTGAGATGTTTTTCCTATTAGTAATTTTATCTCACTTGTTCACTGAGTATGACTTTTCTGTGTTTTGATAATCACAGTATTAAACTCTGTATATCATAGGAATGCTCAGAACAATGGTACAGGTAAGTGTGAAATTAAAACTCTTCATTTACCTTTGCAGCAAATCTCTAGAGTTTAGAAAATGATTTTTCGGAAAGATGTCACTTGTATCTGGAAAAGTTACTTGATCTACTTATTAACTAAACTGATGGGTGAGAGTTCTCTCTAGCATGTCCCAGATAGGGCCAGCTTGAGGATTCTCAGCCATGTACCAGATTAATTTTGTCAGACTCTGAGGTTGGATTAGAGAGAAAGGTTTGGGGAAAATAAGTTGGAAATATGATGGCTTGCTCCATGGCTGTCTTCAGGGAAAAACACATCTTTTTGGCCACAGTGGTCCATGTCAATTATATTCCCTTAACACTACAAATTCCAGGATTAAAACCCAATGCCTCACTCACTAAAGTGAAGACAACATTGCATGTATCATGGTTAACCTACTATATTTTCAATATCTGCACTGTTTTTATTGGGAATATAACTCCTGGATTTCCAGGTCTTGAATTCAGTTTTCTAGGTTCATTTTATTTTTTTCTAAATGCTGTGGATGGGCCATAAAGTTAAAGGATTTGGGATAATTTTTTTTTTATTTTTATTAAATATATTCATAAAACTGAACTCCTTGATGATTCACTTTAGCAATATTATCAGGTCTGTTGGCTACTATAAATTGAAGTGGGAATGAATAAATTCAAATTGATCTCTTACTAATTAGCATCTTTCTATAAAATTGCAGTAAGATGTAAGACCATGAATATGGAAAATTGGTCTGGGAAAATACAGACTGTGTTAAAAATGGCAATATTCTAATAGATACTAAAACCAATTATGTTGGGATCTTCAAAGCAATTTAGTTACCTTCCTGTTTATGAAAAGCAATCTGGCATAAATTCTGTCAGTTGTGGAAACCCTCATTTGAATAACAGTCCATAAAAAAAATAGTGGCTGGGCATAAATGATATAAAATCAGAGTCCTAGAATGTTAATGTGTTTGAATGGAACTTAAAAATCATCCAGTCCCAGCTGGACCAGGTTACTCAAGGATTTATCCAACCTGGCCTTGAGCACTGCCAGGGTTGGGTCATCCACAACCTCCCTGGGCAGTCTTCTTCCAGTATCTCATCACCCTCTAGTTACTTTCAGGACACTTCTGGACTTAACATGGACTTTGGGAAGGCCAAAATCCCCTTATTAATGACACCAAAGTCCTCAGCTAAATTTAATCCTGACTGGAAAGAAAAGTACACTTGTAAGAAAAGATTCAATTATTTTCTGTTCATATTACAAATTTCTTTCTATCAGCACCTAGAACATGTAATGCTAACAGATTAGAAGATAAGTTTATTATTTGGCTTTCTTAGTACCATCTATTAAATTTGTTCAGTTTTATGTTATAATACTAGTAAAATTTCTACTGACATAGTGACTAGATTTCACCACCCAGAATTATTATTTTTAGAGAGCTTTTCCATCACTAAACCCAAATTTGAAATCTCCCACTGTTAATCATAACTATGTCTTCACTAGAATTTAAACAAACTCTTCTTTAAATATAAACACCATTACAGGAAGCAATTGGAAAGCTTATCTCATAAATATCCAGAAATATTACAAATTAATGTAAACTTATGATATCTAATATAGCAGTTTGGCTTTTCGGCCATGTATGATTAGAAAGAGAAAATGTTTATACTGCCAAATTAAAGTTGAAAGACAGTAATACAAACTTTTTTCATTAACTCTGGAAATTTTTTTCTTTTTCCCTTTCCGGTTAGCCACTACCTCTGACTTCTCCCATCAGACTCTCCAAAGACAACTGAGCAATTACCCTTTGTCTGTGAGGTTAATTACCAACAATACCCAGCTGACCATTAAAGATCTACGTAATCAGTATTTGGGTAGACAGGAGACAGAAAATGTGAAAGTAAAACCAGAAAATGTTGGACAAGGTAAACTTGCACACTTTAGGTATATTATGTTCATTCACCTAGCCATAAAATATGTAGAATTCCATTAATTATTAATTCAGACACAGTTAACCTTTATTTTTCTGTAACATTTGAAGGGTATTCCTAATAATTTCTTTTTGATGCTGTCCCTGGGGGAGGGGGGAAAGAAGCATTCACATTGATTTAGATTTTCATTGAAAAGATATTAACCCTCTTCAAACTGTGACATCAAAGAGTCCTTGAAACTGAATGCGAACTTTTCAATATCAAGCATTTGCAAAGGAAGAAAGCAAAAAAGAACGGGAGTGACAAAAAAGTAACAGTAATTTTTATTATTTTAAAGCACTTATCCATGACACATAGTGGTAAAAAGTTGAATAAAGACTGAACTGAAAGTTTGCTCTTTTACTTTTATAAAAAATTAAATACCCACGATAGAAGGGGTTTGAACCATGTGCTCTGTACAATCTCTTACCCAAGGTGGCAACTTCATGTTCACTTAGATCAAAGCACACATATCAAGTCAGTTGTAGCGCAGATCAGTTTACCAATCAGCTCACCCTACAACCAGGTAGATACCCCCCAAAAATGGAAGGGGTTCAGAGTTAAACAGTCAGCTGAATCAGGAGGAAAGCTTAAGCCTTAACCCCCAGCACTGTCATCCTGACCACAGGAGGAAGTGCTCAATAAACAAAATTGACTGACAAAGATATCTAACAAGGTACTCAAGTGCATTTCAGAATCTAAGTTCTTCAGATATATCTTGAGCACATATCAGAGTACAAGACAGTGACATTTTCTGCCTCTTCTTTCTGCAACCCATATCTTGCTTTCCCAGTAAAGGAAATTCTTTGTTCTTTGGAAGAGAGGTAAAAGGCATTTCTATCCAAGGCCTGATGCAGATGCTTGGAAGACTGGGATGTAAGGCACACCATGGGGCAGTTTTGCATCTCAGTATAAATGAGGCTGAAATTTATCACAGAATATGCTGTATTCTAGCATAAAGAACATCCCAGGGGAGATGGGAAACTTCAGAAAAGATCATATTCTTTGGTTTATCATTCTTCGAGGAAATTATATCCACTACGTTACTGAAAAGGGAGTAGTTCTGATGCTGTCCTATTTTGTTTGGATTGATTCTTACCATTTACCAATTCCAAAATCCTTTTTCTGACAAATTGACAAAAATTAAAAGTTTATATAATATTTTTGTGATTTGTTGTTATAAATAAATCACTCCTAATAGTTGTTTGTATTAATCCTTTCCTTACAGAAAGGTACATGCAATCTAAAAATAGTTTTTTTCATTGGCTTTAGTATCTATTTCTATTCCCAGATGATGTATATGCCTAATTTGTTCCTCAGTCCTGTGTGAGTGTTAATTCACTTCTAGCTCCCCTTCAGTGTAAACCAGCTTGCTCTTGCTAAAAAAAGCCTACACGTGATTCTCCAGATTATTCTTCTTGTGGAGTTTCACTGGAAGGCTTAAGGAAAAAAAATGAATGAAATTTTGATATTTGCTATCCTGTGACTTTTTCAACATTTTGTCAGAAGAACCTGCATTCCCAAATGCTTCAATAATATCTTCACTCTGATGTTTATGCAACCATCTGGTCTGCACAGACTTTGTCTGCTATCAGACACTTTGAACTGAAAAAAGTCACATATATAAATTGTGAGGGTCATAGAAACCTAACAAGTGTTGAAAACATCTCAGTCCTCCAAGTTATCTGTTGTAGAAAAAAAATTAATCCCCTCGGAGAAGTGAACTGTTCTGGACCATTTAGCTTTTGTGCCTGCATGCAGCTGTGAAGTGCCAAAGAGTAAATTCTCAGTGTGGCCTAGTATTTCTTCATTATATAGTTCCATCTCTTTTTTTATATGTGCTGTACCTTGGTTTATGTGTCTGAGTAAAGAGAGCTTTTGTTACTTTGATGAAGGATGATACAGAGAGCATTTCTTCTATTTTGATTTACTCTTTTGGGTTTTGGTCTAGTTCTGACATAATTGAAAAAATTATTCTTGTTTCTATTGCTGTTTTTAAATTACTGGTATTCCAATGCCCATCTCCTTTTGTTTTGTTTTGGTTTTTGGGGTTTTTTTTGTTTTTTGGGTTTTTTTGGTGTCATTATTTCTACACATTACTTGCTACAGTTGACGTATCTTTGCATTGATTTTTATTGTGTTGAGAATATAAATTTCTTTGTACTTTAATACTTTGTTACGCTGGCTTTCAGTAACTTTTTTTGCTTGCTCCTACTTCCCTTTTGGTAGAAAACTAACTTTTCCAGGCTTATTGTGTTGGCACATAATTACTCCATTAAAACGTATGAGAAAAGAGATATGTTTATTAGCCCATGATTAAGAGATTACTGTCAGTATCTTTCAGTTTCTGTTTATTTAAACCAGGATTTTTTTTACAGAAGAATAGCAGTACCCTCTTCCAAAGTGATGTTGAGTGAGTAAATGAATTAATATGAATAAGTGGCTTTATGTACTGTCGTGAGAAGGTGCATATCATTATGGTAGGAGAAGAGACCTATTTGTTATTATGACAGTAGCTGAAGAACTTATTGTGAATTTAAGTGAGATAAATAGCATGTAACAAATGCTGTAAGTAATAAAGGAAAAGAGAGTTTGTTTGTTTGTTTTAATAAAGTTGTGTGATGCCACTTATTCTGGATTTTTCTATCATTTTAATACAACTTGGAGGTAATTAAAGTTGCTGAGAAAATTCAATTTGTTTTAAAAGTTGGCTTTGAATAGACATACAATTAGCTTACCATGGGCTTTCAGAATTGTCTTGTGTTTAAGAATCTCTTAACTGACAAGATGGTTAATGCAATTGTATCTTATTTTCCTCCTTTCTCTTCTTATTATGTGCCTTTCAGTTTCCCTTCCAACACTCAGGACAAAATTTCTCCTTGATGCAGGACCAAGTATGGTCTGGTTTACAAAGGCAAATCAGAACAAAGAGGGAATAATATGTGTGAATTCATGTGTGAATACCCTGACATGAAAAACACCCTTTTGTCTTGTTAGGCTCTACCATGGTTGGATTTTGTACAGACAGAGGCAGAAACAGATGTGATATCTAAGTAGAAAAGAAGTGCTAAAAAAAACAAGGCCAAAATCAAGCAATAGTGGCAGACAGTAGGCTGTATACTCCTTCAGATCTGAACAGTGTTGGCTGATACAGGCTGTAGATAATCAATGTGTCCATTTTGTTGACATTTCTGGGAAGTGGAGGGGGGGCAGAATTCTTCTGAGCCCTTTTTTTTGCAGCAGCACAGATGACAGCTAGAAATAAACAGTGTTTTCATGGCTGAAATGTCTGCCAGGCGTGATCATATGCAGGCTCTGCTTGAGGCAGCAAAATGCTGAGCAAAAGGTTGGGGTAGTAAAACAACTTGATGAGAGGTAGCTGTAGCCCCACATTCTCTTTGCACATTCAACCCACATCGCTAATGCATGGTGGTAATGGGCACTGCTACAAGCACAGCTCGTATCTAATCCAGCCCTAACTCTTGATCTGCCCCTTCCTAAGACCTTTCCCCCTTAGCCTTTTGTCAATGATTGTAATGTTTATGTGAAATCAATAAAAAATGTCTTTTTTAAAAAAAACAAAACCCCGAAGTCCTGACCTTACTAGAGAGCTGAGAATTCAACATTCAGCTGAGGATGATATCACCCACTGTGCAGAGCAACTGGCCAGCTGGTGAGAAATTCCGGCTGTCATCACAGTGCAGGGAGTTAACATATTTATCAGATACTTGAGATGAAAAAGTGGTAGTTCATGGGGACTTTTTTTCCCTAAGCCATCTGGTCCTGAGGTGCCTATTACATCTATTATTGAATCATTAAAGTCAATGAGGTGAATAACACGATTAAACTTGTTTACTTGTCGTGTAACAGTCGGTTAACAGTGAAATGTAACTTCTACTTTCTGGTTTACTCTGCATTTAAAATACGTCTTGGTTCCCCTAAGTGATACCTAAAATTAATGCCAGATAAATATCTTTTAATTTGGACTCTAATTTAAAAGTACATTAATTCTTCTAACTCTGTTCTACATAGGAATATTGTATTGCAGTCCCTGCAAAGACTGCTCCTTATAATTAAAACAATAAAATATAAATAATTGGCAATAAGTACAGATATGTATACTCATCATTTCACTCTACTAATCAGGTATGTGCACATTTATGGAGATTCTGCACAAAATGCAGCTTGTTCGTGCAATTGTAGGAAAGGCAAAAAGCAGTAAATCTGATCAATATATAAAAGTCCGATTTGCATAAAAAGGTTTAAAGCATTTCATTAGATACACTCATAAAAGTGTGAATAAGCAGTTATTGTATTACCATAAATGGATTATACTTCTTTGTACTAAACTGAGATTTAAATAATATGGATTATACTGTTTGAATTAATTTTTAAAGCCAGGAAATCTTACTGTAGTGACAGTGAAATTTAGTGTAAAGGTTTGAACAGCTATAATTAATGTTACGCTAGAAATTAGGAGCTAGAGATGCCCTCTCATGTTTATGTTAAGACCTCCTTTTGATATCTGCAAATTTTTAAAAGTGCAAATATTCTTAGTCTTGATGTGAAATATTTCCAGTCAAGGGAATCTTGTTCCTAGAGTTTAGTAGGCTTTAAATCAGAGAATTAATGAATAATATTATATAACAATGTAGATAATTATTCATGCCAAGAAAAAAAGGTTTAAATAAAGGAATAAAAAAAATGAAAATGTATGTGTAATCATTGAATTTGCTACAGTCATGTCTGCATGGTCTGCTTTAAGTGATCTCAATGCTAATCAGCAACCTCTCACTCCATGTATCAAACCACCACACATTATACTATGTTTTAAGAAAGAAGTATTATTTTATATATTACACCGAAAAGAATAGATCTTCCTGTAATATCTTGTCCTGGTAGCTTGACCTCCAGCTCCTAGTTTATCAAGCAGATAAAGTTGTGACACTTGGAAAAACAGTATCTAAAAAAACTGAAATAAACTAAATAACACTGTTGAGGGTTGTTTAAACTAACTGATTGGTCTATACGCAGAACTATACTGGGAATACTCGCAATATCATGGAATTATGGAAACATCACATAATGTGCTGAGTTGGAAAGGACCCATAAGGACCATTGAGTCCAGCTCCTTGCCCCATGGCAAACACCAAAACAGAGATGTCTCCCATACTCTCTGAGAAGCTGGCGTTGAAATGTCGTCCTCTTTACTTTGCAGGGATTTTATACCAACGTTAATGTTGTCCAAAGATATATTGTCAGCTACTTAAGTGCTCCGCTAAATGAAGCTATTGTGGATCACAATGAAATCACTTATCCATAATACCCATGTCATTAACTCCAAGGTTTATTTCCAATGCTAATCTGTTGTGCTGTAGTCCTCACAGAAGAATATTTATTATTTGAGTCTTTGTATCCAGTCAGAATATGCTTCATTATTAACATCTTTATTGCTTTACCATTCAAACTTGTTTCCATGCTGAATACTTTATTTTGTTTGACATTGTTGGTGATCTGGGTTGGGTTTTTTGTTTTTGTTTGTTTTTTTTTTTTTTAAATTTCTTTTCTGACTATATTATAGAAAAAGAGTACAGGTGCGAAGGTGTGTGTCTCAGGAGACATAACAAGATTTAATAAGGGGCCATTATCCTAGACTCAGATGAAAGCTCACTGCATAGGATTTTATTATTATATTCAGGACACTAAATGTAATATTATGATTAAATGAATTATAATCTCATCTATTCTTCCTTCTACCATCTATTTCAGTTCTCCATCTAGGGACCAGAGAATGTTTTGGTTTGTTTGGTTGGTTTTTTTTTAATTAATATATTGCATTGTTTTAATCTCATCTTATATTTAATTTTACCTATTTTGTTGATATTATTTGAACAAATGCATTTTTTTAAAATTTACAGTTAAATGTTAGATTAAGGAGATAGTTAGTCTATTACATTCCTTTTCTCTATATGCTCTACATCTTTTACTTTGTTAATTACTAAGTAAAACTTACATGGCAGTTAGAAATTTTTTTAAATGAAGAAAAAATTACAAAATTAGTAGAATCAATCCAGAATCTTAATACAGCTGTACATATGTGATGTAGGGAGTTAATTTGAATTCCAAAGGGGCTAATAATTTTTATTAATATCTCTTTGAACTATCCACCAGTCTTTTTTCAGATTTTAGAATGATGGGAATGTTGCACAAATAAAGCAAGCACAGAAGTACATCCATGACAATATTTTCCATTTTGAAGACCAGACAGGAAAGTAATATAAGTGAGCTAGAACTGATGTCTTTGTAATTTAGTGCCTGAGAATTAGATGGAGGCAGGAGATAAACCAGAATTAGTCCATTCATCATTCTAAAAGGACTAAAAACAAAAAAAAAAAGAAAACGCAACCAAAAATTATTTCATTATCAGAAACCATAATATCAGTTCCCTTACCACAGCATGAAGTTTGCTAGATTTTAATTTTTCCATGTACACTTTCTGAAAGGAAAATAAGGTGTTCAGCAACTATTTATTTATTTTTAAATCAAGAAAGTTCCATTTAAATTTTAGAGTTCCTCCAGTTAAAAAAATACAGTAAGAAACAGTTGACACGATTTGGCTTATAGTCTTGTAACACCCACATTTCTCCATCTCTTCCACCTGGCAGCTTGGGAAAGCTGCCCAGGTTATACCAGAATGCTTTGGAACAAAACCAGTCCTTTAGCATACTAGGTGTTGACAGGCCAACCTGGTTAACACATGGTTTTGCCAGGGAAAAAAAAAATTATGCTCTCTGGATAAACTGAATCATATTAGCTTTGAACATGTCAGATGATCATTTGGAAAATGTAGTTACAATTGTAATGTGATCCTATCCATACTCTAGAAAAAATCTGAGGGACTGAAAAAAATAGCAGTCATCACTTTATCCTCAGTTTCGTAAGGCTTTTGGGGGAAGAACTGACAATGTTAGGTCAGAGTAATAGGTATTTTATGTATTATCCATACTTATATCTCTTTGTTAACTGTAGCAGCTGGATGAATCACACCCTGGAACAGCTTATTTACTTATATTGATTATGAAGGGAGACTAGAATGGAAAGCTTTGGGGTAGCAGTCTGCACTGCTGATGTCAACAACTGATCAGGCAAGACTTATCCTTGCAGACATACGCATGACAAATTGTAGAATAACATATTGCTCTACCTATGTAGCATCCAAATGGGTCTGAGTTCCAATTACAAAGGAAAATGTAATCCCACAATATTCATCTAATGACTTGTGAACAACAGAAATTATTCAAATGATCTTTTAGGGTTAGGGTTGGGGGGTTTTCCCATTATTATAATTATTATTGTTATTGTTTTTGAAGTAGTATCTTCTGAATTTATTCTCAACTGTCAGGAATGATGCAGACTGAATAATTTCTAATTTTTCAAGATGCTCTTTAGATTTTTAGTAAAACTCCAGTTTTTTCAGTAAGAAAGTTGATCTTACTAACAAGAGTTAGAAGGTCTATTTCCTCACTGGTCTGTTTCTGTGACTTTTGAAGGTAAAGAGTGTATGTAACAAAGTCATAGGAAACAATTTTTATCCTTTTGCTGGTCAAAACCATATCCAAGAATCTATCAGTGTTGGTACTGTTTAAAATGCGCAAAGAATTATCCCTTTTGCAGGTGCATAGGGCAAAATGACTTTTTGGCAGAAAGGACAGTGTGGCTGGGCTGTGCTGTGTCTCTGCTTAGATGTTCTGCATGATCAGAACTGGACCATTTTTGTGCTGTTTATAGAAAATTATCATACTGATGCTGTTCACAGGGAATGATTTAGTCCTCTGATTTCTCTGAAATATAATTGATCTATAGTTCTCTTACTTTTGTTAAACAGTCACTTTGGTGTAGAGCTATATAGAGCTTCCAAAGGTAGAGCTGAGATAAAATTTTCCCAATTTGTTCTGCTTTTCTTTGACATTGGTATAAACATGTATTCTAAAAAGGATGTAAAAGATATACAAATGTATCTTTGGATGCATTTGCAAGCTGTTTAAAGTTAAAGTTTATTGCATTAAAAAATGCAATAATTTATGTACCTGAGGAAATATAAGGATGTTCTCATGTATTGGACCAGCATCCTGCATCTCTGTGTTTTATAGCTCTTCAGAAAAAGGACTAAGCTTTTAAAGACAATTAGCACCATCAACAGTAGAATTTTAAAAATAATTTCAATTCTTTCTCAGTGGATGTCTCTACCTTTTAAGAAATAATCCATTTTTTTTTTTAAATCCTCCTTTTAGTAAACAAATGAAGCATCAAAATTGGCAAGAAGGATGAATTTTCAAGACACTATTTATTTTTCCAAAAGGACTTAAAGAAACAAAAACAGATGCAAGGACCACCCTGTTCTTTGCTGTGTTAACTAAACAAATATCATGTTTTATTTGGCTGGAAGCAAGATCAGAGGTTGAAAATTGTGATATCATAGCCACAGTTCATTTCTCCCTGCAAGGAGAAATTATGTTACTATTTACTTGAGAATAAAACTTTCCAAGAAGTTGCAACATCTGATACCAAAGAAATCCCTTAGGCAATTTATTTAATCTACCTATATGCAAGATCCCCTTACAAATTAAGATTTGAAAGTTTAGGCTAGCAGCTACAATCAAAAGCTGATCATGTTTTAGAATTGTTAGTTTATTGTTTGGGTGTTGCCACGGTGAAGAAAGGTGGGCATTTCATCAAAGCTTTTTCTCATCCTTTTTTTTAAAATGGGAGAGATGGCACAAGTTTGAATAAGCTATTAGTTTTCTGCAATATCCTAACAGGTGATTAAGAGAAGGTAGAAAAGCCTAGAAAATTATAAAGCTGCTCACACTAATACCATGTCACTTATCTAACTGCTTAGATATAAATTAGTGAATGCATGTTTAGGGCCATCTTTAGGAAATTAGTGATGATCATAGCATTTTGTTTAGTTTTGTTTTGTTTTTGTGGGGTTTGTGTGGGTTTGCTTTGGGTTTTGGTTTGTTTTGGAGGGGTTTCTTTACTGCTAACATCATGTAAGAGATCATATGTAGTTTTTTTAAAGCCTTGCTCTATTTGCTAAGGAACTTCTCCCAAAAGAAGGGCAAAGAGATAGCTGCTATGAAACGCATTCCAGAAAATGTAGTTTCTGAGGAAAGAAAGCAGAAGACCTCTGAAAGCAGTGTATAGCACCATATACTTATTTAATTTAAGGGATACTTATTTAGAAAAAGAGAGCGAGCTTTACACGTGGAGTGAAATGGAAATGTGACTTTTTACCTTGAGATTGATAGGATTGACAGGAGTTCTGTAAAACCGTGATCCACTTAAGCCTTCTTTTAAGAAGATGCATATTGTTGAACACCAGACCTCATAAAGGCCTAGGTAGAAAGCAGCAGCTCCTGTAAACTCCTTCCAGCAACAGAAAGAAAGTCTTGCTGTGGCATATACCAGAGTAGTCATAAGCAGAGCAGCACATCCTCAACTTTCTATTCCTAGTGAAAACAGCACATCAATCATCAGAGGGTCATCCAGACACCTGGCTGCAGCAAAGGGCAGCATAAAGTTCATGTTGCTGTGCTGTGGCTTCTTCCTTGTTGCCTAAAATCTATGCAGCCCTTGGACAATGGAACCAGATTCATTTCCCCGGACTTGAGCTTGAGTTAGGAGCCAAATTGACTTAAGCTCCTTCTGTAGAAAATTGATAAGTTTGAACCTCTCAGAGGCTGAGCTGAATGAACCCTTGCAGATGATTCTTACCTGCAAAGAGATTAGAACGCTTCCACTCCTCAGCCAGATGTTTCAGTTAAGACCCCACAGAAAGGTGACAGAAATAGAGGCCACAGGAGGTGACACAAAAAGCAGTCACATCTATCAAAGGAGGCTTTGACTATGATCTCTTCAGGGACAGAAATAAACTTCTCAGTTGAGATAAAAAGTTTTGTGGAAAAATATTATCAAAAATAAGAAGTTACACTTGTAAACAACTGTGATAACTGACAAGATGTCAAGAAATTAAGAAGTGGCTTCAAAGGTATTTTGGAGGAATTCTCAGCACATGCTTCAATTAATGTGGGAGCAATGCAAATTAAAGTGCGTTCCTTGTCTACACAAGAAAAAGGCTTTCATTACCCTAAATTGGTTTAGATGTAGATCTACTGATACTGGGAGGGAAAAAAAGTATGACTGAAGATGATCCCTTGTGGTTTTTCCTTTCCATTTCTTCTTTTAGGGAAAAAAAGCTGCAATCTAAAAATTCCCAGATGCTATTATTTCCTGCTGGTGCTCTACTTTTGTTTTCATAAATAATTTTCACAACAGTTTTTCCATATTTCTTGTATTATTTGCCACTTTTCTTGATGTAGGGTGGAGACCACAGAATCACAGAATCAATTAGGCTGGAAAAGACCCCTAAGTCCATGACTGAACCATCATCAAGTCCATGACTTAACACCACCATGTGTGGTGTGTTTGTTTGTTGTTTTGTTTTGTGTTGGTTGTTGGTTGTGGTTTGGTGGTTGTGGTTGTGGGTTTGTTTTTTGGGGGGTTGTGGGGTGTGTGGTTTGGTGGTTTGGGGTGGGGGGGGTGGGGTTTGTGGGTGTGGGGTTGGGTTTGTGGGGGTGGGGGGGTTTGGGTGTGGTGGGGGTGTGTGGGGTTGGTGGGTGTGGGGGTGTGGTTGTGGTGGTGTTTTTGGTTGTGTTTTGGGGGGGGGGTGGGGGTGTGTTGGGTGGTGGTGTTTTTTTTTTTTTTGTTTTCTTACTTCTCTTTTTCTCTTCTTCTCTCTCTCTCTCATATTTTCTATCAAATAAAACTCATACTATTGACTGGCATATGGTCTCGTTTGTACCTTAATTCGGGCAGAGGTATTTCTAAAGAACCTTAATAATTGGATCATAACACCATGTCAACTCGACCAGAACACTAAGTGCCACATCCAGATTTTTTTAAACACCTCCAGGGACAGTGACTCCCTCATATCCCTTGACAGTCCATTCTAATATCAAGTCACCCTTTCTGTTATTTCAGGAAGATTTCAGGAAGAAATTCTTCCTGATGCCCAACCTAAACCTCCCCTGGTACAATTTACGACTACATCCTATAAATATGTCTAGATCCCTGCCACAAATTATATAAGATAAATAGATAAGATTTCCAGTTCCAAACCACCCAAATCCAAATTTGCAAGACCAAATATGCTGGTACATTTTTTTTTTTGCATTTTAGAAAGTATGATTCTTTCAGAGAAGTGCAAGTGGTGTGGGTGGTTGTGGTGGAGGGTGAATGAGTTTGCGAGTGCTTTCCAAATATTTTCTCCATTCTGTTAGTCTTTTTAAGTAGTTTGGTAAAATACACCATTTTTTGACATAAAAACAATTTATTATACTTAATTATAAAAACACTTCTGAAGCTATTTCTGTCAGACTTTGTTAAGAGCTTTTGGTAAAAAGATGTAGAATAGCAATAGAAGAGAACTTTCATTTTCTGATCATCTTCTTGTAATTTATATATTAAATTAACAGTGTTAATTTACCTGCACTGAAAAGATTGGTTTCATGTTTATAGTTTTTTGAAGAAAAACTGACACATTTTCTAAAATGCTTAACAACACTTGTTGCACTGAAATGGTATTCCAAAATGTTTGCTATACTTTTACATCTGTATTATGTAGATAAACTAATTAACCTAATTGATTTGATTGTAACAGTGATGTATATATCCTCTTCTGTACACACAAAAAGTTAATTTATCTTCTCCTACTCCACTCCAGCCATATTTAATGCTTTCTTTTACTATTCAGTTTTTAACTCCTGTTTGTTTCTCAGTGTTTGTTTCTCAGTGTTATCATCAGAATTCATGCCTTTACCACCTGTATTCTAATTCTCTTACCACCCTCTTTTTCTTTCTCCATTTTTGTTTTCATTCCTGTTGTATCTAGTGACTTTCCCACTCCCCATAATTTCCACATCACAAAATATTCCACCAATTTTTCACACAGCTACTGCTCCTTCTATTCCTGTTCATGTATGAAGAATGTCAATTTTCTGTTATCCTATTTCCAAATCAGTATTCCAATGCCATTCTCTTTAATTAGGCATCTGAACTCATCAGTCATGAGCTCACAGCTTCTCACAAGCACTCACCTCCTGACAGGTTCCGCCAATGACTGCTGGACATCTAGTTTGATCACCACTTTCTCCTGCCTTATCTGAATTTTCTGAAAAGAATTTTTACGGCAGCAGCAAGACAGAATGATGTGACACTAGAGTACTTTCCAGAGTCTCATTTCTAATATACTGTACACTGTTATTGCATATTTTTCCCTCTGTAGACCTCTCCTCTTCACAGATTGTATACAAAGCTACGTGTTTCAAATAAAAATAAAACTCTTCTGGCTCTGCATGTTACTGCAATATAGACTCTCTGTTTAAGGCAAAGTCTGCAGTTTGAGTTCCTACAGGAATTTTCCCCCTCTAAATTATTTGTTCAGTCAACAGCCATTCTCTCACAGCTATCTCAAAGGCATTCAGTCAAATACTTCAAGTTGCAGTAGGAAAGGACTTCTACTTTCTAGTGCCAGATGAATCATTAATGGGAACAGCCTCAGATTGTCTTGCAATAACAAGCAGCAGATAAAAACATAAGCTGAATGCATTTCCAAAGTCCTTGTTTATCTCTAACTAGAACACAGGGTAAATATTTTTTTTTTCAGGAATGCAAAGTTAATTGCAATGCAGAGAAATGTAAAATTTTTGTATTGATTAGCCTCTATTGTAATTGATTGGAACCATTTAATTCCTTTTAAAATCTGTAATATAGCATTCCAATACATTAAAGACGGAAGAATGATCCATCACATTTCATTTATATTAAGTGGCTTTGAAAACTAATTCAATTTTTACTGAAAGGAAGTCTGGAAAAGTTACATACTATTTTGTATGAAGTGCAAGTCCTCAATCTGAAAGAAAACTATTTGTCCAGAGATTAGACTTTTTTAGGGAAAAGAGACCCCTATGTTTCACCCCAAGCTTCAAGGGAAAGAAAATAAAAATCTCTAGAGAATATTTAGTATTATATTTATATACTAATAACAATGTTTTAGTCTGAAATGTCTTTTCAAGAGTAACACTTCTCTTCAGACCAGTCATTTGATGTTGAAATAATGACAAGGGTATTAGCTGATATATTATAAATTGATATAGCCTACAAGTCAAGTCACGGAACCATATTGTCATAGTTCTGCATCAGAAAATATTACAGTGACTTCTGACAAAATTGTTGAATAATTTATATAAAAACTTATTTTTTTCCTGATAACCTTGCACAAATGTATGGCAATTGGGTAGCCTAATCTGATATAAAATGTTCATGTCCAAAACTTTCTAAAAAACAAGGATTCTGTCACGTGGTTTTTTCATTTTGTTTGAGTTTTTTCCACATATTTGTTTTGCAAACAAATAAAAAAATAGTTTATCTATTTTCTTAGAGTCTCTCATTGTAAGAAAACAAGTCATTTATACTTTTGGGTTTTTTTTGGGTTACATATAGTTTTTGTCAACTGACCAGTATTTGAGGATCTTTTTTAAAGCATGTGATTCTCCCTCCATGGCTAAATTTATTTTAGCTGTTTTTATGTAATAACAAGAACCTTATGCACCCCATCTACAGTACTAAAGCTTAAATAGGAACTCTGTAGTTTTCTAGGTTTTGTTCTTATCATCTGTTTAAAATTGGGAAAACTTGTAGAGAAAAATTCTTTAATTTTGGTTGAAAGGTGTATATATTACCCACTTACTGATTTACTTAACAGCATGTGAATACAACATGATTTTAAATTCTTTTTTGGGGTTTTATTTGGGGGAGGGGGGGGGAAGGGCCTTGTTTATTCATCTTGTTTGGATTTTGGTTTGTTTTGGCTTTTTTTGTTAAGTTCTATCTGTGTGCTTTCCTGTGTTTTACATACAGAGGGAGGTAAGTCTAGCTGACAATGTCCTGCTTCAGGAAATTCTTGAGAGGTGGTGGTCAATTATGCAAAGAAAGAACATAGTTTGCCAGCAGGATGTGGGGAATGTGTTACTTTCTAAATAAAACCAACGGCTTTGTGGATATGGAGCACTCAGTAGCCTGGATATGCACCATCTACCTACCTCATATTTGTGCCCCAATTTTCACTAGGGAGAAATGAAGGTGTACAGAGAGCAATGAACTGCCATGGATCTCCTGGGATGGGTGACTGCAGGGCTCCAGGCTTTGCCTAGAAACAGACCAATCACTTGCTCATACACAGGAAGTTGGTCTCCAGACAGATATTTGGCTGTCCCTGTGAAGTGAAATTAGGAGAATATGGACCATGAAACATACTGGTAAGAAATATTAACACTTTAAAGGGATTCTTTCCTCTTCTGGTTTCTGGCAGTATTCTGAAAATGTTTGTTTTTATAAAAGAATGACGTCAGATGCTTGGTTCTTGACTGTTCAAAACTAGTAAAAAACTAGAAAAAAAATAGCAAAAAACTACTAGTAAAAAAGAAAAACTAGTTAAAAAAATAAGGATCACAGCTGAGTGCTGTCTGAGTAGTAAAAACATAGTCCTTTATCTTCTAATCATCTTCGAAATATTAACTTAGTGTCTGTGAACACTGATCATCACTACAGAATAAACCAGAAAACCTGTCTTAGTGAAGTTTGATGAGCAACAGTGGATGTATGTGTTCCAAGAGTCTACCCTAATATGAGAGTCAATATGTTCAGGCTTACTGCCAGTATGTTTCTTAGACTAAAGGAATCAACTGTTCTGTCACATGCTTTCATTAAGTATTTTTGGAAGTTCGCTCCATGACAATTACTTAATACATTTAATTACCTATTAGGAAAGATGACTGCATATCGAGGAATTTGTTCTAATTTGAGCAAGATTGTTCAGAAGGAAAGTGAGGTGCATTCAATTTAGCTGTTGTGAAAGGCAAGCATGTCATCATTCACTTAATTAAAACTTTTTTAGGTCTCACAGGATAAATAGTGTAAAAACATTGGGACATCAAAATAAATATGTGAAATCTCACCTTTCCCTTTGTTTTTCCATAGCACAATATCACCCATGTTACTATGTCTGCCCAGTTTCCCCAGAAAGTTGTTTTATACAGGTCACCTCAATTCCCGATCCTTTTCTGATCACTGCCTGTCTTGTGTGCTGTTGATAATAACTTTTGAACTCAGTTGCCTACATTTCCCTCCAGCTTCTCCTTGATAGGGAAAAAATTGCTGTTGTTTAATCAAGTTAGACAGCAAGTAATTTTAAGCTTCGTCTTAATTAGTTCAATAAAGGTTAAACAATTTGACAATATAGACAAAGTTTGATAATTACATACTTCATTTAGGGGGAAAAGTGCTCATAGTGGTGAAATTACTAAGAGTATTATATTCTTCTTCCCTGATATTATCCTTATTTCACTCAAACTGAATATATCACCAGCAGGAGAAATAGCTTCCATAGGCTAATATAATTAGCTATTTGGGGCCATGCAGAGTGCTCATAGAAATAAAAACATCTACACCCAAGCACCAGGAAAATGTCAAGTGACAATATCTATCAAAGCTATAGCTACCAACTACTATATTCACACATAAAAGCAGACCAAACTGAATGAAACCAAATATTTCTTCTTGACAGATTTTATGTCAGTTAGATAAATCTGGTACAAATCACTTAATTTCTGTAGAAATTTTTCTGATTTCAGAAGGTATGAATGAATCAAGATTAAGACCTTAGAAGCAGCATTTTATGATGCTCAGTTGCAGTGTCTTTAAACCATCTCGTTCTTATGGTTCTGGAGAAGCAGTGAAATAAAACAGAATAAGCAGTACAAGTAATTAGTTTTCTTTTTATGATGTTTCAATAACAGCCAAATTCCAATTACCTGTAGAAATTAAGTAGCTTCAGCACTAGAGGGTTCTAACTTTCAGCAAAGGAATCTTTCTATGACTTCCAGCAAAGCTCAACTTTCTATTGACCAGTTATACATTAGGCTCTCTGTGTTCTTGCAATGTGAGATTGCTAGCAATGCAGTGATTTATGGGATTTTTTAATTTATCTTTGTTGTTCAGGAATGAAAAACAGCAATGAAAATACATTTTTATCTCCTAGTATCAGGAGGATTTTAGATATTAAATTCTGATATCATTTTTGTTTGTCCTAATGCAAATTTTATTGGTATAAAACCCATTCCTGGAATCTTTTCTCCTTTTAAACAAAACTTTCTTTCTTTTCAGATAAAAATAACGGTATTCAAATATGTTCACAACACATGAGAAATGTGGATTTCAGCATGTAAGTGTAGGAATGGTACAAAACTAAGTTATTCCTTCCACTTACAAAAAACAGACAAAGAACCCCAAAGACACAGAAGCTCTCTATCTTTGTTAAAGAAATGGGAACATCTGTGGTCATGGAGAAACAATTTTAATAGAAAATTGTAAAAGCCTAAATGTTCTCAAACTGTTTTGGCTGATATTGGAAACTGGTTTTAATTTTGTAGTACAGTAATATTATAATGTATAAACTATACCCTTTTATGTCACTTCCTTTCTCCCTGTTTTTAAAATTTACAAAAGGAACACTCTTTCAAAGATCCTTAATGCTCCTCAGCTGTTTCTAAGAGTGCTTAATTTGACCATACCATTATGGAGACATAATGCTTTACACTGCATAAATTACCCTGATTTTTTACCTTCTAATTCTGTGACTGTCAATAGGCAAATGATGGTTTAAAATAATTCCTTCTTCTCAAATACATATCTGACAATAAAATAATCACTGTAGTGTAAGATCAGTATTCGTTTCTAATAAGTACTGCTATAAAATTACTCCCATTATAGACATTCACTTCTACAGTCAGTGGGTGATATTCAGATTTGAGTCTGACATACTACAACTTTCACCAAAAGGCACTTTTAATCATTAGGTGAATGAATTTTTAATCAGGTAACTGAATATAATCACCTTTTGAATACACACACACAACATTATAGAGTACTAGGTGATTTTGGAGAAGCAGGTACCAGCATTAAATGAGTTCAGAAACCTAACCTCTCTGCTTGATTAATTTTAATCTGGCACAAGTATAGATTCTATTAGCCTTACATGTGATAAATAGTATCTTTCCTCTGTGAAAACACATTTAGTGAGAAAAGCATTAAACGGTATTTGGATAGCAAAACTTAATCCATAGTAAATAATTGGAAACAACTCATTTGAGTTCTTGCTCTGCTCAAAAAAAAAATAAAGAAAGTCATTTAACTACACAGATTGAGTATTAGTCTTGACACAAGAACATCATACTGTTTGTCTTTTCTGGCTACCACTGGGGGCTCACAGTTAGTTCTTTCATCTGGCAGCTGCTTCTTGAAAGATTTGTCCCTAGTAAAATCTCCATTTCTTTTGGAATTCACAGGATACTTGAGCAGAGTGCTACTATTTCTATTAGGGAGGAGAAACTGGTTTTGAGTCAGTCAACAAGTGTTGTAAGGGGTTTTCTACCACTGCTGTGGTTTAAACCCAGCTGGCAACTTAGCACCACTGAGCAGCACTAAGCACCAGCTAAGCACCAGGTGCTCATGCACCTCCTCCCACCATGATGGAATGGGGAGAAGAGCCAAAAGGAAAACTTGTTGGTTGAGAACATTTTAATACAAGAAGTAAAGGATAATAATAATAATAATAATAATAATAATAAAAATAACCCAAACAAAACCAAATGTTGCTCAATATCTGCTGATCCGTGCCAGACCCCCCATCCAGGCAATTCCCACAGTTTATACACTGGGCATGATCTGTGGTGTGGAATATCCCTTTGGCTAGTTTGAGGAGCTCATCCTGGCTCCCTCAAAACTTTTTGTTGTCCCTCACTGACAGAGCATGAGACACAAAAAGTCTTTGCCATAGGATAAATACTCCTTAGTACCCACCAAACATAAGTGTGTTAACATTATTCACATACTTAATCCAAAACACGGCACTAAACTAATGCCTCCATATCACCTATGCTGGTTGTGCTTAGCTGTCTTTTTGGGACTAAATCGTAATTATTTTGACTATTAAGGCTTTTGATTTCTACTGTACATTTACATAAAAACTAGGTATCTCTATATAGACGTCTCTCCATACATTTATGTGTGCCTGGGTATATGTATATGCACTGCCAAATATTTTCTACAGTAAAGCTTCTGCTCTAAATTATTGCTGTTAAATGAATGTCCTGCTGTTCTAAATAAAATTTAATTGAAGGTGTTATTGATTTGCTGTTACAGATGTTGTTTGGGTCACTACAGATGTTTGCTCTTGCTTATTTACTAACTGTGTGTAACACCACTTTGAAAAAATCAGTAACAAAGAGGGCTTTATTATGTCAATGGCAATTTCATGAGATGTTTACACTTGTTTACACATCTAAAATTGATTAAGAATACTAAAGAAACTTTCAGAACTTTTTCAATCATATTGCATTGCAACTTTCAAAAATCTGGCTGAGCACAGTTTTAGTCTGTTCTTACGGGAAAAGCAGTCCCCTTGAAATTTAGATCTCAAGAAAGGGAAGAAAATCATAACTGTGGATGCCTGTCATGCACTATATGTGAGCATCAAAGAATATTTTAACAGCTAAAACTGTATGTTTACAGAAAACATAAATAACCACAGGATATCTATTGTGGGAAGCCCTCATTATTCAGTCCTATTAAATGTCAAAGGTCTACTGATATGAACAGAGAAACTGCAAGCCTTGTAAAATATAAGAAATGCAACTTAGGGTAGAGCTAAGTGAGGAATTCTAATATCATATAAAACACATTGTCATAAATCTTTTCAAGTTACTTACATCATAAAGAATTTACTTACTTCTGACTACTTGTTGCTCACTTCTGAATATTTCTTCATCTTTCCAATTCTTAGAAGTAGTACTGAGAATCAATAGAAAATGAACCATGAAGGCTCTGGGGCCCAGGGGGAATGATGCAAGTAAAAGAGCAGCAAAAGAAATAACAGCCATGATATCAGAACACAGAATATTCTCATTTCAGGTCTTGGTTTAATAAGTTGATCACTCACTTTGTCTTCCTATTGATGCACCAAATATACCCAGCAATGTAATAAATTTTATTCATAATCAATTGCAGCCATTTTGGGATGTAAAACTAAAAAAATTAGAACATTTATTTCCAAACTGCTGTTCAATAATAAATGGAAGCTGTGTGATATATTGATTTTATATATGTATACACATTTTTATATATATATATAAAATTTGGTAAAACAAGAGTAATTTTCATATTATTTCCAAACTGAAAAGAACTACCTTGATTTATCAGCAGTTGGATTGCCTAATAAATTGTCCTAGTCATCATCATCTATTTCTTTAGCCCTAGGAGCATTTTTATTAACTGATAAAGCAAGCATTCTCATTTTTATCTCTGTGTCTTAGATTTAAAATGTATTGTGTGACAATTTGAACAACATTGTCACATCTGATAAGCTTAAAACAGCAGAATTAGTGTCATCTATTCAAAGCAATAATTGGCATATCCAGTCTTTCAGGAATAGTGTGCAGTACAGGATACATGGAAATTTTCTGGGTTTGTTTCTCTGATGCATGTTAGACAGATGGACTTTACATTCAATTATTCATTTGGTTTTGAGAAGTACCACATAGGTGATTTGTTAAGCACAAAATTTGAGGTTTCTTAGGAAAAATGAAGAACTTAAAAAGATTTAAATATTAATGCATATATTATATTTAAACATATAGTTTTCTCTGATAAATATAAAAATCTATAATCTGCATTGCAGATAATGCCAACAATTTAGCCACTAACTGAGACCATCAAATCTAGAGCCAGCCTGTTCAGCAGTGGAGCTGAGAATTGTGTCACCTGAGCTGAGAAAACCCCTGGAGAGTGTGGAGTCTCCCGCAAACACAGCTCTAGGGAGTGCTGCAGACAGGATGGGCAAACAGAGAGAGCTACGGCAGCCAGGGTGGGATGTGGCTCTTTGCAACTTGTTGAATTGCATGAGGTTGGGCCAGGCTTGCTGCTTGATCCTGTCATGGTCCCTCTCATTGACACCTTCTGTGTCACCAATCAACTACACCACTCAGCTTGATGTCACTGGCAAACTTGCTCCATCTGTTGTCCATGCCATTGGTGAATATATTAAATACAATAGGTTCCAGTGTGGACCCTTGAGGGACACCAGCTGTTACTGGTTTCCACTTGGACATCGAGCCTTTGACTACAGCTCTTTGGATATGGCCACCCAGCTAAAATCTTGTTTGTTTAGCAGTGCATCTCTGGAATCCATATCTCTCCAGTTCAGCTGCAAGAATCTTGTAGGGGACTGTAATTACTATTTTTATCTAACTTAGATAACAGTAATGTTGGTTTTGCTTTCTCATGGTTGCTTTCTTATTTACAAAAACAAATAATAATAATATTTCTTAAGACCTATAGAAATCTTTTCTTCACAATTTTGTGCTGAGTAGATTATTTACCTGAATTACTTACCCTTTTTTATTCAGTTAGATGACCCATCCCATAAGATACAGGATTGTGTATCAGGAGCACACTAATACTGTTAAAGTAGCTGTTGATTATTTTAAAGGTCTCCTATCACATTTTCTCCTTCATAGAAATGAAATTGAAGAGTAATGTGAAAAAATACATAAAACACTTTGTGTTTGTGGTTGTTTTGTTCCAGTAGCTCAGGGCGCTTTTTTAAGAAATGACAATATTTCCTTTGTCTTTTGTTTGGATTTAAGTCATAATAAGCAAAATTAAATTAAACCCTGTTAAATGATCTGATATGTTCCAGTTTTCATTCTCCAGCAATTCAAGATGATATAAAGCAAGTGAGACATATTATTTGTATGTGTTTTGCAACTGATTGTAAAAAAATACTGTACCTAAGTAGGTAGTTATTTTCTGGAGTTACAGAATGTTAGTTTCTCTGATAGTGAAATACTTTAGTAGGCTATGGATTCAGATACTTTTAATTCCTTACTGGCTGATTTGGCTCTCCAAGGAAAATATAAATATTTTTGGTAGTGTTGATGTTTCATGGACAGAGTGGACAGAGTGGACCAGTAATATTTTGTTTTATGACATGAACCAATTTGAAAAACTTCCATATAACAAAGAAGTATAACAAAACAGAGATGCTTTTTCCTGAAAAAAATCAGCCAAATCTGAAGGATAGAGGGAAATATTCTTGTGAGAGGTGAAAGATACAGAAATAGAAAAAGACAATATTGAATGTTTGATTATTTTGCAGAGGGATTTAATCTGATTTATGTTTGTTACTGCTTCCAGTAATAGTAAATTTGTGTTTTAATGACTATAATTAATAACTGAGCTCATGTTTTTCCAAACATACATGAACTAATTTTTGGTCAGTATCACACTAATTTACTATAAGCTCTCTGTCTGCAGAAAGATTTATAATATTTCATTAGACCTATGGATAAAATGCTGATTAAGTCTTCCCAAA
This sequence comes from Lichenostomus cassidix, assembly GCF_008360975.1. Lineage (NCBI taxonomy): Eukaryota > Metazoa > Chordata > Aves > Passeriformes > Meliphagidae > Lichenostomus > Lichenostomus cassidix. The sequence continues at coordinate 36,181,244 of NC_139479.1, forward strand.
GGACACAAGTTTCATTTACAGGGAGTTATATGACATATAACAAAGGAATAAAAGAGCTGTTCTAAAAAGGAGCCCAAGATTTTGTGATGGACAGGAGGTCACTACCCCAATGGGTGTGTAGAGGGAAAAAAGAAAATAAGAGGAATGAGTATCAGGAAATTCCTTTTTGGAATAATAACCTTATTTGCCCCTCAGCTCCTTCTGAAAATTTCCACAGATTTGTTCTGAAATGCCTAAAATCCACACTTCTTAAGAGACAAATTAAATTAATGTTGAAGAAGAACAATTTCTGTGTTATTAGTATAACAGAAGAATTGAGGAGTAAATTTTGTTGTGACAAAGTCATCCGGGAAAAAGCACTCGACTTTAATAAAACATCATCAAAAAGTCTGTTTCGTCATTAAGGAGATTAATTAACAAATACATTATAAACTACGAATAAATGAAAAAATACAAATTCTCAGAGTAAAGAAAAAACAAATAGTGTAAGAGGCCAGGTAGGAAAAACCAAATACCAATACCGATTTTTTAGAAAGAAATTTTCAAAATAGAAAACAATTTTTTTTTTCCAATAGTCCCCAGAACACAAGTCATACAGCATTGTACACAGGAAAGATAGAGTGTATGAGTTCATGGATGTGGACAGCATAAAAAAAAACCCTGAAAAACACTATTATGAAGACATAGCAAAGATAACAAGCGACAGTATGTGTCTTAGGAGTAGAATGGAGCAGAGGATGACAAGGGGATTAAGCTTGCAAATATACCTCTATCATGTCCAAATAATAATATGAATTCCCATGCATTCCAACTAACTTAAAAAGGAAAAAAAAAAAAGGGAAAAAAGGCTCTGATAATTAATTTCAGAAAACCAGAAAATATATATTGTCTTAATGTTAGAAAAAGACTGTATATTTCTAATCCTAGAAAACAAGAATATGTATTTTTCCACTGACTTCTTCCATTGCCCCAAACCAGCTATTCAAGATAATTAGTGTACAGAGTAATTGAAGACTATAAATGTTTATAGCCAGGGAGGTAAACAAGCAATTAGTGATAGCACAGGTGTGAAAGGAAGTTAAGTGAACTTACAGGGGAGCTATGCTGGAAGCATACAGTCTAGGTTTGCCTTAAAATATAACAGTGCATTTAGGGAGAGCTAGAAGAAAAAACAAATATGCATGAACAAAAAGCCCCAAACAAGCAAATAACCAAGGTAAGGCTGAAAGAGTCAGGAGGGAACTTGAATTTAAGATTGTCTGAATGAGGCAGTGCCCTTCAGGAAACTGACTTAGTTCTGACACAAAGCAGTATAAATCAAATCAAGGATGAAGGCTGTCGCAGAAACTTAGTCTTAGTTATCCTGATATTTCAGATGCGCAAAGACATCAACCATTAATAAAAGTTAACTTATCAAGCCTTTTCCTCCCTAGAAGAGGTGTGATGTACCTTCACAGACATAATTAGCACTCTAAGACAAGAGTCAGGAATTAATTTTTTTCTGTTCTTTCTTCCTGTCCATAAGACAGGAGGTGGCCAAACATCTAGTGTCTTTCTGGAGGCACAGAAACTGCCTTTTCAAAAATAAAACCATGAGTGTATTTTTATCGCCCTGTAGGAAATAATGGATTAGATCTGGATGGCAATCACAAGCAGGCAGGGTTTCCTAGAGATCTAGTAGTTCTGGTTCCTTATTGAGTGGAAGGGTTAGAGAGCATCCCTCTACTTTCACAGAATTTTAATCTTATTTTTAATATTATCACAGAAAAAAAACATCTTTAAAATAGAGCCTTCATACATATCAGGAGTCTCACAGATACATGCTGGAGAAATTGCTAATGAGCTATCTACCTTGGTATTAAGCTTGACATAGAAAATACTTTTTTTCTAATTTCATAAAGCTAATTCTTGGGTTTTAATTAAATTCTTTTTACATGTCATCAATTTTGTTTATATAAAACACGGAAGAAAATAAACAACAAGGAAAAAGTAGTGTACATGCAGAGCTGTACAATTTATTCTGGCACAAAAGTCACTGTGGCTTATTCATTACTGGGAAAACAATAGCAGTTTTCTATCTACCTTTTCCTCTTGGAGAAGAGAAGGGAGGGAGGGAGGGAGGGAGGGAGGGAGGGAGGGAGGGAGGAAGGAAGGAAGGAAGGAAGGAAGGAAGGAAGGAAGGAAGGAAGGAAGGAAGGAAGGAAGGAAGGAAGGAAGGCTGGCTTCTTTCTAAGGAGTTAATGTGCATTTATTCAAGGCATTATTCAGAAGAACAATGTTCTCCTATGAAATGTATACAGCCATACAAAAGAGAATATTCATTTGGACATAGATATTTTCAAATGCATCTGTTTTGTTTCGCAAAGATTCTGCATACATACCAAAATATTCAATCAAATCAATATCTTCAGTATGTAGCTTCAATCAATAGTGAGATAGTAACCTAAAAGCAATTACCTATACTAAACTTAAACTTTTCATTTTCTGAATTTTATTACCAGAGAAAACTAAGAAAGTTAACTGGGTTTTAATACTATAATGAAATTCTCATGCAGTATTTTCTGTAACTATTTATTAAACTCTTAAAAGAAAAATATATTGGACATGATTTTATGCCTTCAGGCTAATCACATTCCTATTAAAATTAAGCATTTAGAAGACATTTAATCTCTACAACTACTTTATGAGCAGCTTATGTTGCAATACATGCTTCACTATATTGGTCCTGTTAGAATTACTTTACTTCAAATACCCCAGAGGTAGCCTGAGGCAAAACCTCTTGCTTATCCCGCTACTGTTATAATCCTTTTCCTATATATGACCTACTGTGAGCTACCTAAACATATCTGGCTCCAGGTATTCCAGTTGCTTGTTCACACTGCTGAGCAATACTGTTGCATTGTCAAGTCCAGTTAAATGAGGCTTTATATGGGGAAGATTCATTAGTCTTTATTTTATTAGGTAAATGATTGACTGCATTAAGAGCCTAGAATGAAACTTTATGGCTTGTAGTAGCTGAAGAAAGGAAAAGTGGAACAGCTGTTACAAACAGCCATGCCAGATTTAGTGTAATGAAATAAAAATCTAGACAGTGAGAGGGAGGAAATAAGGTCACTTTTTCCTTTAATACAATATACATAATGTAGTAAATAATCTCTTTAACTCAATGTGGAATTAGGGAAATTATAAGATAGAAACTTTCTAGATAATTTCTAGTTTATCTTTCTGAAGTAGTCAGCAAAATGAAATAAACTGAGAAGAAAGTATAGTAATCAAACAGCACATATTTTCCTAGAATGCTAAGATGTGGAAAAGGAATTAACATGAAAATAAATAGAATAATTATGACAGAACACATTAAAATTTAGTGTTATGCAGAAGCACGAAAAAGTTGTCTCATTATTATTATTGTACTTATAGAAAATAAATATGACTGCTCACATTTAGAATATATGCAAGAATATTTTTTGTTCTTTTTAACTACTTCATCAGCTATGACTCAGTATTAAAACACAAGTATACTTAAAGACAACAAATAATATTTTTTCAATTTAATTGTATGTTTCAACCAAATAAAATTCTCTGAAAGTGCTAAATATTCGTTACTTTTTTTCTTATATGAAGTTTTCATGATCAGAAAATTCTAATGCAATTGGGCTAGAAAGGACCTTCAGTGCCCTCCACATTTCTTCTCTAACATTTTACCAATTAAATAATTCTTAATAACTTCTTCAGCCTTTCCTAAAAAGTTCCAGGAATGGACATTCAGCCATTCAGCCAACCTAAGTGATTTTTTTAGTGCCACTAAAATCCTTCCCCTTTTAATCTTTAATCTAAATCTCCCTCACCGTTATATATGCCCAGTACTTCTTGCCCTAGCTTTATTGGATCTAAAGGAAAATTCTCTCTCTGCCACAAAGATTTACAAGTTTATAAGTTAGAATTCTCCTTAAGCAGACAGAATTAACCCAGCTCTTTCAGTGTTTCCTCATCATCTAGATATTGAAATCTCAGATCATTTTTCTTATCTTGATTTTATCATTGCAGTCATCAGAAACATTACCATGCCCTGGATAAAACATGTTGGAATCAGAAACAAAGTGTTTTTGATGGAAGAGATATTTCCTTCATATGACATCTGCTGAATCCAGGATCTAAGGATTTTGTTAAAGCCAGAGTCCTAATTAGCAAATTTAACATACCTTGAACTGTCCTGTAGCACTGAGGCCAGCTGATACAGAAGAATCTGTGATAGCAGTATCAAACCTTTTTATGTGCACACCAGTGGGGTCACATGCAAACTGAGTTTTGGAAATGGTCAGTCTGTGTCAGCTGCAGAAATAAGCACAGACATGGTTTCGGAGAGGCATAACTGGCACTGTCCACTACTATGCCACAGTAGCTCTGACAGTTCAGACGATCCTGTCCCTGTAAACAGGAACATTCCCTGCCATTGTTTAATTTGCTAGTATAAGCTTAGACTATCCTTAAGAAATTATACCAATCTTCATAAAAATGTATGAAGACAAACTCTTACTGTTATATATATATAGTATATGTATGTATAAGTATGCATAGTATATGTATATATAGCTATGCATACATAGAAATATTTATACTGTTATATCTATTACTAGGTATAACATAATATTTCATCAAGAAAACAAACCAGCAAGATCTTAACCTATGTGAAAGAGTGGTCCTAAAAAGAGTGGTCCATCTATGCTAATGATTTCTTGAAATTCCTAAGAAACTGCAGACAACCTTTTGGGTTGTGTTTAATTAATTACCCAGTTGCCAGTGAATAAGAATCTGCTTGGGCTAAGAGTTTCTCTTTCTTGGATCACAGAATTTTTTTGGTGTTACCTTGAATCACCTGCAGTTAGAAAGGAAATATTGAATAGTGTGCTGTGACAGTGTGATAGCAATAAAAAAGGGACGTATTTTTCTCATATTCTTGTGGCTGGAGAGTCATTTGATTTTATATCAAGTAACAATTTTTTCCTAATTTATATTCATAGGATCTATTCTTCCTTTTGTTGAGATGAAGCACAGACATCTACAATTCCTGACATCCCTGATATTTCAGAGCCCAAAACTGTTGCTTCCTGATCCAATCTTTAGCTTTACCTGCTTTTTCCTAGATTATGGTTGCTCATGTACTAAAAATTTGAAGTACTATGAGGATATGTTTTAGTAACTATCTGTGTGGGAAACAGAGCTAGAATGTGTGAATATGTGGATTCTTATGAAGTTCCATCTCATCAACTGAGACTTTTAATTGTTTTGGTAATCCCTCCTAGGTCTGTGTTTCTACATATGCTGCTTTTTTCTGAAACTTTATAAAGATTCATGAAATATCTATTGGCATAACTCTGTCTCACAAGTAATGACAGGTATTTATTCTTTTCTTGTCTAGTTTTCCAGTTCCATCATCTAGAGTAGTAAAAGATGGGACGTATGCAGATCTTACTTCTTATGATATCTATACTGTCACAGTGCAAGTAAGACATCAAAACAAAGCAAAAAGCAAAAAAACCCAGTGGTATAGGGATCCTCCAGAGCTCAGACATGTTGTTCAATTACATAGGGCCAATGAATTTTCTGAATTAAATCTCTTAAATGTCAAGAGTATGGTTGTTCCTGTTATTTAGGAAAATATTCATCATATACCTGCCACACTTACTTTTACTTGACTCCAAGTCCTATACCTCAAGCAAAAAAAACCCAATGTTTTTCTCAGCAACACCACACATTTAAATAGAAAATACTGCAATTGTTTTAATAAAAATTGTTTTATCATGGGATTGCTTCTCTTGCTGGGGAATGATAAATAATATTGTCAAAATAAACACATGGGTTACTTTCAATCCTCCTTTTATGGTTTGTAATATGAGATCAGCTACCTTGTAAAATTTCCACCAAAACATCTGCTCCTTAACCTCTATATTCTTATCTTTTTTTTACAGACAGGATAGATATTTGGGACAGTGATAAAATCAATAGAATAGAAATTACTAAACTAGACATTTCTGAAAGGGGCAGGTGAAGTTTTCCACAGCTTCTTTCACAGGGAATTTTAAGTAAGTAACTTACAGTGTCAGAGAGTCTGTTTCTATTCTGTTTTAATAACTACAGTCATCTGATACTTATCAATTGAATGTTATCTGGTTACAATAGGTCAGCTAATTATCCTGATCATTAACCTCTAAGAGTGCAGAGGCTATGATAATCAATGCCACCCTTGGTGTGTGCCACATCATCTAATGAGTCTGTGTCAGAATTTGAACTCTTTCACCTCCCAATGGTGCAGTTTTTCATCATTAATTTTCTTAGTCATTTGGTTTCTTAAAAGAACGTGAGAAAAACTAGCACCTGGAATGAATCAGTTGATTAAAAGAAATGCATAAAATAAAACTGGTTACTGAAGATGGAATAAGGAAAGCAATACTTCCAAAAATTGGAGTGAATCATAATACAATTTGAAATCATCAGGAAGTTTTAATAGTTAGAAAGGTGGCAGAAAGTAGTGATCAGTTAAATATAAGGAAAAATCTACTGTATCTAAATAGCTTATAATTTAATGGAAGACACTATAATAAAGAGAATGCTGAGTAGGGATTTAGGAAATGCAATTAATTTACCCCAGGAAGTTTTTAACTACATTTTTTGTTTCAGTTTCATGTAAGTCATAAGAAGATAATATCCTACTTTACCTGAAGAATATGTCATACAAGAATGTGCAAAGTGATGAAGGGCAAGGCATGCATATGAATCTCACTAAATAAATGGCTAGAATTTAGCATATAGTGTCAGGTCATTATCTATTAATCAAAGGAGTGATAGAGAATGGCTTATCCAGGACACCAGTTATCATCTGTATTTCACAGTCAGGCGAATCACTCTGTGGAAATACCTATTTCTCTAAAGTGTTTTTTGATTTTACTCACCTCTTAGTGTCAATGACTATTTTTCAAAGGGCTTAAGCCAGGAATATGAATCCCATCTACGCATGGAATGATGGCCACTTCCAGTTAACTGAAACTTGAGCAAGGGACATTTTTCAACACTTCTCATAGTGTCAGAGCCTTTTTTTTTTTTTTTTTTTTTTTTTGCGATTGTGGACTGATAATTTTCTTTTAGTAGGTAGATGGACGGTATCAGAATTGTGATGCTGAAATATATGTACATAAGGCCAAGTAGTGGACATAGCACTTCCCAGGGAAAGGATGGGCTACTGTGCTGTCCTTCCTACTTCCTGTCCAAAAGCCATATTACATCAGTGCTGACATGGAGTGCAAGATGGCATTGGGAGCTCCATCTGACTTCTGAAGTCATGCTATGATCACAACACCACTGTGAAAAGTGATGGAACTCTATCTATGAGCACTTCTAACCAGAAAATTCTCTTGCAGAGAAGACTGGAAGATCAAGACGTTGTTCCTCAAACCAGAAATGAATGTAACAAAATATTTTATTTGGAAACCAGTGAGTATAAAGGAGTTGCTATTAATCCGAACCTCAGCATGGTTTGCTTAGGAGGTAGGATTCTGGTACATTGGTTACTGAGCAGTTGTATAGATATGCAGAGTCTGGGACAACATTAAAAGAACTGTGATTGGTTATAGTAGAAGCACACCTTGATCTCTGCCTGGACCCTTGATTCCTCTCAACCCCTGTTACTGCACCACGAAATTGCACATTCCAGTAAGTCTCCAACAACAGCTTTAATTTAAATAAGGAAGCACCAGTGGCAGGAGGGTACTGCTAAAACCAGTCATTGTTTTTATACATGATACATAAGCAGAAATTAAGTGTTTTCTTACTGTCTTCTGTTTGGTCCTATTCTGAGCACATGACTTAAAGTCCTTAATTTTGATTCCTGACTCCTGATTTGTCACTCTTGATTTCTGATGTATGAGCAGATGTAGGACCTTAGAACAGATTTGTCTTTTCATGATAGGAAGAAATATTTTCGAGATCTTGCTCTGTACTTTTAACAGCAATATGTTTTAGAAATATTTTTGCTGTATGTGTAAAACCTCATGAAAACAGAGAGACAAGGTAAAAATACATCCATTTTAATTAACATATAAATATAAAACTTCTAGTTACTGTTTTGCAAAGCTAAATTATTTACAACTGAAATATTTGTTCTGTGAAATTAGTTAAATTGGCAAAATGCTATTAACTACTAGAAATGCAAATCAGCAAAAGATGGCAAATAAATTAGAAAAGTGAATGGAAACCTAGGCATAGAGCTGTATCTAAAGATTGAATCATGCATTAACAAACTGAACAAACAAGAACAAGTTGTGAAATACATGGTTTTTACAGAAGAAGAAAGCCCCAGCAAACAAACAAAAAATATGGACTAGGGCCAAACTCCAAACACAGCTATTTTGGGATTTTATTTAAATGTATTTTAGGAGATTAGCATAACAAAGGATAGTGTACAGCTTATGAAAAGATGTGTAAAAACTATCACCATAGAAACTTGTTTGAGAAAATCAGGATCTCTCTTCAAACTCTGGCATAAATTTGTGTAATTTGACTTATGTGAATGCAGATCTTCCACTGAGAAACACTGAAATCTTCATTAGCATGGGAAAGAAATGGAGATAAATTTAAAGAATAAAATGAAGCTTTGCAGGACATAATCTAGACCATGAGATAGGTACCCATCTGTTATTTAAAATAAGACAAACACTTCCACAATCTATTCAATGATGCAATTGTTAAGGAAAAGAAAAAGTTATTTTTATGATCAATGTACAGCAAAATATTTTTAAGAATCCTTTTACAATTCTTAGGTGTGTACTAAGGAAACAGAAGGGTGTTTTACTTTCCAGTTATTAACCTATGTCTGTCAGAGCTAAAACATTTTGATGAATTCAGGGATGTAGTTTTAGCTGTGACTTCAACTAAAAAGACATTTAAACTTTTTAGATGCAAAACAGAATGTTAGTGTTGGAGTTCTCTTTCAAAATATGCTTTGTTTTTTGCTCAGTTTTGTTTAAATTACAGTTCCTTGCCTCCCTCCCTTCATGTGAAAGCTGAAATTATACACATCTCCTTGCAAGGGCTGCCAGAGGCTGTGAGGTTTTCATCCTGACTCTCTGCCTCCAGTAACTGTAATAAAAGTGGAGTAAAACCAAGCATAAAAAACTTCCAATAAACAAACGGTCACCTTCCTGTAGCTTATTGACAAATTCAGGGGGAACATGACTTTTCTGAGGTGGTAAAATGGGGGATTGACAATAATCATAGGGCTGAAATACTCCTTTGCCACTCAAATTAGATTAGCTTGTTTCAAAGTGAATTTCCTTTTAGAGATTATTTTCTTCTGAAAATATTTGTGTTTTTACTTTCCTACACCTATAGGGAAAATGAAGAGAAAAAAAATGTAAACCCATTTTCTCTTAATCTTCATTTATTTATTGTTATACCACTTGATTAAATAATACCAGGACTCACAGTTTTTACTCAGACACATTTCACATTATTATCTCAAGTCTCTTGCTTTCTAGTTATTGATTAGATATTCATGACATTATGTTTCATTCTCTCAAAATTATTTCTAAGTTTCAGCCACTTCTCCTGCTTCAATCCAAATTATATTTACAAAGCACCTACAGTCTAATTCACAGTCTAGAAAGTGCATCTGTATCTTATTCCTGACAAGGGCCATATTTTTGACTTCTTCATCAGCTTCTTCAACCAAAACAAACCAATATACACAGTTTTGCAGAAATAGGTGAGGCTTTCATGCTTATTTACCTGCTTGAAAGTCTAGGGATTTGCATTAATTACCCCCAGCTTTGATAAAACAGCCTTTTCCTGAATTTATGCATCCATAATGCTGTGCATCTCGGTGTTATGGTCTTTGAAGTTTCCATGCTTCCAAAGACTTTCATCTGTCACAAATGGAAATGAGCCTGCACTGATGGGGCCAGGTTGCAGTGGCATAACTCCATCAGTGGAAAATTTACTCCTTGATATTTGAAATATTAGCAACAATTATCTTTCATATAGATTTAATCACAATGTTTTGTAACTAATAAACTACAGAAGAGGCATGAATAGCTAAAATTGTCTTCAAAAGTGGAAAAGCAAGAATTCTGGAATGACCCCTATGGTTTTCTAGGTTATGTCTGGATTAAAAAAAATAGATATTCATTCAAAAAAAAAGATATTTTTCTTGTTAGAGCAAAAAAAGATTTTTGCAGGTGTTTTAGGTATTGCTACAGATTATAAAAAGGCATTTGAAGGTATCATTCACTAATGACTAGTAGATAAGAAGGTAGTTTAAACATAATAAAGCTCATGAATAATGCAAAACAGGAATGTTAAAATTTAAAAAAACTTGTGAAACTATGATCCTGCTGGCCAACTCAATCTAGCTGGTGCTCAATGAGTTCTAAAGACACTCTTAAGAGACTCAGATATGAAATCTTTTAATATGTTATGCATCATATTCATAAAATCATCAAAGTCTCAGTTATGAGTCCCTGAATCTCAGATATGAATCTCTGAATTGATATGAATCTCAGATATGAATCTCCTATCTCTGAATTAGTACATTAAGCCAATATATGTCTCAAATAATTTTTTATAACAAAGAGAGGGAAGGTGACTTTTATCCTATGTTGTTAAAGAGAACTTTGTAAACCATTGTCATGTGTTGGTGCAGACAGTGAAAGCAAATAGTGTGTATTTGAATAAACCTGTTACACCGAAGAAAAATATAACCCATTTTTATGCATGCCTCATAGATTCATTAGTCTTCAAAGAATCAGTAAGATGGTACATAAAGATCCTTCCAAAAATCTTTCAGGAAAATCTCACATCAACTGCTCCTAAAAAATAAAATTCTAATGAGCTGCTGTGTTTCTGCCCCAGGCAGCAGCTCAGCGCCCTGGAACCACTAGGCCACTCCCAGAGATGGTGGGGGAAGAAATCAGAAATTTAGAAGTGCGAAAATTCATGAGATGAGATGAGATGAGATAAAGAGACTTTAATAGGTAAAGGGAAATGTGCACACACAAAGCAAAGCAAAACAAGGAATTGTTTCACCACTTCCACGGCCAAGGAGGTGTTCATCCATCTCCAGGAAAACCAGGGTCCATCACACATAGCAGTGACTTAAGAAGACAAATGCCATAACTCTGAGCATCACACTCTTCCTCTTTGTTCTTCATAGCTTTTACTGCTGAGCATGACACCATATGGTATGGGACATCCCTTTGGTCAGTGAGAGTCAGCTGTCCTGCCTCTGTTCCCTCCCAGCCTCTCACACACCCCCACCCTGCTTCCTTTCAGGGCAGCATGAGAAGCACTTGACAAACCCTTCACATGAGATTCTGTATATGCACTTCTATGAAGAAAATTAGCTTTATCCTGGTCAAAACCAGTGCAGGAACTAAGAGATATGGTCCTTCACAAAGAATAAAGATACAAAAATAAAATGAAGAAGATATGAATTTCCACTGTAGTTCCAGTGCTGGAATCCTACCAGAATACCTGCAAATACTAATGCTTAGTATATCCATTGCAGGTAGAAGAAAAAGAATGAATAGTGAGGGATAAAATTTGTACATGACATACAATTTCATACAAATTTGTGACCATCAGCTTAAAGCTGGCTGCTGAAGTGAAGGAATATTTCATAATGCTGAATGACAGCACAGTAAAGAAAATTCAGTGTTGACAACTATGGCTTGTATAAGAAAAAGGGATGAAGGACGACATGGAACAAGGCACAGATTTAGTTTGGAATTTTTAGGAAAAGAGCTTGATAGGGAGGGGTATGAGAATTCTCTACAAAAAAAGAGTGGAAATTGAATACCAAATTATTATGTATCTGTTATAATTAAAGCAACAACATAAGTGGTTGGCTGAAATTACCAAGCAATAAATTTAGAGCAAACAAAATTGGTTAACTTGTGTATGATGTATAATTACACTGTGGAACTCATGAATGCAGACAATAGAACTGTAAAGAGATTTTTGAAAGGACTAGGAAATTCAGAGAAAAGAACTCATTGTTATCTATTTAGAAACATAGTAAGGTATAATCTTTGTTTCAAGAGGTGTTTTACACATTGATTGTTGTAGCTGGAGGACTGTATCTGTCAAAAACCCTGTAATTGCATCAGTCATTGAGTACGTCTGTGATCTATAACTGTATTTGCTTTGGTTCTTAGTACCTTTTACTTTAATTTCTCCTTCAGATTGATAACAAAAAATAGCTAACTGGATGAAATAAAGCTTTATTGGGAGACAGTAGAGCAGTTGTGTTTTTAGAGAAGGGAAGAATGGAATGTAACTGGTGAAGCAGAAAGATTCTTGTTGGCAGTACTCGAAAGTTTCAATCTGACAACCCTTCTAGTGAAGGAATTTTTTCTAATATCTCACCCCTAACACAATCTGAGACCTTTTCCTCTCATCCTACTGCATTTTACCTGAGAGAAGAGACTGATGCCCACTTTGCTATATCCTTCTTTCAAGTAGCTGTAGAGAACGATTCCTGATCCTCCTGTTGTCCAGGCCAAACAATCCCAGTCCCTTCAGCCCCTCCTCACACGATTTGTACTCTGGACCCTTCATCAGCTTCGTTGCCCTTGTAGGCACTCCAGGTATCTGAGTCATCCCACCAGATTTCCATGATGATAATTATGTCATCGTTTTCCTGCTGTGCATGGCAATGTCAGAATAGGAAAAATTATAAGAATCGCTGTTCATCCTGACATAGTTCTGGAAGCCCCTCTTAGCTTATAAATTAGGAATTTCCCATCTAGTGAGTCATATTTAGATATAGGGCATTGTGTATAAGAGAGTTATTTCAGATTTATCTTGGTTATTTAAGAAAATAACATTAGATCAAATTGTGTACTATCTTTAGAGGCTAGACCTACAACAAGACCAGGGAGAAAGTAAGGAATGAAGTAGAACAATCTGAGCAATAGAAAGGGATAAGTACCATTGGCACATAAGCACAAGTGTAAGAGAAATTATTTTACATGTCCAATCGTAAGGTAATAAAAATCCACTGTTAGTAAAAATTAATAGATATTTAATAGTTTGTGTGTAGCAGTAAGAAAGGGTAAATACTTATTCAGACTAACAACTTTTTCTGTTTTCTTCCCTCTGTTACTTTTTCAAGAACTCAGGTAACACATTATTTTATGTAAAGGATCATTTTAACTAAATATGAGTCCACATATATGCACAGATTTGCTAGTCTTTCAGAACGTTTTGTCAGCCTGTAGAAGTTCAAAAGCTTGGCAGTTGAAGATTCTGTCAGATGTGTGGTCATTGTTATTGATGATGAGTGGTTCAGTGGTGTTCAGAACAAAGAGATACCACTGTGTTGCTTAAGGAGAAACTCAGGGGATAAATCCTGTCTCAAAAAATTCTGAATCCAGGGACAACATCAACTGGACTTTGGTTTACACTGGGCAAATATAAATCACCCAAAATATCACCAAAGCACTGAGCTGAGAATGGCATCCATGCCTGACCCTGATGGGCCTGAATGTGAATCACAATATCAATTCTTTCCTTCAATCCCATTCAGCATGAACTTTGGCACTTCACTGGGTTGAAATCTTAATGCTATAGCCACCTAAAATATTTTATTCTCTCTATGAATGAAATCTAGATAATTGGTACTATGGACATTGGCATTGAGGAAATATCGATATTCAGGCACAGTGCTTAACAGAAAATGATTAACAGATAATCCCAAGGAAGAAAATTGTATTCTGTTGAAACAGTGTGATTGGAAGGAATGTTCAGGAATAGAATTACAAGTAGGTTATTAGCTATAATGTTATATAAAACCCTAGATATTCTAAATATTTTTGGCTTTAAATTTCTTCTTGGTACTTCTGTAGCGCAGGAGATGTACAATCACGTAGCAACAGGATGGAGGGTCCTTTAAAGTCCATCTGTCCAAAAACCTGTTGAAAACAGTGCCATCCTCTGCCAGATATTTTAGAACCTTGTCAGGTTAGGTTTTGAGTGTTCAGTTATGTGGTTTGTGAGATTCTGCAACATCTCTAAGGAAACTGATCCACTCTTTGCCATTCTGACAGACAAAAAGAAGAAAAATAAGTTTTACTGTCTATTCAGAACTGAATTTCTTGCTATTTATGGCAGTTGCCACTTTTCCTAGCACTGGTCAGTTCTGAGAATAGTCTGTCTCTGCTTTTTTCATATAATCTGTTAGGTAATCGTATAACCTGGCAAAATCTTTCATTTATTCTCCTCTTAAATTTGAAAAAATCAAGTTCTATTATTCTTTCTTCATGTAAAAAGCATCTCAGTACCCTGGCAATCTGGCCTCTAATAAAGTTGCTCCGGTATGACAGTGTTGTTATTTCACTGGTGTACACAAGCCAGGTTACAATAATCCAGGTTCAGTCTCTCTAGTGCTCAGTAAGTGCAAGCCACCCCTTCCTTTGGGTGCTGCCTTCACTCCTGGTAATACCCTTTGTGGTTGGCTACATTTACTGTCGGTGCATGCCACTGAGTCATGTTCGACTTGTCCATCAGGACATTCTGGTCTTTTTCTGCAGAAATTATTTTTTAATTTTTTTTTTCTACTTTAACTACTACCCAAACACTGTTTGTTGCACCTGTCCCTAGCAGAAAACTGCATTTGTTTCTGTTTGAACATTATGAGGTAATTTCAGACCATTTTATAGCCTATTAAGATCTCAGTGAAAATAAATTACTATATATTATTAATAAGAATTTTATTGTTATTAGGATAATGAAATATGGCTGAAACTGTCAGTAGGGATGCAGATGTAGTCAAATGCAGACAAGTTAATGTCCTCTTCTGTGTCCAAGTATGAAGAAGAAAAAGCACCAGGCAACACCTGCTATGTCAAATTGCCAGCTTGCTGAACAGAGAATAGGAAAGGCGTCAGGATTCAAAAGAAGCTGTTTTCAAAGCAACTATTTGTTGGTAAATTTCCTGACTTTTGCTCTCAATATGTGTCAGCATCACTTTGATATAAACATCAGAGCATAGCCTCAAGCCAAGTTCTTTCCTGTTGGACTGAACCTTAGGAGGTTGCCAGTCTGTAGCCTAACACACACAATAACCCCACTACTGTATGGAAAATTACTTGTATGGAAACTACAGACATAGGATGCTTGAAATGCACTATAGCACAAGAATGACAGGTATACATGGAGCCTACTATGCCAATGAAACTTTCAATGCTCCTGAAAGAAAATGCTAATGACGATGGGAATGTAGAATTTTTTTTGTGATGGGATCAAGTACCTGAGGAATAACTCCATGCCTCTCTTCAATAAAAATGGCAATATCAATTAGATATTGATTAGATAGATGATGGCACTGAAAACAGCAGGTTTTTTTCCACACCTTGAGATTAAATTTGATAAATTTAAAGTATGAAACATTTTCTTCTAGAGAAATTGTAATATTGTTTTCCAGAATCAGAGAATCACAGAATGGGCAATTAGAAGGGACCACAGTGGGTCATCTGATCCAACCTCTGTGTTTAAATAGGGTCATCCCAGAGCACATGCCACAGAATTGCATCTAAACGGTTCTTGAATATCTCCACTGAGGGAGGCTCCTCAACCTCTCTGGGCAGCCTGTGCCAGTGCTTGGTCACCTACACAGTAAAGAAGTTCATCTTCATGCTCAGGTGGAATTTTCTGTGCATCAGTCTCTGCCCTTTGCCTCTTGTCCTATTGCACCACTGAGCAGAGCCTGGCTCCATCCTCTTGGCACTCTCCCTTCAATACTGATAGACATTGATGAGGTTCCCTCTCAGCCGTCTCCTCCCGAGGCTGAACAGGCCCAGCTCCCTCAGCATTTCCTTTTGAGATGCTCCAAGTTTTACTTGTGCATAGAAATGTTGATAGTATGGGTAAGGAAGCTGCAGATAAGTAAATACTTGTAAATGAAACTGGGTTTTTTAATTTGTTGAAGTTAATATTTTTTGTATATTTCAGACCTTATGTAATGATTAAATCTTCTGAATAAATTGTTTCCTTCGTAATGTCTGTTTTTTCCCCCAAATGGTAGGCTGATCCTTGATCCATGGATTTTTTTCTAGCAATTTTAGAAGGCTAAAGACCTGAATGCAGACCTTGGATTAATGAATTAGATTGTGCCACTGATTTTCCTCTGCTTTATCAATTTTAATCAATGATAATATCTCTTGCCAGTTCTTGAATCTTTTTCTTTTTTGTTAAAGGACCTGAGTCTGGCTTTTTATAATTCAAGGGTTCACAAAGTACTAAATGTTTTTTTTAACATTTAAAAATAAAATCAGATCATTATTGTTGATTATATATTTAGGCACTTACAACTATTTAATTAACTGATACTTAGTATTTAACTAGGACTGTGTAGGTTAGGTGTTCAGAGGGCTAAAGTACACAGCAGCTTTCTACAAAAGTAGAAAGTGATACTTGATTTTCTTCAGTTCAAGCTATTAATTTGGTTTATTAATGCAGTGAGTGAGAGATGTAAAGGGTGATCACTGAGTTCTCCTTTTCACTGATCACTGATTGTCTTTGAGATAGGATCTGAACTCTCAAAAACCAGAATTAATAGCCTGATTTAAAGAATCATGGAGATTTAAGGACTACATAGGAATTGCAAGACATAACATGGAGTAGCACCACAGAGAATCCTCAGCCTAAATAGGAAGACTTTGATTCATTGTGCTAAGAACTCAACACATGCTTAAATTCTATGGTGACTTGAGACCTCAATGAGGTGCTGCAAATGGAGTATCAGAGGTGATATATAATGAGAAAATTAAAACTAAATCAGTTAATAAATTAAGGAAAACAGCATGTATTTATTTGTTGTTAGTAGTTTCCTTGGCACTGTATAGAATGAATGTGTTGTGTATATGTTGTTCTACATTGCAGATTTTCAAGGGCACTTCTGAATTCAGTCATGTCATTATAGCTTGGAAAGCAAACCGGAAACATTTCCCATTCAACAAATTAATTCGCAAAACAAATTGTTTCCTCACTATTACAAGGAGTCTCAAAAAAGCTTGTTATAAATGTTCTGTAAGCAACAATGGCAGCAAATAAAAGCATCATATATTTAACTCATTCTATTCTGCCCATTGAGCATGCCAAACAATATACAGAGATAGAAACAAAACTCTTATTTTTCAACATCCTAACAAAGCAGATTGTCTTTTTGTGTCTGAAAATACAGAATCAACATTTGTACTAATCTGTAGGGGGCTTGACTTTTTAAATTGGAAAGATCATTATTTATATCATTAAAGATTTAGTAGCCCTTTTACAAGCAGAAAACACAAATTCAACTCTTCTAAAATAATGGGGGAAAAAAAATCTTTTAGCTAATCAAACCACAGAAGTAGATCAACATTCTAATCTGAACACAAATCTTTAACTCTGGACTAACTTCCATAAAATCTATTACTCAAAACAGGCTGATAGAAATTGAATAAAATGGCATACAAGAAACAGACTTAAACAGTATATCTTACATCTTTGGGGTGAATGTTTAGCTTTGGTGATGGGTATAGAGCTAGAAATATCAACTTTCACATAAAGAACCAAAACTTTCTATTTAAATGTATTGCATAATTTAAAAATACATGATAGAAAAAAAATAGAGGCTTTTTAAACTTTTAAAATACATAAAAATAAGCAAAATTTTGTTAGTATAACATGTATAGGATTCATATATTATTCTTTTTGTGACCCTTTTCCCTTGTGAAATTAAAGTATAATAAAGAAGAAGCTAATATATCATCTTACAGGTTTTGTTACTACATTCTAAGTTAAGCTTATTTGTAGGGATTTTCTGTCCTTCACATTGGAATTAGAGAGATTGATTCTGTTCTCACAATCATAAATGAGGATAGCATTTGGCCTCCCACCTCATCTGTCACATTGACACTTAAATAGTTGCTTTTTATGCCAAGCAGACCTGGAATGAATTTTCCTACAGGCAGAGGTTGTAAAGTAAACAGCAAAGACAGTCCTATACAAAGAATGGGGGAATCTCATGATCAGGAAGGATGAACAACAGTCACTTGAACAGATGTTATTTTACAGACAAGAAATGTCAGTGCTATTAGAGACCAGCAAGACAGAAGAAGACAAGGGAGACAAAGTGAGGCATGGTAAAGCAAAACAGAACTGAGGAAGAGACAGTCTTAAAATAACTACTAGAGATTTGAGTACCAGGATGTAAAATATTTCATGGTATCTGGGCCATCAGTCAGGGGTCTCTCATCTGCCTTTACATGTAAGTATCTTATTTTAAATTCTTCCTTTTTTTGTTTATTAAAAAGTGCATTTTTATCAAGACACTGTCAGCCACAAGAGTTATGCAAGTAAAACTCTAGTTGAAGACTTGTACAGAGGCACAGTTTGTTCAGTGATGAAACCTGTTACCTTTCAACCTTTTTCCTTTTTTCTTTCTTGTTTCTTTTTTAATTTATGCCCTTTCTTTTTCCTGCTGAAGTGAAAGGTTTTGCGAATGGTTACTACAAAATAAAACTATTCCTCTCACTCTATTTTTTTAGTTGTTTCTCTCTGATAAATTTCACAAATAGATATAGGATAAAACAAGGCAGTGCTTTATTTTACATTCACGTTTGTCCTCATGATACCTATGCTTCATTTTGCTTATTATTTTTACTGATCTTGAAGAGGTCACATGTCTTTTCTTGGCATAAAATGCTGTGAATAGGATGCTGCAAATCAAAGTCCTGTGAAGCAGTAGTGCTCTTGATTCCCTGCAGTGCTCAAGGTCAGCAACAGATGTGGCCTGAAGTTCTGCTCCTTGAATCTTGACCTTCACTGAGTGATTCTCTAACGACTTGGGAGGGACACCATAATTAGATAAAATCCTTGCCTATCTTTATTAAAGGGCACCAGATTAAACTCTCTGCATGTTTGATGAGAAGTGAAGTGATTGTTTTCCCCACTTCAAATGCTTCAGCATGCCTTTTCTTTAATGCTTTATCACTTGCATACTGAATTCTGATGCTTTTGAGAGTTTCTAAGAAAAAGGAAAGAAAAAAAAACATTCTCCTTTACAAAACTGAAAATCTTCTTTTGATGGAAATTCATTCAAAGATAGTAATATTTTGGATATGTACACATTCTGCACCCATTTGAAAAGGTGGCCGTTTACCTGAGGAAAGCAATTAAAAATCAGTATTTTAAGTAAATCCCAGTCACAAATTACTTCAAGCTTTCAACACAATAGGCCATGTAATGTAATCAAAGTTAAAGTGAATTAAATGCTTTTACTCTTTAAATTGTTCAATAAACCCGTTGAGTTACAGATGAGCTTCTGAAGAAGGGATGATAAAATATTTATTCTCTTGCAGCTGAAATGACAAACATCCTGCTGCTCACTTTATTTTAGTAAAAAGATTTACGAAAGCAATTTAGCTCCAGAACACATTGCTGCAGGCACTCATCAGGCAGATCTTTTGCACAGCACGTTATCAGAAGAGCAAGAGGTGAGATGTTAAGTAAAAAACAGAAAAATGCCAGTGGCATTATCAAATTGGAGAAGAGAGCACAATTCTTTAGAGGGTGAAATTTGGTAAAAAGTCCTAGTCATAGTGACTTCTCAGTAGTGAAAATCAATCACTATAAGTCACTTCCAATTTATGTGTGTCCTCATTTGCACTCCCTGTGTTCCTTTTAACTTGTTTTTTTGTGTCTGATTAGTGCATCTGTCAGCCAAAACCAACAATATTACTTTCGTAACCTATTCATGATCAGTCTGGTATTATATACACCTTAATGTGCCCTTTTTACCCTTGCATCTTGCAACTGCTAGGAGTTATTATAAATGCCCAAATCTTTAGTAGTCATGATATTTCAGGTTTATCCATCTGTCCTTTGGGTTATTAAAAACAAGAATAAATTTTAAGTATCAATAAAAGATGGCTTTGGTGTGGTCCTAATAAAATACACCAGGGAAAACAAACACTCCAACGCTCACTTTTCATTATTAATACAGCTATTCTTTTCCCATGAGGTCTGTAGGACACCAAATTCCAAGGGACTGCCTTGGACCTGTTGCTTTGCAGCTCAGTCCCACAGGGAACCTAGATTACTATGTTTCACGATTTCTATTTCTCATGTCTATGTCTATATTTTTGTCTTATGTCTTCACTTAAAAGCAAGCTGCCAACCTGAAGAAATCGGCAAAAGTCACTTCCAGCTCTTCAGAGGACAATGTTGGATTGGTGTGCATTCACTGCTTCTTGTACTTTCTGGCCACAGCTGGAACTGGCATATTTTAATGGCTTGAATTTTTCTGTCTCTTGTGCCAGGTTTTATCACTGTTTGAACAAATGCCTGTCAGTGTACTCTGCCTTCCAGTCTTCACAGTTCTTTTAACTTACTTGCTTCATTACATTCTCTTGACTTTAAAAGAGACGTTATATTTGCCTGTCGCTTTCACTACTACTTTTGGCAAAATTTGGCTTTCTTATTAACCACTGATCTATGTTACTTCTCCCAGCCAACCTTGACCTACATGTTCATTCATTATATCTCTGGTTGTGGAATTTTGCCACGGGTTTTTCCTTTGTCTTTAATACAAGACTACTTAATTTAAGATTATGACTCTGGAGACTGTCCATTCCTTTCACTAAGGTCCATAAACACTTTGAACTAACTTCACTCTCCTGAAACTCTGCTAACAAAAGGTGCAGGTTCTTTAAGAGGAACAAGTCAAGAATCTCCAAGTGATTTAATAGGTAATTTCTGCAAAAACCTGATGCAGTAAATTCAAAGAAATTTGGCATTTTTGAGCTCTGGAAAAGATTGTTCCTACTTTATGACCCTCATTTTTGACATTATGATTCTTGTATTTAAGCACAAAGATTTTGTGAAACCTGGGGAGGTTTACCTCAGTTAAAAATTAATAAAATGGGAAAAAAAACCCAAACAAAAGCCAACTCTCTAACTGGAAAAAAAAAATTCAATGGTATATATGTTACAGAATTTTAGACATTGGTGATAGAGTATATAGGAACTATACCCACTCTAAAAGAGAATCAGGTAACAAAACCCAATGCATATTCACTGTTCAAACTTCTCTCTGTTTTTGCTGGGGGTTTTGTGTCTTTAATAATAATTAAAGAAAAAAAACTAATTGTCCAATATTTCCTACAATAACCTCACAATTTCTTTACCAAGACATCCCATACTAAAAATACTCTGTTGTACTCAAAAATGCTTTACACAGCAAAAGAGGGGAGAGCAAATGTAAAAGTAGATTTTAAGAAAAGTGAGTTGGAGAAATCTTAATCAGCACACATAGTTACTGCTTTATAGTCCACCACTAGAGACAAATTTGTTCAAGTTCAAATTTGTATTAATTTGCTCTGTGTGTCATACACAGATATATTAATGTCACTGATCAATGAGAAACCAGCTAAGGGTTGTGAAACATAATGCCTTTACTCTGCAATATTGAACCAAGACTGCCTGGAGAAAAGAGATGGATTATTTCTACATCAAGCTTAAATAAAGAAATGTGGAGCTCCTTCAGGTTTTCTGTGGCTGCAGTTTTATCACCTTCACAATGTCACCACAAAGAATGAAAGTACGGTAAGCATTCTTGACCTAGGATTTCACCTAGCTCAACAAATACTGTGTGCTAAGGGTAGTCTTGTGTCATGGAATATGATACAGATATTTTGTAATTCGTGATTTGAAAAAAATAGATTGATAAGGTGGCAATAATTCTAAAATCCCTGTTTTCCAGGAGCACTAATATAAATTTGCTATAGCACTTTCTCTTTACAACTACATTGATGTTGTAGGCTTAAATTTAAATCCCTCAGTCAGACTACAATTTATGATACTGGAAATTAATTGATTAATCATTCAAGCTTTTAACCTTTTTATAATTTGAGTCTTGAACCTAGTTGGTACTATTTCCCATCAAAACAAATACAAAATACTGAGAAGATATTTCTGTGTATGTATTAGCAAGGAAAACAAAATATACCAGCAAAGAATATCAGAGAATCTGGTTAGTTAATTAAAAAACTCAAACAAAAATGCAACCAAAAAAATTAAAAAATGAAAACAAAACCAAGGCAAAAAAACCACAAAAAACTTCATCAGTATTTTATAAGAAACAAAGTATTTCCTCTTTTCCCTTTGTTGTCCAAGTCAAGTATCTCAACATTGAGAAAATTTGTCTTTTAAAGGGAAACCTAATTAATGATGTCATCTTTTACCTGGTTAATATTAAAAAAAAATGTTCCATAATATCTATCTTCAAATCCAAATATTATCAAAATGCTGACCTTATTTTATTAGTTTCAGATTAGTTGAATATGAAAATTCTCAAGTGCATGAGAAATATTATCTAGGTAGGTCATCTATAATAGTGCTACTAAAATTACTTTTTTTAAAAAAAATTGCTAAAAGTACTGTGTTTTCCCCTGCTTAGACTGAAGTATGCAGCAATGTTATTGAGGCATTAATGTTGTAAATTTCCAACATTACATAATTGTGATTCCTATATCCCAGTTCATAATTGATATTGTCTTTTGAAGCTTACTAACATAAAAGTGCTAGGAGAACAGTAAACATTCTCTTCAGTATGAACTGACCTCCGTTCATACGAAATGTTAATAATCTTCTATCCTGTGTTGATTTTTTTGCAGGATACTTCTTTTATATATTCCCAAAAAAGACTCAAAAAAACCCACCAGGAAACCAGTCACAGAAAACACTTTGAAATACCTTTTTATCTTTTTCATCCTTATCTGAATATTTCTAAAAAAAAAAAAAAAAAAAAAAAAAGAAAAAGGAAAAAAAGAAAAAGAAAAATAAGAAAGCAAAAATCATGATGGACTTTAGGATTTAAGATTTCATAGACCTTTAAAAATTTCTTAATTGAATTAACACATCCAAGAGCAATCTGCCAAGGATCTTATACACACATTTCTGTTTTCCCTCTCAGAGAAATGACTTAGCTGTGCTAAAGATAGTATCTTTATTTAGACCAGTTCTAAACCATGCAAGGCCATGGAGGTGAATAATTGACTGGTCAATAGGAAGAAAATAAAACCACTAGCAATTTCGTGAAGTTTCTAAAATTACCTGAGTAAATTGGATAGCTATACAGGAAATTACTTTCGTCTCATGGACACAGGCTTTAGCATTCACTTGCATAAGTATCTCATAAGGAACAAGGCAAATAGCTTTGCAGGGCAGTTCTCCATCCTCTGTTCTCTATAGATTGTCTCTTCTTGTTGACTTACCAATATTGATGAGGTACTTTCTAGGCACTACTGAAAGTAGGACTGTTGTCCCACATCCAGGTGAATGAATTGTGTTAAGAGTAAACTCCAAAATCAACAAATTAGCCTATGACAATATACAGAACTACCAATTTCTGTATGTCTTTAAGATATCAGGGGGATTTTTAACTTTGATTAGGTGGATAAATTGGTAGTCTTAGTGTAGATAGCCATTTCCTCATTCATTTTTGTTGTCCATTAACTGTAGTCCTTTTAGGCTTTTCAGGCCTTTTTTGAAATGTTTTTTGTACACAGACTTGTTTGTTTAAAGCTGTGCATAAGGAATAATAAATCAGAATATAATCTAAATAATAACTTTAATGAAATAAAGTTCATAAGTCTTAAAAAATGAAACTGCACAAGGCTGACATAGTATTTTAGAATGCTAATTCATAGATGTCACAACACCACTGAATGTTCCCCAGCAATTTTCTACTTTGGTTCAGAATGTGAATTTTATATGATGGTAATCTGGAAAAGTTTAACTGCAGGAAGATATTTTTCAGTCTTGGATAATCAAGGATGTACAGTTGTGATTCACAATCCACTGCTCAGAGATGTAGTGAATCCACATAACAGTGCCCCCAGCAAACTGACAGAAACAGACCTCCAACCCCACATTGCTCTCTGTAACGTGCTCAACTCTGATGAGAAGCTATAACAAGTAGTTTGAAAATTTTGAAACTGATAACTCATCCACTAAATTTAATCCCAGACTGCAACTAAGTGAGTACCATGATTCCACAGTTCCACAGCTGTAATTTGACTTACAATGTAACATATGACAAATACTTATGTCAGCAAATGTAGGCTTAAATTCACAACATGGGTTAGAATTGCACACAGATCTCATAAAAAGCAAGATTTCATGTGCTATGAATTGAATTCTTCCAAAGTATTCCAACCAAATAGCCAGAGAGGATCATAGAAAACAACTTACATGAACAGTTTTATTGTTGTTGCTATGTCGTCTTCGCTGTTTCTGTTGTTATTTGTCTGTTACTTTGTTAACACTGGTAAAGCAGTAGAAGTGATAAACTGGATTTATAACTGAGCAGCAGCACTATACAAATACCACAAGACTGGATGATTAAATGCATTCTCTTTGTTAGATTCATTTCCCAAAAGACTGTGCACAAGCTTGAATTTAATACCCTCTGTATATATAGTATTTAGAGAGAAATTTTCCTTCTTACCCAGTTATCATTAGCTATTGAACACACAGAAAAATGTGATATATTAATCAATAGGTATGACAAAAGTTCACATATAAAATGTTATAGATGTAGTAGACTGTCCGCCAAACAACCATTTGTATAACTGATTCATCAGCTTTTCCTTTTTTTATTCCTTTTTTGTTTGTTTTTTTTATAACAAGCAGTGCTAAGCCTGCAGAAAAGCAAAAGACTGATGTTTGAGCTTGCACTCTAAAAAATCTAATGGTCCAGGTTAATAACTTGGTCTATGTTTGTGAGAGAAAATTGAAGCCATTCTTTCACTTGGTTTTGATACAGACTGCAAAAGGGAGGGTATTATAAACAATGAACAATCCAGTCCCCCAATGCATTGCAATTTCAACTCAGAATTTCAACGTGATCTTAAATAAAGCCCACTATTCACTGGTTGTAGAAAACTGTAATGATGCTGGTAAGAAGACATCAAAGACAGTTAAGCCTGCTTTGGTAATAATGAAAGGAAAGTATTGATACAACTTCTCAAAAGCCACATTCTTCAACAGAGCTGGCTATGAACTGACAGCAGCTGGAATTTAATCTGCTTCTTCTTTAGTGAAACAGTACTTACAGGATGGGAAGTGTCAAGTGGAAGGGGAGAGCTCTCATTTTCTGAGAACTGCAAAGTTGGCTTTGGAAATTCTTGAAATCACTGTTCTCCTTTTGTGCAGCGTCAATCATTTCATCTTATTGAAGGTGACACTGTTTCCCAGACACTAGGAGTTTGAACTCTTCTGCCTCCTAAAAATAGATCTACCCTTACAATTTGTCATTCTTTTAATTGACTCCTCACTAAATGAATCTCAAGTTGAATATAGAAGCCCAACCTCATTGTAAGTAAAACATGTGCATGTGTGTGCGTGTGTGTGTGTGCACACATGCATATTCATTCATTCATAAGTTCATTCAGCCTGTTAGGCAAACAAGCAAACAAAAAGCCATTACCAGAAAAATCTCTGCAAAACACATTATATAAGAATTGCTGTAACTCTGACTTGGAACAATTATAAGTTGTCTTACATTTAGGCTATTTTGCCTTTGAAATTGCAAGTTGAGCTCAAACTTATATAGCATTGTTTAAACCCATTCTTCACTTTAACCTAAATCACACTGTGGCCATGGAAAATGATTCCTTCCCTCCTTACTGAATCTAGATGTATCTCTCTTGGTGTTTGAGACATGGATGTGTATTCTGCACTGGTTTGAAATATGTTAAGATAGAGTTGGCACACAGCTATTTATGTTTCCATTATTTTTAATGAGAGCATTTTGTGTAAATCCCACACATACACAAAATATTTTTCTGGGTGTGCCTTCTGCAGAAAAGGAAATAAACCCTTACTATTTCACAGAATTTTAGCCTACCCAAAGGGAATTTTAGTCTTACAAATGCCTTTTCCACATTAAAGGTAAAAAAACCTCAAAATTCAGTTGAATAGTCCAATAAAAAACTTGTTACATTGTTTTGTTTAGATTTATAGCTACAGAGAAAAGTGTTCTACCCTTGAGCTCTAGACACCTTTTTATGTAGCTTAAAAAGCAAAATTCTGCTTGTTCTTTGTTTATTGCTTTTATAAGACAACAACCCTAAAGCAAAAGAAATAAAATGACTGTACACAAAGTTTTCCAAATTGTTCCCTTAATAACAGTCACTCACCTCTGTTTAGCATGAGTTGTCTTCTATAACTCTGGCTAATTTCGCAGAATCACCAAATGAGTCAGGTTGGAAGGGACCACAAGGGGTCATCTGGTCTGACCTCCTTGATTGAACAGGGTCATCCTAGAGCAAATTGCACAGGGTTGTGTCTGGATGGTTCCTGAATAAGTCCAGAGAGGAAGACTTCACTCTCTGGGCAATCTGTTCCAGTACACAGTTACATGCACAGTAAAGAAGTTCTTCCTCGTATTCAGGTGGAACTGCCTGTGCATCAGTTTCTGCCCATTTCTCTATACTTGAATCACTAATTAAATATTTATATTAGTTGGAAGTAATTTAAATAATGTCATGGTTGCTGCAGCTCCCTCAAATATGCTCCAACAAAGCAAAAGTGACATGAAAGGGAACTGCATTCCTCTGGATTCTTCACCTGTTTACCTTTTCATCACTGTAAAAAAGTTAGAAAAGTGCTGCCCAGAATGGTCTTGCAGCTGTTGCTGCTGCTGGAGAGAGCTTCAGCCTCACTTGCCAAAAGGGGCAGTCTGTGTATGCAAACCTGACTTAGTTCAGGCACTGCAGCCCTCACTTTTGATCACATCCCCTGCCATGCTGCTGCTGTACTCAGCTATAAGGGTCTGTTTTGTCAAGAAAGAAACTGTTTTGCTGCATGTTTAATAAATTCTGGAGGAAAGAAATCTAATTTTTGAATTTTCACAAGGCCTTTCTGCTGACTCTGGGAAAGCCTTTTGCTTCTTACATCCTTTTCCAGACAATGTTTTTCAAATCTAGGGACATCCCCTACTTCTCCTCCATTTTCATCTCCCCATTTAACTCTTAGCTTGTGTACTGTAAACATTTAAATGCATTCCTAAGCATAAACCATTATAAAATATTTGAAACTCATCTCTGCACATTTATATATTATTCCAGGTGTTCAAGGCCAGGTCGGATGTAGATCTGAGCAACCTGGTCTAGTGAAAGATGTCCTTGCCAGAAGCACGGTGCTTGAAACTAGATAGTATCAAAGGTCTCTTCCAGTCCAGGTCATTCTATGAAAATTGAAAAAGGAAGCAAGAAAAATGCATCTTATAACCAACTTCATGGCTTATTCTTCAGCCGATAAGTAGCTCCAGCTTGTTACATAAAATCCTATTTTTTTTTTTCTGTTTGCTAGATAATTTTAGCAGGAATAGTTGAATATGACATCTTGATAGGAGATATGCTGAGAAGAATTTCTTATCTGGATAGAGTTAAAGCTGTGATTGAAATCAATTCGCTTTGAAGTGATCTCATCACCAGCTGACTTCCCTGTTCACTACCACTGTTATCCATATGGGTACTGCCTAGTCTTAGTCTTTAATCCTGACCCAAAAATTCTCACTTGTCTTATGAATAGTCTTCTGTTTTATGAAAAGGAAACCAAACTTACTCATCTTAGGCCCCTCTTATTATTTGTTAATGCTATTTCATTAACAATCAGTGAAAATTATAATAGAGCAACTTTGCCTGGTTAGGTTTCTAGAATGAGGAAGAGATCACTTAAGCATGAGGAATCATCATGTTAAATAATTCTATCAGCATTACACAGTTAGCAGGTCTTTATTTTATGTGTGTTGTCATAAAGAAGGCCACGTAAGGACTAGATTAATAGAATGACACTTCACTGAAAAACACCCTGGATTGGAAAATTGAATGTTCTCTGTGCTTTTGGGTATCTACATGTAGTTTGTGGAAGTTTTGCTATGTACAAGTCAAAATAATTTGCTACTTTGTCTTAATGCCTTTTGTTCTTATCTCTATTTTTTTCAACATTAGCACTAACAAAAATTAGCTATACAAGAAGAGAGGGGGAAAAAAGATTATCAAACTTCAAACACTTAAGAGATTACTTTATGTTTATGCAAACATTTTAATTTATTTTCTATGACTCTCCAGAAAATTACAAGTAAAACAATCACAGTAAGTTTCAATCCTTTACAAAGTGGAATTCAAAACAGGACTTCATAGCAAAGAATCAGGCAGTCACAGATCTATCAGGGTTTGAAGAGACCTACAGCATTGTCTAGTCCCACCACCTACCCAGCGCCACCATTATCAGCCCAAACTAAATCCTGAAGTGCCACAAGATGCCTTTTGAACACTTCCAGAAATGATTATCTCATATTAATTATGAAAACATTTTATAGCCATGATGACAGTACACTTTTATAAAAACCTGGCCAATATTTCACAATGCAAATAATTCATAGTATGGTGGTATAAAAATGACTAATTACATTGATTTAGAAGTTTCTTCTTTTTGACAGAAACAAGTAAAAATTACTGAAAAGGAAACAAATGAGTTGCAATCATTCTAATAATCTGTTACCAATATACTTGTTTCAACAGCACCATACCTGTCAAAGAGCAATATTTTATAAAATGATGAAGAAAAGAGTTGAATGGAATGAAGGAACACATTTTATTTGTCTTTTCCATGCAATAAATTCTTTCCTTCCTTCTCATCTCTCATGCCTTATTTATCTTTTCCATGAAAAAAAAAGATTACTGTTAAGATAAATTAGTCTTAATTTCAATTTCCAAGTTCAAATTGAGAGATATTCTATTTATGCTCATGAGTATTTAACTACAACATTAATTTCCCTAGTAATGCATTTTTATGACTACAAATAGCTAAGTGATCTGTAAACCATATGTTGTATATTTTCCTTCCATTGAAGTCCTAAGACACTTTTTGTACATGAGTGATTAAAAGATATTTTTAATATTTAATGCATTTTGAGACTGTGTGGCATTCACATACTTAAAGCACTAGCTGGTATTTTATTCATTACACAACTTAGCAAGCAGTACTGAAAAGTGTTAGTGGCTATTGAGTGCTTCATGGCAGACAAACTGGTATTACTTGGGGTCTTTCTGATCTGTTTCTTAGTAATGTGTAAATATGACTTTCTGATCAATTGTTTGGGTTTACAAGGATAAATGGAAGCACAGGTCCCTCAGACACATTTAAGCACTCAAATTCATGTTTTGCTTTTCTTACCAGTGTCTGCCTTATGGTTATCCTTATGCAAAGATGGAAAAGTCTTGTTCATTCTGCTCTCAAACCAGACCCTGATAGCCTGCTACCTGATATTATGGGCAACCTTATTAGGCTATTGGAAGTTACAGTTCTCCATCATTTTACTTTAGAATGTTTCCTTTTATTGCCTCACTCTAAGAGTTTTTCATCATACATAACATATAAGTTCAAATTTTTGTTCAGTTTTAACATATTACAGAGAAAAAAAAACCTCTAGACAAGCTGTCTGTTCTCCATATCTCAAGTCTCTCAATAAAGTCGTGTCTCATGTAATGAATGATCACAAATAAATCAAATTATTTTATTTCATTTCTAAGAAAACTGTATTCTTCTGAATGCCTATGGAACAGGATTACACTTTTTAGTAAGGTGAGGTTGGTAGTTTTTTGCAGTTGATTTGCACTTTTATATAATGATTATAGAAAACATATGCTTTTATAGTATGATTATAGAAAACATATGCCAGCTATTCATGTTCTGATAGGTAGGTGGGGGTAGAATAGAACCAAATCCACCTAAATTAACATATTCTATGATGATATTTGAGGAAATAGTGTTGCATGGAACATAA
Source organism: Lichenostomus cassidix (assembly GCF_008360975.1). Lineage (NCBI taxonomy): Eukaryota > Metazoa > Chordata > Aves > Passeriformes > Meliphagidae > Lichenostomus > Lichenostomus cassidix. The sequence continues at coordinate 36,211,131 of NC_139479.1, forward strand.
GCAAGAGGAAAGTGTTATTCTGGATGTTTATCCATAACAACCCTCACTCTACCTTCAGGAATAGAAAAAAAAGTTGCCTGACCTTTTGAGGAATTCTTCCTTGGGCTTTGAGCTAGAAGGTCAGACTAGTACAGTCTAACCTATATTCTGCCAATTGTAACTGCTGCATGTAGATCCTTAGACGAAATTTGTAATTGCACTATCTTCATATCACCAAACACACTATCCCAAGGTCTGGAGCTTTATGATAATCCTAACATGTTCTACCTAGGGTTTAATCTTCCCAGGAGGAGAGAAGAGATATGGATCACTAAATGAAAAGGCTGAATGTGATATGGTCCAAAACTATGGAGCCTCCAGAGGTACAAAAGGATGTACAAAAGCGGTAGTAGAAATGTTTATGTGTAAAAATACAGTTGAACTTTAGAGCGTAAGAAAGAAAAGGTGTCTTGGTCATGCATATAAACAATTTAAAGAGCGTAGCTGGTCATTCAAATTTACAAGAATACCTGAACTCAATTTTAACTTTTACTATACCAAAAAGACTTACATAGAAGGTATAGTAAAAGTTACGACTTTCTACCATCTAGTTTAATGCCCCACATCTTTAATTTTCTCCTTATCCAATGAGATTAAAATGTCTTGAGCTTTTATTTTTAATATAGCATTAAATACAGACTGGTACCACAAATATGCCACACATGGTTATATGCCATTCAGTCAAAATAAATTGTACACATACCTGGGTATCTTCTACCCAAAATTATTAGTGAAAGAACAGAACAAAGCAGTCTTTCAGAAGTGGCATAAAGCAAATAATCACACTTAAACAAAGCTTTTATCCAATACTTTTTTCTCCAATTACTTCTGTTTTGAATAAGTAGATAGGCCAAAATTTCCCAGATGTTGAAATATAGAGAAGTGCTACTCAGGGTGTGCATAATATATGTGTCTGTCTCCTGATACATATGAACTTATTGCATGTTTTTCCAAATTCCTTTCTGCTATTATAAGTAATTTTGTTATTTCTAACTTAAGGAAAAAGTAAAGCCAATAATAATATAATGCTGAGCTTGTGAAATTAAAAACTAGTCAGTAGGGTTGTTCCTCAGCCTGTTATGGTCTTTTTTCTTAAATTTAGCCAAACATCCTAAACCAATTTTATCAGATTTCTCAATGGATAATGTTCTTAATTCCTCCAGGATGTACTGATAGATTGCATATCCATTCTCAGTAGTTCATGATTTGTGGAAGCCAGTTCTTTGGGTGTTCGCTCTGGTGTGCTATGTTTTTGTCCCTTTCAGTCAGGTAGAAACTGTCAAGAGTAATTTCCACAGGAGGAAGTCAGAAGTTAAGGAGACCATTCTATATATGATTTGATGCTCACATGTCTATGCACTACAGCAAAGATCTATATCTTTCTTGCAAAATATATCAAGTTGAAGAATATTTTTTCTAATGAATTTTTTGCAAGTTTTTTGATATTTGTTTTGATGCATTTTAAAAATCAGGACTGAAAATGTATAATTGGTCAGAGAACATATACATAGAAATTCTGTGCAAGTACTATGAATAGTACACTCTTTTTGCAGCCCAGTTCTGCACAAGAAAGGTATTTATAGTTTATGTAAAATAAAAAAATTGAAATGCACATATCCTGTATTCAAAAGCAGCAATGACTATCTGCCAGGTTCTAGGATGCAGAAATGCTTGTGTTTGTGTTGTTTTAGACTAAAGACTTCTACAGCTGACATCCAAAATCTGCCTTTTTTAAGCGACTTTGAATATTCCTATCTTTGTTAGCTATTTTGCTATACATAAGGCTTAACCCTTTCTTTATTAAAAAAGTTTTCCATTCCCAATGACTTTCATACCTTTTTTGGGGTATTTCCCATGAAGTAATGAAAAACATTCAGAAGTGATTTCTAGGTGCATCATCAAGCCAACTGGCCTTTCTGATTTTTTATTTTCCCTAAGCCACTACTGTGGCTTCAATGTTAACCACTGTGTTTTGACATCAGGCTATTCTAGGAGGAGTCACTGGAACAAATGCACATTTTTTTCTGGGATTTGTATTGCTTTTTTAATAATTCCTGTATCCGAAGTAGGTTAGAAATCTGGGAAAGATCAAACTTTTCACCATGCAAAGGAAGCCAGCTAAATGTCTAGTTTTAGTGTCAGTATGGATTCAGTAAAGCAATGGCAGTCACTGGAGTAGAAAAACAATTCAATTGTAAACCAAGAATCAGAAATTTAAATAAGTAAATAATGCATATTTTAGCTTAAGTAAAGAAGGAATGCAGGAGAATAACAAAAATAGCTAAAAATAATAAATATATAGGAATATTACTCAATACCTATTTACCTTCAAAGCAGAATAAAGCACCCTGTCGGTAGTCATGTGGAAGACTCATCAGGAAACAAAACCAGAAATGGAAATTTTCATTGTGACATTTCTACGTGTATTTTCCTCCTTTGGCCATCTTCAGATATATCAACTCAAAATGCAGAAGCAGCAATCTATACTTGATTCACTTGGCTCAGTTGTACCAAAAATGTCTTATTCAGATAATCTTAAAAAACTTGTCTATGCTTAGCCTTATCCACAAGGCATAGTTACCTACAGCTCAACTTTGCCTATGCACGAGTATTTAAAAAAAAAATTAAAAAGATATTTCGGGTTTTTAAAATTGTGAGACACGAAATTTCTCTTCATGGGTTACATGTCTGATTTAGTAGAAAAAATCCTGTATCAAGTGAATAGGTTCTTAGTGCTGTTCACTGTCACTGTTCAAGTCCTGGTGACAACAGAAACACAATTTTTCTCTAGGACTTCTTGCCTGTATCATATAGGGACTGTGCCCTTAGCTTCTTTTTCCAATTAAGGTTGATTTTTCTGATTTCTTTCTCAGCCAGAAGAGTACAAAACTTTTCCCTTTTAAGCATCACTACAGGTAGCATCCAGAGTGAGAAAATAAGTGGAAAGAGTAGTTTGGCAGAAGGAGCATTAAGAGTGAAGTCAGGGGAGCTCTTTAATGTGCACTACTTCAGATTGCTTTAATGTGCACTTTCTTGCTATTTACTGATACCATCTTTGCGTTAAAAAATCTCCACATTTTCCAAATGTCTAGCTTCATGGCCATGTTTTCTTAGCAACAACATAGTTTATAAGATTCTCAAAAATATTTTTCACATTCTTGAAAACAGACATAAAGAGATTTTTATTACACTGCAGAGACACATTGCTTTTCATCCAATGTCAAGGAAGTTACTAAGAGCTTATACCTGTGACTGATCATGGATTTAAAACTATATTAATTCCATCTTTTGCAGACATATAAATTTGTGTATGACTTTTGACTTTGAAAGCATCTTATTCATAGTATATATGTGCACACCTAATACCCAAACTTGAGGTACACTGCAAAGTAATGTATCAGTGTTTCTCTCATAATTTGATTAATCTCAAATAATCAGTTCAGACCTAAATTTTATACTTCTGCTATTCCTTCCACTACCTAAATATTAAAAACAACGTGGCAATTCGTATGGTTTTCCCACTGGATCAGATGCCAGATTGGTTCAGATAATCCCAGTAACTAACTTTTTTATCTCTAGCACTGCAAAAAAAGCTGAGAGAAAGCTCATACAAAATCTTTTGGTTTTTCTAAGGGATTTCTAAAGCTTCCACCTACTAGACAGATGATATGGGTTCGACACTTGCAGCAAATGGAGCAAAATCCTGACAGAACAGATGCACCAGCTTTTCCATAATGATAGCACTACTTGTGTGGCACATGACAACATTCAAATGAAAGACATACCTATAAAAAGACCAGAAAAATTTATTTGAGCAACCAGCTCTGGTTAGATGGGATTTCTTGGATGTTTCTTCTTTACTTTACCTGCTAACTAGTAAATTTGTATCTTCTTTTCATGAAATTATTAAGATGCGATAATACTGTGAATCTTTTTTTCAATCAGAAGTGTTTCCTTTTCATGTAAAACAGACACCCTTAAATGAATATTCAGCAGACATGACACCTGTTCTTCACTGTTATTCTAAGACTGATGTGACTGAATGGTCAATCATTGACAGCAAAGTGTTCTCATGAACATTCAAGCCATTAGAACTAGGTACAATATCACTAGACACAGTATCACTGGGTGCAAGATTTCTAGAAGTTCAACAATTTTTCTGCACATTTGAACACGTAGAAACCCAGTCTAGTTTTGCTAGCTGCTTTGCTGGGAAGTTTCAAAAAGAATCTTAAGAACTCTTTTAAGTTCTTTGGAGAATTTGTGAATATTCTTTTTAATTATATATCATCTATATCTATCTATATCTATCTATATCTATCTGTTTTATAAAAATACTCTGAAGTTTTGCATGTTTCAAAAATTTCAGGGGAATAGGGAAAGAGTGATATTGCAGAGGCAAAAACTTTCCATAAGGATACATAGAGAAGATTGTCTACATTATTGGGGAGAATGATTCAGTCAGCTCACAGTCACAGTTCTGAGTCATACCTATAAAGTCCATAACATTCTAAGGACCAATCCTAGAAACTGCAGTCAGAAGATTAAAAAAAAAAAAGAAAAAGTAACCAAAGAAAAAAAATATAAACCAAAAGCATTAATTGAGAAAAATAGCTATAAAGAGACAGTTTTCACCTATATGCATCATGTTCCATGTTTATTTCAAATTTATTCCTGTTTTTACAATTCTTTGTCTTTTTTTTCTTCTCCAAACCCACCTTGTGCCTTCTGTCAGCAGTATTTACTCTAATCTCTTGCATTAAAACATGACCCCCATTCTTTTTGAGGGCTTCCTTGCTTTTCCTGCCTTCTTTTGACTTTCCTTTTCTGTTTCCTTTTCTTCCTTTCTCTGCTTAATCTTTAGCCAACCACCTTACAAGCCACCCAACTGTGTATATTCCTCACTTTGAATTCACTGTAGCTGGAATACTTCCCAGAAACAGTGGGTGTATAGATGTGTTTAGAGAAAGGAAAGGAGTGAATGAGCTTGGTATATTTTAGAAGAAATGCCAATTCTTTTTTCATTATTTTAGTGTCCTGTATCAGAGACAATAAGAATCAGCTTTCTTTAACAAATGGGAAGCCATAGGGTTGCTGAGATCTCCAACATGAAAATAAAGTGTGTAACTGATCTTTCTTTTTAGCTATTAATTACTTTGCACAACACAGAAACTTGTGATCGACTTACCCCGCATATGAGGTTGTTCATAACTTCTTGCGTTCCTGTTTGTTGCCCGAAACGTGCTCATCCAGATCTATCAATTTATGTCTTAAAATAGTGAACTCAAAAACAAAAATAAAAATCTGTCCATAGGTGTTTAAAAAGAAAAAACATTTGTGGATTTTACTTGTCACTCAACTGTGTAATACCAAACTACCTCCTTAAAAGTTTGCTCTGCTCAAACCTGAACTTCTCCCACACATTTGGTCTGCCCATGCAAGTAACAATTACACTGGGGAAGGGGGACTGTCTGCTTTCTGTGACATGAACTAGGGAATAAGGGAAACCATCAAATACCCTCATTTATCCAAATATTGGAGACATTTGCAATTCTCCTTGTAAATTATGATAAAGTAGATGCTGACAGAGTAGCATGGGAAGGGATCCCTTATCGTTTATGGGACATTTTAAATGTTGTATGAGATTTGATCAGCAATTCCAATTCCATAGTGAATTCCATTTTTAAGTAATAATTTTATTTCTTAAAACAGACTCGTTCATTTATGCCAGTAGCTGGAAAGCAATTAATTCTATGATAAAAACAGTTAATGAGGATTTTGCATTTACTGGGAAAATTGCAAATCTAAAAGTGCTACCAGCAATCCAGCCATCAAGTTGCATGTGCTTCTGCATGCACGTATTCGGCTTTCCTTTGCTACTCTTTCAATGTTAATGTGGGTAATTTGTTTACATTTTTTAATTTGAAAATTATTGCAAGTTGAGATCACTGTAAGAGATAGCTACAGTTTTCAAATATTTGAAGCAAGCTCTTTTTTCATAAGCATTAAATTGTTGCAAATAGATAGTAGGTGTAATATATATTATGTGACATAAATCTGAACTCATGAAAAGAAGCAACATAATCCCAGAAATACTGATTGCTTTAATTAACTGAATTTGTTGTTAAATAATATTGTCTGTTAACTCAGTAACACCTTCAATTTATAACTCTTGAAAAACTAGTCTAGGAGCAAGGCTGTTCAAAGTGATGCATATTTAACCCCATGAAATTACCATCTAAGAGACATAGTCAGCAAAAAAAGTTTACCTGAAAAATATTAAACTTACAGTAAAACAATTTTCTAATCCCGTGTACACATATAAGTAATTTACACATTAATTCACTGAAATTGGTGTTTAATTGCAATGCTTCCTTCATTATTATTATTATACACACACATATTTAGATGAAAAGGCTATGAATTACTATAACAAAAGTTGAAGAGATTGGTGGTTTTTTGCCTGTTTGCTTGTTTTCGAGATGAATTCATGTTCAGGTTCAGCCATAGCTACAGCCTTCCTGGTTTAGATCAAGAACTATTCAATAACAAGCTGAGTTCATCCCCATAGTTTTTAAGTGCTTCACACTGATAGAAAGAAATATATTTGAGATATTGGTAGAGGCTGAGTTTGTATCAAAAACATTTCTGTAACTAGCACTTGTAATAAGAAACTTACAAGTCATATATTTTGAGATTGCTCTGTCATAAGACTGAAGCTTAAGTAAGGGCATGGCCGTGTAAGGGATTGAAGAGTATGTTAAACATTAAAATAGTAGTATTTACTAGATAAGAGATCAGAAATCACATATGGAATAAGAAAAAAGAAATGTAAAAGGAAACCACACAATTAAAAAAACGGGGAAAAAAAAGGAAAATGAACACTCATGACTCATAAGCATGAGAACTAGTTAATTAAATCAAAAGATAAGTAACAGGAATTATCAATATTAACACTTGCATGAACATATTTTATGCAGTAGGTCTAGAAATGGATGTATATGGCAGTAGTTTTATATTACAATTTACTAAGGATATTACAAATTTCTAAAATTTGTTAGTTTTAATAACATTACATAATTCAAGATTACCTCCTTCATATTAAACTTTTGGAGTGAGAAAACCTGAAAATGCCAATTCAACACTCCTCAGAATTGCTGGCATGGACAAGATAACTGTAGCCAATTGGTACAGCTCATGCCTTGGTATTTTTGAATCTTTCAGTGCTTCAGTATAGTTTTTATCTCTCCTCAACAGCAACCCTTGCAAATGAATATATAAATAGTCCATTTTTTCTTTGGCTAGCTGTCAGAAAAAGATGAGTGCTATTTTGAAAAAGTTTTTTGAGCTGAGAAGATTGAAATCAGTTTGTTTTCTGTAAGTTTTCTGTATCAGTAAGAATCAGAATAATTTTGTTCTGTACTGTGTCACAGTTGACCGTTTTCCATTTGACATTTCATGTTGACAACTTCTCTTCGATTTGTTAATTTCTGAGAATAGCAGCTAAAGCAAATATCTTGCAGGCTTGCCTTCTAAATTATTTTCCATGATTTTCCATACATTCCACTCAAATCCTGTTGACCCTGATGCTGATTTTGAGTTTTCAAGATGACAGTTCAGCCTGTTTGAAGATCTCTGTAGAAGATCTCTGATACTAAAACATTTTGAAATGCCAATTTGTCAGATTGCAGAGCAGCTGTTAGTTCCTGTCAGCTGCCAGAACCTATATCACTTTATATTCACTCACCTGAAGATCTTGCCATGGTCTTGGCAAGCTTCCTACAGTGCTAAACCCTTTTCCAGTAGGCTATAGATTTAATGTAATCTACTAGACCAATCTATCATAGTTTTCTACTATTTATTTCTATTATTTCCACAAAGCAAGCAATTGCCCCTCATTTCTTCACATAATTGGGTACTAGCTTTAGAGACATCAAAAACTGAACTGAATTCAGAAGAAACATCTTCTGTCTCTTTCAATTCTTTCATTGTGCCATTTTCTTTCCTATTTTATAGGTCTTTCTGGATTTTCCCTTTCTTTCTGTAGCAAATCAGATGGTCCTCTGGTGACCTTTAGCCTCAAAAGCAAATCACCCTGTTTTCACAATGACTTTTCCATTGCTTGTTTTAGAGAGTACGGCTGAATGTGATGAATATCATCTTATAAAGTTCAACAAATGTATCAAACACAGACATATGCTATTCCCCTTGCAATAGTCTTCAGAATAATTTACCATAAGCAATGAAGTAGGTGTTTATTTTGAGTATCAATGTATAAGCTGGTCACAGATTTTGCCCTCGAAAAACAGTCCTGTTTCTTCAGAGTCCGTTCAGTATCACACTGTGTATGCCAGCTGCAGCTTTAGTAACATGGAGCCACATTCAGATACAGATTCAGACAGGTTTATGTATTGGTACTGTTGGCATCTCTATAACAAATAGGCTTGATCCAGTTGCCCACATTTCTAGAACTAACTCAGCTGCCCTGCTCTATCCTGGCATTTGACAGTTACTCTAGGAAGTGTGCTGTAAAAATCACAAATATCACTATGACCCACTGCTTAAAATTTTGAAAGCAAAACCTCAGGACATGCTACTAATGTGTCTGACAGAAAGAAATGAAGAAATAAGATTAATGAATACTATATAATTGGGCAATTAAATTGTGTTATAGTGTCAGAACATTTGGAATTAAAAGTTTATTTTTTTTAGTTTTGCCTTGTTTGGGGTTTTCTGTTAGTTTTATGAGAGTTCATATTGTGTGTTTCTAATGCCGTAATGAAAGCAGATTTCAAAAACTAGAACAGACTGGACAGACTCAAATTAGCCTCCTATCACTCATGTCTCAGAAAAATAGGGAGCATAGATTTTTTTTAAGGCACCCCGCTGCGATTTGTAAAAAACAAATGCTCAGCCTCATGGACAATGATCAGACTGTACAAAAGGGGCTTGAGAACAGATTAAATTATTTATATGTGTCTAATTTATGTGTCTAGATTCCAAGGAATCCTCCAGCTTGAGTGTGGTGCTCTAAACCTTTTCTGCTTATCTCCTAATCCTGTACTGCACACTTCTAGAAAGCATAACCATGTCCATGCATGCCCAATTGCTATTTCTTGTGCTCTACAGGCTATATCAGGTACTGCCAGCATCAACATCATAGCTCTCTGGTTTTCCCAGGTTGCCTGAGCACACTCAACAGGAAAGAGAGACTTGTAAATGTACAGCAACTAAACATGATATGCTTTAAAAAGCAAAAATAACATTCTGAATGATGCACAACAATTTTTGGAGGACAGATGTCAGATGGTTTCTTTGTGATATTCCTTCCTGTGTAGAGAGACATTACTAGAATTATAAAACATATAAAACTTCTCCAAGTCCTCAGAATACAGTTAAACAAATGTAGGTGCTGCCTAATCTCTGTGCCAGACCTTTGTGTAGGAAGGAATTCCACTAGGGAGAGGAAAGTACTGACTGATGCTTACTTACAGCCTCATGCTACACAGGGACAACAAAATGACACCTTTATAATCTGGATGGGAGCTGACAATACAACAAATGACTGACTGGAAAGTTTTTGTCCTGTTAAAATCATGTGGAGGTAAAAAAAAAGAAAGAAAATTATCTATCTCTGTGGCAATATAGATATTCAGTAGAAGAAACCCAGCAAACAGTGAACCCCAAAAATATATTTATTGAAGACTGGAGACATGATTACAACAAATGTCAGGCAAAACTATGAAAGCAAGAATAATTTTTAATAACTCCACTTTTTTATAATTGCAATCAAATGCATTTTATCATTATTTATGAAGTTTCTTTAAGTGTTTTTGTTATTTTCCACCCTGTAACTCCTTTAAGTAAAAATCCTAACGTTCATCTTCATAGGTACCGTAATATCCTGCTTTTATATCTGCCTGCAGCTTTCCAGGAACCTCAATTCATAGATCAAATGTAATTCACTTATATTATTTTCAAATACATAGTATTCCCTTCTTCGTTCTATTCTTCATCCACTAGAAATAATTGAAAGCTTCATTAGAGATAAATATTAGCCTTTATTATTTAATTTATAAAATTATTGAAATTTTATTGTATTTCTTGATACATACCCCAGTGCAACCTGACTATTTTATTTCCTAATTCTCAGTATTTCGCAGTTATCTGTGCATCCATAGAGGTATGCAGACGAAATAATATTTTACTAATAATGACTTGAAATTTCAAGTCTTAAAATTCTTGTTTTGAAAGTATATAGTTTCAGTGTAACATTTTCAGGAAAAAAACACCAAAAACCATGGTGAAGCTCTCCTATTAAAGTCTCATATCTTGATCATGACATTTGTGTGGCCATCCATGAGGTGGAGGTGTGAGATAGAGGCTGTGTTTTTGCATTTTACTTATGAAATGAAACTTTGTCTTTTTGTACCTGTTTTGGCTTTCTTTAGAAGAGCGATAGGTAGATGTTCACCACAGCTTTATCTCAGAATTTTGTAACGGAAAAAGAAATCAGAAAGCTACAGTGTCAACATTCATGGTTCAAACTAACATGAAATAAGATTTCTCAATGCAAATGGATCACTTACTAACTTTTCTCAGAAGAGGTTTTGGAAGAATTTGTTTTTGTATATTTTTTCCTATTCCAAGAAAATTTCTTAGTCTTTTAGATATTTTTCTCCCCCAGTTGTATCCCATCCAGCATTTTACTAGATTTCAGATCTATACATTTAAATTAAGCCTTCTTCTTGTGCTTGATCCAACAGGGAAACGAATTCCATGGCAAGAGACACTATACTTTAAACACATGGTGATTCACAAAAAATACAGTGCTCTGGAAGAAATCAAAGCTACTTATTCAAGGACAGACATTTTCCCCAAGGAGAATTAATAGCTATACTAGTCAACAGAAGTATTTTATTTGCTTTCAGATTTTATGCAGACTAAAATATCTTATAGATCCTTTTAAAGCCCAGTAAGATCTGGTGCTTCAAATATTTTTGTAACATGTTTCCTATCCATTTTAAAAGGAAATATGGTTAGAGTAGGGTTTCAGGGAACCATGGTGATTCGATAATATCTTTTCTAAAGTAATGTTTAAGACTAGGAGGAGAGAGCAGATATTGAGGAAGCAATGCTGAAGAGTACTGAATCATACGTTTCAATTCCACAGTAGGCTTGAATAGCCTAGTTGCCTCAAGTTCAGGTGAACAGCATTTGAACAAGATCTACAATGCAATATAATTCAAATTCTACTAGTTTCTAGGTCTCATTCCTCTCTGTCACTCTTGACTTATTCAGAAATCCTTACTGAGAACTGTACATGAATAAACCCTTTTCACTGTACTTTTATAAAGATATCTGTGCTTTGGCTGTGTTGTGCTTTTGGGTGCCAACGCTGAACTAAAATTAATGAAAAAGCATTATTTCAGTAAGAAGATCACAGAGTTAGGAGTTGCATGAGATAGTTTATTTGTAAGCAGAAGTCAGCATAGTGAAAATGCTGTCCATTGGTGATTCATTTCCCTCTTGCTTCTAAAGGGAACGAAATGCACCCTTTAAAATGAAATTTCCTCCCAGCCTTACCTAGAATCTACAAAGCCATAATCAGACAAATTATGATCAGCACCTCCTGATTTGACCCAGTAGTCTTTCACTATTTCTATACTTAGATAAGAAATCATTAAACATGAATTTTAAATTCCAATATATCAAAATATTGTTTGTAGCTGAAGAAGCCCTGAAAAACAAGATACGGCTTGGTTGAGTTGTTGAATTTGTGTTGGAAGTGTTCTGAACCCAAGCCAACAGCTTTAACAAAGTCAAAGAATTTTGAAAATAGCTAAATTTAAACAAAGGCTTCCTTGTGTCAATGGGTAAAAATCATTACTGTGATTGTGTACATGAAAAATCTGATCTGAATCGGGCTTCAGAAAAGTGGTACGTATATTATGAAACAGATTAAGTAACTTATACAGTGCATGTTTACCTCTCATCAACAAAATATCAGATCAAAATTACTTGCAGATGGATTTATATACAGGCTATTATAGCTTTTTTAAACCAGAATAGGTCACAAGACTGGTACCAATTTTATTTTCCCATCTGTAGCACTGAGATCTTGATACATATTTTGTAATAAAAATGAGACATGATGATGGAAAGTATGATATAAATGTATATTATAGTTCAGTTGATGAGCTTTATAAATTATTTAGTCAGAAAAATATAATTCCAGTAAGTATTATTATTATTATACATAAATTATGTATCATTATGGAGGAAAAAAATTCTGAGGCCAGTTATAGACAAATCTGAAATCTGGTCTGGTAACATAGCCCTTCAAGAAGAAGACACTTAAAAACTGAAGCAACCTTTATTTGACCCAGTTATGGAGGTAAAGATGAACTTCTCAGCCCTTATAAATAAACTTAAGAGCACGCATTAGAATTTAAAATTGAAAATTTGCATAAGTTTACCAAAAGGCCTGAAAAATCCAGATGTATGAGATCAAAATATGTGAGCATTTTATTTTCTACTTAGTATCTATCAGTCTGTGGCTACATGCCTGCAACACTCAGAAGGTGGGATAAAAAAATAGATCATGTACATTATTTCTTTAAATTTATTATGAAATAATTGATTGATCAGCAGCATTATGTATTCCAACTGATTCCTAACATAACAGTTGCTATTTACTGACCTAATTCTACCTGGGAGGGTTTAGTTTTATGTTTGGAAGAGACACAGGAATAATTTCTATATTTAATACTTTCAATTACTAGAATTGTTTAAGTCTGGCTATCAGGACGAAAAATGAGGGAAGGTGAAGTGTGAAAAATTGCCATCTTTCACAGCTTTAAAATGTTGGCTCTGTTGTCTGGCATAATTAAGTCAACAGTCTGCTGGTCTGCTTCCAGACACTTTGACAACTGTTCTCTCACTGCCACCAGTAAATTAATAGGACTGTGCTTTTCCCAAGGGGCACTGTATGCAGAATGAGAATTTTCTTGTCCTTTGGTCTGCTGCTGGTGAAGTGGTGATGGGTGACAATGCTCAGTGGGTAGGAGCTGTCAGGTCATTTGCTCTATTATAGTTGTACCATTCACACTATTATAGTTAGATGTGATAACACTTACACCCTTTATCATCAGAGGTTTATTGTATCCCAACTGTTAGCATGTTCTCTAAGGTAATAGACCACAACTGTGAAGTGAATTCTTTTGCCACAAAACAAGAAGAGAGAAGAGTCTTTTTAGGCATTTGCAAGTTGTTGGGAGTGTTAGAGCTGTTTGATATTTATTAGGGTTTTAGACAGGCTTGTAAGTTTTGATAAAATTATTTGTTTTAGTATTGTCTCCTACAGTTTTTCATCCCTGAAAGTTTTGGGGTTTTTTTGGTACATTATTTATTTGTTTGCTTTTTTGTGGGGTTTTTGTTTTGGTTGTTGTTGTTTGGTTGGGGTTTTTTGTTTGGTTGTGGGATTTTTTGTTGGGTTTTTTTCCTCAGCTTTAGGTTTACATTAATCCAAGTACTACAAGCTTTTACCTGCTTTTATTGAACTCAGTCATACAAGCACTAACTTTTGTGATCAACTAATTGGAAAACTATAGAAGAGTATAAATTTAGAGAGTTTTTTTTGCAAATGCAACAGTATCCACAGGGGTCCATAAGTCCTGGCTTTACGCTGCACTAGGAAAATAACCTTCTGTAACTAACATGGGTGGAGTCAAGCTCAGTATTTTTGTTGTCCAAGGTTTAATTATATTGAATTAAGCAAATCCTTAGTAGAGATGGATCAAGTCGAAGATGAATATTGCCTACCTAGAGAGAAACCTGGCAGAAAAATTGCAGGAAGTACAGATTGTATGGGAAGTAGTACCACTGAACTGGATAGAAGCCTTTGCCCAGCAAGTTGTGGCAGAACCCAAGACATTAAAGGGCTTTGTAGCTGGAGCAAACAGATGCTGAAAACTGAGTCTCACAAAACCATTGATCCATGAAGGAGTCATTTTCATTTAAGAAGAAACTGATTATTAGGTGAAATAATCGCCAATTTTTGTTGCAAGTTTTATTTTAAAAGATGTATAATTCAACAACTAACAGTGGACCAATTGGGAGCTAATTGTTTTTTCTACAGTGGCAATCAGGTCAGTGCTAGGGATGTGACAGAAATAGCAAAAGGCAGGGCAAAGAAACAAAAGGAAGAGAAATATTAATTTCCTAAATCTTTCTGTTAGCAGTGAATGTTAGCAATGTCAGCTGTTCTTTTGTTTGTATGTGCAGGGCTTCATTCACCACCTGGAATAACACTAATCACTAATAAACAGTACAATTCACTAGTAAGATTTATATTGCTCCAACACTGTATAACAAAGAAAACAGGAGAAAAAGGAACAGAATTATGTCACTTAGAGAAAAATAGTTTCAAATTATGCACAATTTCTGTTAAAAATTTTTCACTTATTTGCTGCCTATTACTCCCCAGTAATAATGCTTTTAAAAATTAAATAAGGATGTGGCTAGCACAGGTCTTTCCCATGAGAATTCCTTCTGTGTTTTATAAATAAAGATAAAGTTTGGATGTTATTAAAACAGTGTCCCAAGATCTGGACAGTGCAGGCCTGGCCAATCAGGCCTAGGGGGAGGTTTCTGACTGACCAATCTGGGTGACCTTTGAAAACTCTATATATATGATGAAATCAAAACAATAAAGGTCCTTTTCCTTCTTGCCACTGAGAACTGGCTTCTTTACTCTGCTAGCGGCTCAACAGCGACATAAGGAGAACAAAATACTATGTATTTACCAAAGCAAAATTTGATATATATGCCCAAATAAACAAGAAAAATAAAAGGACAAAGCATATTAATTGGTCAAATTGGTACACTTGAATTTTCATTTAATGGTTTTCCCTTGTTGCATGCAAGTGTGATGTTATGCCATGACAGCCAGTGTAATCAAATCTTTAAATTATTCAATCATGTTTACTGATTTTTGAGCTTAATTTAAAAGAATTATTGCCTTTATAGTTCTTGGTGTTTACTAATTTGTAGAGGAATTTTGAATATATTGAAATTAAGTTCTGTTTAGAGAAAAAAGAGCAAGCATGAGCATAGGGATAGTTGAACTTCTATGAGCTCTCCCACATGTTCACATCTATCATTATCATTGGTTTCTCTGGGCATTTTCCACTAGCTCTGCCTTGCCTTAAAATACCATTTTAAAACTGGAAAATATGGAGAGATCAGTAAATAATCAGGAAAACAAATTTACAATTTCAGCTGACAATACTCTCTAGATCTATGCAACATTTCATCTCTTCTTCTGAGTAAAAGTATACTGATATGCCACTCTTCTATTTATGCTCATGAGATTTCTTCATGCTCTATTTATTCTCATGAGATTTCTTCAAAGGTATATTAACGCTGGCAGAAAAGACACTTGTTTTTTCCTTCAAAACACACTGTAAACCCAAAGACCAATAAAAATCAAAATTATGCTTATGAAACAGCAAGTTCAGAATGATTCAATTAATTGTGTGTTAATTTGGTTTACGAGAAGACAGAGACCAATTTCAAAGAGGCTCAGAAACCCCAAGGTGCAGACCTACTAAACTCCGAGTCACTTTGAACACTTTAAGGTTTGTTGGGTTTTTTTTTTTCTATTTGTATGCACTTTAAGACCGAGAAAAGGAAGGTCATTCTGCTTACTCTAATATTCTCAGAAATGTCACCTGATCCCTGCTAGTCTTCTGGGGTACCAGATTTGAAACTAGACCCTTCTTTTATGTTTTTGACATATGGGGGAAGGTCTGATTCAGATAGAGGGTAAAGCAGGGAAGGTTCACTGCTCTACTCTAAATAACACTGACTTTGGAAAAAAAAAAAAAAAAAAAAAGAAAAAGGCAAGATAGACTGTTGGAAAACACAGTTTTCAGCAAAACTCATGCTAACCGAACAGAGCTGAGCAAGGTTTCAGTATTCCCAGGCCTCAGTGAAATTCCGACAAGCTGCAGTGGTTGTTTGCCTGAGAATGTTTTGTGGGAAGAATGCCATGAGAAAGATTAGGAGTCAGGAGTGTTATGAGAAAAGAATAAGGGAGTTAGCAGGAGGATCCCTGGGTGTGTGAGAACAGCTGCAGGTGTGTGTATGTATCTATAATTAGAAACTTCTGTAACAGTATATAAGTCTCTCGTTTGGTGAAATAAATGGAGCTTACTTTATATCTCATATTGAGAGTGCTGTGAGTCTTCCCTCGCGCTGCGTCTCGTTAAATGGTAACCCCGACGTGATAGCAGCGCGAACGGAGAGGTGCTTGGGGAGTGCAGCCTCAGCGTGTCGAGTCTTCGTCCGAATTGGAGAAGGTCGGAAGACACAGGTGAAATACCTGCCTACCGTGAGGGCTATACTTCGGTAAACTGCACAACTCTGGCAATTGCGAGCCTCGATCGAGTGCTTAGACGGTGTTGACCAGGACCCTGAAAACCAGCTGGACCCAAAATGGAATCAGAGGTAGCCCAAATTTTATTGTTATGCTTTTTAGAAAAGCACGAACTCAGTAGCCTGTTATATTTGGCTGGCCTGATGGCAGTAGGACAAGCTTATGGATTTTTTACAAATCCTATTACAGTATTCAGTGTAACAGAATGGTTGAATTACGGAGCTGTTTTGCTTTTGGACTGTGATAAACTTGCAAGAAAGCTTGGCAAATCATGGAGTAAAGTTGTAGCCTGCTTACAAATACATGGCACAGAGCAGAACCTTACGTGGCTCACGGCGCAGGACATAGTACCCGCATTAAGCAGAGAAAAGCCTGTGAATTACTGTGCCGCTTTTGATATGCGTAATACTTCAGCAGCCGCGGCACAGCTGCCAGGGAAACCCCCCCCGCCGGGGAGTGGGGGGGAGAGACTACTAGTAACCGAGAATTTAAAGTTGCTCGATTGGATGAAAAATCTGTTCCTGTCTCAAAGTATCACAAAACTTGGTAATGTTACAACGAAAAACATCTTAGCTGCTTTGTTTGAGAGAGTCACTGTTGGACTTTTGCCAGAACAACTGAACATTTTGTTAGAACGAGCTCCGATATCGCGGGTAAAGAAACAGAGTAACCAGAAATCATTCCGATGTTACCGATGTGGGAGTGGGGAACATATAAAAAAGATCTGCAATGAAAAAGTTTGGTGTTCCTACTGTAACAAAGATACTCACAGTACAGAAGCTTGCAGAAACAAAAAGAACAAAAGAAAAGTGACCAATGACCAAAACCAGCGGCGGCTCCTACCCCTCACTGCGCACCGCCGGCACACCACACAAAGGAGGCTCCTACCGGAAATTGTTCCAACCGTGGTTTCCAGCCGAATGACAACCAGAGCGGAAGTCCCAGAGGGTACCCCGGTGGGTGGAGCCGCGAGCCATCTACGCCTCCTTCCCTGCCCCAACTGTGACGTCTGTGGTGAAACCCTAAACTCTATACCTCCCCAAAGATGAGGAAATGATTGACAGCTCCAGCAACGAACCAGAACTAACCAACAGCCTTGCCAGCAGAAACAGCCTGAGCAGAATGGAGCAGATCGGCTCTTCCTTCAGCCTGGCTGCACTGACACCGAGACCAAAGCAATTTACTAATAAAGAAGCATTGTAACAAGATATTATCCTGATAAAGAAATAATAACACCTTGAATACTAAAAGCCTTGAACGAAAAATTGAATTTTGCTAAAGCATTTGTGTGTATGTGTGAATGTTGTAGGCCTACTGAGAGTGTTTGCTTTTTGGATGCTTTAATGTGTAAATGAAAGCTGTGATTGATGAGAATGTGATTTTGATTTCTTGAGAGTTTTAATGTGTGAATGAAAGCCTGTGAGTGAAGTTATACTGAATAGTTTGAACTACCTGTTAAGTATCTTTAGTTAAGCATAGATTCTATTAAAGTTAAGTAATAGTGAATTTAAATTCTATTAAGTTGTAAGTTCTGTTAAAGTTAAAATTGTTAAGTAATATTAAGTGATGTTAATTTTAAATTCTGTTAAGTTTTAAATCTTGTTAGAGTTAAGTTGTTAAGATAATATCAATTTTAAATTCCATTATAGTTAAGTCCTACTTGTTAGTTTAAAATAAGATTTATTAAGATTAAGTTTTATTCATTTTTAGTGATATTAATTTTAAGTTTCAAATTTGTTAGTTTATATTATTATTCACAAAAGCTTTGCAGTTTTATCTTTCTTAGTTAAAGTTAAGTAATAATATCTACTGCTTTCAAATATTTCATCTCACCTTATATAGCTATCTATAAAAATGGTAACATGTTAAGATACTCTTCTTATTGATATTGATCAAAGCTTATTTATAAGATGTTCTGAGAAAACCCTTCCACTTAGCACCTAAGCTCTGGCCAAGCTTTGGTTCTAACTGGCTGGGAAACATGCCATGAGTCCCAAAGTGTTTTACCAAAATGTGATCAAATAATTTTCATTTACCAAATTGAGTTTATAAAAGCTAAATCTTCTTCCAAGTAAACTTGGAGTCCTTGTCCGGAAAAGGTTCTCTAAGTTTTACCTGTGAAGTGAATGTTTTCAGTAATAACAATTTCTAGACCATGGCAACATATCTAACTAGTGAAATTTCCTTAGGTAAATTTATAACAATTCTAATAATAACAATAACTTATAGCAAAGTAAATTAATCTGATAACGAGACAATGTCTGTTCTCACAACAGAAACGGGGGAATTGTTGGAAAACACAGTTTTCCAGCAAAACTCATGCTAACCGAACAGAGCTGAGCAAGGTTTCAGTATTCCCAGGCCTCAGTGAAATTCCGACAAGCTGCAGTGGTTGTTTGCCTGAGAATGTTTTGTGGGAAGAATGCCATGAGAAAGATTAGGAGTCAGGAGTGTTATGAGAAAGGAATAAGGGAGTTAGCAGGAGGATCCCTGGGTGTGTGAGAACAGCTGCAGGTGTGTGTATGTATCTATGAATAGAAACTTCTGTAACAGTATATAAGTCTCTCGTTTAGCGAAATAAAGTTGGAGCTTACTTTATATCTCATATTGAGAGTGCTGTGAGTCTTCCCTCGCGCTGCGTCTCGCTAATAGACTAACGTCAATGTCAACAAATTGTTACTACAAAAAAATTAAAAAATTTTAAACAAATGGGGTGGATTATAGAGTAAAATATCAGGTACAGAAAACCCCAAACCGATAGCGTAGTCACTATTCTTCTAGTCCAGCTCATTCCACAGAACATAAGCCCATTTGTGCCTGGAGTAGATTAGTACACATCCAAAACCTCTCTTTGATGTAAAGAAAACACAGTAAGTGGAGATGATCAGGTGGTTTGCTACCTACACATGCACTTGATCTACATCAAGCCACCACTTACACACACTGTGAGCCAGAACCCACAGCCTTACTTGTGCCAGGAGGTCAAATCCAAAGGTGTAAGGGTGAAACAATAAAGTTTTGTCCTCAGTTGCAATGTAGATGTATTTATTATTCCATTACCACAAGCTGTGGGGCACTGGTTGTTATCTCCTGTCATAACTCACCCCTGATAACTGTTAATGAGCCATCAAGAACCAACTGCATGACTCATGGACTTATCTCATCCTATTGTGAGATGCTCCACCCAGGAGGGAGGAGCCAAGCATTCACACCTGGATATAAGCTGAGCTTTGACCTGCACAAGGAGCCCTGTCTACTGAGTTCCCAGAGGATGAGAGCTACCATTGGGCATCAGGTGGAGACCAGACCTTCCATAGGATCACCACTTCAACCTACCTATGTGGACTGCTACCACCATCCTGTCTAACAGGGTGTCAGGTTGTATCTGACTCTCTCAGTGGTATTTTCTTGTATTATTGCACTTATTTTTAGTTTCCCCATTAAATTATAATCCTAACTTAGGATCTCCCACTGGTTAGTTTTCAAACTAATACAGGTTTACTCAGCCGCAGGAACTGTGAGCTGTAAAGAAGGATTAACAGCCTTGTTTATCAGTCAAATGGGTTCCAAAACAGAGGAACAGTTTTTAAACACTCCACTACTTTACTACTTCTGGAAGTACTTACCCATGTAAAAGACACACGGTTAATTTAAATTCAAAGACCAAAATGTCTTGGTGATTGCCCTATAAATCTGAAGTTATGAGAGGAGTGAGACAGAATGTGGAGAAGATCTACATTCTTCCTTAAAACTGTCCCCTTCTTCATGGATAAGATTTCCCAGAAGCGCTCTGGAAACACCATTACACATTTCCAGAAGGATGTGTGTATCAAATTTTTGAGTACACTTGGGATATTCTCAGATTCACCCCTCCAAGTCCCATTTCAGACATACACGTAAGACTACAGTTAGATGAAAGATGAATAATCACCGATAAGGGTAGGAGTGGAAACAGACACTGTTTTCAAAGGGTCAGATTTTGTGTCACCAAAGTTTGCTTTTGATTTTCAAATGCAGCATACTGACGTTTGAAGACTGGTGTGGACCTTCAAATATCATATATAATATTAGAAGCTCATTATATAAAAATGAAGAATAATGGGTTTTGTCCCAAAGAACTGGTGAGCTATATATGTCAATGTATTTGACTAGCTTGTCATTAAATGGGAAATAACTAAGGAAGATCCTGCGCCACCTGGAAGTGAGGTGTTTAAAAATAGCAGCTTACCATAAGGACAGTAAAAAAGAAAATTCTCATTTCAAACAGCCATATAATCTGGAGTAAGAAAGGGATAAATTGATGCACATATTTTACATATTTTTTTAATCTTGCTGTCTGTTTTTGTTTCATAATATATTAACTTAGATTTTTTTACAACTTGCTTAAATTGAACAAGCTAATATAATGTGGTTTAAATTTATGGTGGTTAAGGATTTCTCTAGGAGTCCATCATACTACTATCCTGTTTCTGAATTACACATTGAAATTTCTCTTTCTGTCCAAAAATATAAGATATATGTCTGTCTATTCTTAGTATCTTTATAAATTTCAAAGGTTATGGTACACCTTTAGAAAAGGTCTTTGCAAACATTTTAATGTGTCTTAACAGCAAACTAATTGAAATGAAAGATCTTCTTGCAAAGAAATTTCCACCTTTGAAAATTCTTTCTGTTCAGTCAACACTAGTTCTAGTTTTAATCTCTCTTTAAATGCTCTGAATTACTAATATTATGCTTCTCTGCTAGTATTACTGCTTGATTTTCATGTAACTCTCTCTTTCAGACATTCTGTATGTCTACCAATTCAGGCAAAAACCTGAATATTTTGGAGATTCATTCTCATAATATGAAAATACTATTTAAGGTATTTAATCCAGAACAGTATTTTCTGAGAAATAAAATGCCATGTTGTCATTGTTGCCTTCTCATTCTTAAAAAAATTCAGATTCAAGAATACAATTATGAGTGAGTGTAGACTATACATTTCCAGCTCTTCAGGACCAGGCAGGAGCCTGTTTTCACTCTGTCTCTCCTGAGGCAGAACCTAGATCATGAACACATCTCAAAAGGTTACCTCAAGATGGAGAGTCACAGACCAAGGGCAGGTTTAGCAGATAGTTCTTATTCTCTGGTTTTCCTCAAAGTTCTTTGTCAAGCTGACTGGTGTGCAGGTGATTTGTGTATATGGAGTGTTACAAGACTCAAGGCATAGCTATAATTGAATTTTGAGCCCTGTAGATCTGTATAATTGTCCTCAGAAGTTTACAGATCTCAAAAATCTATAGATCAGATCTGTAACATCACCCTCAGAAAACTCAGCATGGTTGATATTGTAGCTGAAGGGAATTACACCTGAATCGCTCAATGACAAAGTTTAGTACTTTCCTCTCTTTTGACCTTAGACAGGATTTCAGAGCTGAGGTGATTTTCCATGCTGGCAGGAAGATAGAGATGATGGCATTGTTGAAATTTGTCTTCTGACTTAACTCTCCAAAGAGGTCAAGGAACTGAATGGCTATCTCTGACAGGGTCCAATAGCATTCTGTGAGAAAAATTGGTATTTAAGTCCTCAAAGAAGAATCATGTCAGAGCTTCTTAATTCTCCTTCAGGCCCTGAGGCATAACAAACAGCTCACAGCAACTTGGGTTATGGCTGGTTCATGGTGATGTGAAGTTCTATTTATGAGCTGTTCATTTTGGACAATGCAGAGAAACATTTGCTGAACGGAGAAGTATTTTCACTCAGACACAACTATTTTAGCAGAATGTTAATAATGAAAAATCACAGGAGATTGGAGCTGTACTACTTAAACATACTGACATTATGTAATGTTAATTACATTATTTTCCAGGCTAATGCTATTATATCAGAGCATATCTAATCTGTGCAATTGGAAAGTTGCTATTTATTTATCATTTGCACCAAAGCCTAGAGAAAAACTAAAAAAAAAAATCTACAAGATTAATTCAGATTCACAAGAAACAAGCTGCACAAGCACTTTCTCTACTAAATCAAGGGAAGACATTTTGGAGCTGTTCAAACTCACATATGGGGAAGTTATGAAGGGTAATCGTAGAGAACGTTACACCTATTTAGAAAAGGCCTTTACATTATTTCAAGAAATA
Organism: Lichenostomus cassidix; assembly: GCF_008360975.1. NCBI lineage: Eukaryota > Metazoa > Chordata > Aves > Passeriformes > Meliphagidae > Lichenostomus > Lichenostomus cassidix. The sequence goes on from NC_139479.1 coordinate 36,233,737, forward strand.
CTAATTAAAATCTTCGTACTAGCAACCAGGTTCATGATGAGTTGCCTCTTAGCAGCTAGGTTCCTGATTTAGTAACGGGCAGGAATTCTTTGTTTAGCCATGGACTCTTTTAATTTGTTCTCTCTGAGTCTTTCAGGGACAGCTGCCCATATGAGAAGTACCCTATGATTTCCTTGGTACCACTAGCATTCCCCTTCACTGCAGATACAGAAACATCTGGGCCCCAGCAAAGCAACTGACAGAAGCTGAATGGTTGCATAAGCTCTTTGGGGCTCAAACCAGAACAACTTTCTCCTCTCAGTGTCAGTAACCATCAGGCTTGACCCTGTATGCACTTTTGGAGAGGAACCATCCCAGACTTAATTTGGCCTTGCCTGAAGAAATTGCATCACAATTTTCATCAAGCCGTTAAAGCATTTCCAAAAAGTGTTTCAAGTCTGGCAAACAGATTCGAAATGGAATCACTTGTCAGAGAACTAAGAGAGGAGTTATTTTTCTCACTGAATTATCAGTAAAATACACAGCACTAGAGTTCCAATAAATCTTAAAATGACAATGAAATTCTACTTGCACTGTTCTGGTTTGCATAGCCTTTTAGGCCTCAAAGGCCATGGCAGTTTCCATATTTGAATATAAGTTTCAGTAAACAAAGTAAAACAAATACTTTATAATTCACAGGGATATCATGAATGGACAAAAATAATTTTCTTCAATTTCTATGTACCACATGAGATTTTTCTCAAATTAGATCTTTAGAACCATATGGTTACATAAAAATAGTTTATATATCATTAATAATACCCATACTATATCTGTAACAGCATCATGTTTTTTCTAGTACCTTTTGTCCTGTTCCTTATGTCTACTTCTGTGTGAGCTTTCAGAATATAGAACAGTTGGTCGTGACTAATATTCTTAAAGATGCACACATAGTTATTTATTTTATGACTTCTTGGTAACTTAGAAAAATATCAGCCAAAGAAAAAGAAAAAAAAAAAAGGATAATCTGAAAAAAGTTTTGGAAACAAGGAAACACGTTTTTCTAAAATTTTCATAAGGTTGCAAAGCTTACTATCAGACAGACAGATAAGTATTCCTTTTGAAAACAAATAACTTTAATCTAAAGTTAAATACTCAACTAAATGCTGATTTAATTACATGTACATAATATAATTGAAGTATGTTATACTGTCTTTTGTTATTCATTACCATAATAAGCAAAAGCATTTTAACTATGCAAATTAAACGTAGTTAAATGTACTCAATTTAAAATATAACAAAGAAGTCAGTGTGGCTCTCTTTTTCATAACAAGTGCCCTTTCTTTTAATTGGAAAATAGAAAATATACAAAACACACATATTTATACTGATTCCTAAAATTACTTAGTAACATTCTGAAACATATAAGCAAATAAAAAAGAGGAAGGTGGCATAAAAATATATTTTTTCATATTATGATTGTAATCTGAGAACGATTATATGAGTTTTGGTACTAATTCTGTTAAATCTCCTTCTAACAGAAGAAGACTTTCATTCAGAAACAGATAACCTAAGTTGTTGGTGTATACACTTCAGATTTATGCTGATTCATAAATATATATGAAAAACCATCATTTTTCCAAATTACAGCATTTAAAATTTATAACTATATAAAATATAAAGTATGTATGATGTTGACTTCATTATAACTGTTTAATTTAAACCTCAGTGTTTTTATTGTGATCTCACATTTTTTCAGTGTTCTACTTGTAAAAAATGAAATCTGCCACCCCCCCACAAACAAATAAATAGATGAATTTCACAATCCATCAGCAGTGATGGATTGTGGAGTTCATCAAAGCCATAAAACAAAGCCATCAAAGCCATAAACCAGATTCAAGGAATTCGGAACTAGGCATTCATGCAGTTAATTGATGGTTTGTGGGAAAATATTTTCATTTTCCTGTAACTGGAAAGGGGATTATAGTGGGTTTGCCTGGCTGGACACCAGGTGCCCACCAAAGTCACTATATAACACCTCTACTCAGCTGATCATGGAAGAGAAAATACAAAAAAAAGACTTGTGGATTGGGATAAGGACAAGGATTGATCACTAACCAGTTACTTACAGGCAAAACAGACTCAGCTTGAATAAATTAATCTATAGTCATTCAAATTAGGGTAGGATAATGAGAAGCAAGCCCAAACCTTCTGTCCACCCTTTCTTTTTTCCCATCTTAGCTTTATTCCTGATTCTCTATGTCCTCCCTTCAGCAGCACAAAGAGAAGAACACCTTGTGTCTGTCCCTCCTTCCTCCTCAGAGGGAGAGCCACTTACATGCTTCCCCTGCTCTGGTATGGGGTCCCTCCCACAGGAGGCAGTCCTCTACAGACTTCTCCAATGTGAGTCCTTCCCCTGGGTTGTAGTTCTTCATGAGCTGCCCCGGCATGGGGCCCTCCTGTGGGAAGTAGTCCTTCAGACTGCTCCAGTGTGGGTTCCCTGTGCAACCACAGGTCCTGCCAGCAAGCCGCCTCAGGAACAGGCTTCTCTCTCCACAGGTTGACTGGTCTTTCAAGGACCTTGCTCCAGAATGGGCTTCCCACAAGGTCACAGTCTCCTTGAGGCATTCACCTGTACCAGCATGGGGTCCTTCAGAGGCTGCAAGTGACTGTGGGCTCCTCTGTGGTTCTCCAAGGCCTGCAGGGGCATGTCCTGTCTCACCATGGTCTTACCATGGGCTGCAGAGGAATCTCATCTTTGGCACCAGGAGCACCTCCTCCCTGTCCTTCCACACTGACCTTGGTGTCTGCAGGGCTGTCTCTCACTTATACTCATGTCTTCTCTGACCACAATTGCTTCTGCACAATAACTTTTTTAGCCGTTTCAAATCTGCTATCTCAGAGGTGCCATCACCATTGCTGATGGGCTCAGCCTTGGCTGGTGGCAGATCCAGCTGGGAGCTGGGTGGCATTGGCTCTGCTGGACATGGAGGAAGTTTCTATCAGCTTCTCACAGAAGCCACCCTTGTAGCTCTCCCACTGCCAAAACCTTGTCACCCAAACCTGACAAACAATTCTTCATTAACTGAGAATATAATAATATTTTCATTTTAGCAGGATGTTCTTTGTTTTCGTATGTATCATGTAGGAAACATTTATTAAACTATGTTCTTTAAGACTCCAGTTTAATGGAAACAATGAAATAAGTATTTTTATCTGCTGTTATCCACCATGTCTCTGTTTATGTTCTCGCCTTTTCTATTTCTTTTAATCTACCTTACTTGATTTCTTATTCCTTCACCTTGTCTGAGCACATGAGAAATCAACAGCATAGTTAGTTTATTAGATAAAATTGCCCAAACCCATTGAAAACTCTTATTTATATTTTAAATATCTTGTCACTCACTAGATTGATTTTATGGTTATTAAAATTTACATGGGTTATTAAGTTATTATTGTCATGGAAAGGCTTCCCTTAGCCAAGCAGCCATACAACGTTGGGGGTCTGTCTCCACAGTGACACCTGCAGTGTGGTCCTGACTTTATGCCACTCTCATTACTAGGGCTGTACTTATCACTTTATTCTGGTAGTTATTTATTTAACCACTTTGGATTCTTGTTACCACCCATTGATTCCTCAGATAATAACATGAAAACAGTTAAGTGTTAAATCCAAGAAAATAAGCAAGCATATTATTGAAGTATTCCTTTGGCCAAAAGAAGAGCGCCTCACAACTTGCGGTGCTTCCGGTCACATTGTGGCTAGAATATGGCAAAAGGCAGCCAAGATTTTTCATATGGGATATTATAATTAGATGCTAATTACATTCCACTAATTACATTTGAGTAGGCACCCAAGGATGATTCATGCTTAATGATTCTGTGGGCAACCTCACTGTGATGTGTTTTTCCAGATTCTCTTAAACAATTCTCATTGTCATGAATATGCATAGTTATGTTTAACATCGGCCTTTATAATTAATCAATAGACTGGAATCATAAGAAAGTTGAGAAAAACTGTCACAATTTAGCATCTTTAGAAAAACATAGGTATATGTGATCACTAATAATAGGCAACACGTGCTAGAAGCAGAGTTAGTCCATTCACACATCAGAAGCAATAGATCTGCAGTGTATGAGACAACATTTAAATTCATCTGGCAAGTTAAACAGGTAAAAGAATGCCTATCTGTGTTATAAAAAATTGAACTTTATCTACTCAGTTAAAGGCTTATAAGTCCATATGTTTGTTTTGGTTTTGTTTTCATTCTACTGTTTATGTTCAAAATTTCACTATCAGCACCTCCCTTTCAATTTATCTGTTTAACAAGAATGATGTTCTTTTTGAAACCTATCTTGAAATGAAATCTCAATAACCTTGTTTAGACTTTCTGATAAGAAATGGCTCATTGCCCTGTTGTGGTAAACTGCAGAAGACCTGGATGCCTTTCCAGGGTCCTCAGAAATTTTGAGGAGAGCTCAGGCAGTTACTGACTGTCTATGCTGCTGTTGGTTACCTCTGCTGTCCAGGGAACAGTTGAGATGGGTCAGACCTTGAATTGTAGGGAATGCAAACTGCTTTCTCTCTAAAGAAAATGCTCTAATTATCTTGTTTGTCAAACTGAATGCTTGTATGTTTTTGCTGTCTCCTCTTCAAATTATTCTCTCATTTCTCTCTACAGAGTAGGATGACCTCAACAGCCCCTTAATTTGCCTTTCAACCTGACCACTATACCCCAAAGAGTACATATGGAGCAAATTAACTCATTCTTTCATGAGGTAAAAGACAAATGAGAAAATTTTCAGAATAAGAAGGGAATTGATGTTGGACTACTTTACAAAAAAAGTAGTCAGACTGATAGGAACAGAAGACTACTTTTTCATCTGTTTCCTGCCCACAAAACCAGCAGGTTTCCTTTTTTTTCCTTCAGTTCCCTCTCTGGGGATGTCTTGCTCACCTCACACTTGACAGAAAAAATTTAGTTTCCTGACTGCTGTGGCTGGAGCCAATGCCTCTCAACATCTCAGAGCAAGCACCCAGGGACTGCTGCTGCACATCACCATTTCCTCTGGGAAACTGTACCTCATCCCTGAATACTTTGTGAGACCAGTGCTCTTTCCTCTGTATCATTTTCACAGGATTATGGGAAAGAATAACCCATCCTCCTTCTTTGTACAGATAATGAAAGTAGATTTTTGCTGAGTATTGGTGTCAAATGCAGGTCTGAGCTTACTGTTTGAAAATCTGTGAACACAGGAGCAGAGACCAGACTGCTAAATGTGCAGGAGGTACTATACATTTACGTGAAAAAAATTCTTTGAGATAGATAAAATGATAGCTGCTTGTAATAAACCCACATATACAAAACGGAAAAAGGGAAAGGTAACATTTAGTTTCACTATGCAGTAGATGCAATTGGTCAGGTCGTTTCAGAGTGAAAACATTTATAAAAATCTTAGTTTAAAAAACAAGGAAGCCAATCAACAAACTTACCAATCAACAAACCAGTAAAAAGACTTAACCCAAACCTTTGGATAAATTCATATTGCTGGTATATAATTATTAGCACTAGTATACATTTGCCTTTTTAAACTTTGAGATTCTTGAGACATAAAAAATTACTTTAGACAAAGATACTGTAATATATAGATCATCAGTTAAAAGCCATTAAAGAAAAAGGAGAGATAATTACCGATGAGAAGGAAGAACTCCGAAATTTATATCGTTCTGAGGTTATTCCATGATTGCCAATGACCTTCTACAACTGTGTATTAAAAAGAAAGTATCTGAGATCAGAACCAGGTACTTTATTATTTCAGCTATCTCCAGCTTGCTACTGATATGCAGGACTTCAAACCAAGGTGAACATTTGGACATTTGATATTGACTCAATAGGGTTTAAAATAATTTGCAATATTGTATATGAATACTTCTTATATTAAAACGTTCAATAATTACCACAGGTAGCCATTTTTTTGATGTACAGCTCTTTTTTCACAAGAAATGTTGTATCCGGCTCTACATTAGCAGCGCAGTACACAACATGCATTCTCATCAGGCTTTCATTAAAATTCCTTAAATATAAACAATAGTTCTTTTTATGTTTTCTTTTGGTTTTTTTCCTTTCCTTGTCTGCCTTACTCCTTGCTTCAAGGTGGATAAAGCTATTACGTTTATTCTAACAGATTTGAATTCCCCTCAAGGCTTTCAGTGACTAAAAATTGTTACAGTATTCTGGCTGTGTTCAAGTCAGATTAATAGCTTGGAGTCTCTGGGAAGAAGACCAAAAATATAAATTGTAATCAATTAACATTTATTGCAGACAGCTTGTGGCTGCATAAATTTCCACTACATATTAGACAAGTTAATATTTTTTCCTCTTTTTATACTGCTTCATCATAATCGTGATAAAATCAGCTTAAAACCTGATTTTTTATAAAGATATGGCACTAAATTCACCATGATATAAATATTATATTAATTACATGAAATAAAACACAGTGTACAAGATACAGCTGTGATGGAAGTGCACATATTGGGCTTCTCAAATCTCAGGACTGCTTATGATCTCTTATAAATTGACACAGTCCCAATATGAACCCATGCAATACTGTCCCAAACATAGATGAAAGAGGCTGTTTTCTTTTACATTCTTTCTCAAGTAATTATATACTGACCTGAGCAATGCCTGTGTTTGGCTGTCATTTGGTGTGCAACGATTAATCAAAGTTTTGATCAGCTACAAATGTAAATTAACATCTAGTAACATGTAAATAATCATAACTATGTGAAACAGGGATCTTGATACCATGCTGATCTCAAATAACATCTGATTCTGAATGCCTACGTGGGAGGCATTCCTTTGAACTCAATATTTACTTAACTTTCACAGCAAATATTTCATTGACTAATTGCTTTCAGATATGACATTACATAAATTAAAAAAAAAAGGAGAAAGAGAAAGTCTATTATTTGCAACAAAACCTCAACAAAAGACCTCCTAGGTCTAAATCATAATGTATAAAAAGTGTTTTAGTTATTAGAAAAGAGTAATCATATATTTCATTGAAATACACACTTCATTCCTTTGATTACAATTCAGAGGGCAAGTTATATGCCTATTTTAAAGTAAATTTAATACACATATTTTATGTTCAATTAGATATCAAACCTGATGTAAAAGTGCCTTGTATTCAAGGAAAAACTACACCTTTTTTTGTTGTTGTTTTGATTGTTTTTTTAAGATCAATTATTTGCAAATTTCTCTTTCCTGACTTTGATGGGTTTCTTTTATAAAGGAAATGAAGAAACAAACTGGATGAAATCCCATGCTTGTAAAATATACTTAAGATCCATTGGCTTTAATGGAGTTACTACAACTTATACAAGTGGAAGACATGACCCTTTGTGATTTATTTTGGCAAAGAAAAGTCTCTCCTTTTTTGGCACTAGAGATGTTCTGCTCTCACCAGGTACTAAATCTCTAGCAGAATTCCTGTGAATACAAGTGAACATGTGCTTGTAGCTGACAGCCCAAATAATTCAAAAGTGACTTTGTTAGAAATTTCTAATGTTCAAACCTTCATATAAATAAAAGATTTACAGTGATATTTAGAGATGGATCTATAGTCATTCAGATCAGTGGGGAATTCTTCCTCATTATTTATTTATTTATTTTTAAGCATGGTCCAAAAAGATAAGTGCATTTCACATGAAATTTAAATAAATGCACTCCTCTGTTTACTTTTCTAATTGTAATTTATTTTAATTTGTCCCCCCAAAAAAGCTTAATTGTCTTTCTCACCTTTTGTTAAAAAAAAACAGAAAACCAAACAACAAAAAATATAGCAAATGTTTCATTTGCTTTTTTTAGAATATGACTTTTGATATACATTTGGGCTGCAGAGATGTGATGAACACTCCCATACTTCCATTTGGGTACTGAGACTTGAAGTCCCTCAGGAATAGATGTTCCCCATGTGCATCCCAAAGCTCTTGAGAGTGCATGACAGAGATAGCTCAGGTTGCCCCCAACAGATTTTCATGTAGTTTGAATAGGAGGCAGGTCACAGCCAGGAAGTCTTCTGGAAGCATTCCCAGAACACTCTTCATGATTAGTTGTTTATACACAGTTCAACCCTGAGTCTGTTTTCCGAGAATTAAAAAGAGGAAGCGAAGTTCCCACAAAACTCTAGTTTTTAGCTGGTTTGAGGTGTTTTTGCTTACTGCCTCTTACATGAAAACAGCACTCAGTTTAAAATAGAACAGTAAATTAGAAGCTCTTATGTATTTAATATAGCAAATAAATATGACTGAAGTGTTTTCTTTAAACATCAGAGACTTGTTTTGTTAGAAGATAGTAAATATAACATGAAAGATCTGTTTTCCTAGGAGTCTGAAGTCACCTAACGCAGAAAAAAAACATTACTGCAGCTACCTTTAGCTATGTATAAAATAATAAGCTAATGTATAAACTATGTTTAAGCTGTGTAGAAATGAATAAACTAATGTATAAACTCATAAACTAATCATAATCATAAAATAAGAATAATCAAGGATTAACATTGTCCATCATGCTTGCTGGCACAGCTTTGTCTTAGGCCAGCTAGCAATTTGTCAGACAGCATCAGTGTATAGACTGGGAAAGAGAATAGGCCAGGAATTATTTTGGAGAGAGTCACCTGTTAGCTTCTGGTGCACCTGAGGAGCTAAGCAAAGATGCTGAAGACTCTTACTTGAATTTAAGAGTCCAGAGAGCACTTTAATAAGTAGACTGGATGTGTCTTTATCACCTTACAAATATAAATACAAAATTTACAAGCACTGAATAGTAAATAATATGTCTCATAATAACTAGACATCTCTAGATTTTTATTTATATCCTCATTTCTAGCCTTCACCTTTCTGTTCAACATGTAGTGGTATATGACCCTAAGCACTGCCAGAGAAAATGAGGAACCTAGCTACAAGTCAGGATCAGTTTTGGAAACATCATAAACAGTCATTCTAACCAAGTAAGCTGTCAAAGATTACTTCATTGTTTACACTGCACAGTCAAAGTAAGTGGAGCCCAAAGCTGTCATCTTTGACATGACACTGACTATGGAAACTATTATGCTTTAAGTAAATGAAGTTTGTCTGAACTTGAATATGTTGGAGACCTCTTTGTCTTTCCAAACCACTCTGCCATCTTCCATTTATTAGCAGAATATTAATTCACAAATATTCCATTTCACTGTAGATTACATTAACTGAATCCAATGTAGTACCATGTGCCACAAAAGAACTGTATTAAACAGCATGAAAATACTAAAATTTTAGATTTAAATTGAGGACTATGTGCTCAAAACTAAGGTGCTGTGAGTGGTTTAAAATGTTACTTGCATATGACCAACTGGTACAGAGACAGTGCAAGTCAGCAGGACATTTAAAGCATTTTTAGATCAAAATCTATATTTATTTCTCCCATAGAGAAGAAAGCTTGTACTTTGGAAAATGTTAAAAAAGGTCATGAAGGCTTTTGCTTAATGCAGTTGCCGTTTTCAGTAGAAATTTTATTATTAGTTTTCCTTTCCTAGATGTGTGTTTAATACACTTGAAAGGTAATAGATTGACAGCAATAGAAATTGCCCAGTATCTGCTAGGTATATAGGAATGTTGCTCCTTGATGAGCAAAGTGACCACTGTTTCCTCGTATTTAGTCTTACCAACACTATCTTCAGTACATGTACTTTCCTGCAAGATTTTTGCAAGATAGAATAATCCCACTGGCACCAGCTAAAAATATAAATAAGTGTAAGCAATTGCAAGATGTGTATAGTTTATTTCAATTTTTCTTCTCTCAATAGTTTTGTAATGAAAAAAGTTGACCTTGATAAGGAAGAATTCAGGTCACATGTTCCATTCTTCTAGACAGATAAGCTCTCAGCTAGAAATCATATAAAACTAATAAAAAAATACTCCAAATAAGAACACATAGATATTTGTGATCTGGTTATCTGGGAGTTTTGTTTGGTTGATTGGTTGGAGTTTTTTGTTCAAATGCAGTGAATTATGGACAAGGGATGGAAGGAAAGAGAGGAACAAACTGCAGCACGGGTATTTTCTAAATGAGAATATAGTATCCAAAAAAGTAAAAGAAAAGCAAATTGGCTTTTTCATTTACGAGTAATAATAACTGTGTCATTAACTACATTTTAGTATCTACTGACAATTCTTTTATCTTAAAAATATTAATTGTCTGAGCAGGTGTATCTGTTCTGTAGGTGATGAGCACGCACACCTCACACAAATTTATAATGTCATAGAAGCTTCTTAAATCTGTTAAAGGAGGTTAGCTTTTTTTAAAAATTTTTTTTTTTAATGCTTAAAATAGTCCTGCTATAAAAATAAAAGTGCTGAAAGTTCAAATGGCTTGACTGTATATTTTTACCTGTCCCTGAATCTAAGGCAAAGACATACGTATCTGATTTCCTTAACCTGTTTATTCAGAAGAGGCTTATGTTTCAGAGCACAATTTTTCAGTCGATAAGTTTTGTCATTGCTATTTCATAATCTCCTTTGATTTTTAATTTTTATTTATACGACACAATTTTCCAAAGTTACCTTGAATAACAGAAAAAAAAGAGAAGCTTGGGGATTTGGGGCCTATTGAAATTTTTTGCAATTCTCAACAGCAGGTGATTGGATGAGTAGAAAAATTTTAAATACAATCAACCATAAAAAAAAATTCCTTAAGAATGAAATTTCACAGTGTCTTAAATTTACATAGGTCCATTAATTTCAACTGTTAAGGTTTGTACCTTCGAAAAACTTAGACATTCAGTTAAATCTTACAGACTTCCGAGCCAGCTGTCCCAAAGAAAAAGAATCTAACATTTATTTACCAACCACAGTAGTGAATACATCTGGGGAGATAGGTAGACAAATTCTCAAGTTTTGTTCTAGTCCAGATTCTTATTTTGCTGACTCATTGTCTTACAACTGGTCTAAGACAGCATAAGCAATTTCTAATATATTATTGCTAGTTCCATCTGACTTGGTTGAAATCTAGATCTATTCTAAACGATCTAAACTAATGTTCATGATGAGCTTGAATGTCCTTTTCATATACAACTGAAAAAAAAAAACAAAACCCACGACAAAGTAGCAAAAAGCATTCTTCTCAACACATTAAAAAATACGGATAAATACAACTGTATTTACACAATTGTCTAAGAAGTTGCTTTACACTTTAGCTATTTTAAATCAGATAATTTTCCTCCAAGTATCAAATCATAATGATTTAATAATGTTATAAAAGCAAGTAGTCCTGCTTTTTAAAGCCTTTTGATCTCTTTGAATGTTGAAAACCTTTTAAGAAAGGTGCAAACTTCCACACTTAGTATGACTATACAATGCCTTCTCTTTAAAGAAAGATTTGAATTAGAAAGAAAGTTTCCATGGGGAAGAAAGAGGGAAAGGAAAAAAAAGGCAGTCCATAATTGGAGATGTCATTCTTAATGAATAAACTGGGATCTCTCACAAAAATCATCTATTCCCCAGAAAAATGCACAGAGATGCTCAAGGAGGTGTCAAATTTTATTTTGTTGGCACAGAAGAATGTTTCATAAGGTTAGGGACAGGTAGGAAAGCTTCTTGGAATCTTGAATGTGGTAACATGTCTCTGTCTGAGGGGTCTAGAGGTTATTAGTCAGATCTATATTTGATAATTCTGCCAGCATACAGAATGGAATTACAGCTCTCCAAAAGCCAAACAGGGCATTGCCTCACCCAAGATGCTTTCAGGCTTGCTACCCTGGAGGTGATGAAATGAGGGGGAAACTAGAAGGTTGTGTGGGAGCTGTAGAAGGAAAAATGGCAGTAACATCAATAAGATTATGCCACATGATGTAGTAAAGAAGAGGGTGTTTTTATGACTAAATGTGTGTGTGACTTACATGTTTTATAACTCTTAATTACTCAATAAATTACCATATGCTTTATTTATACAGAAAGGAAGCAGAAGAATAAATAGCAGGAGATCCAAAACCAAGCAGTCAAGATTACATAAAAAACACATTCAGGATTTTGACTATAGTCTGGCCAGAAAATGTCAGGACATGGAAATATTTGGGAATAATGATATAGTTGAAAAATCAAAGTATTATATTTTTTTAGGCAGCCCTAAATTAGGTGAGGTTGCAATTAAGGATATATATGTGCACTTGTGGGCTAGCAAGATCCAGGCTCATTTTTTAAACTTGAATTTGACCTCAGTAAAATTATTATCTTATTCAAATTATTATACTGTCACTGGCTAGTGTTGAAATTAAAGGTCTGTCAACCTTGCCATTATAAATGCTGATATTTAGGAGTTTATAACTCAGCTGTAAAAATTTCCTTCAGGCTCAAAGTTGGCAGCGAAGGCTATAAACCAGAGCTGATTTTTCCTCCCACAAAAACCATTAAAGGGTATGTTTGGATTAAATCTGAGGATATTGGAGCAAACAAAATATAGGCATTAAGTACTTTTTTGATACTTTTTATGGCTTGCATAAAATTCAAAACCACCTTTTATCACTTTTTTTTATTTACTATTTTGTTTTGTTTGGTTTTTTTTTTAGTAGAGTTTAGTGCTTGTAAGATGCCAAATTGACATACCTGAAAGGTGAAGTCTTTAATTAACTTGTAAAGAAATTCTTTTACAGGCAATTCCAATCTGAACATCTCTACAAATGTACCTTTATCTTCTTGTAGCCTCTGGAATTATGAATTTTGAGTAAAAAACCAGCAGATTATTTGTAGCAGCATTAATAACAATAATAATATTGATGCAGATTATGAGTAAAATAAGTTTTTTAAGTTGTTGAAGTTACTGCTAAAGAAGGCTTCATACTTAAAATGTATATGAAATTAAAAGTAACAGGAAAGTTACTAAAAATAATCCACTCAGACCTCTTGCATAAAGGAATACAGTATTTTCACAGATTGATAGAATATTCTGAGTTGGAAGGGACCCATGAAGTCTGGCTCTTAGGTAATTTCCATACAGGGATTTAACACACAACCTTGGTGTTATTAGCACCATGCTCTGACCAACTGAGACAATCTCAGAGTAAACCCAGACGATTCCTAACCCACAATTTGGTGATGATGAGATTCTGGAAAAGAATTTATGGTAAATGCTACTACACAGCTGTCCATTTTAGGTACTCTGTCCTAGAAAACCTTAAGAAACAAGAAGTGTGCGTGTGCATGCATGTGTGAAAGAAAGAAGATAGAGAATTGAGTCATACATTTTGTGTAGAGGTTTACAGCATCCAGCAATGTTCCTGCCACCTGAAGCAGAATTTTCAATTGTTATTTCCATATTTAGAGTAGTTTTGCTTGTAGTTCATGATGCACTGAAGTGATTTTCAGGGTATTTACTTTGTTTCATCTGTATTTACAGAAAAACACATTTTCCTCAAATTTACAGCATTAAATGTTTGTGCCAGAAAATTATCCTTTCATGCTTTCTTACATACTGATAATAGTCCACAGGGCATTTAAGAGCTTAAACATTATTATTGACTATCCAGAGAAATAGTACATGTTAGTTTTGTATTTCTATTTCAGGCACTATTTATTTAAACATTTAAATAAAGAAAAATAAATATTAAAATGATACATTATGAAACTGAATATTAATGCAGAAGTAAGAAAACCAACTATTGATGCTAGAAATGTACACATATTTAATCTCATTACAGCAAGATTTTTCTTGCACTTATAAGATATAATGGGACAAGTTAAAAATCATCCTTGTATCTAACTTTTGAATTTCATCCTTATTCCAAGCAAAAATTTATTCAAATGTTTTTCATGAAACTTAATACAAGACTCGATTTTGTGGTACATTACCTGCCTTTAATTTGCTTGCAAGTTATTGTTCAGCCACAGAAGTCAGGGTTGGTCAGAAGCAAACTTTTCCCTTTTATGATGCTAAATGTTGTGGAAATCTATTGAAAAGTCTGAACAGTTTTGCATTCAGATTAGGACTCCCAGGGCTGACCAGCTTCTGGTGGAACAGCAGCTTCATAATCCTTAGAACAGTGGACTTATCCAAGACTTTCAAAGAATCGAGGCTTCCAGTGAAACAGCAAGAAGCACTGAGTTCAGTTGTATACCGAAGGTGTCACCGGTTTCAGAATTGCCAGGCTACCAGGAAAATCTGCAGATTTACAGTTTCTGATTAAAGATAAAAGCAACATTGGTATCTATAATGCCCCTCAAACACCCTCTGGTTTTAACCAGCTATCAACTTAATAGAAAGTTCTTAATTCTGGATCTTACTAATAGTCTTTGTTACACAGGAGCTGTGAATGGTACCAGATAGAATGTCAACAGCTTCCATGGTTTTGTTATCTGGTTTTGGTTTCTTTTTTTATTTTTTTTTTTCAATGAAGACAAAAGCTTTTGAAGGAATTTGTAAAAAAATAACGGTGTTGAAAGATCATTTTTTCCCACTTGTAGCAGGAAATGAATCCTTACAGTCTTACTTATTCTACCTGTTTTTCTTATTCTCTTCTTCTGATATCTCTGATTAGGTCTGCTGGAGACTTATTCTGTCATTTCTGAGGACTAAGAAACCATTGTGTTGCAATAGTCATCAGAATCAACAATAAAAAGGTTTCTATTGTGTTGAAGCATTATTCTTTAAAATACATTCTGTTTAAATTTCCAGCCAACAGTAATAGTGAACATCAACATCATAGGATAGATTTTATGTTAGCACTTTACATGAGGGGTTATGCAGCTATAACTTAAATATTATATGATGGAATTTAATTAGGTCAGATATGAAGTGATAATATTAAAATAGTAAGTTGTACTCATCATGAAGAAAAGTTCCTTGCTTTATAGCTGAAAAATTTATGGGTGCTCTTGGAAACTTTAATGTTGGCAAGCATTTCCTAAAGAACACTCTATAATTCAAACTATGTAAAAGAAGAACTTATATACCTTGGCTGTGAATTTCAGCTGACTCTTCCCAGAAAAAATCAACAAAACTTAGAAGGAATCTGATAAATTGGGTGTTAAAGACAAAAAGTTGATTTAGAGGTTGATTTTATAAGAAACCATGATTTTCAGTGAAATCTTTTGCAAAATAAAATAACTGTGGGAGAAAATCCCTGCATTCTCAAAAGACTGCAGATCTGAGGCATCTGAACCTCTTGAGTTAATTTTATCTATCTGAAAATTACTTGTACAGCTTCATCCTTTTTTTTAGTGTGAACTTTAAGATTTTGAAAAATATTGAGTTTTTGCAAGGCATACAGGTTGTATCAGTCAGTGGTTACCAGCAATGGCTTTCTTGACTTTGCCATGAAGTAGCAACTGGTCAAGTACAAACAGTAGATACAAATGCTGGAATTCATCAAGAGAGACCTGAAATATTCTACCAATCTTATTTATTCTGAGAACTCACTATCTGGAAGTGTTAGTGAAAACATTTTCTTTTTCTCCAAAAGTTTATAGTCTCATATTCGTTATTAAAATCACTGCTTGGTCAAAAGTTTGCTAAGTCAAAATCTTCTGCAAAAATGTAAATTTCTGCTTTTATTTTCATTGTGTTTCTTTCTTTGTCCCAGTGTCTTATGTATTCATGACATATATAAATAAAAAAAAAAATTATCCAGACTATGAAAGAAAGGTTGTATTATCATTCTTAAAAAAAAAAAAACCTAAAAGTTGGACTATCTGTTCTAATATCAAAGTACTTAATTTTAATAATAAATACTTAATTTGTAAGATGGTTTCACTCATTTAAATGTCAGATTTTTTAAAGCCTTACTTACACCTCAGTAGTTACAATGATCTGGCTTTGTATACCACTGACAACTAAAATTAGATTTTAAAAGCTGAACACCAAAATATATTCAAGTAGCCCATTGTAAATTTCAGATTGGAAAAACCATCAGCACCAGGCTTTCTAAACATGTACAGTTAGTGAAATGTGATAAGGAATATGTTTATTCACAACAATTTTGTTTGGCAGCCTAAGTACAGATCACATGCCAGTTTTGAAGCTGCTCACTGAGATGACTCAAGATATCAGAAATAATTATTTTCTTCTATCTTTTGTCTTTTTTTTTAATTTAAAATTTATTCAAAAATTATTCCTTAAAGCAGAACTTAATGCAATATGTTTTTTCTTCTCAAGAGATAGTGAAGTTCTTCCACTCATTAAATCACCCAAAAAAGCACTCAGAGTCTAACAGAGGCCTGACAGGTGGTATAAGAACCACTGCGTAGTATTTGCATTAGTAAGGCAAGTATAGAACATCTCTGTTAAGAGGTTGATTTGAAATTCCTGAGTATCTTTTCAGTGACTTTGGCTCCATATGCCCAAGAAGGTTGCAGGCAGATTCCGCAGACATTGTGACCCCAAAAAGTCCACAGTACCCATCCTCAGTGAATTGCCTGCATCATGCAATGAAAAGCCAAGCTCCACAGTCCTGCTCTTCAGCCAGTCTGTTCCCCTGTGACTTGAGGGACATACCCAGACCTACTCAGGCAGAAGAATCACATCTCAGCAGGGAGGGTGAAGCTAAAAATACAAATGAAGGAACAAAGTCAGCCTTGAGCTCCATCTGTCTCCTTACTTTTTGTACTGGGTACCTTGTCAGCTGCCTTGCCTTTCCCTTTGAGAATAAAAAGTGAATGTAGAAAGAAATGACTACCTGTGTCATGAGCTTGGAAATCTGCTCAGGTCTGCTCATGGAACAAGCTATAAATATAGCCACAGCAGTTTCTCTGAGGACCTTTCTTTTCCAGTTAAGGCACAGAATTTGTTATTCACCATGCCTATGCTCTTTTAGGCTGCTCATTTTTCCTTCTTCTTTCTTCCTCCTTTCTTTCTTCTTTCTTCTTCTCTTTATTGTTGCTATTGTTGCCATCTATTTTACAAGTGTTAAGTCTGGCCTGACTTTAAAAATATCATATAAATAAATTATCTCTTTTAACCTGTGATCTGTGCAAAATCTATCAGAATTATTGCTTCTGAAAATAAACACTGATTACAGCAAGTTCCATTAGAAATCTTTGAAAGCTAGTGAACCTGTAACTTCTTACTTGTCACAGCTGTAAGAACAGGTACATGAAACAAATAAAACTCAGAAAGTATCGCTTTTGCATTAAAAGTTTTCCAGAACTCAGAAACACAGTTTAATTTAATTTGTTCTTACAATAAAAGCTAATTGTATTTTTCCTTTTAGTAAAAAAGATGTGGTTTGGTAACATGAAATTGTGTGTATTTTTAATTTCAGTTATTCTAAGGTCTTTCATAATACCATTACCTTTTCTTTTTTTTTTTTTTTTTTCATTTGGGTACTAATTTCTGATTGCATTTTAGAAAGACTTTTGCTAATTGCATGTGCAAAGAATCTGTTGCAGTCAGAATCTGAAGAGCTGAATAGGACACAATTTAAAAAAACGTAGTAAAGTAAACTTAATGGTTTGGCTTGAAGTAAAATTGCATGTATTATTTATTCATTTATTTACTCTTGGCAATGTTCTC
Source organism: Lichenostomus cassidix (assembly GCF_008360975.1). NCBI lineage: Eukaryota > Metazoa > Chordata > Aves > Passeriformes > Meliphagidae > Lichenostomus > Lichenostomus cassidix. Next base: position 36,251,259 of record NC_139479.1, read on the forward strand.
CTTTGACATCTGGTTTCTACTGCCAGCCCTTTGTTACACCTCTCTCTGTGGCTTTATTATTTCACTACTTCTTTATTTTTTAATTCCCACAGTTATCTGACTCCTTCAACAAAAAAACAAACAAAAACCCCCTGTACTGAAAGTTCATCCAGAACTTGAACTGTGACCTTTAACCTGGGGAACTGATAGAACTTGTGCTGTTTTGTCCACATCAGGACACATCCTGCTGTACTTCTCAGCTAGAAAGTAGCAGGCTCATAGCATGACCACACACTCAGTGCAGATCTACCACTGGATGAATGTTTACTGAGGCTACAATATTGAAAACTAATCATTCTCCACAAAACCCCCAACTGCCCCAAAAAACCCTAACAAAACAAAACAAACAAAAAACACCCAAACCCCAAAGCAATGCACCAACACCAAACAACACCCCACTCCTGCCATTTATTCCCTAATCTAGCTGCTTAAGCGGAGGACTTCTAAAGAATCCTTTAGCTTTATAGCTATCTTTCCTTCTTCAAGATACCTCAGCAGGAGAACAAACTGGAGAAAAAGCTTGGGTAATAACAGAAGGAAACCAAGGGACTGCAGCCTTTGGGAACGCTCCCTGATGGAGGAAATCATGAAAGGAGGAGAAAAAGAGTGGAAGGAGGAAGAAACAGCAGAGAGAAAAAACATAAAGAACTGACTGTAACGCTCAGTCTCCATCTCCCTGTGCCACTTGGAGGGAGGAGGTAGGAGAGTTGTGAGTGCAGTTGAGCCCAGGAAGATGGGCATGGGCTGGGGAAGGTGCTTTTAGATCTATTATTTCTCACAATCCCCATCTGCTATTGACTGTCAATAAATTCAATTAATTTCTCCAACCTGAGTCTGTTTTGCCCATGATGGTAACTGGTAAGTGCTCTCTTCCTGCCTCCACCTCAACCCATGAGCTTTCCATCATATTTTCTCCTCTGTCCTATTGAAGTGGGTGAGAAACAGAGCTGCTTGGTGGGTACCTGGTGACCAGCCAAGGTCAATACACCACACCACTACCCAGATGGAAAAATGGAATATACTTAAAGCATAGGTAAATTATATTGAAGTCCTGCTTCCTATAGACTCAAAATAGAAATTATTTCCCCTTTATTTTTCTTCATTATATCTGTGTGGTTTGTTAGCATTTGTAAATTGGAAGCTGTTGGCTCTTATTTTATAGAAGCAAAGCACCTTATTTGATAGAAACAAGAAAAATTGAAATTACGGAGATTAGTATTTTCAGAAAAACTAAAGCAAATCCAAAATTTATTAGTTTTTTTCTTTTTAAGTAGAAATTGCAAAATGTAAGCATGCTTCTTACACAAAATGAGCATGTAAATAAGGCAAAACCAAATATTGTCTTTTTTTTGCATCTTAATCTCAAGTGCTCATTTATGACAGAATTTAGGTTTCTCAGAAAACAGTTTTGTAAAGTGGAATACTGATAATGACCCTAAGTAGCAGGGAAACTTACTTCCCTATTAAAATAAATAGTATGGTAAAAATGTCAGTGAGTTTCTTTTTCTGGCAGAAAAAAGCTGCTTGCTTAACTAAAAGGCAATATTCATGTTCATGTTAGAACAAATAATTTGTTGATTAATGTATCCTTTTGGAGATTTTATCCGTTTAATTAGGGTGTAGGTTATTTCTATAGCTCTTTATACTTGAATGTTTCCTACAAGTGAAAACAGGTGTACTTAAAATGGTAGGATATATATTTCATGCAGTTACATAGGAAAGTATTTGTAAATTGTATAGATTTGTTTTTATAGTAGTCATATCAGTAGTAACTTTACAGTGAGAGATGAAGGCTACAGAAAAATCCCATTCTTGTAAATTTACACATACTACAAGAAACCTTCTGGCAAACTTGCTGTTTTGTTGAATTACAAAAAAATTAGGAAAGTATTCCCATAAAACACATTTTACCACATGAAAGAGCAAAGTGACTAAATAGTTTGATAATTTTATAGTAAACAATGTAGAAAGATCATTTTCAAAGGGACTTGAGCACTGAAGTATATAATGTTCAGATGCCCAGTATGAGCTGTGAAATAAAGAGATTTCTGGTAGCCTAGGAATGTCATGCTAAGTTTAGCTGCTGAAGGTACTGGAAGCAGGTTAGCTGTACCACCTGCAAAGCATAAAATACATATGGAAAAGCAAATAATTAAACCCATGTTTCAGAGCAGCCAGCTAGCTGGCTGGGCTATAATAACTTTTTCTTCCTCTGAATTTCGGACCAGAACGGTGTTTAGGTTTGGAAACAGCACTCCTCCAGCCTGGACAATGAAACAAAATGGTCCATAACACATGCAATAAGGAAAAGAAATTAAAGAAAGAAAGAAAGAAAGAAAGAAAGAAAGAAAGAAAGAAAGAATCATTTATTCACTGGTGATACCTGTGAGTATCATGATTGGTGAATAATGTAATCTACCTGATCAGTAAAATCAAAACATTAGAAGTACGTAGTATTTTATCAACAATGCAGTCTCATCCTGAATAAACTAAGGTAACTAAGGCACAAAAATGAGATGACATAGTAGCTAAGCAAGATTGAGGACAAATGGGTCCAGACCTAAGCTTTTCTTCTTTTTGATGGTATATTAACTGTTTAAACTCTTTCTAAAATTAGGCATCAGGCAGAGCTGCTAAACATCCCTTACATATTAAACCCAGTGTTGAGAGTCCATGACATCCCATTGTGGGATGCTAAAAATAAATTAAAGTCAGATTCAGGCCTTAGCTGTGTCAGGATACACTAGATTGTGAATTTCACTCACATTAAGTTGTCAACAATATATAAATATACACATTTAAAATGGGTACAGCACTCCCTGACAGGTATAGAATAGATTTACATGAGTAGGCGAGGAGATCAAAACACAACAGTACCAATGGTAATGCACCTATTGATTCCAAATGACATCTACAAAAAATGCTACCGTCTTGCAGAATCTCATCATTGTCACCTTCCCCAAACCTACATTCAGGCATTCCTTCAGCTGACTCTTGCACTGTCTCCCACACTTAGAGGAATATGCCACTGTCCTCATGACTGCTTGAAGGAAGGGCTACAAGGGATAGAAATGGTTCCAGCAGAGAGGTATTCTCTGTCTGATCCGCTGTGTCATTACCTGCAAAATAAAATGTGATTGTGACCAGGCACAGGATGTGCTTCCACACTAAATAAGAACATACATGATAAGCCACTTGAGGCTGGTCTTTGTCCACTATTGGCCCAACTTATCAAAATTTCCCGTTACGTCTTTGGAATGGTTTTAATATGTTGTCACTCACTAAGGGTTATGCTGTGAAGCATAACCAAGCCCTTCGAGGAACGATAGCACTTCCTGGAAGAACAAGAAGAAAGTCAGCATAGCATACACTCACTGACATGATTTATTTGAACTTTCCTGTGTGATTTTGAACTCTCCTTTGTTTTAAAGGGAAAATATTACTTAATTCTGGAAGACTACCCTGAATAGAGGCAAAATGAACTTTCTTTATGTGATCAATTTTGGAAAAGTAAGGGAATTAAAAAAAAATAAACCTGAAATGTTGATATATACCTACATGCTCATAATTCACTGAACATACTGGAAATCAATAACTCTAGCAATCATAACAAGTTGACATAGTGCTTCTCTAGTTTTTTTATAAGTACCTAAAATAATATATCTTAATTGATTCATTAAATACCCTGAATTTGTTGAACACACACTAAGAATCCTATAAATATAAGGATCCAGATCCTTCAGGGTTCTGGGCCTTCCTGGGCATGCTGAGCATCCTCTTTGAGTAAAATTCATGTCAGTAATTTTCAGCAGAAAACTCTTCATGGGCTGGGGCCACAAGGCTGCTGGTTGTCAAATCATGTCCTATAATGCTAGGAAGCGTACTGTGATTTTGTGGTTGTTTTTTTTCTCGGTTGATTGGCTGGTGGGGGGAGGTGTTGTTTGTTTTGTTTATATTTTCCCTTTTTACTTTGAGTTATTGATTCATCTCCTTTTTGGTTTTTTATCCCCAGTTTTTGGAAATGTCTATCAAATGGCCAGAATTTCTTCAAAATAATTTGTGTGAAATTTTTCTAAGATTTTTAACTAAACAACTCATAAATATTATAGACATAGAAAACTTATAATGTCTATTTATATACTTATGCTTTGATGGGAGATTTCAAAGGTCTTCTAAATCCATTTCAGTTATGGGATTTTTCTTTATTCCTTGAGAACCATGAAAAAGATAGTAAAAATATGAGAAGTCTGTTATTCTATCACATTTATAATGGCACACTTAATGACAATATATCCAGTGAGATGCTAGGAAGTCAGAGAACTTCAAAAGTTTTATTTAGAAACATTAAAAAGATTTATGTTAATGCCTGAAGCTTGAATTCAGAATCTCCAGAGATAAATATATACCGTGCTGCACCATAACCATACTATGTCTTGAAACACTTCCAGTTTATTTACTCTTAGTTCTGTTACACATTTTCTGTACTCTGAACTGTGTAGGAAGACTGATACCTTAATTCAGACTCCTACCTTTAATAAAGAAACAAGATACACTACACTCTTGTATGAATTCTTTGCCTTATTATTCATAGAAATGGATTAACTTATACTACCAGAAGTAAGGCTTAGAAATAATTCTCTTTTTAATAGCTCCCAATTCAAACTACAAGACTGAGAAAATACTGTTTTGCCTAAATGTTAAACACAAGGCTGCCTAGAGAGAGTCATGGTTGTTTCCATCTGTCTTGTTTCCAGGGTAAAACTGAACAATACATCTTCCATGAAGATTTCCATGTGTAAAAGTAAAGTATACATAGAAGTGAGAAAGATTGCTCCCACAAGAAAACACAGTGAGTACAACTATAGCTCAGTGTTAAAGAGACGGCTTTACAAAGGAAGACATTCATTCACAAAACTTATCCCACAAGAACTACACAGCTTCACATAGAAGCTTAGCTGAAATGGTAACTGTCAAAGAATTTTTTAAGGTTTTGATTAGTCTTTTCTGTCCTTTATGCATGTTTATATATGTAAAAACCACAGCAGCTAAGAATCAGGACAGACCAAACAGATTAAGGAATTCAGTAGCTAAAAACAGAGAGGTGCTGAGACTGTTTAGATGCCTAGACATAAATCTGATTTCTTTCCCTTTCTGCATGCATTAATTTAATTAATTAGGCATTTTTCTACTTATTAACTCTAAGGAAATTCTTAGTCAAACAGGCATTAAAATTAAGTGTGCCTATCAATAAATTAAGGTCACAGAGCCTTGTGAACATTGAGCTTGTCAAACATCAACCATCAGAAATATCAGAATTCAGAATTTCACTGACCAGGTTCTTTTAGATATTCCACATGCAGAGGGTGCAGTGTTTCACGTCAAATTTACCTCTTTGAAGATATTTGTTATTACATAGGATTTATGGTTTAACAAGTCATACAAAATAGACAGAAAACATTATGTGAACTGAACATAAGTTACGCTTAAAAAAATTACAGTTCAGTCACAATGTGATTCTTATTATATGACAGAAATCTCTGTAATATTCTCACCATCATGATGCTGCCAACCCCAATTTCAAGGAGGTAACATGTTGCAACCTGCTCAAACCCACTGCTTTTTTTCCCCCATCAGATGGTTGTTGTCCTCTGTATGGAGCTGAGCAACACATTCCCTTGATCCATGTTGACCTGTATAACACTGGGAGGCAGAGACCCTGACTTTGAATGAGCTCAGGAAGAAATATTTACACTGCCATCTGATCCACTCAACTAACATAGGCTTTTATGTAAAGCAAAGGCTAACCTCTGGTCACTTTTGTGCTGAGATGAAGCCAGCTTTTTTGCAACAGTGTGGTCAGTTAGATCCAGTCTAATTCCCCAAGATTTATGGGCACATCACCCTTGCTCATCCCCACTGAGACTTCTTCTTTTGCATGGGTTTCTTGGTCAGTCACAGACCACAAGTCAGAGAGTGACCAGCTGTTTGAAGTGCTCCACTCCAAGAGTTTGTAATGTATCTTGCACCTGTAGATGGTAAAATGTGACTTTAAGCAGCAGTTGTTCTGCCTGCAAATGTTCATACTTCTAGTAAATGGAATAATATTTAGGACATTTATTTGCCTACCATTGTACTCATGAAATCTCTACTATGACCAGTTACTTTCCATTGACAACAAAAGATCAGCTAGAATAATTATATGAAATATAGTCATCTATGTTTTATGTAAGTACATGTGGCCTCCATTATTATAAAAGTTCTACAAAAGACAGTCTTCAATAATGAGATAAAAAGTAGTAAAAGATATGCTTCCTCCTTCTTTCCAGACATTTCTTATATAATCTAAAAGTGAATTTTTAAATTATGTTACTGTGACAAATATGCTATTTTTAATACAGAAATAATAACTCTCAGTTATTAAAACTTGGGGTCATTTCATCTAATGCATGTAGATGTAAAAGCAAGGAACCACCAAATTAGTAGTACTTGTGACTGTTACTAAATTCTGAGAAATTATCAATATCAAAACATTTAATTTAGAAGGACCAAGTTACTACTAATCAACAGATTTTGAATCATAAAAATAATGCAATGCATGGTCTAGTCCATGTAATGCAGGCATCTAAATTTTTGGTGCATAAAACACAAGTATTTGAGGATACCTAAAAGAATATCCCAGTTCTCCAACTTGTTTGAAAATCTGGAGGAACATAAAGATTATTTACTCAGCAAGGGCACAGTAAGGCTAGAAATTATTTAAACACAAAAATAGTTGACTTTGGCTAACAGGTTGGTTTTTTTTTTGTGTCTTAAACACTTGTTTTGCTAATTTGTTATCAAAATAAGGAATAATATTATTTATCTTAAAAACGTAAGACTAAAAAACTGAATAAATCTCAAGAAATGTTCTTAATTTGCTGACTGTCAGAAAGAAAGCAAACTATAAAACTTTTGATACATTCCATTAAGTATGTCTCTGCTAGTTTTCTATCTGACCTTTCAATTAATCCCTATCATGTTGTCTATTCAAGGAGCTTTGAACAAGGATTTGGAAAGTATTAGTTGTTTTCCCAAATGACATAGCAGATTGCTTCAAAATCAATTACGTTACCATTAGAAATTGGATTTTTTTGAGTCTAATGTTCATGAGACAAGGAGAGTTAGTACTGAGCATAGAGTTCCAAAGCCCATTTTCCTTCACTTTACATACACTTTCTATGAATTTCCTATTTCATTTATAGGCCATAATGCCTCATGATATCTTAAAGTCAAGGAAAAGCAACCCTTTTTTCAACTGTATATTCTCCTGGAACATGGAAACATGTTTTCACAGCATGGGTTAGAATTTAATTTGGAGCTATATCTATAATTTTTCCTACAATTTACTCTTGCACATATCATCACTTGTAATATTCTTGTTTACATTACTAAGACTATATTTCCTTGGCCTGTGGATTTCTCTCAATGAGGCTTGACACATGGGAAAATAAAAAAGGAGTCATATCAAGACTTGAATCAATCCCTCCTAATGTAATCTATTTAAAAAGTCCATGAGGTAGGAGATTACCTGATCTTACCTTCCTCTTTAATCAGGTAAAGAGACATTTGAAGAGGACCTTTGAGCCTTTGGGACATGACATGTCTTCTGTGTTACCTACAGTGCTGGTGCTCAGCTACCTATGCCCTTTGACTGTGCACTTTGGTGCAGCCCAGCTTGGCATCAGTGAGAAAAAATGTTGAACTGTAATGGACTCTGCAAGCTAAGACCTTGCAAGAGAATGGGGGTAAAAGGACAGGCAGAAATAAAACTGTTTAGATTCACGTTTTTTCAGGACTTAAAAGAAAAATGCTGACATGAAAGAATGCAAAAGCCCAAGAAAGAAAGCAGAGTGAAAAGGTAGCAAATCAGTAGAAAAAAGGATGACACCAGACCTTTTCCAGAAGCACAGGAGGAAAATGTTCTCCCTTTGACTGATAAATGTCTGGACAGTAAAAACTCCCAGGGAGTCTCCACGGATCCTGCAAGTCTGATTATCTGAATAGCATGACAGTCTAATACTCATGTCTGCTATATAAAGCTCCTGTATATATTTTTTATAAATTATTTTTACAGAGTCTTTCTTCACATGGTAAAAACTGTGTGAAAAGTAGACGTGGGTATCTTTAGTTTTCAGTCTTTCTTCAGCTACTAGACAGAAAATTTAGAAAGTTAATTGATGTCAAAACTTAGATAAACCCTATATACAGGGGAGTTACCCAGTATTTTAAGATGAGTTAGCACTCTGTGACTTTTCAAATTTGCAGTGATATTTTCAAATTGATAGACCACCCTGAGGAAAATAGCTGTCCTTAAGATTTCTGTATTGCACTAAAAGACAATGCAGAAATCTACAATAATAAAAACTAAAGAGTATGATAAAGGAACTGCATCCTATTCACCCTTGAAGAAACTGACATACTTACTCTAATTGAGTTTCTAGAGAAAAAGAAATTCTGAAATGGAGGATTTCTCAGGTTTTCTTCAAATATTTTACAGCATGTTTTTCTTGTAAGAGTAATTGCTCCTTAACTTTAAGATAAATTAAAGTATTCTGTGCAATGTGCCATTACAAATGGAAAAAAACCCCAACCCCCTAGTAAAATATAAAGCTGACCTGACATTTTAAAATCTTATCCAAATATCTTCTTAATATATTCTGAACATGATTTTTGTGAAATTTCATTCATTTTCCTGCAAAAAATATTGCAAGATATTTTAATTCTCAAATAATATCTTTGAGAAACCTCAGAGCCTATGGAGCCAGAGCTCAAACTGTAAATTTTGAGTTGTATCTGGAAACAAAGCAGAAGTCAAAAATGCTTCCAGAATGAGCCATTATATGTTAAACATAAAAAAGTTAAAAAACTATTAAAAATTAGTGGTGGAGCTCACTCACTTCTTAAAAGAAACATTTTAGTTCCTGATCAATATAAGAAAATATTCCTGCCTACTGCTGTAAAATGAAGAATCTAGGATTATTTAGGACTTCATCAGTGTCAAATGAGTGAATCAAAGGTAATATGATGTCCCCATGAAGTAGATTGCTCATTTTTTCTTTTAAAAAACCAGCCTCTTATTTGCCTGAACCATAAGCTTGGCCTATCCGACTTTTTACCTTAAGTGGATATGCCAGAAGACACCAAAGACACGTTATCTTTGAAGAAAGGCTTTATTAGAACTCAAAATAATAAATCAGAGCAGATAAGGGGTTCTTTGAAATGGGATCTATACATGCCGATCTATCAGCACAGCACAAAGCCCTGCCTGATGTGCTCACAAGCGAAACCTGTGTTTCAGATAAGTGCAGATTAACCTCAGGGGAGATATCCTCCAGGCAGAGCGATTGCAAAGCAGGCTTGCTGTCATCATCAGAGCCTGGCTTAGCCAAATATTCTGTATGAATTTTCAGAAAGACCACAGAAAAATTAGAGTGTGATCACTTTTTATTTACACCATGAGACTGACATAAAGCACCAAGGTATCAAAAAATGCAATCTTCTGAAGGCATGTACACCATGAGTACACAGTACCAGAGATGATTTCACTCGTTATTGTTAAAATCAGAGACAAGCATACTGTTTATGTTTTCCACCACATTTTCTTCAACCTTCCTCATGTTATACACGCACCAGGATGTGTGCAAGCAAAATGCTCACAACTAATACAAGATCCTTTGTCATGAGCCTGGACACCAGAGCTGCCATGAGGGCCACAGAAAAGGATACTGCTTTATATTTAAAACATAAATTAATTACAGCCCTTTCAGACTGCCTCCTCGCTATTATGGCATTCACCATGTTCACCCACCAGGCCCACAGACAGTAGGAGTCAATTATCATTTCTGGGATTATAAAGTGTGTGCGAGAGGCAAATTCCTAATACCACATCTCCTGCACACCTTGGCACGGATGCAAGTAAATATATCGAAGTACATGAGTAAGGCCTTCAGAACAAGGCCGTGTATAAACAAGTGTTACTTTGTGTTAATGACTTCGGTGATGACAGAAAGTTACAGAGTAGCAAATGCAGGGCACTTGGTATATTTTACTTGGAATGGGACACCACTTGACACAACATTCCCCAAACTTCTGGCTTAGCCCTGGCACAGAGGCAAATACACAGGCCAGATGAGAATCTGACCTCACCTTTTCAAAGCCACTATTACCTTCACAATTACCCTGTATTATTGTGACCAGAGAAAATAAAATTTTAACTGTGCACCCAGCCTGTAAATCTTGCAGTTGCCTGTTTTCTCTATCAATAACACCTCACCCAAGACATGACTTGTTCAAAAAGAAAAATCCTTGAAGTGTTCCAAAAGTCACTAATCTTCCACAAGTCCTAAACCACTCTTTTCTCCTCTTGGAATTTTGGAATCTCTGTAACTTCTTTGAAGGATCCCAATTATAGACTTGCTCATCCAATCAAAGAATGGAAAGTATATCATACCTTTCACTAAATGATCCTATGACACTCACCAAAAGGATGTTTTAGTTTCAAATCCTGAGTATTCAAATACTTCATGATCAGTATTTTTCCCAGGAAAACTTGCGAAATCAAGCTGAGTAGTGAGGAAATTCTGATAAGCTATGGCATGCTTGAAGGCTTTTGGTGAGCAGCAAAAAGAATGAATTTACTTAGCAGTGTGTCAGGGTGAGCAGATATTACAGATTGTCTTAGATAGCAGAGGAGCATTTATCTGTAAACAGATTAAAAAGAAAGAGAACCAAGAGACTATTAAATTGGAGTAGTTCAGGTGGAGAGGAAAAACAATGTGAGAACTATCTGAAATAATCGATGGTATAGCATCTAGTGTGGTTGCTTAATTTTAAGCAACAGTAAAAATTTTTTCTCTATTTTTGAAATCAGAAGCAGAATCAACCTGCACCCATCATCATTAGCAATACTTTCCAAAGTTGTATGAAAGCAAATTTTTAGTTCCATCAGATTCCTTCTCATTGACATTACATGATGGTCTTGTTCGTTTTTGAAATGTCTGAAATTACAGCAATTAATTTTATCATGAGGCTGGAATGATATTGCCATCATTGCTATCTTTGAAGGCTAATATTAAAAATGTGTGAGCTTCAAGAACATGGCATTTTTAATTCTCACTTCAGGCACCTACTGTGTCTCTTCAAGGATTCATATAGTTCATTTAACAATGCTTCAGACTGCTGTTTCCACACTTAGAAGAATAATTGACATGCATGTTTGAAAAGTGATCAGGGAATTGTGGGGGATGGGTAAAAACATGTATCACCTTTCGTCTTCAATAATTTCATTTGAGGAAAAACAAACTTTCACAGAATTAATGAAAACTTTAGGTAATTTCACAGATTAGCATCTGATTAAAAAAAAAAAGAAAAAGAAAAATGGAAAAAAAAAAAAAGAAGCTGTGCACAGCTCTGCATGTCCTCGACACAAGCTCTAGAAGGACGAGAAAACTAAATATCCATTTTAACTCCTGCCTAACCAGAGTAATCCTCTTCCCCATATATAACCAGTAAAATTTAATGCTGTCATGCTTGGGGCATGAGAGTAAGCCCCCTTCCTTTTTCAAGATTTTTTACAAATGAACTTCCAAACTCAAAATTGAAGGTTCAGCCCAAACTAATACATTTCTCTGATTTCAGAAGCAGAATTACAGAAAAAGCAGATAGGAAAATGAAGTAATGAGGTCACAACCAAAGAACTCTTTAAGTTTTGGAGGTTTTTTTAATCAAAGGTCAGAGTTGCTTATTTGATTTTTTTAAATTGACATTTCATTAAAAATTTAAAGAAAAATTATTTTATGCATTATCTGCAGGTTGTAGTCAAAGATACTGACACCATTGTACTCTGTTCTCTGTAAAAGCATACCAAGTTTAGTTTATACCTCTCAAAGTTTCCTGCAAGAGTTCATGAAAGGGAGAATACACTTGCCTAAAGGAGCTACCTATTTTTGTCTTTCAAGCTAAGGTGATATTTTCAGTCCAAATGCTAGTGACAAGATACAGCAGATTTTTAATTTTTACCTTTAAATATAAAAAGATGGGACTTCAAATATGCTGAGATTCAATGTCCATGGGCTGGTAACTTTCCTGGTCCTACCAAGCTATTATTTTTGAGACCTTTTCTCCTGATAGGGGTTTCAAAAGAGTTATCCTTTCATTTTTCAGCTGAAAATTAATTTATTCTTATACCTTGTCACCTCTCATCAGCGAAAACTATCATTGAATAACAGGATTTACTATAGACAGGGTTTTGCATTTAGTTTTAGTTTATTTTTCATTGAGTTATAATTGACACCTTGAATCTCTGATAGGCAGTGGCACTCCATCATTTTGAAATTTTCTTTAATACTGCAGGTACTTGTTTCTATCTATGGCACAATATTAAAACAGAGTTTAATAATAAAAATCAATACTCTGAATTGTATTAAACTGTTAAGAACTGATGAGCATTTGAAAAAGTTGCTCTCAATCCGTGTTTCCTCAGATAAGAAAGGCATTTTGATAGCATCACAACCGTTTCATCAAAACATTTCATTTGACACATAAGGGAATAAGAAACCTATCCCTTTTTAACACACACACACACACACACACACACACACACACACATTTTTCTTACTGCAATCCACTTGTATTACAGTGATAATTCTATTTTACAGCTATGACAGAATTTCTAGAGAGTCTGGATGTCCTCGTAGAATGGAAGTAACACTTTGTGTGATACAGAAGTTTTGATACACAGATACCTGTGTCCATATCAGTAATCTTACTTTATGTCACCAGTCACTATTTCTTTTTCTGTACTTCTAGATTAGTACTAATCCTCTCAAAATGTGTATGATCAGCTGACTCTTCTGTACTGAGAGAGTAACATGGAAACAATACAGCAACCAGAAGGCTAGGAAAATAAAGATCTGAAGGGATATAAAGAATACTGTCAGCAATTATGTCAGGAAAATTTAAAAAAATAAAAAGAACATTTTAAAAAATTTTCCATATTTTGTAGATGCAATGTATATTTCTACTTTATATTTTTTTTAACATTATTTCAAGAGTACGTTGGTAAAAAATATTAAATTTGCTTATTGATTCAATTCACCATTATCCATCTTCAGTTCTCCTTGTAGAAAATGGAAGAATTTGTAACCTACTTATCTACCTACCACTATTACCTGAACAGCACTGAACAGCCGCTATGAAATGTCAGTTATTAATAGAAATCAAGCTCTACTCTTGATGTTCCACAAACTATGGAGATAGACTTATACTGGCTGTCTATCCCTCAAAGTACTCACTGTACAATATGCATCAGCAAACCATGGTGCTGTTTTAAGGTGTCACAAAATTCCCAGCCCGACAAAGCAGGAAGTGTGACATCCCCTTCCTAACTGTTTTAATACATTCATATGTGACCTTCCTGTCATTAAGACTGTGTTTCTAAAATGCAGTTTGAAAATTAGACTGAAATTGTTACTTGTTTGTTCACTTGCTGCTAGAGGAGTGGGAAGAGGACTTTCAGTTCAGGAAATAACTAGCTTTCAGGGTCTTGTACACAGTCACGTTACAACCTCTCTGCCCCACTGCAGGAGTTTGACTGTGGTCCACCCCTGTTACTTAGCACATGTCCACGGTGCCCAGAGAGACAGTACATCTGCATCCCATAGGACTTTACTAAGTCCTCGTTAGGATATTATGTGTTTTCTCTTTGGCATTGAAACACTATTTCCTTCAGAGTTTTGATCTCTCCATTCAAATATTAAAAGAAAAAAAAAAAAAAAAAAAGGAAATTCCTGTGTCACTGCCCAGTGTTAATTTTGTTTTATTCTACTTTTCTGGTCTGAAACTGTCCTCCATATTTTTTTTTCCTCTCTTTAATTACAATTTGCTCTTTGATGTGCACCACTCACATGCATCACTCCCCACTTTGCAGCAATTTAAGTGGTGCTCAGGCAACAATAACGGTAATACATGTTAAAAATTTATTTGTCAAGATAGGACTGTATGTATATTCATATTGTTAAAGGTTCATGCTACTAAAATAAAGCAATCCTCACTAATTTCAGACACAGAAAAAATGAAGAAAAGTCCCTAGATTAAAAGTTGTTTCAAAAGTCTGGTATAAAGCACATAAGCAGAGGAGAGTGATTATTAAAAAAAAAAAAGCTAATTCTGATTAAACAAAATAACGTAAAACATGCTTTCTTCTGCAATACCAATTTCTGCACATATTTTTCAAGAAGAAAAAGATCTGCATATGCCATTGTCTGGCAGTGGAGGGAGGATATCAACTGAGTGTGTCAAACAGATTTTTTTTTAACTGTGTATGTGCCTATTGTACTTTCTGACTAACAGAAGAAGATAATAAGAGCAGCCCTTGAGAGCCAGAAGCTGTAAATGTCTAATAAATTCTACAGGAACTGAACAGCATGGATGCAGTCTGTAAACTTTTGCTTTTTTCAGGTACATATTTTTCTGTTGCATAGGCAGGACAAGCCCAGCAGCGACAGTCTTCAAGATACAGCTAGTGGTTGGTTCATTTCCAGCAGCTCTTTGGAACAGAATAGTTCTAAGTGAGCCATTTCAGCAACTAGAAATTGCAGCCATCTACTGGTAACTGCCAAAATGTCAGTCAGGCAGAGACTTTAGGGCTTGGCATCTATTTATATTATCTCCCCAGACACATCCAGACTTATACAAGTAGTTGAAGAAAGTGAGAGCTACAGTGTGATGGCTAGCCCTTTTGAAGCTCTGTTATTGAAGCCATCCACTACTGTATTTGAAGCTCTCTACTACTGTATTTTTTACGCTGTTTTTGCATCCACACGCTGACACCATTTAAACATTTAAGACATTTAACATGGTTTATGAAAATAAATAAATAGGAATTTAATAATATGCCTTTTTATGGTTTCCCTGCTTTTCTTTTTTTTTTTTGCTCCCTAGTATTAGGTTCAAGTAGAAGTATTAACTGATAAATCTTGCCCTGTGGTTGTAGAAAAACAAATGGACTTGCTGTTTGAAAGAGCAGCTTAGTGGTGGTGGTCTGGTTTCTTGAAACTGTACAGAGCATGCCTTATAAAGCACTATTGAAGGTACTTTTAATTCCAGTTACTGACTTTATTGTACAATTCAAATTTTTATTTATTTATTTTCTATTAGACTTAGGAGCTTCTCAAGGCCTGAAGGTGGAAGAATCCTTATTGTTATGACCTCTGGTGCAATTCCTGTCTGGTTGCTGGGTCACATTGCTTATTAACCATGCTAGGAACGCAGAAAGATTCTCTCTGTTGCTTTGGGAATAACATGTTTTTGTGTTTTAACAAGGAGTAGACTGCTTTGGAGGGGCTCTTAGACAAGGGAAATCTCAAGGGGAGTATGAGAGACAGAGAAAATATTTGGACCAGGTACAGGATATGAAGGAGTTTTCCTTCCTTAAATCTTTTAATTGAATGACTGTTTTATCTCAAGATTAGTCATGGCTGTCTGGGTTATTTCACTTATTTGCAGGCAAGATCCGTACCTTCTCTTCCTTTCCACCAGTCCCTGGATGGCAATTTCCTCTGAAGTTATATGCATGTGCAGTGTAGATTTTTAATGCCCCAGAACGTCTGGTGCCTTAAATGATATCTTAGAGTTCAATATTGGTTTTTATTCTTGTCTTTATATCCTTTGGTAAGAGGTAAAAAGTACCTGTTCTAGCAGGTAAGGAAAAAGGTGACAAAAAAGTCTTCCAATGACAGTTGTATTGGCTTGGTGATAAATAAGTAAGTGTTACTGTGCCTTGCCAGTAAATGCTGACTGAAGTCACAGGGTACAGTAACAGCTTAGTACATCTGACACTGGTGGAAAGTTCTGTGTAGTTTAACTAACAAGCTGCCTCTGTCAAATGAACGGTGGTAAGTGAGGTTCAAGGCATGGACATGTGCCAGTTTGAAGTTTTCTTTTCAACTAGGTGTACAGCAAGTTCTTGTGTCTGACAAATCAGTGGAGCTCAATGTCTGCAACGCTGGCATGGCATCAAGTTAGAGAAGGACACTGTGACATAAGTAAGGTGCCTGCTGTGGCTAAGGTGCCCTGTTAATTCTGTTTGTGTTAAGAACAGGATGAACCCAATCCCCTGGACAGAACATCAGTCACCCGTGTTTGTAATCAAACTTCCAAGTGGAAAAAATATAGCTTAGTTTTATATGAACAACCTTTCCCTTGCTCTCATTGACACAGGGTCAAAGTTTGCTTAAAAATGGAGAAAGAAAACATACTTTTCCAGCTAAAAAATAATTCAGTTATCTTGTGAATTGCAATATTTCTTTGAAAAATGATGGAGATATCCCAGATTTATTCTTTAAAGGAAAGAGTTCAAGCTGAAATTAAAAAAAAAAATTAAAAATATGGCTCACGTTTTTTCCCCTCTCTTATGTGGTTGTTACACTCAGCCATTCCAATTCTGTGTGTGTAGTCACACACCTTTCTTTGAAAGTCTCCTTTTCTTTTGTAAATATGTTTCTGTCAGAATTATAACTATAAAGTTACTTACTCTTGTCCTATTCAGAACTATCCTTTTGCTGTCTCTTCTCTGTTGAAAAATAATCCTGTTAATTGTTTACAATGATAAGGCACATTGTAACCATCCCTCTTTTGTCCAAAGCAATAATTTTATATGTCATATACCACTGCAATTTAGTGAATGCAGCAGAACTATGTGATCTCATAGGACTGCCTAATGGAAGCAAAATCAAATGCAATGAAATATTCAAAGTGTATGTTGCTTTATTTATACAAGTGTACTGATCAAGTAGAACAGTAGTTCCGAAACAGTATACAATCAATACTTCAGCCCAGAAATTTCATAAACTTGTAGTTCAATTTCTGAAAAAAGAGATGGGTTTCCACTACAGAATAAAAGTTTAGAAATCTGCCTATGACAAAAAATAAAGTATAGTGCAGGCATGAAAGAAGGTGTCTAGAAAATCCATAGTGTCCTCTGTTTAGTTGTTCCCTGAAGTGTCTGTGATGAACATGGGGATTGTTTTTCAAAACTTTTGTGGACTTGCTTCCTGAAGTGTTTATGGAATTTCTGAATGGTTATTTGAGAAAAATATTACAGCAACCAATCTTTCAACCTAATTTCAAATTTATTGTAAATAAGTGAAAAATTTTAAATCATGTCAACAGCCTGATGCAAAGCAAAGCTGACACAGTTTATGATTCCTCATTTGGATTTTCCTCGTTGTCTACTGCATAATTGTAGGTTTATAGAGGTTTATAGATGACTGCATATTTTCTTTGATTACCTTACAAGACATCAATTCTCCTGGTTATATATCTCATTAATTGATTTTCCATGAACAGTGATTATTTTGCATAAAGTATTTTCTTTTAATAGCAATCATACCAGCATGAATGTGTTGTCTTGCAACCTTGCAATTTAATTTTCCAGCAGAAGTGTAGGGCTCTCAAACTGAGAAGGCATTTGCCACTATTTAGCTGAAGGCAATAACAAATGGAAGAGGAAATCATGAGGACCTCATGTCCTGCACTGGGACCTCAGTTCCCTTCATTTTACACTACTTTCTGCCATGGAGACAGAGTAGTCCATTTAGAGATGGCTCAGGGCTATCATGCCAAGGTATTGCATTGCACAGCATAGATTGGATACAACTAGTCTTGCTCGACTGACTCTTCTGCACTGCTTCATCTCTCTTGCAGAACAGCAAGTCTGTGTAATTTTTAACATTGCACACATCTTTTTTAGAGTGTTTTTGTTTCTGAATGTCCATTGTATCTCCTGCAGTTACTTAAACTCTGATAATGGTTAAAAAAATCCTACATGAATTCAAATAAAAGATCCAAAAGTGGTACATGTGAAAGCAGAAAAGAGGAAGCATGCCACAAATCTATTAAACAACAACAACAAAAAAAACCCCAAACAACACGTTAAACAGAAAATAAAAAAAATATTTGTGCATATGAACTATGATCCAAAACCTGTTCAGTGAATGGGAGGACTTCTCATGACTGGTACTGAATCAAACCTCCACATGATTACAACTGCAAGTGTTGTTGGAGTCAATGTAAACACAGGCAGTTAACATCAGAGAACATTTCACTGTAAATTTCTCAGTGAACCAAAGAAACTTTCTGATTATTTAGAACACTAAAACACTGACTGTCTTCCTTCAAAGCTTTACAGGTAATCAGTATAAATACCTATTATTTATATAGGTATTTATCTTCAATTAGAATATTTTAATTTGTGAACATATTGAAAAATTACGTGCATATACCAATGTTATTCTCAGCTGTAAGAACACTCAGGGAGGGCTTCCATTTGCTTTTCATGTTTGGATCTCTCTCCTTGTACTTTTAACATTTCTCAGACATCATCCTTTAGGCTGCTCTCTGCTTCATTTAGTGGCCTCTATCCACTCTGTTATTCTAGCACTGTACCTAATCCAGGATCTATCTGTGCAATGTTGAGCAATCAATCTCCCTTTAAATAACTTGTCAGTCCTCTGATGGTGTTTACTGTATTTTGAATTGAAAAATCAAATAGAAAATCTCTGTTTAAATGAACATGAGTACAGGTACTATAAGACCAGTAAGTCCTACACGCTAAAAAAAATACATTTCCATTTCTTAAGCAGCCTTTTTATACAATTATCACAATTATAAAAACCCCAAAGAACAACAACAAAGCAAAGCATAAAACCCACTCATTTTATTTTGTTTTGTTTTGCTTTACTTGATTTTATTTTGTCTTCTGTTGCACAATAGCAGCTGAATCGTACTTTCTGCACTGCACACAAAGGATGTATATTTGTCAATGTCCTTGAAAAATTTCCAGCAAATAGACATAACTTAATATGTACTCCAAAACAGTACGGCTTTAACCCAAACTTTTCAAATAGTACAGAAATTTTCCAGGCACATCTTGTTGGACCCATACATGTTAGCTGCAAGTAAATCTAAGAGGTTTACTGTGTTTAAATTCCTTAAGTGTGTTTTAAAATGGGTTTGGGTTTACTTTATTTTGTTTTCATTTTGGGGAGATAAAATAGTGCTGAACACTGTTCTTTTTGCTTTTGATTAATTGTCTTACTGGAATGGTTTGTAAGAAGCAGTAGTTAGGAGTTCTGAGCTGCCTTACAGAGAAACACAGCAGAAGAAATAAAAGTTTCAAGTAAGTTTCTAGTGAGTTCATTTTCTTCAGTTTTCTCAGAAAGCTAACAAGCAGAATCACCTTTTTTTGGAATTTAATGATTAAACCCATTGCAACCAATGAAACAAGATAAATGGGAAATGAAGCTTGAGTCTAGCTAAAGGCTGTTTCTGTAATGATCTCCTGAAACAGCCTCATGATGTCCACACACCCACATGCCAAAATTCTAAGGCCACCCACAAGTCACACCTATGACAGCAAGAAAACTCCTACATGTAACACATGTGGTGATGCAAAGTAGGAAGCCAAATCTATTTTTAAAGATTTTTTCCAGGATTACAGCCTGCATCTGTAAATGCCGGTCTGCATCTGCTGTAAATGTCTTTTCATTAGTCAGACACCTGCTAGATGAGAAGTGTTGCAGTAGCAGCACAGGGTCCGAGAATATGCATGCAAAGTTTGAGACCAGAAACTGGCATCGAGGAAGATGGAATTTGCTATACAGAAATGTTTTTATTTTTACATATATACAAATTGAAGTAATTCCTGATGCAAGTGTTCCTTGATGAACATTTATTACTATTCATTATCTTTTGCCTGTGTACAGAATGCAGACTTCCAGGCCAATGTTATAGGATTTATGAGGACTCTTCAGCACCATGGTTCACAGTGTTCTGCCAGATCATCAGCCAGCCCTGGCAGAAAGAGAAGGCCAATGGCTAAAGCAATTACCTTCACTGAGAACAGACTGAACCCAAAACTGACTAGCATGCATTTTCATGCAGATACTTTCCTAAAAAAAGAGAAGTGTCATCTATAACCTTCTGTGTATCAAATGCTAAACATTCATTGTTGATGAGCTGTAAGATGTCCAGTAGGGCATCAGAGTTTGTTAATATGAAATGAAGACCAGGGCAAAAGTTACATGAACTCTGAAAAACAGCTTACATTTTGAAATTAATTACTTCCCAGCAGCCATCCAATAAGAGTGATTCAGAGATGTCAGGAACTTATAAATCTAAACTACTGAAAATACTTCAGTTTTATGAGTTTGTGTATGCATGAAAGAGTCACTATGCCACCTATAATGGCTGCAATAAAGTGGACTGATTCATATGCCACCAAAAACCTTGAATCTTGAAATGCCACATTCATACTGTGGGTAGTAAAAGTAATGTAGAGAAATATTTGAACTGGAGTCAGGTCTATCTTCAGATTTGAATGCAAATACAGCCTGTGCAGGTTCCTTTTGAACCACATTGGGAAAATATTTTGGGATAAAATAAAATTGACCCAAATAATGTAAGTCATAAGTTTTACAGAAAATCTAACTGTTGAAATTAGTACTGTGTGTCTACATAACTAAAACAGAAAGTGCTGTTAGCTTTGAAGATTAAATTTAATCTAATGTCAACT
Organism: Lichenostomus cassidix; assembly: GCF_008360975.1. Lineage (NCBI taxonomy): Eukaryota > Metazoa > Chordata > Aves > Passeriformes > Meliphagidae > Lichenostomus > Lichenostomus cassidix. The sequence goes on from NC_139479.1 coordinate 36,271,909, forward strand.
ACAGAACTGTATCATTAGTGTGCATGTTAAAACTGTCATGAACAAAAAAATGTAAGTGAAAACCTCTGTGTTCAGGGAGCAGAGCTCTCTTTTTTCAATCATACTGTTCAAGAAGTCAGAGTGTCATCTCACTGTCCTACTTCTGGGCTTTGGATATCTTTATTTTGATGCTCTGTTCCAGTAAAGTTTTGGGTTCTCATAATACTACAGTTCTTTCCTGGAGCTTCAGTAGTATTGGACCAATTATTCATGATTTCTCAGTTCTCTCTCAGAACTTCTCTGATCTGTTGAAAATAACTTCTTGGATGTCTCATGCAATTTTCAATTGACTTATAATACTCATACTTTTAACTAGTATATCTTTCATACAAAGATCATTGGTGTTTCTTAGATTTATACAGTAGTTTGAAAATTCTTGCCTTTGCACACACATCTTTTTGAATGATTCAATTAAAAAATATTAGAATATAGATGAAAAAATCACTTTATACATTCACTCACTCTCAATGGTTTATAATAGAATTTGATAACTCCTATCTCATAAAAAAATTAAATGAAAATGGGAGGCATTTCTTCAATATACTCAGAATAATTTTATAGTCTGGAAAAATCTGTCATACCTTAAGAACCTCCTCACTTCTCTGTCAGACTGAAAAATTCATCAAAAATTGCCATGCAGTTATTCTCCTACAAGGCTATAAAGAATAGGGAATACTTTTGCTGTTATTTAAACACGAAAGCTATGACAGGGTTTTGCTGTTGTTGAAATCCAGAAGCAAAACTCTAAAAATATTAACATCATCTCCATCCCCAGTACAAAGGCTGATACCACAGCCCAGCAAGCATGATCAGGCCATCTAGATTGCAGGAGGAGAAAGTCTGACAAGGGCAAATGATGCCCTGTTCTGCTGCAGCTGAGTGCAGGTGACATCTACAGCAGCAAGCTAGACAGTGTCAGGCAAATACCCAGGTACAGGTCTGTCTCATGTCTAGGGTTATATGATTAGAACAACAGGTTGCCTTTAGTCGTTCTCAACTTGCATGATCCCAAGTAACACCAGGTCTTAGCTCAAGGCTCATCACAGACCAGACCCCACTTTCCAGTTCATATCCAGAGGCCCTGCTTTGAAGGGAGGCTGAGTAGTCCAGCAGAGAAAGGTCTGCTCCTGCTCGCCTTGAGGGCAGAGATCATTCCCAGTGTATTAATGGTACAGACACAGCCACAGTCTCTCTTCCTGTCTAGTTTTAGCAGCAGTTAACAAGCTAGGGATTCCTTAAATCTCTTAAAAAGAGGAGAATAAAGATCCTCAGAGCAGAAAAAATGGAGAATACTTTGGATCTTTTCTAATCACAGGAAGAACTGTAAACTGAGTAATGAAAACCCCACTTAATTCAAGCAACATCATTTTTCTAGAGAGAAGAAACCAAGCAACGTTGGTGAAACTGAATGGAACACCCTTAGAAATTCAGAGTTCAGTTCTTCAGTGAAGTATATGCCTAGAGTGGGTTGCTTGCAAATCGTATGTTTCTGTAGAAACAGAGCTCTAGAAAGAGTCAAAGAAAATCTATTTAATTTATCAGGAGTCTGAAGTTGTTCTTTCTTGTCAGTAAAAATGACAAAAAGGATGCCAGAAAGATTTAAAAGAAATATATATAAAGTCCCCAAACTCTGTGTGATTATTTCAAGATCTAATTTGGAACAGTAGTAAAGCCTAGTAAGAATGAACCAAAAACCACAGAAGTGATTTCATCTGTAGTAAAGTCCCTTCATCAGAGGCTTATAAAAGCAGTCCATCATGGCAGCCTCAGCTATAGAGAAGTTTGCATTTCTCTCTACTGAATAGGCAGCAGTGGTAAATAAAATAAAATGTCTAAAATAATTTAACAGAAAGCAGGCCTGATGAAGTCAATTGACCAGCAAATCTGATTAATATATGTTTCCATCTGTAGCATTATTTAGGTAAATCAATGAATGACACTGCAGAAGACAAAACTGTATTTGCTACCCCAAAATATCATGGTACTACATTTCTTTTGATGTTATATATCTGTATGAGATCGGTGGGCATAATCCAGTTTAAGCAGTCTGAATAAGGGTCTGCAGACATGTGATGATCTCTATCTGTTGAAGATTGAATAGACATTTACTTAATATAAATAGTTGGGTTTACAGGGATCGAATGCAGAATCGCAAATGAGATAAACGTAGTTTGCTCTCTTTCAGTACATTAGTATCATTAAACAAAAATTATAATCTGTGCTTCATCTGTACTAATGTAATTATAAAATTTACTCAACTGCATTAAATACCACTATAGAAAACAAAAATAAACTTGTCCAAAGATGACAGTGCATCAAATGAACCAGATGTTTTCACACTAGAACCCTCATGAATTTAAATCCTTTTGATGGATTGAAAACTCTAGTAAATAGGTTGTTAAGAGCCAGAACAGTGTTACTCTCATAGTAGTTCAGGAAAATTAATCACATGTTTTAAGAAGCTGGGGGTTGTGATAGATACGACATTCAATTTCTGACTTGCTGTTTCCAGATCAATGGCCTGGAGGGAAAGCAAGGTTAATTAAGCCTTAATTCACTCAACATAAATTGACATTTTTCTCTCAAAGCAGCAATTGTCTAAACAGAAATCTTACTAGTAGTTGTGAAAGTTATTAAAAAATTAATCATCTTTATTCCTGGCATCATTATTTAATGAAGGTTTCCCTATGTTCCACTAGTTTAAAATCCTATAGGTGTAGCAGCAGTCATAATGCTTGCTTACAATCAGCATCATCTACAAAATATTGAGAAACATTTAAGGTTTCATTCTAAAAACATTTTGAATTGTCTTAGAAATTACTCTAGTAGTCGATACTTTGAGATCACAAAAGCAAATGAATCTAGAATCAGCTTTACCCCTACAACTTAACGGTTTGTTAATGAACACAACTTTTGTGGGATATAAAGACAAAGTTGGGTCACCATAGCTAGAAGCAAAAAGAAATCAGAAGTCACCTTTGAAACCATACACTAGTGAAGTAAGTTTCAGTGCACTTCAATTTTTGTGTTCAGTCAAAATATTAACTACTTCACTTTTTAAAAACAAAAACCACTCCAAAAATTGGTTAGATATTTCAAATAGATCATTATAGTAATCAATTCCTGTAAAAACAAACAGAAAAAAAATTGAGTGGTTTACATCAACACCATTTGAATAGTTATGTAAAGAAAATTCCTTTGCTTTAGAAAAAATATTTTCTGTAGTATCTGTAAACTTTCATGGATATAATGTAAATTAATACATCTGTTTCTCTACTTTCCCTACATTGTCACTGACATCTGAAAATTGTGGGTGAAAACTCTAGGCATCTGATTCAGCTGCAGTTTCACTCTTTATCATACAAACTTCAGTGTAAAGGCAAATCAGCTCCATTTCGCTTTATAGTCTGAGAAAAGAAAAGGATGTCTCAATTTGTCTGACATTTTGTACTTTATGCCATTACAGTAGTCCAAGTTCTTTTATTGATCCTCTTCTAACCAATGATGTCATAAATATTACACAGAGTACTAAAATTTCACACAGGATATCTGAATCTTTAAGGACTGAATTCCACTTAGTGGTCTTAATTGCAGCATCTGTTCCTTTGCTGTAACGACATCAAAATTCATTACAACATAGCATCATTACAATGCAAAAGAACATAATAGCATCATTGCCATATAAAAGCTTTGTAGCAGTCTAGATTTCTGACAAAGATGTGAAAGGAAAAATGATTGTTTTTGGAAGAATACCAATTTGATAGTAGTAATCTTTTTTCTCCCTTTTAATAAGCTTTTAACTATAATATTGTTTTCATGTGTAGAAATAAGTGTTTTGTTTTTTGTTTGCTTGTTTGTTGTGTTTCATTTTAATTCTAAAACTCTTTTTGCCAAAGTATTCTTTAGCAAGTGGAAGTATTTGGGGATCTTTTATTTACTTCATTTGAATTTAGGATCCTCTTGACTGATTTGCTACTCTGAATTTCTGAAAGCATGTGCTGTTATTTGCAGCAGTGCAAAACCTGAGGGCAGCCCCCCCCTGCTGCGGGGGAGGGCTGCCCTAGAACCGGAACACGCAGGATGGTCATTCCATGGCCACGAGCTGTGGGGCTGGTCAGACACGGTTCTTGTAGAAGCGTTGCAGGTTTAGAAAGGCAGCTGTTTGGTTCCTGGTCTCCATGGTGTTTTTATTGAGGAAAACAGGGGAGGAGTGGGTAGACTGGGGAGGGGGAAGGGAAGGCGAGGGAGGGTACAAGTTCCATATGAGTCCAGAACCAAAGAGAGCCCGTTCCGGATCTGGCTGGGGATTTTATCTCTGGGGATGGGAGGCGGTCCTGACTCACATCCAGTCAGAAGGGGTCAGGGGGGCGGGGTCAGGGACAGGAAGGACACACGTTACAACAGTTATTTTTTTAACAGTTTCTTCTATGATTTGCACATGTTTTGGATAACAATCCTGATTAGCCCCTGCAAAAATTATTCATTTCTGAACTAGGTCTTTCACATAATTCAGGTGCAAGCAAAATCACACTTTGAATTTGCTAGACCCATCAGGGAACTCATCAGACTCCAAATAAACAACTCCTCTGTTCCCCTTCCCTGGGCCCTTTCGGTAAGGGACAGTGAATCAGAGATTTTGAGTTGAAATAAAGATTTACTAAAAGCACAATAACAGCAGCAGTATTAACACCAAAAGCATACAAAAGAGAAGGTGTTTTACCCACAAAAGGATATTCACCACTGGGAGTTTTCCTGTTCCCATGTCATGGGCGTTTGGGAAACAAAGCCTATATGCCAATGAGAGCTCCTACAGATCAGTGTTGCCCCTCCACCCAGCCTGAAGACAATGGAAAGCTAGGAGAAACAAACCATGGAAGATGGTTCATCCAAATAGGGATCGTGAAGCCACTGGTTTAGCTCAATTCTCTGCAGCTGCCTGTGCTGCTGCCTCCAACTCTCCGCCGTGCTGTGAGTGTGTGTCTGAAAATGTCTCTGCTGGAGTGCTGACCCCACGCTGCCTGGCCCCGCCGGCTCAGCTGTGTCTCAGAGATGGCTGTTTCAGTACCACAAGGCCATATTCACACTCCGGAGAAAAATGGGATGAAGGGGAGCCAGCAGGCAGCAGAAGAGACCAGGTTCTCTGGGGTTTTAAGGGGACTGTCCACAGCACTCCAGTAAGTGAGAAAAATCAACCAACTTCCAGTGCCAGTGCCCAGCTTTTCCTGCGGCAATCATGTCCCCAACAATTATGTGGGTGGTATGGAATAAACAGTGCTAAAAACTCCACCCCCTTTTTCTGTTACCAGGACAAACTGGGGCTTCCAGTTCTCTGTGGCAGTGTGGACAACAGTGGGACACAAGAAATACGGTGCAGGCAATATTGTTCTTTACTTGCCTGTGAGCACAGAAAACCTATAAGATTCTTGAAAGCTGCATCAGAGATCTTACAACAGGGTGTTGTCTGTAAGCCACATGTTAGAGATCAGAGCTCTAAAATCAACAGGTAAAGAAAACCTTATTTGTTTTTGTTGCCTTTCTATCTTCCAAGATAGCCAGAAAAACCTGAGAAAAATCTAATAATATGGTTGAAATTTCAGCCATTACACACCTACTGGATGCTTCTTTGTCATGGTCTGAAGATGTTCACTGAAATGGTTTCAAGACCAAACCTTCAGGCTATTTTGTCATAGCCACTTCCTCAGTCTTTATGCTCTTCCTTAATTGGACTTAATAGAAAACTGAACCATGAAAATATTTACTACACTAAACAAGCACCCTCAACTTGACAGAAGTTCTGCCACAATTCAAAATTATCACTACATGTCTGCATATGCACATAAAAGAGGGTTGAAGTGGTTACTAAAAGAAAAAGTTAGAAGGCTAGTAAAAGATAATTTGGGTTTAAAATTGAGAACATTGAAGAAACTAAAAGAAACGCAGTTTGGTGGGTTTAAATATTTCAAAAGAGACTGATGCATTACCCTTTGAGTTGCTTTATTAGTATTATAAATATTTGTCCAGATTCATGCTGAACTTTCTTAGTATCTGCTAAATATTACCATTCTTAGGCAATACTTGTTTTTATATTTACTCTCTGCTTTTCCCCTAGATCAGTTATGTTCCAGAAACATATCTTCATCATTAAAATCAGTGGTCATCCTAAGCTTCAGCAGGGCAGGGTTTTGTCCTCGTTCCTGAAAACAAAAAAGGAGTAAATTTATTACTAGATTGTTCTCTACTGAATGCCTTATATTCACCCTGAGACTAGCAAGCATTTCCCTTATTTAACTTTTGCTGAAGCAGAGAATACTGGACTGTTAAGATGGAAGAGCTCCAGGGTTGACAGAGTGTTCCTGGCAGGTGGTAATAGCCTGTTGTCATAAGGAAGAAATTTTACTACTATTCAGCCCCAGTCCAAATTGGTGATCTAAAATTAGGCATGAAAGTCACAGAAAAACTTAATGCGCATGTAGATAAGATGCATACCTGTCATGACAGATAAATGTGATTCTTTAAAGCTTAAAGATTAAAGACTATATTTAATTGTCTGTTGTACTCTCGATCTCAATGCAGGAGGAAAATTGAGAGTCCTGGTCCTGGGACCTGAACTGTTTTAAGCCAGTTAAAATGTGGGGGGAAAAAAAAGAAAAAAGCATAAACAGCCCCTCCAAACCAAACTAAGAAACAAAGGAAAAAACCCCACAAACAAAAAACCCAACAAATACCGCAAAACAAAAAAAAACCACCCAAACAACCCACAAAAAAATCCAAAAACCCAAAACCCTATACAAAACCCAAACAAACAAAAATCAAAACAAAACAAAAAAACACCCCCAAACAACCACTGTCTCAAAAATTACAAAGAAGAAAAATGGAGGAACCTTATTTTCTCCTTCCTCTATTTTCTTTGATGTGAGGTCAAGATCTTACATGCCATTCCTTATAGGCAGTTTTAAACTGAGTTAAATCCCACCTACCAAGAGGCTTAAGAAGTGCTAGTTTAAGTGAAAATTTAACAAATGCAAGGCTGAAAATTGGGTGGAAGCACTCCCTTGGAGGCCAGTACTGTCTCAAGCCCTGGAGGTGCACAGGCGTAGCACAATCTTTGAGGCCAACAACAGATTTCTAGCCTGGATTTGGGTGATTCATGCAATCCCTCCGACCCAGACATAGAAGGAGAAGGTTTGTGAATCCAAACTGGATTAAATAATCTGCCTGTAAACTGAGTCTGAAAAAAACTGGTTTGCTTTTTGTCTGTGTATCTTTCTGAACCAGATAATTTAGTGTCTGACAAACATCTGATTGAGGTACAAGAAAATGGTTTTGCCAAGCAGAGCTGGAGGTGTTGCCAGGTGGAGCTGAAGGAGAATGTGACTGTAGAAAGCATTACTTAGGCTGGTTTATAAAGGAATTTGGATTTAATGCTCTTGTATATAAAATGGGATACTGTCTGTTTATCAAGATTGCTGTAAGAATTCATTCAACATATATCCTAGTGATTCCCTTTGAGACCTCAAGATGAAAAGCAACATGTTTGGAAAGCATTTTTTTCCAATTTTACTTTGTTGAAGTTGTTACTTTCTCTTTATGACAAAACCCTGAGATCCTCAAACCCTTGTTCCCATTTATAGTAACCTGGTTTAGAAAAAATTTTATCCTTTGATTGTAGCAGCCCTGCTATGCAGAGAAGTTTGAATTTCCCTGTGGCTCAGTGGTGCCTTTTAGAAGTTTTTTCCCTAGGTTCTGTCTTCAACAAAAACCTCATGGGTGAGCAGCAGTGAGCATGGGACCCAAACACCACAAGCCCACAGGGGCAAATGCTCACAACTATAGTAAAAAGGTACTTAGAGAAAGAATAACAGGCCCTTGGTAAAGAATGCCAATAATGTGTATTACACCCACGCTATCTGTCTGAACTTTTTTCTTTATTTATTTTTCTTTCATTCTGTGATGTAGAAAAAGATTAAGGGAGAGACTGCAAGCTTTGGTCATTTAACATGTTATGTTAAATAAATAAATAAGTTTTATGAGTCTAAGATATTCCTTAGAGTCCAGACTTTCTGTTATAGCCTGCATTTTTCAGTGCCCAGGGTTTTTAATGTTTTCATTATTTTATGTGCAGCTTCAAGTATTTTTAAGCAGTGGAAACCTTTCAAGGTATCTTTAGATGAGTAATGTAAACCCAAGGAATTACTAATTCTTAGCCACATGAAAAATATGGAAGTTCTCTATGTTGCTACCTGTTCCAAAATGGTTTCCTTCAGGAGTGCTGGGAACAGAGTACTGCTCATAGTCAAGTCAACTGCTCATAGTGTAAAGATTCAAACTGACTAGCTCATAAATCTGGAATTGTCACTGGTATGAAGTCTACCCTGTACTCCACATCTAAACATATTCAGGGCAACTTAAATTGTTAAAAAGTCTTACTATTTATAGTTGTAAATGTGTAATCTGCAAGAACTCTTCTCAAGGAATTGGTCTTTCCCTGAACAGTGTTGATTTACTTTCAAAGATATAAGTCTTCTTTTTTATCGCAGTATTTGATCCTTGACATTTGAAGAAGTTTTGCCTTCTTATATTCAAGCTGATGAACATGAGACACATGATACTTAACTTTCACATTTTCTTTCCAAACAACAAATTCTGAGGAGGGTTTGCCTACAAAGCTTATGTTTTTCTCAGAATAATTTTTTTCCTTATATAGAAAGTACATATACTCTTGTAGAAAGAAGTTCAAGATTAAAGCTTACAAAGTATGAAATTCACATGGCACAGATGAATATTTCAATCTATATGAATAATTACCAGATCATTCTCATAATATAGTATCTAGATTGTCTCCCATGAGCATCCATAGAGATGGCTTAAAAAAGCATGACTTCTGGCTGGAGATTAAATGGTAATAGGATATAACAAATTGTCCAACAACACCTACTTACAGAAATACTGAAAGTGAAGTTTGGTCATTACTCTATATTAAAGTACATGAAATAAATAACCAAGATTTCATAATAGAGATTTCATAATTTTAGGAAAGAAATTCTGTTGAAAGAAGTGTCTAAAAAGGAAGACAGCAAAAATTCTTCTCCAGACTTAGACAATTAATTGAGATGGACTGAACAGCGCTGTAAGAAAAAACTTGCTTTGTAAAGTTTATATGTTACAAATATTACAAAGGTTACTTATAACCTCTATTAGTAAGAAATTGCTGTACACTCTTTCTTATACAAGATTTTATTTGTTATGGAAACATAATGTAATTACTATTACAAACACAACTGTTCCAGTAATGCTACTGATTTTATGCAATGGCCAAATCAGATAAATGAAGAATGTTATGAAAAAATTTAAAATTCATGGGAAAAAAAATGCAATTGTGTACAATAATATATTTGCTGGTTATTTGACCTGTTTTTAAATACCTATTCATAAAATTATTGGAACAGTTTGATAAAAAATTAGAGTTTAGAAATCATAAAGCATATTTGAAAACCACATGGAGTCAGAGGCTGTGTTGGTATTATGGCAAAGGCTACTGTGGTTTTTTCGTTTTTCACAGGAGGAGCAATAATATCAGAAATCTTGTCGGACTGTGTTAGAATAGAACACCACACCCAAAACACACACACACACACATACACACTCACACACCCCCCAGAAATGATTTTTTAATAATATCTGTAAATAAACCTGATTATCATGAAGGAAAAAGAGAGAGCTGCAATATAAATGACTCTATTATGCAATCTAAATATAATTTCCATATTTTTTTACTGGTGATCATTTTACACTAGACTGGGATGGTGGTTGAAAATAGCATTCTAATACTCCAAAGTGTAGTAATCAGTGCAATTCACTTATCTAGAAGCTTTATGTTACTTAAAGCCACAGTGAAAGTAGAGAAATATGTGAAAGTAACTCAGATATTCTGCAAAAGTAATTTCAGCCTCAGACAGCTGTTAGTATAATGGGGATTATTACAGCTCTGCTTGATCATGACTCTCAACTTGATATACCCCTCTAGCCATGAGAGAGTAGAGATTTAACTGGCAAAGAAAGGGGAATAAAAACAACCAATGAATTAAAAAAAAAAACCCTTGTTTTTAATACATGTGCTAAAAACATACTGCCACTGGAACTTCAGAACTGAAAAGGCTTTATCTAATTACTTTGAGTGGGTGAGATGAAGAATGGGGAGAAAAATTACAGAATGCATTTTGCATTCAGGTAAAATTGCTGATGTTTATATGCTTAATGGTGCTTTAAATTTCCTCTGTCAATTTTTGTTACTAAAACTTTAACCAATTTTGTATATATAAAAATGAAGTAGAATTTTAACTTTTTAGGAGGCTCATGCACTTTTTTTTTGTTTAAGCATTAGACTACAGACAATTAACATGGTAATAGCTGAGATTTGGAAATCAGAAAGTGTATGCTTTGGTACCAAAGAGAATAAACTTTGTAGAAAGATGAGTGAAAAAAATAGAGGAAATCAGGAGGCATGAAAACTGGCCTACGAGTGCAGAAAGCCTGCTACTCTACTGGCTGTCTTCAGAGACTGTAGGGTGCTTTGAAAGAGTTCTGTAAGAGATAGACAACTAAAACCAAATCTATTTGGATTCAAATTACTTTTGCAGTCTGGTTTGTTGTAAGAAATTGGGGCTTTACAAGCTAAAGCTGTACACAGAAGTTGTACATTTTAGAAAAACCAAAATTATATGCTTGGTTCTTGTGCTTTTTTGACAGGTGATATTGAAGGTCTAAGGAAAAAATGAAGTAAATTTATTAAAATGATGGAATATTTTTTACTGTTTCCTCCTCCACTGGAAAAACATTTAGTACTTCTGGCATAGACTATAATTGCTTTTGCATTAAACTGTCACAGTCCTGCTTTTCCAGTATGCCATATCTGTAAAGCAAGATGCATTTGCTGAAAATACTGGTAATTATGCTAAAATTTTCTCCAGAAGTGTTCATTTCTGCAGGCCTCCACTATTGCAAATCACTTTTTAAAAACAGATAATATCTTTTCTTCTTTTGAAGGTTGTTTCCAAACAAATATGTTATAAAGTAGACCTACTACTCCAAGCAGATTGGTAATACAGATCTATGATTCTGTCAGTAAATACATAGCACAGTAGAGATGTCATGTTTCCTGTTGATTTAACTCTGTTAGCTTTAGCAGAATCACAGAATGGCTTGGGTTGGAAGGGACCTTAAAGGTCATCCAGTTCAAACCTGCCTGCCATGGGCAGGGTAACCTTTCACTAGACCAGGTTGCTAAGAGCCCCATCCAACCTGGCCTTGAACACTTCCAGGCATGGGGCATCCACAGCTTCTCTGACAAACCCGTTCCAGTGCCTAATTAACCTCAAACTAAAGAATTTTTTCCTGATAACTAATCTAAGCATACCCTCTCTCAGTATGAAGCCATTCCCCCTTGTCCTGTCATTTCATGCCCTTGTAAATAGTCTCTCTCCATCTTTCTTTTAGGTTCCCTTCAGGTACTGGAAGGTCACAATTAGGTCACCCCGAAGCCTTCTCCAGGCTGAACAAACCAATTCTCTCTGCCTTTCCTCATATCAGAGGTTCTCCACTGCTGTAATTTTCTCTGTGACCTCCTCTGAACCTGCTTCAACAGGTCGATGTGCTTCCTGTGCTGGGGATCCCAGAGATGGATGCAGCTAGGAAATTGCACTGTATAAATATACTGCTCTGACCTTTGACAGTATGGCAAGGGCATTTCTGTGCTCTTGTCTCTTAGCACTTGCTTTGCAGGAATTAGGACTTTATGGGCCCAATCCCTCATGAATATGCTTGCACACGGGTTTCAGTGTATGCAAGATTATTATTCAAATATTGGCTGCAATTCTATCTGTGAGGTAACAAGCAAACAAGAGACAAAGTCAAATTCATTTTGTGTCCTTGTTTCTTCAATCAAATTCTGCAGCAAATCCACTACAGGACAAATCCATCCCTGGAATATTTGGAAACAGTTAACATGGATGTCGATCACTTGCAAAACTTTGAGTGGACTGTTTTCCAGCAAGTACTCAACAATTCCAGAGTTATGAGGTCAGTTGTGCCCACAGGCATTCAGTCCTCAAATCTGTAAAAGCTTAAGCCTTGTGAAACCATTCTGACTCTGGGGAGAAGTACATTGTAGCTGTGGAATGCCACCTTCCATATAATTTTTACTTTAGCTTTCAAACTGAGAGAGGTGACAGTGCCATGTTTTGGTCACGTTGGTCTAAACTTACCTGTTGAACCACTTTTGAATTCTCAGGTGATTTTAAGTGCTAAACAATACGATTTGTTGCTACGTTGTCTGTCTTCCTCTAAAGAATCTGCCCCAAAATGACAGCCTGCAGAACACCTCTGCTTTCATTTAATCTGAATGGTATTTGAGAAGTTCCAGATGGCTCCAGAATGCAAGAGTGGCTCATCCCCCAAAGCTGGGAAGCAAGACTGCACCTAATCTCAAATAATCTAGTTGAGAAATCCCTGTCTTTCCTCAGGTGCCATGCTGTCAATACACATACTCTGCACATGTAAGAAGTATTTGACTTGGAAGAAGGCTTTGGCCTTCAACAGAATGTGTTCACTTTCTCTCTTTTCTTCTTCAGTCTCCTTAGATTTCTCTTAAGTGTGAGTTGGCTACAGAATTTATGCCTTGTCAACAGCCTTTCTAGGTGACATAATATAGTTTTCCTGCATGTGATAACAAACAAATATTCTATACCTGACAACAATAAAGCATAAAGTGACATAGATTTTTTTTACTGAATAAGTGCTTCCATAGATATCAGATACCTCCACTGACACCTCATCCAACCTCTCTGAAGGTCCTCCAAAATGAACAGTCCTCTGCAACTATTGAATTAATATTTGCCCTGTAAACCTTTACAGCGTATAGGCTTTTGCAGATTATGAACCACAAAAAATACAACTACTTTGATGGCTTTGTCCATTCTGTGTTTGAGACTACTACACAATGCTATTGTGCATAATACTGCCTATATTTCAGATGAAAGATGACTACAAGAAGATAAGATGTAAATTATCTCACTGAAATCATCACTGCTATCATGATAATGCCATTTACCTAATGGCTAAAAAATAAGTAACAAACTTGTAGTGCTGCTGAATCATGAGTTCATTTGCTCCAGAATGCTTTTAGTTTTTTTATGAAGACGGTGGAAGACCCATTAACAAAATTAGTCAATTTGTCTGGATGTTCTTGTGACAAGTTCTACCTTCTTCCCACAACCTCAGGTCTCTGGACTCCTTTATTATAATGTCCTTAGACAAGGTCATATGTGATGAAGAAATAGGGAATGTCATTTAATGTCAAAGGAAATTGTTCAAGAAAATATTGGACATTGAAAGCAAGGCTTGTTATTTTAGTTGTGTCTAAATTAGAGCTTTTACCACATGACTAACTTATTAAAACAGAGATTCAGGTAGACACTGTGATCTTTGTATACATGAGACTGTTGTTGTTACTCATGTAGTAACATTCAAATTAGAATGTCATCAACCATCAACATTGTCACTAATGTCTCACTAGTTGGCTGTACAAAACAAAGCAAAACAAAACTGCTGAGTTCAAAAAAAGTAAACTATTTCCATTATATTCTTATATTATAGCTATAATTTTCTACATGACAGAGGTAATAAAAATGGACTAATTTTTTTAAAAATAAGCTCATTTAAAACTTTTGTTTACTTTGCTCTTAATCTAACATAATACTCTAAGAATCCACATAAGACTACATAAAATATTTGGTGGCTTAAGGGAATAGTGCTTGAGTATGAGTTTTTCTAAAAGGTATTAGTTCAAATTTACCATAGGTTCATAACAAAATCTCACTCTTCCCAAGGAATTTTAGGTCTTTGTATGGCCTGTAGAAAATAAGACTGGTCCTACAATAGTTCCTACTACAGCATATGGAGGTGTATTTAGTTACTTGGGTGGCACAGAGAGAGGACTGGCATATGATTTGTTGTGGCTCTACACCTGTGTTGGTTTTGTTTAGCCCAGAACATCAGCAAGGTATCTTTAGCATGCAGGGGAAACTTAAACCCTTCAAAAGCTGTTGTGGTTGGCCTGAAGAGGTAGTTGAAGGGTTGGGAGAAAACGTACCCCTGTGATAATGAGTTAGTTTTGTTTAGTCCAGTTTTTGCTTGTGAGTGGAGAGGAGGACAAAGATGGCTCCTGTGTGTCCTGTGTGAAAGTTCTGGAAGTTTTTCACCATGTCCAGCAGAGCCAATCTCTGATGGCTCTGAAGATGATGAACATGCTGCTGGCCAAACCTGGGCCAATTAGAGGTGTTAGTTACGCCTCTGTGAAAACATATTTAAGAAGAAATCAAAACAATGTGAACATGCACTTCTTTTTACCTAGAGGAGGAGGAGGGGAAAATATGTGAGGGGAAAAAAACATGGAGACACCAAGGTCAGTGGAGAAAGTGGGGGAGGAGGTGCTCCAGGTGCTAGAGCTGAAAACCCTCTGCTAGCCATGGTGAAGACAATGGGGGGAGCAGGTTGTCCCCCTGCAGCCCACGGGGTCCATGGGGGATGCAGAGATTCACCCACAGCCCATGGGGAGGTGCCCATGACAAAAGAGAAGATGGATGCCTAGAGGATTCTTTTCCATGAGCAGTGGAAGAAATTTCGGTGATGGACTGACCAAAGAAAAACCCCCTTACCCTGCCCGCCCCCCTTACTGTTGGTTGGAAGAAGGGAGGGGGCTGAGTGGAAAAAAACAGTGTCTTAAGATGGAGGAGGGTGAGCAGAGAAACGATAATTGTAGCAGAAGAAATTTTAGTGATGGATTGACTAAGAAAAACCCCCTATATTCTGCCCCTCCTCCCCCTGAGCTGTTGGTTGGAAGGCAGGAGGGGGGTGAGTAGAGAAATGGTGTCTTAAGAGGAGGGGGGGTGAGTGACAAAATGGTGTCTTAAGAGCTTATTTTTACTTCTCATCTATCCTCTGACTCTGTTTAGGGTTAGCTTAGCAATAAATCACTTTGCAACTTTAAGTTTTCAACCAGTTTTTCCCTTTTCACAGCGCGTCCTCTCACCGGTTCTTTATCTCAACTCATGAGCCCTGTGTGTGAGGTTTTTTTTTTTCCCTCTCCTCTGAACAGCTGTGGCAGGAGAGAGCAGGGAGAGCAGATGTCATAGGTACCTGGCATTTGGCCAGAGTCAAACTACGAAAAAACCACATCAAGTATTTATAAGGAATGAGCTTAATGTCAGTTGTGAATACTTGATATAGGACCCCGAATATAACCGTGAGCTCCAGTGACCCTGCCCAGCCCTACCTGGGCCCCTTGTCCATGGATCAGGAGCACTATTGCAACTCACCCTGGGACACTCAGTCGAGGTCTGGACCACATCTTAGGCAGGTCAGCACCCAGCATCATCCCCAGCTTCTCCTGACTTGTTCAAGAACCCTGCATGACCTGGGACCAGATCCTTCCCCTTGCCTTTGCCTTCTTCTTGTGGGCCCTTGGTGAGACCTGTTAGTGTCATTGTCAGCATCCTGACACTGATTCCCTGTTCAGGTTCTGTGAAACAGTGCACTGCCAGGGTGAGACCACTGTCCTGCTTATGTGAGGAACAGCTAATTTCAACCTCCAGCCTCTCACCCTCCATGGAAAAGACCTGCTCTGACTCTTCCCTGCCATGAGGCACTTACCATGTATCTATCTATAGGTGTTGGGAAACAGATTTTTCCCCCATCTCATGCCTACTTGCCATTGCTAAAAAGTGCGTGTGTAGAACATGTGTACATATGTAGAACACTACCTGCTAGAGGGATGTGTATCCCATTTACTCTAGGATGCTCTACCTGGAGTTCTGGTATGTGACTTATGTTTGTTAATAGTGGGAGAAGAATAGCCTCGAGCACACCAATGATGACCTTAGCACATACCACACAGTTAACTACTGACACCAGGTAATCTTGGCCCAAAGACAATATTTGTAATTTGCTAACACAGGCAGACTTGTGAGGTCCTGTCATGAAGACTGTCCAAAATCGTGACTGTGGTCACTATTAAAAAACACAGCAGATAAGACAATGACAAAAAGCACACATAATGATGTTTGATCTGATTAACTGACATAGGGGATTAAAAACTTGGTAATGTAAAATATGTGTCTTTAGATGTGAATAGACGGAGAGGTGAGATGTGCTAAGGTTCACCTTCCTGTGACTTAAATGACACTATACCCTGTGAGCCATGATGGGGCACCCCATGATTTTGCTTTTCCATTAGCATGCACTATGAAGAACGAAAAAAGGGTATATTTTGCACAGAGTCAAACCCTGCTCATTCAAATTACAATTTTATGAATGACAATGCTGCTACTTAAGTACCTTATATTATTGCAAAATTAATATCAAATTGTTCTCCTTACTTGACTCTTTGTAGCCCCATGAAAATTCTAAGAGGCTTCAGTTATGACGGAAATGGTTGATTTTTCAGGAAGCCTTCCACTCTGTGTGGATTCCCACACACACTTACTTCATCATAACAGGCATCATAACAATCAAAACACAGTACACAGCTTAATAAAAAGCCCTTGAGATGAAGCAACAGACTTGTTGTATGAATACTTCAGCAAATATGCACACAGCCACCTGACCACATGATCTATGAGCTCACTTCATATAATTCCAAAAGCACATCTGTTTTCAACAACTTGCAGCAAATTTCTCA
Source organism: Lichenostomus cassidix (assembly GCF_008360975.1). NCBI lineage: Eukaryota > Metazoa > Chordata > Aves > Passeriformes > Meliphagidae > Lichenostomus > Lichenostomus cassidix. Next base: position 36,288,680 of record NC_139479.1, read on the forward strand.
GGTGAGCTCCATTTTGTATCTTTCTGTTTAACAAAGATCACATGCTAGCCAACATACTACCACAATTATCAGACAGAATCAATGTGTGTTTGACTGCCCAAAGTCTATCCTTTAACTTACAAACAGCAATGAAAAATGGGAAGTTGGAACAGTGTGAAATGGTCTGTTCACACTGTGCTCCTTTTTACAGACTCTTCACCTGCTGTTGTATGATTTTCCTGAGAGTGGTGATAATGTTAACATGCAGGAAAAGACTGAGCTATTTAGTCACTTAATAAAAGCCTTTAAAATCCTAGGACAAAGCGGTCTAGCAATGCAGAAAAAATTTGAAAAAACCCATAACCAATATAAAACAAGGAAAAGCACAAAGCAAGTCATCTGATCTGCCTCATCAGTCCTCTAAGAAAGATATAGAAAATTTATTAAAAATATAATATTGAAAGGAAATTGATGTTTTTACTGTGACATTTACAGGTATTTTCAACTTTATAGGTCAAGTTATGAAAGCAATCTCCAGAGAAGGAGAATTTTGATACGAAAGGAAACCACTCATTCTTTTTAACGCATCAACTTTTTTTTTTTTTCAGTTGTATCTAGACCTACCTTTCAGATAAGCCTTGAGTATATATCCTTTCTTCTCACCCTCCTTGTCTCCACAACAAATCATGACTGATATTGTAAGGTCTTAACCTCATAAAATCACAGGATGGCTGATCTCTGGAGTCATTAGGTCTAACTTTGGTGCAAGTAGAGCTACCTAGACCCTCTTTCCCAAGATCCATATAGCCATAGTGATGTTACCCACTTTCTGTTAATTGTTTTCTGATTATATCTCTTCCTCTTTGAATCAGTTTGCACAAGCTATGTCACTGGAAATAAGACAACAAGTTGATGGTTCACAGGAGAACTAAGATAAGTCTTTATAAGGCAATTTTTTTTTCCCAATACTCTTTTAACAGTATCTCTCTAAACTTTGACAAATCCTCTCTAGAGTTCCTCTTTATTTCCTGCTGTTTTCAGGAATCTCGGTAACTGTTTCTAAGTTCTCAGATCCTTCAGCGACCAAGATTCTTACAAAAAAAAAAATTCACCTCTGAAAAATGGATCGCTTAATCTATATTTTTAATATACTCTTGAGGAGAAGATAATGACACTGATAATTCATTATCGCCTTTACGTTTATGACAATTTTTATGAGATAGTCCAAAAACATGATAGCACTAATCTCCCACAAACAGCTGGCAAGAGAACAGCATGATGAGCTTACGCTGGTAAGTTACGAAGGATGCATTACTTTCTTTGAGACAGAACTCATTTCCTTTTACTACTTTGAATAATACTGTAAAAAGACTTGAACAGGAAGAAGGAAATGTTTATGTCAAAAGGAGTAAAAGAAAAAGGTCAGAAAAGTGATTCCTTTGCTAAGCATCAGACATAAGGCTTCAAACTTTTTTTGTCAGGTTATTACTGGTTCTTAAAGGATAAATTTTTCATGATCCCCAGGGGTCATGCACTGGAAGTCAAATATCAGCTCTGTTTTTTGCAGTGTTCAGTTTACATGTAGACAGTTTATGTGTTTCAGCTGAGGTAAGTGTGCTTTCTTCATGCTTTTATCTTTCTTGGTTTTGTCTTGTTTTCTCTTTTTTGATGGATTTTGAGAAGGAAAGATGTTCAGTGGTTTAAAATTTCATAAGTACTACTAAGAATGTTTAACTTTTATATAAACAAGTGCAGTTGTGTTGACTGTAATATGTAACTCACTATAATGTGATTTTCATTATGTTATGACAGGTTTGTCTTGTTTTGTTTTAACTGCCATTGCCATTTTTCTATTTTCTACATTACTGGATAACCTCAAATTGTCTCAGAAAATCGCCTTTTTTTTGGTTTAGTCACATTTAGTTAAAGAAGACGAGTAAATATAAACGTCTCCATCTAAAAAAAATTGACACTGTATTTAAATACCTCATTAATAAATTATTAGCTATAATTAATATTACCACTTAAAATTGTTTCATTAGAAACACTTCAAAGAGATTTACAATTTTAGCATGCATGTGGCAAGAAAGGGCACTGAAATAATGACCTAGCGATACACTGATAAGAATTGATATTAGACTTTGAATAAAGTGTCATGAAGTGAGTGCCACTTGATTTTAATATCTTTTTTATAGTGTTGATTTTTTATTCTGATTGTGCTGCTTATGTGGAACAGGTGAAAGGTCTGGTTTTACTTTTAAGTCAGGAGCAGCTGGTACACTTTTAAACTTGATACCTATCACTTTTACTGTTTGCAAGATTTCTGTCATATCTCACATTTAGAATAAAATATTGTAGCTATATAGTTAAAAAAAAAAAATCTTGGCACTCACTAGTAAATAATAGGAGTTAGGATGCCGCATGTAGATGAGACTGTAGATGTTTTGTGGATGAATGTTGTCCAAAAGGAAAAAGCTAAATAGCTACCCAGCTACATTTATTCCAAAATGAAAATTGTACAAACGACTTGGGCAATATAATTTTTGTTAAGAGATGTGTAATTCTTTATCTTTTTCTTTGTGGAATTTCACCAACACACAAGGAAGATTTTGAGGAGAGGAGAGGAGAGGAGAGGAGAGGAGAGGAGAGGAGAGGAGAGGAGAGGAGAGGAGAGGAGAGGAGAGGAGATTTCAAGTTGTAAGGAACCTACAATGATCATCCAGTGCAACTGACTGACAATTTCAGGACTGACCAAAAGTTAAAGCACTTCTTAAAGTGGGGGCATCGACCAGCCTGTTCCATTGTTTGACAACTTTCTTGTTAAGGAAACATATCTTCATATCTAGTCTGAACTTCGCTGGACAGAACTTGGAACCATTCTCATGTGTCCTGTCACTGGGTACCAGGAAGAAGAGGTCAACATGTCTCTCTACTTCCTGTCCTCAGGAAGCTGAGGAGAGAAGTCTCTCTTCACTCCCTTTCCCTCCAAAGTAGACAAGCCCAGTGTCCATGTCTGTAGTAATGTGATTTTCAGATTTCCATGTGTTTCCTTTGTTCCCCTGCTCTGTATGCTATTGGTTTATTTTGAAATATGCATTCTGCTGTACCTGAAACCTATTGGTGTGTACCCTTTGCCAGTCTTGCCTTCCTCCTCCTGGGACTGGCTCTCAGAAAGCCAGCCCCTGCCCCTTTCTCTTCCCTTATAACCCAGTGTCTGCATCAGCCCGAGGTCTCGTCTCTGAGCTGGCAGCCTCTGAACCTACCCTGCCTTCCTTCCCCCTTCTCCTCCCCTGTAACTCTCTCCCCTTACCCCAAATAAACCTCCCTGGCAGAACAGAGATGAGTCTAGCTCATTCCTTCGTCCCACTATATTTCCTGCTGAATTTCTGTGGCTACGAGACCCACACCACGCCGAATGGACCCGGGGGGCCACCTGCTCAGAACCTGGTGGAGATACGCAGACCAGGGACCCCGTTCCAGGGGGCTGCCGGCTCCTGCCGCTCCCCTGGAGCCTGCCAGATCACATGTCCTCATGGGAAATGCCTTGCACTCCTTTCACCAGCTTTGTTGCACTTCTTTAGATGCATTCCGGGACCTTCACATCTTTCTTAAATTGTGAATCCCAGACCTGCACACAACACTCCACCTGGTGTGAGTCTGCACCAATGCTAAAAAAACCCAGGACATTCACCTCTTTTGTTTGGCTGTGTTTGATGATGAGTTTGATGCACCCCAGATGGGTTTTGCCCTCCTGGCTTCCAGGGCTCCCTGTTGACTCCTATTGAGCTGCTGTCGATCATCACCCCTAGAGCCCATATTCTGCAGGATTTCCCTTCAGCCACTCCTCTGCCAATTCATACTTGTGTCTGGTGTTACTCATTCCAGGCACAGAATATGTAGTTTTGACTTGTTAAATAGCATCACTTCTTGTCCTTTAAGAGAATCAAGAGCATCTCCAAGTCTACTGTCATCAGTGGTACATTATGGCTGGATCATGATTAGAATTGGAATATACATATAACTCCTAAATAATGCAGAAGTTCAGATTCGGTCAGAAACACATATCAAAAAAGATGACAGGAAATGGTATTTATCATGCATTTAAATACTCTTCTTACTTGACTGTTTTCCATTCAGGAAACTTCTGATAAGTTCTGACACATTATTAAGACATTTTAAGAACCTGTAGATCCCTCCACCGTAAAAGTCAGATGATAGATGTAAATTACTGCAGAGAATCTGCTGTGTCAATCCCAGACACTGAAATCATACCATCTGCATTTGTCAGTAAAATCATATAATCTTCCTTACTGTCTGCCTATCAATATCTGACCTCAGTTAGGTTTTCAGCCTATTTTGTCTCTATAACATCAAATCTATTCTTAGCAAATGCACTGACTTTTGTCCTGTCCGGAAATCTAAGATCGGGCTGCAGCTGATCTTTCAGTGAAAGATACTGATCTTTCACTACAGCTGAATAATCCATCTTTTCCCCATCTATCAGCATTTATTTGGGAATTAATGACCTCCTGCTCTCTACACACAAAGAAGCACACGTAGATACACACATAAAAAGACTAAGTATTTTTACACAGTATGACATGATTATTTTTCTTTAGGTAAATATTGCAAATTATTTGCTTCCTTGAGAATTTAATAATCTTTAATAGATTGGTTTGTATATTGATTCATACTTGGTTTTCATGGACACAAATATCTAAATACTTTTCCTAGCTAAATACTTTTCCTACCTCCTTCTTAAATGTGCCTGCAGCAATCTATATCCATACAGTCAGAAGGCTATCTGAGGGTCTGAATTCAGCATCAGAGAAAGCAGTCTTATGGTGCATGTCCCTCTGTTAATCATTCTGTAGTGGTCCCTGATTTCACTGTCACTTCAACTCTGCAAAGGAAAGTAGACTTCAGAAAGTTCAGAGGATGTAGGTGAGACACAACTGCTTCTCCTAGAGGAACAGGGTGATGTGTGGTGGTTCCAGCAGCTGAGAAAAATGAGAAACAAGAATGATGGTGACCACCGTGTGGATTTTGTAACAGCCATGTCCAGACAAGTAACTGTCTCTAAGCAGCTAAAATGATGCCATCCACAAGGAGACAGCAAGGGACCTGGGGATGATCTTTCAATGTAAATCCTGAAAAGACTTCTGTGAAAAATATCATTCTGTCATCCAGTAAGTTCTTTAAATCTTAGATGTGGAAGTCCATTGGCTATAAAACCAAATGATAGTAGTTTATATTTTCAGGGCTGTTATCTATGTCTGCAGTCACCACGTAGTCATAGAATCATAGAGTGGTTTGGATTGAAAGGAACCATTCAAAATAATCAAGTCCAATCCTCCTGCCATGGATGAGGAGATGTTTCCCTAAATCAGGGTGCCCAAAGCCATGTCCAATCTGCCCTTGAATAGTTCCGGTGATGGGACATTCACAATTTCTCTGGGCAATCTCTTCCTGTGTCTTATCACCCTCATCATAAAGGATTTCCTCCTTATGCTCAATCTAAATATAGACTTTTTCAGTTTAAAACCATTGCTTCTTGTCTTGTCACTACAGGTCTTGTCATCTTTCTTGTAAGTCCTTTTTAAGTATTTCTGTCTTTGTTACTCTTATTTTCTCTTTGCTTCCTTTTATCTCTTCCTTCCTATGGATGGCTGTATCTGTACATTACAAAGTGCAATAAGAAACTTTTCATGGAAATTGAAAAGAGATTTTTACAATTTTCAGTCTGAATGAAATGGTTTTGAATGTTGTAAGTTTCAAAGTAGATGGCTTTTCATTAGAAAGATTATTTTTCAGAAGAAAACAAACGAAAACCCTCCACATATGCATGCGCATTCTCACTCTCTTACATATTCATACACATCACAGTACATATGATAACAATAAATGATAGATATCATGACAGAATCCTACAACAAAATGTTTTATAACTTTTTTTTTATGTGAGAGAAGGAATCAAACTTTGAGAGTTGATTCTGTCTCCTCTGACTATGTAGGAAAAGCTAAGAATATTGGGTTTTATAGTTACAAAACATTATGTATAGCCTGTACCCTTATAGTGCATTTTTCTCTTACAATAAAAAGAAATAAAAAAAAAAATAAATTGAACAGCCTCACCTTGATCAGCTCTGATCAACAAGACAGGGCAGAAGTCTGACCATATCTAATATGCAATCTCAGGCATCTGGACAGTTAGATACAGTTGAGAAATAAGGGTACATATTGTCTTTGAACCAGACTGATCAAATTTTTTTTAAAGATTTTCTCAGTGAAGAGTACATTGAAATGTTATATCTCCTATCACTGTTTCAAAAGCAAGTCTGACTTCCCTTCTAATAAACCTTGACACAACATCATGAAAGAACCAGGGACCAGCTAAACTGTTGGTATAAAACTCCTACTAAGCCAAAAAGGATACCATAAAGATATTTCGCTCGAAGGTAAAGCCCTGCCTTTTGTTAATGCTGAGAAAATCCCACAGAAGTTAGCTGGGTTACACAGCTATTTCTGAGGTAGACTAGTCTGCCTTGTTTCACCAACAGTATTAAAAAGATAAAGAACAAGAAATCAACAAGTTCATGAACATGATATCTGAACTCCCAAATAATATTTAGTTGTTTTGTTTTTTTTAGATAACAGATCACCATTCTTTCAGGAAAAATGAACTAAAATTGCCCTGAATTAATTCAATATTATTTCATAATATTTAGCAATCACTAAACCTTAATTTGTATGTTTTCAGTGTAATAAGTTTTGCAGCACGTTGAAACACTTAGATAAATAGTAATTCTGAAATCGGCTGATTACACCATAACCACATCTAAGTCTGCAAAACTGTGTACTTAGATGGTCAAGTCATGTGGTTAGACATTCATTAACACCTGAGAGGTAGTAAGGGAGAAATCACCAAAAACTGTTCTGGTTCTTAGTTTGTGGGATGTTTAAATATTCCACTGAATCACAGTGTATTTGTCAGAGCATGTATTTCTGAATCCTGATTGTAAATATTTTTATTTCACAGGAGCATACTCATACCCAAATACACATTTGAAGACAAGATTCTCCTGACTTCATAGTGAAGGATGAGGAAAAACTATTAGCAGAGACCAAAAGAGTAAATCTATAACAATACATCTCTCCAAATAGCTATTAAGACATATCATAGCTGCATGCACAACAGGAGAGAAAACCATCTTACAGTGTAATCAAATTACAGGGCCATACAGCTGCTTCTATCAGGACCAAAAATTACAACCTACAATCTGGTTATTTTCCACTCATGCCATGTACCTCTATTCCAGGGAATTTCCCAGTTGTTTTAATAGGATGACTAAACAGAGATTAGCCCTTATCATTTAAAATGTTAACATGCTGGAGCAACAGCCAAAAAATCATGCAGACTTAAACGTGTGTTTCCAGCATTATCTCACATTAGAGGGTTAATTACTTTCTTGTTCTTAATATAGAACTGCATCCCGTTGCTAAGGAAACCAATGATTTCTTCATGTGTACAAGTACTTGAATCATATTTTGGTTTCTTTGTTTTCAGGGACGTTTTCTGGGAGGTTTTGTTGTTGTTCCTGCTGTTGTTTTTCATGTGTGTTAAATCAGGAAAGGAGAAATAACACCAAGGATCAAAAATGGAAAATACAAGCTGACTTGGTAACTGCCAGATTTGTGATAGGAAGGCATAGCAGTGTGTTGTCTGTGGAGAAATGAGCTGTGGGCTCTGTCTTTAATTGTTTCCTGACAGAAAATTAAATTAAAAATAGTGAGCATGAACTGACTTTGAGCCCTGAAATGGGTGCTGACACACCATCAGTCAGCTCAAGCTACTCTGCCCACTGACCACAGCCAATTGCCTTTCCTCTTAAATTCTTATCCAAATGTGATAAATGTATATATATATCATGATAGAAAACATTCAAGTTAGGTCCAAGTGCAGCAGATCTGGAACCAGGGAACCTGAATATAGAGAATAGTTCTGCTACACCAACTCTTGTAACATGCAAATTATCTGACACTCAGAAGCAGTTAGTAACTCTTCTTTATAAGCAGTTTATAATGCTCTTTATTGCATACAACTAAATTGTCTCAAGGGAATGCATGGTAAGCTACTAACCAGAAAGATCTGAGGATCCAGCTGAGAAATTGTTTTCATATCAAGATTAAAATTAAAAGAAGGGACTGGTATAAATAAAGAAAACTGGAGAATTTCTTTAAAGAGCACAGTATTGAACATTGATCCTGGAAATTGAAATTTAGAGTGAATATAATATTATACATTTTTGAGCCACTTTGAATTCTTTGATGTCTTTTATGTTGTAGTGATTAAAGTATTATGTTACCCACTTTTCCACAAGGCAAAGAATATTATCCAACATTGCAACACATAATAAAATATGATCAATTTAAATTTGTTATAATTTTGCCTGGAAAACTGTAACTAGTATTTAGTGGTAAAATTGGAAACTGAAGGACTTCAGAATCTCTCCACAAGTGGTTCTAAATCAAGTATGCTTATTTCTGTCTCTTACAAGGAATGTTGTGAATATGCTTAGCCACAAGAACAGATATAGCATCATAAATGGAGAAGCAGAATAAATTAAAAAAAACCACCTTACATTTCTTCTGTGGAAGGATTCATAGAATAAGAATTAGATTGGCACATTTAGTCATTTGACTGTATTTTAAGACCATAAACCTATCAAAAAGCACGTCTGTTTGACAGTACAACCCTTTATGTGAATAAGGGTCTGAAGTGATGACATTTCTACAGGCTTACAAGTATGTGCTAGCTCAAGGGTAAATCCATTCCAAGACCCCCAGTTAACTATTCCTCTGCCTATTTCTCCTGTTGACACCAACTTCTGCAGCAGCCTGAACTCAGGGCTTCTTACTGGGCTCCAACCTGAGGATAGTCAGGAAGCAAAAAGTGCTCTCCTAAGCATGCACTCTAGGCATCCTAACTAGTACATCATGAGACAAGTAAATATTCAAATATAACAAAGAGGAGTTGAGTTCTGTTTGTTGTAATAAATTAATACAAATTTCACCACATTCTAGGTTATAGGATAGTCTGGCTGAAAAAGAACAATCCAAAAGTCTCCTACAGAAAGAAATCTGGGGATTTCTTGGATCAATGGCAAGCTGAATATGAGTCAGCCATGGGTCCCAGCAGCCAAAAGGGCCAACTGCAGCCTGGGAGACATCAAACAAAACATCCCCAGTTGGTCGAGGGAGGTGACTGTCCTGCTCTACTCTGTGCTGGTGTGGCCTCACTTTGAGTACTGTGTGCAGCTTTGGGCATCACAATACAAGGATATAAAGCTCTTAGAGTGTGTCCAGAGCAGGGTGATAAACATGGTGAAAGGCCTTCAGGGGCCAGACTTATGAGGAGCAGCTGAGGTCCCTTGGCCAGTTCAGCCAAGGGAGGGGAGGAGAGGAGAGGAGAGAGGGGGGACCTCGTAGCACTCTAGAGCTTTCTCACAAGTAGATGTGAAGGGGTAGGTTCTCATCTCCTCTCTCTGGTGACCAAGTGACAGGCTTTGAGCAAATGGAATCAAGCTGCATTGGGGAAAGTTCAGACTGGACATTAGGAAAAACTTCACTGAGAGGGTGGTTGGGCATTGGAACAGGCTCCCCAGAGAAGCAGATGTGACACTAAGTCTGTCAAAGTTCAGGGAGCATCTAAATGATGGTCTTGATCATATGGTCTGTTTTCAGCTATCTCTGTGAAGAGCAGGGCATTGGACTTGATCCTAATGGGTACCTTCCAACTTGAGTTAGTCCATGATTCTAAATAATTTCACTTTGTGGAATACCTAAATATTTTACAGGGAAACAAGAAAGATGATAAATGTGAGACATTAAGCAGATTTATCAATTGCAGCTGAAACTATTTTTTGAAGCTTGGTATTCATGGAAGTTGCTGGAAGCCAAATGATTTTAGAGGTGGGATTTTTCCAGCAATGTGTGGGTACCACTTAGGGTATTGCTCAATAAACAGGCTTTTATGAAACCTGTTTTTAATCATGTAAGATTCATAATTTGTAAAATTTGTCAGAGTTATATTCAGAGCTGTTACTTGTAATGGAAGGCTTAGCTTTTTGGAACATTCTTTTCAGAGCTGTTGCAGAGCTTGTCCAGATCTCTTTAGGAATAAATTCCCTCAGGTCTGCTCCATAGCTACTGTTTATGGTGCTAGTGAGAATGATTCCATCTACTCATGATGTTTTCTAGTATAATATCCATTATAAAGAATATATTTCTTTTTTGTTTAAGTATTATCTAACCTCCCTTTCTATTTCAGTAGTTTATTAAGCCTATTAATAATAAATTACATATCAAATTATGTCTCTCATTATTAGTCCTTTTAATGCGTTCAAATATTCTTCAGGTAATACACGACAAACACCTGAAACATGCTTTCTTAAAATTTTCTGAAAAAAATTTAGAGTAATGTATGATGACAGAATCCTCAGAAGCAAAAGGCAAAGGTAAATGAGAAAAGCATGGATATAAAAATGAGTCTTAAGTACTTTGCATTTTAAATATCTGAAAGTTGATGATACAATTCACACTACACAGAAATTGCTCAGATATTCAGGACAGGAAACAATATAAACATTTAATACAGATTAGGTAATCAAAGGTCAGATTTACTGCTGCACTTTTGCTGCTTAGTGTGGCTCCAGTGACACAAAGCAGTCACAAACTCAGCTTTAGAAGCTCTTTCAATGACATTTATAGCTGATTTGCAGAATGCTCCTAGTCTTCATTTTAGCTGCAAAAGTTTTTGAGCAACTAATTTCGACACGGCAGTCACCGTGAAGTAATTAATGTGAATCAGCAGCTACAATTTGCACATGCCTACATTCTCATAATTAATGGTTAAATAACTGCAGTAATTCAGCTACCATGATAAAAACTGTGTTGAATGTGATAATTTTTTGTGGTGAGAATAAACGGAGCTGCTATAGTCTCTCAAATAATTATTTGTCTGCTTTTTCTTTTATGTGGCAAATGCAGTGGGATTTGTGGATGAGTATTTATTTGGCAAACAGAACCTGTCAGGACATCTCTGAGCTGTTTTGTTTATTTTTTTCTTTTTTATTATGTTTTTTAATACTGAAATAGTAAACTGTAGTGACTTTAGATCTGTTTTAAATATCTTCCTTGACTGGAAACCAAAGCAAACCAAAATCTCTAATGGGTTGAGTTGATTCCAGTGTCAAGAAAGGCAGCAGATAACAAGTTGAAGAAACAGGTAAATAATACACACATTCCTGCCTTTATGCCTTCCAGGACAGAGAAATATGGGTTTTAATCCTCCACAAGGAAAGAAAAAAGCCTGGAACAACATCATTCTGTTTACTGCCAAATGAAAAATATTCAGTAAAGCAATAAGAAAAGTCTTTTAATTCCAAATTTACAAAGTGTGTGAGACTTAAATCTGACATACTTCTTTAACTCTAACATTGGTTCATTTTTCTCCATTAGTAACATGGACTAAATGAAGCATCTAGCCCAGCCATTAATTTCATTGGTCTTTTTTGTTCAGCGAATGAACAGTCTTCATTTTATTTAACCTTATATTTAGTGGATTGACCACAGCCAGAGTGGAGAATTGCACTTCCTATTTTACAGAAATATTGAAAGAAGAGTGTTTCTTAACTTGCACCCAACCTACTAATCCAGTCAATAATTCAGACTGGCAAATAGACAAAGCAATTGCCTGCAGCTATTGCAGTCATGATTCAACAGGACAAGCAAGATCCTTGCTTCAAATAACTGCTCTCCCTATTTCTAGTAGGTCTGTTACATATGGAATGCATTTTGAAAATTTAATAAACCATCATCCTTCATGTCTAGCTTGACACTTCTGAAATATGGACTCAGAGTCTCAAGGCTTTAAAAAGGAAAGGTGGGGTCAGCAAGAAAAATAAGATCAATTTAGACAATGCATGTATTCATTCAACTATACATAAAGTGTTTGCAGCAGATTACCTCCTCATTGTGAAGCAAATAATAGTTTTGAAACTTTATGGACTTCTGTTCACTTTGATCATTTGAAACAGCAAACAAAATACCCCAAATCCTAATAGCAGAAATGCAACAGCAAAGGCATCACACGGAATTGAGATACTTACAAATAAGGAAAGAGAGCCAGTCCACATAAACTGGAATCAAAGAGTTTTCCAAGGATCTTCTTGGTTACTTCTTACTTACTTGCGTAGCTGAGGTGGAAGACATCCAGATCTGGGTGTTTACAGGTAACAAGTAGCTCCCATTGGGGACAACAGGGCAGTCACAGAGATCCAGCTGAGGGGTCACAAGATTTCTGACAGAATGAACTAATCACTCTGAATCACATGAATTGAGCACTGTTGTTATCCTTTCAGATTTTTTCCTTTCTTCTCAGACCTCATCCAAAAATTAAGCATCTATATTGACCACTCATTCTTCTAAAACATTTAAATGGCTTTATTTCATGTATCATCTTCAGATAAAGCCTTGTCTTGTTTCAGGCCTCACTTTCAAACATGGAGTATTTCCTTTTGCCTTTTTGAAAGATTATGCTTATCTCATTGGAGAGCTGTTTTGGCCAGTTGGTGTATGTTTTTATGTCAATGGGTGAAATTTTTATCTCACCGGAGGTGTCTAGGTTTTTCTGATATCATAAGCAGAAAGCATGATAGTAAAGTATTTGGACTAGTTTACCTAGAAACTTCAAGGTCTTGGTCCTATCATGGACAGTGGTCTGGCTCCCAGCAAGAAATTTGTGTTTTACTCCAGAAAGGTAGGAATATATAAGCAATGTGCACAATCAGAGCATCAGGAAAAAAAAAAAAAATGAAGGGAATGAGGTGATTTGATATTATTGGTGAACTTTTACAAAAATGAGGATTAGATTTATCTTCTCATAAATTTAGTGACATAAATAAAGTGCCTGTGACAGCAGTGTCATCATTCCAGGCTACATGTGCCTTCAGTGAGGAGAGGCTGACAACTTTCAGAGCTGTTTTGTCCACTAAAGATAGTCTTAAGAGGTTGATCTTTCCCTTCAGGTAATGCAAGACTGACAAGTCTTCTAACATTGGCATGTGAGTTTATTGCCTAAATTGTTTAGGGTATGAATTCTGGGTTCTTCTCAGCACTAGACTCTTTCTTTAAGATAAACTTCATAAAAAATAAAGATTCCTCTTTTTCCAGTAATTATTTCTACATACTTATTCTTGTTTATGGAATTACATTTTGAGAACACTGAAGACATGGCTCAAAATTCTAAGGAATTCATCAGGACCAAAGTTTTGAATTTTATTGTACAACATGAAGGCATATTCTGAAGAGCAGTGACATATCATGCCAATAATTTTTTTCATTGTGATTATGTGATGCAGTTCTTTCCACTGAATGCTTAAATTGAATTTGCATAGAAAGAATAAAATTCCTAAAATACAATGTAGACGTGTCCCAACTAGAAAATTTCACCTTGAGAGTTTCTACATTCCTGAGCCATAAAAAATAGCTGCTGGTTAATTCTGTCCTTCTGGCATGACTCAGTAATAGAGTAATGATGTGCTTGAGATATCATTAAAAGTCTGAGCAATAGTTCTGTAAGTTATTCTCCTATTGAAATAGCCTGGAAAAGGCTTGAAAATCCTAATTTCTTGTACCTCCTTTATATTTTTCTGTAGAAATAGGCTGGGAAAAAATAAACAATAAACTGAACCTTTCTTTTTTTCTGTGCAGTAAAGAATTTCACATTATTTAGAAGTCTTGGGCCATACTGTATATATCATTATTTTAATTCATAACTGCTATGTCATGACATAACATGTGCTTTCCATGAGAATTATACATCAAAATGAAATAATCGTGGAAAAACAGCTATTAAATTTGTCTACATGAAAGATGAAAGAACAAGAGGTTTAGAAAGATATCCACAGATATTTTTATTTTTCAGATTTTTAATTCATAGTTCTTTGTAGAACTTTGAGCAAGAAATAAGCCCTGAATTAATGTATTAAGAAATTAAATGTAATGTAAAAATATTTGTTATCTACTTTCTAGAGAACTGTTTCAGAATAGATCCTGTGTTGTATAACAATAAGGAGAAATACTGAAAATTAAATGCACTTTTCGCAGGTGTGTATGTATTTTCCCACCTTAAGAGGGATCACTATTCCAATCATTATTTAGAATGGGACAAAACAAGGGATAAACAGTATTTTACTCTTTTATGTTTGTCCATTCAAAGACAAATTGTTTTATCTTCTTTCCCTAAAAAAGATATTTAAAAAAAAAGTAATTTTACTCATCAGGGTTTTTGTCAAATCTGGCTGTTAAGCACTAAAAGTCTGCTGCAGTAACCTGAGTCCTACAAGAAAAATTACTTAATATAGAGTAGGAGAATACAGTGGTATTTTGTTTTCAATATTAGTTCTTTTATGAATTTAGGTTATGTAAAAGTAAGAAGAAAAAAGAAGCACTTATTTTAATGTCACACATAGAAAGAATAAAAATATTTTTCCTTGCTTTTGGGAGCAGAGGAAAAAATTATGCAACTGCAGACAACCAATTTTAGCAGTGAAAAACATGTTTCTCATAGGGTGAGAGCTGCTATAAAATAGAAACGCAGTTTTCAAATGGATTCTAAGTTTAACCTAAAAATTTCAACTATCGTTACTCCATGAGTAGCCACCAAATATTTTTAATTCCTTCAGATATTGATTCCCTCTTTCCTTCATTGTTTGGAATTACAATAAATGTAAAAAGGTGAGTTTTGGAAAAAAGTAACAGCTGAATGCTTCTATAATATTAGTAACATTTGTGCAGACTTCACTGAATATAAGATGAGCTCAAGCTGTCATGCACTGCAGTATGTTTAGTACCCATAAGATTCTCAATGTTGTTTAATGTTATTGCAGTTAATAATCAAGGAATTTATTTTTAACATTGCTGAGATTTTGGGTTGCTTTTTGCTTTTAAATGTTGGGGGTTTTTTGTTTGCTTTGCAGTTTTTAATTTTTTTTTTGCTCTGAGGAAAAAAAAAGCTTAACACTGCGTAGTCGAAGGTGCACTATGAGGCAACTGTCAGAAAAAAAATACCATGAAAGTCTAACCGTCTTTACAAGTATATTGCTCACTTTTCCCTGGTAATAAATACTAAATTATTGAATCTGTCCAGCTGGTGCTGGGCCCAGATTCGTTGTGTCAAGTGTACCCTCAGGTCATCTGACATCTGATCCTCTTTTGAATAAAAAAATATTAAACAAATTTTTTAATTACACATTATCTCTGAGTACACTTACTAGTAAATGGATTTTGATCATGAAAGAGGAAGCAAGCAACATCCCAAAAGTTAAGTAATGTCCTAGCCCTCCTAGCCAATTTTGAGAAACCTAATAAATATTATCAACAAGTAGAGACTCTTCCCGCCTATTCAGCTCAACTGTGCCTAAATTGCAGTACAGTCTGGAGGTTTTAGAGCTCATTCTAAGCTATAGCATCATAACAAAGACACCCATAGGGTTTTTCACTTGACAGAATAACTAACTTAGTGGAGGAAAAGATCGTTGAATGTCATTTTCTGTTGGAGCTTCAAGCTACCAGCCAGCCTCGTGGATGGTTTCTAGACTCTCTTCGTCAGCAGTTGCTGCAAATAGAAGTGGGACTAAGAGACCTATTGATTGATCTCCATGTAGCATTCCACTCTCTTGCTTTTTTGTACTTTTTTGATTGAATAAAAATGCAACCATACAGGACCATAAGCCACTGAAAATATTTTCATTCCAATAGCACAAGTATGATATAGTTTCAGAGTTGTAGAATAATCTCTGCTGTAATGCCATCTAAATATCTACACATTGTAAATATCTGATTCCACAGCATAGCTCAACAGATCTCTCATCAAGTGTAAGATTTCTCAACTTATTTTATGAAGAATTATTCTCTCTCTCAGTTTTAGTGTCAAGGGCGTATCAAGACTTTTGAAAAACTGTTTGTAACCACACAATTAACCTTAAAGAGATGGTATGGGATAAAGCATAGCTTTTCACTAGCAAGTGATTGTGATTAATGCAGGCTCATTAAAAATGTATTTAGGCAAGTGAATAGCATAAACTCAAAAAATGAGTAGACCCTCATTAAGTGAATACTGGTCATGTTTGGAAATACTAGTTTTTGTAGTATTTAGTACACTTTTTGGCAATCTAGATTAAACCCTTTAAAAACACTCATTATGTACACTGTGTTGTCGACTTTTGTTCTTACAACTGTCTAAGCTTTTACATTAGTTAATATATTATTACCTTTGCCTCAGTGGTTATTATGATAAACTAATTATGTTCAGTAAGTAACTATTATTTATGTTCTGCTCAAGATTTTTCTTGCAATAGAAGCTTAACATTAAGAAAAGAAGAAAATTAAGATTTAGGTTAAATACAAGGAATCAAAAGAAGCTGGTCACAATTGTATAAATCTACATTTTAGAAACCACAATACTTTACCAGATTTTAAAAACAAGGAAAATCAAGAGTATGAATTTCAGGGCTGCTTCTGATTTATTAAAGTTATAGCAGCAAACAAAGCTTAAAGATTCTTAGCACCTTTCATCATCATTCTGCTTTCACTTGGGTGTCCAGATAAAGATTGTGGAATGCATCTTCAGGTATCCCGCTGTGACAATTTTCACTTCTGTCCTTTTTGCTCTCTCCTTTTATGCCTAATGCCAGAAACAAACTGGAAGAAAGATAACAATTTAATAAAGTAAGGAGAAAGGAAAATGCTCAGAATTCCAGCTGGGTTTTCCACTTTGCTGGTAATTATCAAAAGTGCCTACCCACAACTGGAAATTAGAAGAGAAACTGCTATTATTGTCACTTCCCTGCTCTCTATGTTGCTTTTTTAATCCACAGTAGCCCCCTAAACTCGTTATCCAAAACCAACAAGCTGTGAGGTTCAGCTCCTGTGCACTCATTTCAAAAGCTCTTTTGAATGCAACAATGCCTACACTCTGCATTTCCTCTGAGATATTAACTTTTCTGCCTCTGCATAACATGCCAAACGAAAGTTGGTGCTCCACACAAACAGGGGAACCAAAAATAAAATATAAGAAAAGACAAAAGAAACAATGAAGTGTTGCTGCAAAAGTGTGCGGGGCTCTGGCTAATTGAGCATTACATATGTTCCAGTTAACACATCAGACTTTCTTATTGAGCCGTGTGTCAGAAATTTGTATGGAGTTCACCATTGTCACATGCCAGCTCATTGGCAGTAATGACCTAGAAAGAAAGAATAATGACCCTAGGACAGGGACAAAAAGTGGATGATTTTGCTGTCCAATTCTGGCAATGCAGATAAAGTCTGTCTTTCTTCTTCATCTTGAATGTGGAGAAAACAGCCCAGCAAGCTGAAGAGGACAAAATTATTCTCTCCACCTGTATGGACCAGGAACCCAGTAAGTGAGCATCTGAGCAAGAGAGAGAATATAGTGGATGCACACCACAGGCCATCCTGGGGTTTTACCTGTCTGACCATGAAAGGTAAAGTCTAAGCCAGTCAGCTTAGGCTCCCTTTCAGCTCAGTGGAGAGAGATAAGCACATTGAAGAAGCAGTTCAGTTCACATGTATGATAAAAGCAGCTTCTCCCTACCTATTTCTATTGACTAGAGATGGAACTCAAGCTGACTAGGCTCCTAATTTAGGTATTAAGTCTACAGCTGAGTAGAAATAATTTGATCTCCATGTTTGCATTAGAGAATGTTTGAACTGGCAAGCAGAAGGATCACTGTTTCAATAAGATAATAAAATTGTGTTCTTCCCACTTTTCCTTCTTTTTTTAAAATAATTTATTTTTATAATAAGTACTATTTCCTTTTGTGGATTTCACGAAGATATCCATTGTGTCAGATTAAAGTGAAAGAAAAACATCCACTGTTGCTGAGAAAAACAATACAGGGAGAGAAAACTTGCAGTTACTACTGTAAAACAATCTTTACTCTGAATTCTGTTTAAATGGTACTATGATCTTTAAACTAATTTTAGTTTCTAGAAAAAGAGTTAGTACTAATTTTTGAGTAATACTAATTAATTATTTTTTCAAAAGGTCTTTTAAGAGAACATAAAGGAAAAGACAGGATGTTAGATGACCATCCACATTATCATCTATTTAATTCCAGTGTCATTACATAAAGAAATTTGACAGTGTTATAAAGTTACATACACAGCTTATATACAAATAAATAGTCTTATAAATGCAAATATCATCTGGCATTCAGTACTAGAGAGGATATCTAATGTTCTATAAAATAACCTAAAACCACTATTTTATTTTTAAGTAGCTGAATCTCTTTGGTTAGACTATGATAAAATTATAATATAAATAATGAATAATAAATTTAAATGTGAATTGTAGGCATGAGGCCTTTTCGGAAAGCATGAAAAATAGTCATTTTTATCTAACAAATATTGAATCTTTTTAAAGGCAAACTTGAACTTTTTGGAGGGTGAAATAACACAATGGGTTACTAAAGGAAATGCAATTCTGCAAATAGAACACATTTGTATCTTAGCAAAGCATTTGGTTGAAAGTCTTGTGAAATATTACTCTGAAAAATTGGATTTCCTTGGATACAAACCGTATGATACAGCATGAAAAGTAGCTCAATAGCCATAAACAGTAGTTAATGATGAACGACAACTTATCAGATAGGGAGAGATGTCTAGGGGCATACTAGTGTAGATTTCAGCCTCTTTCTTTATCTGACATCTTCATTAATAATTTAAAAGGAGTTGGAATATCATATTAATGAAACTCACAGATGATGCTAAATTGAGATGTGATGCAAACAGAAAGAATGACAAAGAATAAAATAGCAGGGCACTGGGCATGCATCCACACAGATAGTAAGTATCTCCCACTTCCTATGAAATCTGAAGGTTTTTTTAATACTGTACTTTCCTGAATACAAGTTTCCTGAAACTTATTTCCCTGCTTCCAAATTGGACCTAAAAAACTTTTCATTGTCATCAGAGACAATAAGCTATCTATAATAATCACTAAGAAATAAAATTATATTTTTTGCATAACCAGAAACAAATATATAAGAAGATAGATATCTGTACAAGTGTCCATGTGGAGAGAGAATGAAGAACTTTTTAACAGATTACTTGTTGTTCATTTAAATATGTTTAAATATGAAACAGAACAAAGAAATCATTGATGTAATATAATAATACATTTTAAATTAAACATATTCTGCCTAACTAGTAGTACAAAAATGCTGGAATTATAGGGAAGAAAAGGCCAACACATTCACTCTTGCTCTTTGGATCTAGGAAGTTGAGACAGAACTTATATTTTTAATTATTTTTTTTTCTGAAACAGTTGAGGGTTACTGTATGATACTATGCTTCCTCATATTCAGTTTCTTCTTTAGCTCGCTTTTCATCTTCTAGTGACATACAGTAATATATTTCTTGTCTGTATAGAAGTGCCTTTGCACCCATGTTGAGCCATTGCCTTCAGTCAGGTTCACTGAGGAAGCAAAATCACCTTTTCTTTTTTGCCTCTTTGTTCCTTTCCCATGAGGATCACATTGCAGGATCAGGTACTGTGATCTTACAATACAAGCTCCGTGTTGGTGTTGAAATCAAATGTTATTCTTAACTAACAGAACACAAGTATTGAAGATTACACAAAGAGCACTAAATTCCAACAGAACTATTATCCCTTGGCAGTGTTTAGATTTATTGGCTTTCACTAAATGTAGATTTGGGGGTTGTTAATTCATTAAGTGTGTTTTGCTGTTTCTTTAGTATACTCTCATGCTTTACTCAAGAAAAATGTGTTATACACTTTCTGCCTCAACTCCACTCTTGAAAACTTTCAGCTCATACAGCATTAGAACTATGTTAGTCCATGGAACTCTTTCAAATGTAAATAAGTGTTTTTTGGTTTAGAATAACAGGAACAAAGCAACATTTATCCAAGATGTCCTAGTTATATTCTTCATTTGGTTGTGTTTAATTTATATTTTGTGAAGGTCAAGGATTCTGAAGTGTGGAAAATTGCTAAAATGGAAAGAAGATGTCGAGGATTTTGGAAAGGAAATTAAAAATTCAGTGGCAAAAATTTCCTTTTTGGTTCATATGGTACAGTGCAAACCAGTTCATTGTGTTTTTCCTTTTGATTAAGGGACAGTTACTTTAATTTTTCATATATTCAGTGAAATGCATAAAATAAGGAACATAATTAGTCTTAAATTCTTGAATTCTTACATCTTTTTCCAAACTTCTATAAAGGTAAAATCTCCTGTGCCCTTGTTTGCAGAACCAGTGAGGCTGGTGTGTCCCTCATACTCCAGGACTTGTTGCATGGCAGAACAACCACCACTATCCTGAAACAATTCACAACAGGAATTTCTCAAATGTTCTGGTTGATAGTCTTAGACAGTTGATAATAGCTGTCATATACTTTTGAAGACCTTTTAAATTCCCATCATACAATCATAGACTGTGTTAATTCCTCCAGACAAGAAATACGCAGCCTTAAGAATAGCTCTTCATGAACTTATAAGCAGGATTTGTACCAAGCAGCACTCTTGTAAATGTATGAAGAAGTAAGAAGCATTGTAAAACGATGTGTGACTATAAATGGAGATAATAAGAAAGTTTTTAAAAGTTCATCCTTTTTTATTATCAGACAATTATGAGTGTGGAGGATTAGTCAGATATGCCCAGTTATACAATTTGCAAATGTTCTCTTGCAAGAACAGACATAGCATGCACATTAATAAGATATAATGCATACACAGCTTCTAGTTTACATGCTTTGGTTACAAATAGAATGTCATGTCTTAGGGGACAGCATGATGGCATTGATGTTACTAGCAATAAAATGCGAGAACAGAATGAACGAATCTTCACTGGGTTGTAATTTCACTGTCTCAACACTTTTAAAAATCTGAATGTTGATTGCTACTTTATTAGAAGCAACTCTGTGGCATCAGTGCCAGCAAGTATCAGCTGAAATTAAGGACTGAGAAATCCCTATTGATTATAAAATTACTGCATTACAAAACCAATTTACATCTCAATTCTTAGACCACTGAAGAATCTCAGGTAGCTCACTCATTACTGAGACTTAAAACATGTAAAATGAGACCTTACATTTTAAACTACATGATGGATTTGAAGTTTTTTAGATTTGTTATTATGGTGATTGACAAATGTAACTGTCATGCAAGGCATACTTTAACAGGGATAAAGTACATTTTAATTTTGACTATGTTTCTGTCAAGAAGTAAAAGAAAATATGACAGTTAATCTTGCACAGATGCAGTTTTAATGTGTAAACATTTTTTTCCCCTACATGTGGTAAACATTTTTTTCCCCTACATAATCTAGATTGATAAAATAAGAACAATAAATTAGAACACATTTAAATAAACTCTACTAATTGATTTCGTTGCATAATTCAGCACACTAACACTGAACACTCCTGGTAATGGTGAGGGTACTTGTTATTCTCACATCTGTACATCATTTGAAAATTTTCTTTGACCTTGGCTTTGCATTTACTCATGCAAATCATTAGCTTTGGAAATATGACAAGACTGGTAAAATCTGTCTTTTTTTTTTTTAATTTGTACAATATTTTATTAAAAGCAAAATAATGCTATTAATGCAGATTATTAAGATTTTACAGTCAATTATTCAAAATTAGGTAGTGCTAGACTAAAATTTACCTTAAATTGTTTGATCAACTCTATGTGTTCCAATAAATTTAGCTGCATACAGTAAGTGACTAACGTAAGTAAAGAATATAATGTAGGAATGAGTAATTTTAACTAAAAATTTATCAAAAACTCATTTATCTGACCATGATCACTAATGAATATCTAAGGAAGAGTGTACTACTTGTATTCCTAGAATATTCCTGCAGTTCTGAGCATTTTTTTTCTTTTTGTTATCACTTCCTTAATCAAAACAAATACCTGTATTTGAAACATAAAAGCTTTCCATACTCAAAATCTTCTCTGAGGACTAATTAAACATTATTTTGTTTGGTGTTGTACCTGTCACAGTTTTAATTCAAATTTTTAACATGCATTATGGCATGCAAAGTCAAGAACTTCAAGTGCATTTCCTGACCCATAGAAAGAAGGGGAACAGCTGTAATATCAGATTTTTTATCTAGTGTAATGTTGATGTTTCATTTAATTTAAGAGTCTGCATTTTTCTGACCTCGCCTCTGGGGGTTGAATGATATGAAATAGATGCAGATAGAACTAATGTGGAAAGAAAATATTAAGAGACTGGACACAGTCCATCTGTGAAAATTTCAAAAAGTTTACATGGGTCTTAATGCTACCATATGTAAAAAGGTCTCATTAAACACCTGAATCAAAGAAATGAAAGATAGGAGTTTCCCCTAATCAACAGTAGTACAAGCTTAATTTGTTGTTATGTTTTATCCATGAAAACATGGACTTTGTTCTTAATTTTTCTTCATGATCAAAAAAATCACCAAAGTGCATACTCAGTTTTTAACATTAAATGGCTCAATACACAACCATGACATTATAGCAGCACTCAGGGATTTTGCTGGATTAAGACTCCAGCCACTAATGCAGTCCTAACTGTTTTTTCTTTGATGTTTCCTAGACACATAATGAATTTCTAACCCCTAGGACCCTTCAATTCTGCACTGAACTGTAAGCTTGGAGTTCAAATCTATTAGAAGGTCTATTTATTACTACTTAGCCTGGCAGTATCATACTGGCATCATGTTAAATTTCTGGAAGCGAACAACGAGCTTTAATAGCTACTGAAAAGGTTTGGGGTTTTCTGAGAGCTTAAGCTCTTTTAGAAATATCACTTTCCCTGTAATGAAGTTCTTCTACTTTAACTTTTTTTTTATTATTCCCCAGTGGAAAAAAAATTACTCCAAAAGCTCTTCTAACACAAACATTCACTTTATTTTTATTGATTTCTTTTCAACAAATGGCTAAGCAGTCACTTTCGATAAAACACTTAGTAAGGTCAAATGGATCAGGAAATATGACCTAACCAGTGGACTATGGACAGAATGATGAAGGTCACTTTGGGTTGCTTGTGAAATTATTAAATCCATATCAGTACCACAGACTTTTATTTATAATGCATATGCATATGTAAAGCAATACAAAAACTAGTCTAAAGGACGATGAACATATCTTTCCATCAGACAGAAAAAACTCTCCCACATTTTCCTAAGGATGTAGAGGTGTTTCAAGGCAATATTCATCCTGATGAAGAATTTAACAGATGATTATTTTCCTTCAAACAAAAGCTTAATTTTTTTTTTAAATTTCATGATCTGGAAATGGGTAATGAACATTTTTTTTCCTTACAGACAGGGATTAATGTCAATTACACAAGCATTCAATACAAATTTTCCAAATTTACATTAGGTGAACTTAAGAATAAAGTTTTTCCATCAAAACTGGGAAAGACTGAGATTTTTCAATGTAATAGGTCATTGCAATTCACTGCATGAAGGGAGAAACTGCAGACTGGAAACACAGGAGGTCCCTGGAGCATTGTGGTCTTTGTTCAGAGTTTTCCATTCAATTCCTACGGTTCTTTTTTTATGACACTACTGATGGACAGCGAGAAAAACACAGAACTATAAGAAGGTATTTGACACAAAAAAGAACATAGTGCAGGATCAGCAATTTGTTCTTCAGGTCTAGAGCTGAAATTCTGAGGTGGATTTTCTTAAAGGGATTCTTATTTTCAACAGCCATAGAAGTTTCACTTTAATTTATTAAACACTAGGAAAACTGAAGCCAACAAATCACTTGCAATTATAAAGCATGAAAACTCATATAATTAATTGTATCTTCAGAATAACATGCTTTCTTACTAATACAAAGTTGACTTAGCTTCTCTAGAATTTAGAGGATTCTGATCCAGATAGTCATATGACAAAATGTATATTTTGTTAATCTAACAGTCATAGTGGAACCTAAGTCTCCCTCAGTGTGCTCAAAGGTCCTTTGGGTGTCTGTAGACCTTATATAAAGCTTGGATATAGTTATATCCATAGGTGTTTCAACAGGATATATGCAATATCATCCATAGCAGCACTTAAGGAGTTGAAGAGAATTGTCTTCACTGAGTATTCAGAATGTCCCTTCAAAAGGCTGACCCAGCAGCTGCTAAAGGAAACCACTTACACCACTTCCTTCTTTTTTTCTTTTTTAATACTCCCTAAAAAACTTTTGCAAGGAAATATTGAACAGGGTTCAACATAATTCTTAACTGAAGGCATCCGGACTGTCATCTTTCACTTGGCAGAAGAGTGCCCTAATCATTGGACACATCTCTTTACCCTACATTTGTTATGACTGACAATTTTACATGTTGAAATTCAGGACAGTCTCAGACAGATAAATTACTCTTACTCAGACATATCAGAGTTGCTTAGTACAGGTCAAAGAGAGATGGGAGATGATCAGTAGTCTTTGGTATGGGAGATATTACATTCACATGATTTATTGGTCTGTGCAGAACAACCATTTTTTGAACTTTCCAACACTGTGAGCATTTAGAAATGCTGCCAGTTACAATGAGAATACTGGAAAAAAATATGCTTCAACTGTTTCATCAAATGGGGCTGAGATTTTTAAAATGCAGACACCTCATGTTACAAAGAATGCCTGGTAACACCACCTGCAGAAAGCTGGAACATGCTGAAGAAAAAATAAAGACTTAAGGCCTACAGGACCATGACTTTCAGTGATGCACAGCAGCTTTTCAAGTGAAGCATGACACTCTTCCTTGTTTAAGTAACCACAGCAGCTTCAGGTCATCAGGAATGCCTTACTTTAAGCATGTATAAACCCACTTCTCTCCTCTTTTTATGGAGCTTGCTATCTACGTGCCACACAATTCAGTTTTAAATTAAGGCTCAGGAAAATGTCTAGCAGATTAGCAACACAGTTTTTAGTGATTAAGTTTGCATTTTTAGTGTTCTTCTCAGTAGGAATGAAATTAAACACTGAAAATAGAAATGAAATTCGAAGCAGGGATTAGAATGAGAGTCCTAATAACTTAGTAAAGTAATGCACAACACCTGTTCACTCTCCTTCCATCCCTATGTAGGCACGATTGCATTCTGAATAGCAGCACAGAAGAAAAAAAAAAAAAAAGACAAAACCATACTTTCAGAAAGGTAGTGAAATTTTCCACATTTTTGATGAATCCTGCATAAATGGTTATCTGTTGATTGCAGTCTTTTTTCTAGAGTTGTTAAAAGGGAATCCAGAATTCTCTTCAGACTAGGGAAAGCCTAGTGGGGCTTCCCCTCATAGGGCTTCCCCTCAAGCCACTGCACCTTCTTTTTTGCCCTTGTCTGGACACTCTGTCATAGCTTTATACCTTTATTTTGTTGTGACAACCACAACTGCACACAGGACCTGAGGTCACACCAGTGCAGAGTAAAATGAACTTACAGATTAATTCTTTAACTTTCACGGACATTGGACCCAAATCCAATCTAAATTATTCTAGGATTTTATGATTTCAGAATGTACCAAGAAAGAAATTTCAAATCAGTTTGAGAATCTCTAAGTCTAGGAATAAGTTCTTTTGAATTGGGGTATCTAGACACCTAGCTGTACTTTGTCACACATCATGCTGACTGTGGGACTCTAGCTGAAGCCCATTTTATTCAAGGATGATAAACAAAGAGGAACAGATTTCTTGTGCTTATTTCAAAGGGAAGCCAGTCAATCCACGATGCACATGCTATCTATCCATTCAGAACTGGTTTAGCTGGAAGGAATTATTTTTCCTTTTTGTGAGACCATTTGACAAAGTTTTATGGCTCTCAACACTGCAATTCTTTCAGTAAGTTTCTCCCTGGAGAGTAGCAAGTGACAATGACTAAGTGAGACAAATTAGTCACACTGAGAAGTACTGGAAATATTAACAAATGCAAGTTGTGGGTCCACTATACCCTTTCAACCTCTATCCTTTCTAAAAACTATCATGCAGAACACAGATGAAACTGTCACCCAATGATCTGATGGTTCAGCTTCCTTTTTTTTCTGAGATATGGAAAATAAAAAATGTAACTGCTTTTCTACTCTGTGTGCTTCTAGTGTGCTAGACTACTTGCCAAATAACGTGTAAGATTTACTATGTGCTCAAGGCTTCAATACATAGTATACAATATTTATTTCAAACATACTGGGAAATACCTGGGGTAACAGACCATTTCTATTTAATTAAAATAATTTGACACAGTTTTAGGTATAAATAGTTCATAAATTCCCAGTAACAGAAGTGTCAAAATGTGTGTTAACTCTGTCTGCCAGCATTCTATAGAATCTTAAATCTAATATGGCACATGAAAACAAGGAAACACATTCAGGTCGCCTAGGGAGCTTACAGAAGACTGTTTTTTCACACACTGGGAACATATACAGGAATGAATTTTAAATCTACATATGAAGATAGTAATTTTTGAAACACTTGTGGACTTGCTTTTTCAAAAACCAGGGGAATAGAGGGAAGAGCTAGGAAATTTATTGAGTAAAGTAGTATATTATAAAATGTTTGAAGTAGCAAAATATTTAGCACAGAGTGTCTGCCCATTATATAAAATGCTTTTAAAAGGAAATTAAAAAATAAAAAAGTAAGGAAAACAAGTAAGGAATGAACCCAAATCTTTGACTACTAATGTAGTTAAAAAAGGCACTAAGATAATTTTTAAAAATAGAGCATTACAGGAAACAGGAAATATTAAAATATATTAAACCCTGTTCATGAGCACAGAAAAAGAGAATATGTTATAGTGTTGGTAACCCTTTTTATATTCCCTATTTGATACTAATGAAAAAAAGTCCACTCAAAACCCCCAAACAAACAAAACCACCTATACTACAGCCAAAAAACTAAACTAAACAGTATTTATTGTCACACCGTTGACACTTTCACTGTCTCCTGAAATGCAAGCAGTCTTTGTGAACATTTTAGTATATGAAATACCAACAACAGAGAAGAATCTGGATGACACTACTGTCACCAATAGTTTCAGCCAAGTCATGAACAACAGTCCAGGTAAGATTTTGAGTTCTGAAATGTAGCCATTTAAAGTAGATCTGCCTAGGCATGAGCTAGTTATCTAAGGTCTCCACCACTCAAAGGTGGTGGAGATCACGTGCAAACATTTAATAAATATGTATACATCTGGAGATACCTAAAAGAAGCATATGCTGCATCCTTAATTGCAGTGATGACTTTGATCATGCTATTGCCTTTTTCCTCATGTCTTTCTAGTGTGATCATATTTTTAAAAATTTTCTTCTCTCTCACATATTTTTGTATATTGAAAAACCCCAAACAATTGACCTACTAAGATTTTGCAACACTTGTTTGTGTACCTCTAAGTCAAACTACAGCAAAAGTGTGTTAAACAGATGAGGCAACAGGAACTTCTCCAGATCCAAAAGTCTGTGAAGATGATGGACCCACACTCTAACTATTCTGCAGGGAAGCTGTTAGCAGGGTTCAGCACTGAAACCAAACACAACTTCTATCTTTGACAATTTTTACACCTCATCCTTTCATATGCATGTTTTTTTTCCTTTTCAAGGGGAAAACCACAAGATTACCACAAATTTATGGTAATTTTAAGAATTAATTAGATAAATAGAATAAAATAAACAATTTCAATTGGAAGAGACCTATAACCATTGTCTAATGCAACGGTCTCATCATTACATCATCATCTCATCCTTTTCCAGAAGGATGCTGTGAAGGAAAGCATCAAAACCCTGAGTAAAATCCAGAAAAACTATAGCCTTCCCTCCATCCACTAGCTAACTGACCCTGTAATTTGAAGAATATAAAATTCTATACAGAATTTTTAGCTCTGAATACATGTTTACTCTGAATATAGCAAGGAAAGAAAGTAAGGTTTTTGAACTGTAACTCACTTTGTCTTTATTTTTTTCCCAATAAAAATGAAAAAGTGTTTCAAGATGTTAGGTTTCCATAACTATTTGAACTCTAAACTAAATTTCAGTGTCCAACTACCTAACATCAGTGACAGGACGGTAATAATATATTTTTGGTGCATGGGATACTATATTAAATCTAATGCTCAAAATCAACTCTATATCACTGCCATAATATGAGGAAACCAGTTTTTTTCTGTCCTAATAACCAATATATAATAAATCTGAGGGCCGAAAGCACCAGTGTCAATGTTCTAACTAAACCAGAACTCAAGAAATTTTAATGGCACTTACTACTCCTTAAATAGGGCAGAAAATCAGTGCAGCAGGGATCTAATCTTTTTATGTCATGTTTCCTTCAGACTTTCTCAGTATCCACTAGAGTTAATGAACTCCATATCTTGTATCATTTCACTCCCATATTAGAGATGCAGCTATCAAAGGTAAGCAGCAGGTACAGCAGTTTACAGGCACATCCTAGAGATTTTTTGAGAATATCTTTTGGGATCATCAGACTCCTGGTGGAATGTCAGAAAAGGACATAGTCACACAAGGCTGAAGCTTCTAGAAAAATCTAGTTGCTCTTAAAGAGCTGACAACTTTTCTTGATCAAAAAGTTTTTTGAGATTTTTTTCCAACCTGACATCTAATTAGGCAGGGTCAAGCATCTCTTCAGTAGATGCTGGGAAGAGACCTAGAGCACAGCAAAGAAATGCCTGACCAGCACCCTGGTAGCAGATGATGGGATGGGAGCTGCATCCAATAAAGAACCAGAGCAGGCTGAGCCTGAGCCACACAGCAGCTCCAGGGGAAGGACACAAGGGATGTCAGCGGATAAGCCTGTTGTGGAAAATGGAGACATGAAGGCCTCAGTCTGCCATGAATCCTGTATCCAGCTCTGGAGTCCCCAATAAAAGAAAGGAATGGATCTGTTAGAGAAGGTGCAGAGAAGACCATAAAAATAACCAGAGGGATGAAGCACCTCTTCTACCCAGAAAGGCTGAGAGAGTTGGGTTTGTTCAGCCTGGAGAAGGGAAAGCAACAAAGACCTTGTTGCAGCCTTTCAGAGTGTAAAATGAGTTAGAAGAATGACGGAGACTTTTCTATCCCATAGTGAAAGGAGAAGAGGAAAGAGGTTTAAATTGAAAGAGATTAGATTTAGACTGGACTTAAGGAATAAAGTTTTTTATGATGAGCCTGGTGAGATATTGGAACAGGTTACCCATAGAAGTTGTGACCCATCCCTGGAAGCCAGAACTAGATGGTCTTTGAAGGTCTCTTCCAATCCAAATCATTCCATGATTCTTTTGCCCCCTGCTGCTCCTCTGTAGGAGTGTCCACAATGCAGCCACAGGAGACCAAGGATAAATTACTTGTGATAACATTGTCCTGAGGATGAGGGTCAAGCTTATGGAAGATCCAGTGGTTTTATCCTCAGTCCTACTATTCCCTCAATCCCTGTAAAAGTGATGGAGTAAATAATCTTGGAAACCATTTCAAAACTCCAGAAGGACAAGTGACTAGGGGTGATAATCGTGAATTTATGAGGGGTTAATTATACCTGGCCAACCTCAAAACCTTCTGCAATAAAAGATCTGCATTTAAGAATGTTAATCAATATTATCAACACATCTAGTTGTTAGATAAGATTTTTCTTCAGTTTATGTAGAACCAAAAAAAGTATCGAAAATGCCTTGTGCTGTGCTTTTTATCATTTTGAATAACAAAAAATTGCAAACAATCACACTGTCACTTTGCCACACAATAAAATACAAGAAAGGAAATTTCTTCCTTATATATTTGATACGACTTTTTATAATCCAAATGCATCCTTGTACAACATACTGTGATCTTTATTATGCATCTGTGACAACGTCTGAGTCACTTCTGTCCTTTTCCCCAGGGGAAAAGAAATAGAGAAGGAAATATTTAAGAATGAAAACAACAATACAAAGATAAGTAAGCATTACTTAATGGGAAAATAAACAGGAGACTGTCTGGGAACACTGAAGCTAGCATCACATGCTAGGAAGAGCCTCTCTCTCTCTTACATTAGCGTTGTGTTTCTGAAGGGCACCACAGGGCACGGATGAGCTGTTCTTATTAGGACTAGCTTTAATAAGACATCATTACTCTTATTCCAACATTTCACCCAAGAGGCAAGGTTAAAACCCCTAGAAAGGTCTTTGTAAAAATGTATTTGAAGAATGATTGTTAAATCAAGTGCTGATAGAAAATGGAGGAGGCTTAAGAGGAAGCTGAATGACATAAAACCCCCCTTTCAGTAGGGTGCAGAGGATCAAGAAAATAGTAATTGACTCAGGTATTGCTTGACCAGGATTAATTTGTTGAGTTCAAAAGCAGAGAGAAGTTGGTTAAGGACTCAATTTTTCTGCACCCATTTTCTCTCACAGCTTTTGTGATGGTATCATTCTTAGTCAAAAGAAAGAATAATATTGAATTTTCATTGTTATTATTTCTATTCTTTATTTTGGACTAATTTCTGAATATTCCCTTTAATACAGAAAGTCCTATTGATTTTTACTGTCTTTTTTTTTCAAGAGATTTATACTTTAATGTCATTAAAATGCAATATTAACTAGATATTTTATATATGCATTTATAGGAGCTAATGAAAATTACATACACAAGTAGACATATTTTTCTGGAAGTATTTTCCTAATTTAAGTGAATTCTTTATGATAATGATAATTTTTAAAAAACCCACAGAAGTCAAAATAAGGACATAAATAAAGAAATAAATAAACAAGAAAGCTGTAAAAACCTAAGACCTTTTACTGTGTGACTCTGGTAAAAGAACTTTCCCAATGCAAGGCATGATCCAAAGTTTCTTTTCATTTCTGGACTTTGATTCATATGCTTAATAATACCCTTATAATGCTTTTAAAACTATATGGGGTGTTCAAATTACTTCAGTGTAAAAAGGAATGCTTCTGTGTTGTACTGTGGAGAGATTAAATTTAAATTTCCTGTTCATTAAATGAAATTAGTACTGTTTGAAAACGATAGCACAACTTATGGTGTTTCAAATACAGTTATGCAGTCACTTTTCTATGACATATATAAGTCTAAAAACTATAATGAAGTTACTAAATATTGCTAATGAAACAAATTAGAAAAATAATGTAACAATTGTACAATATTTTTACTGCACCATGAGAACATGGAGTGAATATTGTTAATGAAATTATATCTGTAAAATGCCCTATTATTTACTTGTATAATGGCTATATACATAAACATATGGAGAGCAATTTATTTATCTCTTCTATAATCTTTAGCTAGTGAGAAAGCTTTCATCTCAAACAGAAAAAATCCATCAATAGATAATATTGGAAGACACTTCAAACTTAATTTTTACTTTATTCCTTCTTTGGTAAAGGAAAAATTAATGTGGTGTCATTCCATAATGAAAGGTAATTTACAGATATACAATATGGCATCCATGTTTCAGTAGGCAGCCATTAATTTTCACATTTTTCTCACTTGCAAATTGCCATGATCATTCTGCATTTTTTAAATGTAGGAAGAGCCAAATACCTGTTCAATCAGTTATTAAAAATAAATTATAAGTTTATTATTAATATTATTATATTTTGGCTGAACAGGGGTTATATGTGCTATCAGAACAAACCATATATATAGCATTCCTATTTAATGCATCACAGGTAGTTAGAGAACTCAAACACAATTCACAGAAAAACTTCTTTTAAGTGTGTAACATAATATAGTAAACTGAGGACTAAGTACCTTTTGGAGAGTTCTTATATTGCTTTGGGCAATTAAGTTCTGCTTTTCATCTGTTCAGGAAAATTGCAGTGAAAGCACTGGCATCTATCACAGAATTTTCTTGAGAAGAAAAGTTTTAATCATCTTAAGGTGTTCAGTATGATAATAGGGGCCATGCAAAGGAAGTATTGCTGTCCCATTTCAAATAGTCTTTCAAATCCTCTAAGCAGATGCTGAACTCTGAACATCTACATAAACCCATAATTACTATGGAAGGCAAGTGAATGTTTTCAGTAATTTAATTCCTATAGGACCAAACCTCAACAGAAGCTCCTGGTATAAACAGAAGATGTAAACACATTTTTTTATGAACCTGAATGAAAGCTATACTCTCTTTTGCATTCAAAATCCCCTAAATTCCTATACTTTAGGACTTGTGATAATCCTGTCATAGCTGACATTCTAAAGAGAGATTCTTCTGGTATTCCTGAGCTTTCCCTTTCTGATTATCCATCTGTGTTTTAATCTTTCTGAAAATGAAATTCAGTTACAAGCTAAAAGCTGTTAATGGATGTGAACAAATGGGGAAAAATGTGACAATATGGTAAATCTGAACTCCTTTTCATTCCTGAACAATAGTATCTTACTTAAGCATGAAGAAAACTTATGACTCTAATGATTGTCATGTGGCACATTTTTGACATTATTTATAAAGACAACTTCAGAAAGGTGACTCATAGCAGGATCTGAAAAAGTATTAGCATAAACTATTGCCATTTTTAATGGTTTTGTGTGTAAAGCAAAGCAGAGGTTTATGATGAAAATGTTAGTCATGGCTGTAAACCTTTTCATAACTTTTGAAAATTTACATTATACTTGTCTTTCCTTTTGTTCACTGGTTCAACAATCCTTTCATCCTTTCATTAATCATATCCAATTTTTATTTTCCTTTTATGAAACCATCTCTGTCCTGTATTTATGCATAAAGACACTTTAATGTAATAAAATGAACGAAAAATGTCACTTCTTAACCCAAAAAGCATGTGCTGTTGCAAGCAGCCACTGACATCTCTATTGCAATAAAGACTGGTGACTGCCACCATTGCTGGATCAGATTTATTTCTGATCCAAATGGTATATGGCAGCTAGAATATGATTCTTGTTTGAATTCTCTGTGTGCATGAAGTTATGGAGTCTTTTTTTTTCTTTTTTTTTTCTTTTTTTTTGGGGGGGGAAGGAAATAAACAAACTTTTTTTGTCTGAGATGAGTTGCCTAAACAGAGACCTGCTGCAGTAGCAGACACATGATTATGTAGTGATTTGTAGCATAATTACCTATGAGAGACTGAATGGTTTATGTTGCTGGCTTGATATCAGTAAACTGTTTTGCATAGCCTCCTATCCTTTTGCCCATTTTAACAAACGTAAACCTTTTCCAGCCACTTTAAGTCCTAGACTGTTTACCATATATTAAATCATCAGATAAATAGAATCTTGGTATTCACAAAGGAAATCAGCAGGAGTTACTGTACTTTTGACTGCAAAGAGGAGCATAAAAATGAATATGTAATAGGATGTCCACTTTGGATACTCTAAACATCATTACTGGCACTTGTCCAGCTAAGAAAAACAGAAGGGGGAGGAAACTGCACACTGCTTATTTTAATTAGGTGAAATTATGTGGTTCAATAAAGCATGACAGCCTGCATAATGAAAGAAGAGCCCCATGTTTATGAGAGAATTATTGATGACAAAAATGTTGGCAGCATGCATGTTTTACTGAGACAGTTGAAAACCATTTTATTATCTTTTCATTCATAATTTCCTTCAACATGCTTCAGTGTGTAAACTGATAACACGACCATGTGGTGGAGGAACCTTTTACTATTTTTTATAATAATGAACAAGGCTATTTTTCTTCTTCACTTCAGAACTAAATGTTGTTGACCCTTTCATAGGCTAATGTAGAACATGGTGGAAGTAAACAGAAAAAAGCAAAAGACTATTTATCTTGAAAGGTGTTTATTCTGTGAACTGGGATAGAACACAATATTTGGAGGCAGGAGAGAGGGATTTTAAATGTAAAAAATGAAGGCTGGATTCTGATCGGCACAATAAAGTGTAATTTTTGCACTTCATAGATAATAGTTGTCTGACTATAATTTAGAACAGAACTAGAATATGTATTATACTTACTGTATTTCACCAAAATTTGATAGAAAGCTAACAAAATTTTACATGGAAAATAGACACTATCTTGAAAAAATTAGCATTTAATTTTTTAGAAAAACAATGTCAGAGCTTCTCTAAGGTTTAGGGAAGCAGCAGTGAAGGAAGGAAAGTAAGAGCTAACACATGAAATATGTCATAATATGCCAATTTTTAAACAGGAAATGAATAAAAGTCTTTGAAAACATGAGCCAGTAAAAAAGAAAGAAGAAGAAAGAAAATAATTTTATAAAGAAATATTGTAAAACACCCCATCCAAATTAATATTTTTACTAAAAAAGTCACCTTTGTGTAACATGCGTTTAGGAAGAAATAAAAAGAATAATTAATATTTCTGGATAAAACTAGCTTCATTATCTTTAATGTCATTAAGGTTCAATCAGCCTATTTATACTTCTGCTGTAAAGAACTGAAACCTTAATCCCAGGCCACCTCCAGCAAAACAAGAGGCATCTATCCTCTGTCAGTGAACTTGGAATGGATTTTAGTATTAGTACTGTCAACGTCAGCATATGGAGTAAGATGTAACAACAAAAATTCATTTGTTCCTGCAAGAAAACTGAAAAACGTGGTTGTTCTTTTGAACTATTTCAGTGGTATTTCGTACATGAACACATGCACACAGGTGTACCAACAAAGTACACTCCATTTACAGGAACTTCTGCCCAGAGCAACTTTTCATGAAAGCTTAGCTGAAAAATGTGAGGGAGGGTGGGCAGAGAAAAGAGAGAAGATTATCTTGGTAACATCTGCTTTCTGCTAAAATCAGAATGCAAAGAAAGCTGCATCCTCCAAGGTCTGATGCAGGAATTCAGGTGGTCATTTCTTAATGTGATTTAGATTCCAAGTTACTGGAGCAAAATTTTACGGGAAAAAAAAATTCTAAATATTCTGCCTCCATGGAGGCATCTATGGTGATGGAAAGACAACTACTTTCTCTGTATCCTAGGCACCAGGATATTCAACTGCTCTGCTCCTTACATTCTTGTTTTCTTAATGATTGTATTTTTCTTTAATTTGAATAGTAACATACTTCCAAGCAAATATTTGTCAAAGTTATGACATAAGACTGACTGAAAATATAATCTAGAGGGTAAGGCTGATTAATGAAATTACCATTCACAACAAAATTTTGTCATACCTTCATTTAAGATAAATGACTTTGAATAAACTATTAGTTACACTAAAATAGTGATTGTTATGACCCCTTGGTCAGACACGATGTTCACATTCTTGTCAAATTGAACAAGGAGACCAAAACACATGCCAGGGAGCTCTTATGCTTTTATCGTATAGTTGCTTTAACTCCAGCAACCAGCCCACCATTCAGACTGGAAAGGTGTCTTAAATTCTTACAATGCACTTCCTCAAGGATGGTGGCTAACACGTCCTTAATTTTGTACAGTGCCCTCCAATAAGTTCCTAACTCCCACAGCAAACTCCTCACAGGAGCTGGCTCACAAGCCACAGCACACAACCAAAGGTACTGGCTCAAAATCTCCACATTCCCAACAACAAAGTTCCATATGGAGTGTAGGGTAGAATATGATAGCTGTGGTTTGTCCATGCAAAGCAAGGGAAGAAAACAAGACAGAAAAAGGGAGACAGAGAACACAGAATATCACCAGTCCTTAGATCCTGCCTTGGTCCTGTTGCGTGGAGCTGGGACCAACAATGAAAGTGAAAGAGAGGAAAAAGAACATGAGGGGGGCTGATCTGCTCCCTTTTGCATTTTATCTGGTGCATGCCTCTTATGTGAACTAGATTTTTTGCACTCTTTTGTACCTGCATGCACAGCCAGCCCTTCTGCAGGAAATGAGCTGGGGGATGGGACTGAGCACGAGTCTCAAGGTGGAGCAGAGAGCATAGCACTGCCCCGGCTCCACAGGAGCCCTCTGGTCACACCTTTCCTAAAGCAGTACTCAGAATATTTGAGACAAAACATGCTTGGGTCTGGTCCTCTACAGTGACAGCTTCACCTGTCTAAGACTGATTAATGCATATTATTACACTTGTTACATGGATCAAAATCTTCAGACCAGACAGTCTGTTAAAACCATGGTGTTCATTCTTCAGATTTTCATGTTGAGGATACATGCCTGTCTTCGGCTCCTTTGGAGCTTGCCCATTTTTGTATTTCCAGTAGGGTATTCAGGCCCAATAAGTATAAATAGGTTGCTAAAAAGGGTTTTGCCACTGGAGAGTATTTTCTTAATTTTGTATACAGCATTTAAATCAAAACAAAAAGTCCTGACCTAAGTAGAGTAGTTAAAAGATGTTCTGCCATCACTAATTTTAATCTTATATTTAGCTACCATAAACAGTGAGCTTTTGCCAAAGAGAGTGGCTAGCATAGTTAATTGACTTGAGATTTAAAATTATAACAATAATTGTTGTGCACTTCTTGTGATTAGTTTAATTATCCCTATTTCCTCTGAAAGCCTCAACATTAATTCCCATTGACTGTAATGTTAATTACTGGCGGGGGCAGAGATGTTCAGATGCTGGCTCATGCTGCAAAGTGAAGTAATTGATAACTTAAGCAGATGGTTCTCTGCTTTAAAGAAATGAGATTTTAACCTGTCATTATTTTTCTTTTTTTTTTAAAGGAAAAATGTGCACAAAATCAAGAATAAGAACACAAAATATTCCTGATACAGGTGAGAAACGTGTTAAAAATATGTTTTCAAATACTTGGCAGGTGTTTTTGGGGTGGCAGAACAGGGCACGATTAACGGAGAATAATTTCAGCCCAGATAATTTCATCTTAACTTGCTACTCCATTACATTCCTCATATCCCTTCACAGGCATTTGTTTCTCATCCTGACCTCAGCACTGACCAGAGCGGCAGAAAGAATCTCTCAGGTTCAGCAGGGCTGCTATTGCTGAATATCCTGCTGTCTCCCAGAGGGAGAGGTGTTCATTTGAGATTTTAGAGAACAAGAGCCTTTTCATAACCTCAATTACCACAAGGTCAATCTGCAACTGAGCGTTCAAGTGGTACTTAGATTGCCTGGTAAGCAGCTGTGGCCCAAGAGCTGTGCTGAAACCAAGCTAAACTGTCGTCAGTGTCTATCTGTTAATGGCAGCAGCGAAAGAGAATCTTTCTGATAATTTGCTTTTTGAGGAACCAGGGAAGGGATTTGATTCTCAAACAAGTAAAGCCTTGTCAAGATTAAACATTCATTTGTAATTCGTAACAAATGTCTCTGTTTCCCTCCATCCTTCAGTCGTATAAACATATGTATCCATGTGTGTATATGTATACCTATGCATAGCTACATGTGCTATATACAAAGCATTTTTCTCTAGGCAACAATTTCTATATATTACAAAATTTCAAAACGATTATGCATGCGTTCTGCTAGCAATGAATTTATATTACATTTTTTTTGTGATAAATATATTTATGCTCTGACATGAGCTTCATGAATAAGAATTGAAAATTACTGTGAAGGTGAAGGCAATCTGTCAATTGATTGAGAATCCTTCAATCCCTTCAACTTTTATTCTTTCAGTAAGGTCTAACTGTAGGTCAAAGTACAGTAGGAAAAACAGAATTACAGTGTGATGAACAAAGCAATTCAACTAGATTAGAAACCAATGTTCATCTTGGCAATGCCTAAACTGGAATGTTCTAAATCAAAACCCAAAAATGAAACCAAATGCTCTAACTTAATGCCTATTACATATCATGGTAAGGCACTAAATATGTTGTAGTCACTGCAATTTGAATGATTGTGATGTATTAGAAACATACACCTTTTAAGCAATATGCCAACTCTCTTTGATCCTCCTTTAGAACTCTAAGTCCTTGCTGACAGTTAAAACCCCAACTATTATTGCACACAGGGATTGTATTCTATTATTATTACTTTTTTTTTTTTTAAAGAAAGAAAGAAACTTTCCAGTACCTCTTTTAATGAAGCCTCTATTTTGTCAAAGATTGAGCATGCAAAAAGATAGGCTTTGTACCCTCTGCTGCCTATTTGACCATAGCTTTTCCTGAAACTCAACTCAGGTTTATCTCACCTAACTTTAGTTGTACACAGAGTAAAAATCTGCACCTGAAAAATTTATCTAGAGTTCTTTTGCAGTCAGTAGAGACAAACACACTGAGACACAACTACAAGGTGATTCATCTCATCCTAAATCCAAAGCAGGGCAGATTAATCAAATTCCAGAAGTTAGGTGAGATGAGTCCCAGCTCTACTGACTTGAATAATAGTTTTGCTACATAATGTGACTCACAGCTCGCAGAGTCATGACCTCAAGATAAACTGAAGCAAACACCAGATGAAATGCTTATATAAAATAGGAATCAGTTTAAGAGAGAAGCATTTGCATCAACGCTACCAAATTTATCTGTTTCAGATTCATCAGTGATCATGAAACCAGTGATAGTTAAACTGGTTTGCAACTCCTATGCTAGATCCCTGAAAGAATTATCAGCTATGTCCATACAATATAGCCCTTGGATTTGCCTCTTCTCTTGTTTATAAATGTGTCACTCAAATAATTTCATAATCAGAACTAGTCTTTCTGTGTTAATTTTTTTTTCGGTACAAGTTATCTGTAATAATTCAAAACCTGTAGCGCAACTAGACAGTGATATTTGTACACCATAAAACTCTGCCTTTATATTGCATATACTGAATGATGGCAGGAGATTATCTCTGGGTTAAATAGTAGGTCAAAGCTGTTTGGGATAGACCTAGAAGTGAGAAAACACAGCATTGGAAATTATCTAAAAAAGCAAATATACTATGAAATGTGGAGACCCAACCTCCACAGGATGCTGTGTGCCCATAACACTAAAGATCTTTCAGGTCGTCAATAGATTTTATTTCTTTATTTGCTTTATTCTTTCAATCTTATTTTCACAGTTTAAGACATCAGCAAAACTTCTTGAGTAAAGTACTGGCCTATGCATGCATTTCAGTTTCTCATTGAGTGTGATACATTTTTCCAGTTTACTATATTTACAGTTTTAATATTTCTGGGGGTTTTTAGGGTTGGTTTTTGTTTTGTTCTTTTGGGGTTTTGGAGGGGTGGGTTTTTTTTTTTTTGTTGTTGTTTTTTTTGTTTGTTTGTTTGTTTGTTTTATTTTTCCCTCAGAGGGGAATATTGAAAAAGAGAGATTCTCTTTGGTTGTTTTTCTTGAGAACTACTTTGAAATATTTCTTCATTGAAATGAGGACAGTAGAGTTGCAGAAATAATTTTGCTCAGGGTTTCAGTTTCTGTGAAAGCTACTCAGCTTTACTAAAGAAGAATGAAGAGGGGATATTTGGCTAACAATTTTTTTTTCCCAGAAGGCAAATTACACAAGAAGATGATAATTGCACCAGCACCTTGTCTACAAATTCAGTAAAATGCTTAGCACAGCCCATCTCTGTGCTGAGTATACTGAAACCAAGTGGAACCCCTTGGCACTGCAGAAAATACTTCAGGACACCTGATTCCATTCACTGTCGTTTATCTTCCTTACTGTCGAAACTTTGTAAAACCTGGCAAAACACACACACAAGAAAGAAAAGTCACATAGGGACCTGATAATTGTCAAGGTCAAAAGGACTGTTATTCTTCTTTGAAGCTGTCAGCAAAAATAGCATTTGCAAGCTCACTTCTTTTTGTTTGGCTTTTTTTTCATCTTTACATTTTGACATTTTAAAAGCCCGTGTCTAGATTTTCAAGTGAGTTCTTTCCCCACTGGAATTAGAGCTTTAGCTATCAGTGCTGAAGGACAATTATATGTAGAGATGGTCAGTTGGATCAGTTTACTCAAGTTCTAAGTGACTGTTTTACCATGTTTCCAAAAGTATGTCATTGATTTTTTCACCCTGATGAAAGCACACTAGAACCTGAGTCTAAGTGTATGCCAGGAAAGCCCTTGGCACATGCTGAGACCTGAAAAATCTCAGAAAGTTCACATAGTCTGCCATGAATTCTTATTCTGTAACATGCCTGGC
This sequence comes from Lichenostomus cassidix, assembly GCF_008360975.1. Classification (NCBI taxonomy): domain Eukaryota; kingdom Metazoa; phylum Chordata; class Aves; order Passeriformes; family Meliphagidae; genus Lichenostomus; species Lichenostomus cassidix. The sequence goes on from NC_139479.1 coordinate 36,328,646, forward strand.
AACCTCTGTGTTAATTAAAGTGATCATCCCTGTAAACTTGATTTTTACACTGACTCCTGAACTGGTGATGTATATTTTCTCATTTTGACACTCTTGTTTAGTTGATGGCTAAACATATTGGCTTTGACATTTTCATAACTCTAGAGAACACACAGTTCATCTACTCACAATTGGCAGTCTATGTCTTTCTGTTCCAGGTACAAATTAAAAAAACAAAACAACTAAACTTCCTTTTGGACAGTGGTACATTTAATGTTCTGCAATTATGAGACTCAAGTCTATTCCTAAATTCTCAAAAATGTATTCTGATTTAAAGAAATTCTAGACAGTGAGGTAGACCCTCTAGCAAGTATAATAACCAGCAGTTTATAGAAAAAAAGTTGTTTTCAAGGTAGCTCTACTAGTGTCCTCTGGCAGCTGTGTTGAGCAAACTTGAGTCTAGAGATTATGGGGACAATGCAGAACAGCAGTATACCCATGCTGTCAAGCCACTCTGTGATCAATTCCATTTGCAGCCATTCCTGTATTCACGCTGTAACTTCCTACTTTTATTCTTTCTAATTATTCTGTATAAATTGAATTAAATTTGAAAGGATGAAATATCCCATCTGAATCTACTGCATAGTTTATGCTACATGCTATTGCATACTCTAGTGTTTCAGAGGCACTCGTTTAAATTCCCCCAGTGAGAAGAGGAAATTAGATATAATTTCTCATGTATGAATGACAGTTTCGCTATTATTGCCTTCTTAGGAGATAGTGATGACACCACAGCTGGCATTTGTTTCTTGCACACTGTGTGGTTTAGCAGGCTTGTTCCAGGAACATCTACTAGAGCAAGTACGTGGGAGATAGGAAGATAAATATTCAGTTTGTAGTCCCTTAGGGACCTTTAGCATAAGGTAATCTATCAAGTTTTGTAAGCACTGGCAAGACTTCTGGACATGTCAAGAAATATACTTTTTGAATGCTTGGAAAATTCTAATACCAAGGACCTAAAGCCTTTAAGTACACAATAAGTAGCAATCAAGTATATATTTTGATCATCTGAAATTTGCACTGTGTTTCATTACCAGATGCCTGTGATGTATGATAAACCCACCCATCACATCCTCTGAGTATCAGCTCCTTGCTCATTAGGTAGGTATAATAACAACACATTATCTGTGGAATATTCACAAAATCACAGAATCAGAGAATAAGCTGAGTTGGAAGGGACCCGCAAGGATCATCGAGTCCAGCTCCTGCACAGGACCATCCCCAAGACACACCATGTGCTCCAGAGCATTGTCCAAACACTTGCTGAACTCTGTCAGGCTGGTGCTGTGACCTCTGTCCTGGGGAACCTCTTCCAGTGCCTAACCACCCTCTGGGGGAAGAACCTTTTCCTAATATCCAACCTAAACCCCCCAGAACAACTTCAGGCCATTCCCTTGGGTCCTGTCACTGTCACCACAGAGAAGAGATCAGTGCCTAGCCCTGTACTTCCCTTCACAAGGAAATTGTAACTGCAGTGAGGTCTCCCCTCAGTCTCCTTCAGGCTGAACAGACCAAGTGACCTCAGCCACTCGTCATACAGTTTCTCCCCATATAGCTCCTCCTCTTCACCACCTTTGTTGCCCTCTTTTGGACACTCTCTAATGGCTTAATATCTTATCTTGTGGCACCCAAACTGCACATAATATTCAAGGTGAGGCTGCCCCAGCCCAGAGCAGAGCAGGACAATCCCCTCCCTTGCCCAGCTGGCAATACTGTGCCTGATCCCCCCAGGACACACTTGGCCCTCCTGACTTCCAGGGCACTGCTGACTCTTGTTCATCTTGCCATCAACCAGGGTCCCCTGGTCCCTTTCCATAGAACGGCTTTCCAGTATCTCATTCCCTAGTCTGCCCTCTGTACATCCAGGGTTGCCCCATCCAAGGTGCAGAATCCGGCATTTTCCCACATTGAACTTCCTATGGCTGCTGATTACCCAGCCCTCTAATTTATCGAGGACTCTCTGCAGGACCTCCCTGCCTTTGAGGGAGTCAACAGCTCCTCCCAGTTTTGTATTGTTTCCAGACTTGTTTCATATTCAGTTACCACTGTTGTGGAGATAGGCAGAAAACAATCCTACAAGTATCTCTAATAGAAAGCCAGAGTCATAAAGGATGTTGGACATTGCAAATTAAATAGTCATATAAAAATAATGCTTAAATTTTATTTTTCTAAATATTTTCAAGTTCTTTACAAGCAATTGCATCCCATCTATACCACAATTCTTTTCTGATATAACATATATGATTTTGCTTTTTAAAAGATGTGCATTTTTATACTCACTAAATAAAGAGAAAACATATTTTCTTTCTGGAACAACTTATTGTGTCAGGTTAACCACCATAACCTATGCAGTCAAATTAAACCCTTGCTACCTGAGGGATGACATCTAAGATGGAGTAAGTACCATTATAATTTAACTGGCAAATGTTTTATTTTTTTAATTGTCTAGTACTAACTCATTCCCACCTGATTATGGTAAAAGAGACACACTGTGTTTTGTTTATTTTTATGAGGTGGCATAGCAGTGATTTGTTCAAAATTGCAACATCCCAGAGCTATCTTGTGAGTGTCTATGTGGCCCTTGGTAATTTTTGCAATGGCTTTTGTTTGCCCCATTTGTTTAACTTCAATTGTAATTTCTCCTCCAGGTGTTGTCACTTTTCCAGTGAATAGCCAGGACTAAGGTTTTACTTTGTCTGTGTTTTAGAAATTGGTGGAAGTTTTACAATATGCAAGGAGACTAAGCATTTGGATACAGTACATTGGCTAGGTGCTTGCTAATTCTTGTTTTCTGGAGCACTTCAGATGTAGCCATCTTAGCATTTTTGCAAGCAGTAGGAAAAGCAGGAAATAAAACCATAACACTATATATGTGTGTGTGTATATAGATATGTAGAGCTGACCTTGGAAACTAAGTAACAGGATAAAAATAATAATTAAAACTATTGTTAGTAGTAATAGTAAAAAAATAACAATTATGAAAAAAGTGGTAATGAGAACACTCTAATGAGAATCCAGATTATAACAATGTGCAACAGTATAGTATAATTCAAAGGTATTTTTCTATCCTTAAACTGTCTCTACATCTTTTTCTTCAGCAAGTATAAAAGGAAAAAAAACAATACTCCTCGATTCTACCTTCTAGACTTCTTACCTCAGGGTAAAAAGGAAAGATTAAGAATTTAACTTACTTAAGTAGAGTATATTTGTGGTTTTGTACATGTATCTGTAAGACAAAGAAAAGTGGGGTTCTTTTGTTTTACTGCTCCACTGAAATAAAAACAAAATAGAAGTTCACTGATGTCTTAACATCCCTGTCTATAAGGAAAAGAAAATGAAATACATTTCGTAGTACCATTTGAAGCACCAAAGTGAAAGAGCTTTATTCTCTCCATTTTATTTCTCTAAATTCATTCCTTTTAAGAAAAAAATAATAAAGAAGTTAAAAATTCAAAATTTCAGGAATTTATAGCTGCTGAAATTTTATTTTTCTGCTTCACAATATAATTGTTCTATGACAACACAAAGTACTAAATTCCTAAAAATTAAAGTAGTTACATTAAACCTCAACTTTGTACAAGTGAAAGTAGTTATACTGTGCTCAAGGTGATGACAAGTAGCCTTCATTTCCTGTTAAACATTTCCTTTGGAATTGACTTTCTTTCTATTATTTTTTTCTTTATTCATTCTTTTTTTCTCGAGGCAGGTTTGGATTTTGGTGCACATTGCTTCTTTATTTTGGAGTACATAGTTTAAAGTATCATAAACCAGAATGTATAGTCTGACACACTATTACTCCCATATGGTGTCATGATTGTCATCTCTTAGAAGGGACATTTTCACTACAGAAAGATTAGGAAAGTACTTGTCTATAGTAACATATCTGTTGTTTTACCGTGTTGGACTGAGAAGAACAAGAGTTAAATTATCTGTGTAGAAACAGGATGATTTGTTGCTATAAAGTCCTTAGGTCAGGTTCCTCATTGAGGGGAGCTGCAGCAACTTGTCTCATATACAGTAATGACTCTAGAGCAACTATTTTATTGCCTAGAAGAGTGAACAATGAGGCCTCTGGGAGCCAACTCAGCCTGGCCTTAGCTCACTAATAGAGCTGAGAACAGCTTAATTTAGTGCAATCATAATTTGCATGATTTTTCTTGTCCAACTTCTATTATATAAAATTCTCCTATGAAAGAGCTTGCAAAAACCCCAATGGACAGGGCAAAATGAGAGACAGAGGGCACATCTAATTTCCTTGAAGTTTTAGAAGCAATCTATTTTATGTAAAAGAAAATGTGGTTTGTCCTAGTTGTTCTTATAGCTGTGAAAATTCTAGATCCCAAACAGGTATAAGATTTTAAATGAAATCTTTAATGAGTGAGAGACCTATGTGACAATTTTAATTAACATTACAGTCATTTTCCACTGCTCACGTTCCTTGAAAACGTACAATTTGTAGTTTCCCTGCTAGATCAGTTCTAATCCATAGCTCAGAATTGTTTGGTCATCACTATGAAAAAACCTGGCTACTTCAGCAGCTTTAGAAACAAGACACCATGATACAGCAAACCTCCACCATCCTTAAGGTGTTAAGAACAGAACCAAACATTTCAGGGAGACAAATACTAGGTAGGCATAGGTGCAATGGCAAAGAAAAAGTTTTGCTAATCATGAGCACTGAGTGAATTACCTTTCTTATTAATTAGACATGTTTCTGGTGTAGTAAATTGATATAAATGGGTGAGTAAGCAGCTGTGAGGAGGTCCCAAATTAGCATGAAAGATATCAACTATTTATGCAACTATATTTTTCCTATTAAGCTAACAACCAGCTAGACCATGTGGCCACATTTCAGATTAATTTATAGAGGTGTAAATCTCAGATAACACTGTTGTAAATCTAGAGTAATTCCAGTGAGCACAATGAACTTACTCACAGCTTGCATTAGTGTAATTGGAATTGGAATATGGTCTGTAGAGCAATAAGGCACCAAGTATGTGGCAAAATTCACTTTGCTGGAGAAAAGCCTCTTAAGTTTTCCACTGAAATTTACTTCAGAGGCCAAATAAGAGTAGAGCTGTCTGCCTAATCCCAGGATGGACTAAGTAAATTTATACTGCGTTCTTTTCACAGAGCTGTTCATTGTTAATGGCAAATTCACTTGTGTGTGCTTCTAGGAGACTGCCTAATTCATACGCCATTTAAAACAGAACCACTGCTGATAGCTGTAATTAGTTACATAGCAACCCTTCCTCCTGCTGCTGCAAGAGTGAGGCTGCTAGTACAACTTCTATAACAGGCATGTACCAATTAGTAAAGCTTGAAACTAGTCCAGTGATATTGTAATGAAAGAATAACAGTTGAGAAACGGAGTTTACTTTTTTTGTTTGATCTTGGAGGTATTACATTTGCAATTTGTTTGCAAAGACCAACTTAAAGAAAAATAGTTGTATCTCATTTTGGTCCTTCTAGCTTGTGCTGTAAATACACTTTCATAACGTTACAGTTACGGAAAAATGCTCAATGACAGAATAATGGTCTAGTACAGGAGATTAATTTGTAAACATTTATCAAGTCCAGTATCCTACTTTATTCTTTCTAATCTTCAAAAGATTTATTCTCAAACAGAAGAAAAAAAATCGGATATTTTAGTAGGTAGGTGTTTACAAGATCAGAAATCTAATCAATGTTGTTGGGTTTTTTTTCCTCTTTCTGTATGACTATAAAGGTAATTTACTTGTCAGTTGAGGAGGGATAAAATGAAGTATTCCCATATATTTCTCAAGCAGAAAGTCTCTGTTTCTTCAGTAAGGAAATGTTTTGTTTTGCTGATCCTTTGAGTTGCTTTCTATTCACTTGCTAAATTCTACATGGCTTTTGCACATATTTGACTTATATTTTTGCACCTGTCTACAATTTAGTGTTCATATACACTTAACATTTGCTCTGTGTTTTGCAACCTCAATTTTCAGTGTTTTCTCCAAGTGATAACTAGGAAATGAAATTTATAAATGAAAAAATAGACTGAGTCTTTTAGGCTACATTTCTGACTTCATCTGCAAAATCTTTTCTGACTACTTTTGACACAAACTCTAGCCAATAGAACTTTTGCATACAAATTTCAACTATCTTGAAGAGCTAGTTGAACAAGTGAACAAGTCCTTCTAAAGAAAGCTTCTGCATTTGATCTAATTAAATACTCTTGCAGTTGATCCTAGAGTTGACAGGGAATGGATGCTTTGAAGGTTTTCAGACAGACCTCATGTACTCAGAAGGTGCCTATTTCAGGCATCTGTCAGATGACAGACATCTCTCCATGGTCCTTAACTAGATAATTCTAAAGTAATCCCTCCAGAATCATGTGTAGAATGGGGACTTGGTCCTCAGAAAAGCTGCTTTGCTTTTCTTTGCTTATTTTCTACTAGCAAGTTGCATTATTTTCTACTATAAACAAAATGCAGCTCTCTCCCCTACTGATTAAAAGTGCATCTAAAAAATCCAGTACATATACATAAAACTTTCTCTGGGAACAATTATTACAAATGATGCAATGTATGGAGCTGAAACTTATTGTGTCTAACTCACCACATATCAAGGTCTAAGAAGAAAGTTTTTACTGAACAGAGACAATAAGCTTGTGGTAAAATGTGGGTCAGCCTGTGAATTGTCTAATCCCCTATGGAACTTCCTTGTCATCAGTAAGTCAGAAGAATGAAGCTAGCATGATTTTACTCAATTGTAGAGTTTTTGTTTGGTTTGTTTTGTAAGATTTTCCTTTACCTGATGTACCTCTTACAATTTAGGAGATATAATTTATATTTGAAAGAATGCTACTGAGCAGAGCCATGAGTGTTTTGTGGGATGTGCATCAAGGTATTATTTGTGAAAAACACTTGAAAGGTCCTTTGCCAATGCAGGTCATAACTGAGCTAGCACATTTCTTTGTACTTTTTGTTAAAAATAAGGTGTTATCCCAGGGAACATAGTGGTTACACAAACCAGCTTCCCCTTCCTCTATCTCCACTCTCCCCTTCACCCCTCACAAAAAAACCCACAACAAAACAACACAACAACAAAAAAAAACCCAAAACCAAACAAAAAAACCAAACCCCTCCCCCCCAAAAAAAAACCAACCCAAACCAAACCAAAACAAACAACCCACTTGCATGTACTAAAACCCGGAATTCTAAAACTGTCATGACAAAAAGGTGATATATTTCCCAAATCCCAGGCAGCTGACATTGGGGTCACTCTCTTTAATCATGGAAAGAGTGGGGAGTGGTTCCCACCTGGAGAGAAAAAGGAAATAGCATTCCTGTCATCCCAGATTGTTTAGGCATGTTGCTGATACAGCAATGTTATTGACAAGCAGCAGCTGTGGAGGGGGCTCTCGTTATTCCTGTATCTCCACTTGCAAAAAATTCGTCAAAGACAGTGTTGGGATTTTATGGAACCAAAAATCTGATAAAAATTGACTGATCTTGCTTAACATATGAAAGAGCTGTCCTTTAAATGGCAAGCATTTTCTTTCTAAATTATGTAAATCAGTATGTTTTTACTCTACAGATGAAAAAGAGTAGGAAAGTTTCCTACAGAAATAATCAGATTTTGAAATGCCTTAGCTTCCTGCAAGCACTTTAGAAAAAACAAACAACTACCCTTACACTTGCAAAAACCTGTAGCCTGTACAGAGAACTGTGGCTACCACAAAGAAATTATATCACTACCATAAGAAATAAAAAAAATTGACAGCTATAACTACATAGAATGCATGCTGAAGCTGATGAATGGCAGAGCACAGACAATTTTGGAAGCTCAGGTACAGATAAATTCTGTTCAATCAGTGAAATGAAGAATTTGCCACATTGATGAGAACAGCACAAGAATCTGAAGAGACTAAAACAGAAGGAATAAAACTTGAATTCTCTGAGAAGCAAACTCTGAGAGGATCAAACATGATAGATGGCAAAGGAGGAACAATCATGACTTGCTGTCAGGGAAATTGCTTTAGTTTTGTTTTATTGTGTTTGCTACTTTATTTTGTACTTTCATTTCAAGGGCAGAAAATGGGGGGGAAAAATTTAAATTCAGGATAGTTTGGGGAATTTTATGCTGCTTGTTAATGAACTTTTTATTACTGCTTAACCCTATTCTATCTCTTGGCCAGCTCTTAAAAATTCTACTCTACCAGAAATTTTGTATAGTAACTGTTTAAAAATTCTGAATGTTCATAGAGATTTTGTTTACATTAATATATCAGTGCTAAAATATTCTAGAAATAAGTACATACCCCGTGGCAATAAACTTCAAGAATGTTTGGCTGCTAAAAATGAGATTTAATGTTCAATGTATGTACAATCTGTACCTTTTTCAAGGGCCTATCCAAATTGGGTGGTTTTCCACAGTGCCTTGTATTCCAAAAAAAGTTAAACACAGGAAAAACACTTTAAGTAATATTTTAAAATGGTTAAATAAAACTTTCTCAGCTGACTTGGTTTCATTTTGGTGTTCTTCTTGTTTTCCTATGCAAAGTGAAAATATTGGATCAAAGGTAGCCTGAATATCTCACATAGGATATTTAGTCAAGGCTTTCCTCTGAAACCACATCATTGAGGAAGTGAGAAGAGACTGATCAGAACAGGTTTAGGAGAGCTAAAAATGAACAGCAAGTAAAACCATTTGTTTAATTAAAAATAGGCTCTCAGTATTTCTCTATTAAAAAAACCAAAACAAGTAAACTGGGCATTCACTGTTATATTTGTGTGAAGTTACATTTAAATAATAAAAATATTTTAACCACAAAGTGTCAGACAAATTTAGTAACAATTAGTGCTACAAGTCGTGTAGGATGAAAAATCTGTTATGGATATTAAAAAAAGGGCACTAATGACTTTTCCATGTGAATTAAGATATTTGCAGAGAAAATATATGGTAAGAACAGCTGATGGTTTATTTATGAAAACATTATAAATATATGTCCTTTTCATATACTGCTTTCTCATTCACTTCCACTGTTTTTTTTTAACGTTGCTTTCTTTGTGTGTTTATTCATTTTTTAAAGAAATATAAGCTGGTAAACAGATAACCTTATTGTAACAGCAACATCTTGAGTGGGGGTGGGAAGCAACCCCAACCTCCTCTGTGCACAGTCAGCATGAGTCCATAAGGACAAATGGTTTTACTTATTCACATGCTAGTAAAATCCCCCCTGCAGAGCCAGGTTTAGCAGGGTCTAATTTTTGTGTTTTATTTTTGTTTCCCACAGATGTTGAAGATGTTAGAATGAGAAGGGCCTGTCCTAGTGGGAATTTTAGACAGGCTTTTCTCTGTAAACTGTAGTATTAAAACATAAAAAAGAGCAAGATGGTTTGGGATATTTACAGGGGGAAAAAAAAGCAGCAGAAAAGAAGCTTTTTCTCTAAAAAAAAAAATTACTTGGTTAGTAATAATGATAAATAATTATATTAGTGTCAAAATCATACACTTTTTCTTCACTTCCTCCTTTTCATTTACATGGATAAAATCAGCCACCAACTTGGAGATGTTTGCATGTTCAGTGCACTTCAGATTTTTCAAATGTCACTGTCTGCATCTGAGCCTTTCATGACCACCTCCCTTTGTATTAAATGGAGATAAAAGGACTAAGAGTATAATTCTTTAGGGTGACTTTATATATTTACTTTAGGACAAGAGTAGTCTTACCCTATGAGTCTCACAGTTTTTGACGTTATACTGTCAGCAGTGCAGTTGAGTTGCTAAGGCATGGATATCTGCATTCTAACTTCTGGGTTTGAGAAGACAAATCCTGCCCTTGACATTCACCTTCTGGTCACAAAGAATGAGTTGCCTCAATCCATAAAAACAATCCAGTCAGATGAAAAAGAAAGACAGCAAAATAGAAAGGCAATACTAGACCAATTCAAAGGAAGGTAATACCCATCAAAGCAGAGATGGTCACAGAAACATCTCTCTGAGTCACCAAAATATATCAACTATCTAACATGGAAAAGAAGCAATCACAGCAGTCTTCACAGGAGAACATACACACAGTAAGAGAACAACTTGAAAGAGTATCAGATAATGGAAGACAGATGCTTTTTCCAGAACTGCAAAAAATGAAAACCTATGATCCCATTTTTTCTAGGGTGCTAAAAAAAAAAAAAAATAGAGGAAAAGGAGAAAAATAATGGAAAAATTGTTAAAATAAGAAAAATCTCAAATTACCTAAAATTTGCAGGCTTCTATGACATGAGACCTGATGACATGCATGCCAGGACCCTGAGGAAATTGGCAGATTTAGTTGCCAAAGTGCTCTCCATCATATTTGAAAAGTCATGGAAGCCAAGTGACCTCCCTGTTTAGTGGAGAAAAGGGAAATATCACATACATTTTTAAAAAGGGGGGCCCTGGGAACTAACTACCACTCAGGTTCACCTCAGTACTGGCAAGATCTTCCAGGACTTTATATTGAAACATGTGGAAGACAGAGAGGTGATTCGAGACAGACAACATGGCTTCATCAAGCAAAAATCATGCCTGACTAAACTAATGGCCTTCTCTGAAAGAATGACTGCATCAGTGGACAAAGCTATCAACATAATTTCCTTGGAGTTCTGTAAAGCCTTTTATATGGTCCCACACTACATTCTTACCTCCCAACAGGAGAGGTACAGGTTTGAGGAATGGACTCATAGAATGAATGAGTCATTTGCTGGATAGTCCTGGTCATGTCCAAAGAGTTACAGTTAGTGACTCTAGGACAAAATAGAAACCAGCTCTGGGGTCATCAGTACAAGACAGACATGTATCTGTTGGAGTGGATAAAAAGGAGGGCCTTGAAAATCATGAGGGCTTTCTCATGCAGAGAGCCTGACAAAGTTGGAGGTTGCTCTGGCTGGAAAAAAGAAGGCTTCAGGGAAGCCTTCTGTGTATAAGGGGACTTGTAAGAAAGCTGGAGACTTTTTACCAAGCGTGTTGCTGGGGGACAATGGGGAATGGTTTCAACTGAAAGAGAACAGATTAGACATAAAAAAGACATTTTTTACAAGGATGGCAATAAAGTAGAAGTGGTTGTCCAGAAAAGTTGTGGATGCCCCTTCCCTGGAAGTGTTCAAAGCCAGGTTGGATGGGGCTTCAAGAAATCTGGTCCAGTGGAAGATGTTCCTGCCCATGACAAAGAGTTGAACTAGAAGATTTTTGAAAGGTCCCTTCCAACCTCAGAAATTATACAATTCTGTGATAACTTCTGGGGTTGAAAGTCTCTGTTAGAAAGACAAATACTCCTTAGTTCCGATTGATGTAACTCCTTTCCTAAAAATTCCCTATTATTGGAAGTAAAGTTCATGTTTTCTTCATATTCAAAAACATGATCCTCAGAAATGTTTAGAGCTAAAGCAGACATTTCCAACATTTTCTTTTTTTCAGTCTCCTCTTATTATGACATTGGTTTCAGAATAATTTCTTTTTTTTTCTACTTTAAGGTCTCAATTAATTTTATTTAGTTTCATAAGTATTTAGAGTCTCTGCAAGATTCAGACATTATCAACTCTTACAGCCAAGTGATTAAGGATACGTAGAGGAATCAGAATAAGAATAAAAGTAAGGAGAAAAATATGAAAATATAGATGTATTATATTCCACTGTTGAATTGTTTTCACTCCAACATCTGAAAAATGAGTTCAATTTGCTGGTTTGCTCTGGGAACTTAAGGTCATGTCAACAACACAAATACGTGTAAACACACAAAGATAGGTTTTGTTGCTTTTGCAATATTGTAGAAGTGAAAATCAGCTGAAATATACAGGTATGTGTTTAGTTCATTATTTTCAAACAGATAAGCACCACAAAATATGTTGATTATTAGGAGGGGCTGGGGTGAGGGATGGAGATGGAACCAAGAAAGATAGGATAACCAAAATCCTAACACGAAAAACATACAAATAATGAGGCCTTTAGCTTTACACTGGAAGATGTCAAGCATAAACTTTGATTTGAATAAAAAGTATAAGTCAAACAGAGCTTCAGACAGTTCTGCTTTCCCTGGGTCAAACCCAGATCCTGCAAGAGAAGGAATAATGAAAAGCTATCTCAGTCAGAATGAATTATGGGGAAAAGTCAAGTGAAGAAGGAATTGAACTTCCATTGACTTTGAAAACGGTTAGAGAAAACATTTCTGCCCATGTCTTTTTCTCATTGTGCTTGTTATCACAGAAGACCTTCAGCAACAGAACTCACTGCAGAGAAGTAAGACAGTTGTTTTTCTTGTGTCAGAGCAGCAGCAATGAAGACAGCTGAGCTAATCAGGCACATCTTAACATTTGAGCAAGAACAAAGAATTTGCTCCAACAGTGAAGTCCTGAATCTGGTTTGACAACTCACAGTTACATCCAGATGACAGAATTTGACCATGATCTAAACTTTATAGAGATTTCTGGAAGTGCTTGGAATTCTCTAATTTAACACCGGGACCGTTTCTCAGTTTGACTTTAGTGATATTCAAGAAAACACATCTCTGTTGAACTGTTTGTCTCTTGTTGTCTCACATTGAGACCATACTGGATGACTCACTGGTTTGGTTAATGAACAAAAAATATTTTTAATTACTTTTGCTTGAATAGTATGAAGTTGTTTATATTTATCGCCTTCATTAAAGAAGAAATATTTTCATTAACTAAAAATTAAACTATTGTCTGTCATTCTTAGAAACTAAACCCAAGTATATGAAAGATTTAGAAAGACTGTGGATTTGCTTCAGATTCTGGAATACCTTTATTTAGGAATATTGTTCTGTTTTCCCCCTGTGATTAAGAAGTCTCTTCTGATTCACAATTGACATTTTCATAGATAACACTTTGACTACCAACTTCTAGTATGTTCTGGCTGACTTCATTTTTTTACTCTTGGAACTACATTTTAAAAATATAGTCATTCAGCTGTTAACAAAAGCAGAGAAAACATACAAATTTGTAATATGTGGTTGAAGAGAGATGATGTGACATTTGTGTTCAAGCACTACTTTTCTTAATTGTTTATACACACACAGAGACTACCAACAATCAACAACTAACAGAGAAAATAACTCTTCTTTATGTGTGAAGTTTATCCACATCATTTTAGACCAGAATAGAATATGACATAGGACATAGAATACAATCTTAATATGTTGTGGATGATATTAGACATTAAAGAAGTTTACTCAGATATCACTGGGTTTGATCTGTGCTTCAGTGGCTACACTGTTGGATAAGAGGCAACCAATGCCAGAGTCTAATTTGTGAATCTAATAGCTTTTACCCAACTTTTTGAATGTTTTTTCTTTTCTTTTTTTGGCAGATATTTTTTGTAATTATTTCGATATCTTTTCATAGCAAATTTCTGAGTAAAGGAACAATCAAAAATTGTTTTAATTGTAACAGGAAAATTAGAGAATTTTCTTTCCTGCTTTTCAGAGCTTTCACTGGATCAGCTTAGTTTTTTGATTTCACTTAATCTAAGAAACCAACAACATAAAACAGTAGTCTCTCCTAGTCTATGTCAACTGATATCCACATCCTAAAAAAAATTTAATTAACATAAAATTATTCCAGTTTGGTACATGGATATTGATATTGGTTAAATATATATATTGTGATTGATTTTTTGATACTGAATTCAAATAATCATTCAGGAAGTGATTTCTTGGGAAAATCTGTGGGAAAAAACTAAACCTTTTTTATTTTTTTAATTACTTACCAACACACTGATATAGCATAATGTAGAAAACATACTAGCAACCTGCCATAAGAACAGCTTACCAATCGAAAGCAACAGAGATATATGCATAGTATCTTATGAAAAAAAAAGTGAAGAAAATTGGGATATGAAGAATGTGTAGAAGAAATTGAATCCCCTTTTTTTGTTGTTTCTTGAGGAAAGAGGAAGATTTGATTCATATCACAATAAGGAACACAGAAGGAAACTCTTCATGCTGCAGGTGATAACATTTTGAAAAACTGCTCAATTTATACAAAGAAAAATCCCAGTCTTGAGGGTAAAACCTGATCAAGCACTGTTTCTTGAATGCAGCTGAGTATCACCTTGTATTCTCCATAATTATGTTTTCATGGATAGACTAACAGAATCATGAATATACACATTAATGTGCTCACATCTTATTTGTGTTAAATCATTAGTTAATTTAAATGCACATAATTTTTAAAGTTTATATACCTATGATGATTTATAATCTAAAGATCTGAGCTGCTATTCATAATTCAGTCTTAAAAAACACACAGGTATTTATTCCTGGCACTGTTTAACATCTATCTTGGTGGCATGGACTGTGGGAAGGAGTGCACCCCCAGCAAGTTTGCAGATGACTCCAAGCTGTGTGGTGCACTCTGAAGGGACACACTGGAGGGAAAGGATTCCATCGAGAGAGACCTTGACAGGCTTGAGAGGTGGACCTGTGTGAACCTCACATCTTTTAACAAGGCCAAGTGCAAGGTCCTACATGTGGTTCAGGGCAATCCCAAGCACAGACACAGTCTGGGTGGAGAATAGATTTAGAACAATGCTGGGGAGAAGGAATTTGGGTTGGTGGTGGGAAAGAAGTTCAACATAACCCAGCACTGTGTGCTTGCAGCCCAGAAAGCTAAACATATCCTAGGCTGCAGAAGCAGGTCCAGCAAGTTGGAGGAGGTGATCCTCCAGCCCTGTGCTCTGTGCTGGTGAGACCCCACTAGGAGTCCCCAGCATGAGAAGGACATGAACCTGTTGGAGTGAGTCCCAAGGAGGGCCATGAAGATGGTCAGAGAGCTGGAGTATCTCTGCTATGGAGGCTGAAAGAGTTGAAGTTTTTCAGCCTGGAAAAGGAAAGGGTTTGGGGAAACCCTCCAGTACCTAAAGGGGGCTGACAAGAGAATTGGAGAGTCACTACATATGTATATATAAATTCAGCTACATGAAAAAATGTAATGAACATCATGATGAAAGAAAGAATTTCATCCTTTTCCCCAACGAGTCAGGGAACGCTTTCTTGGGAAAGCAGCCTGTGACACTCGAGTCAGCAGGGAAATAAACTTCCTGCCTGCTGTAGAGCATTGTCTCTCCAGCATCCTACATCAAATATTTAAAGTCAAGGAGTCAGAAAGAAACTACAACACTGACACTGATAATATTGAAACAGCACAATGAAAGACATGGCAATATTTAAGGAAGAAAGCTAAGCATTATGCTTCAGTCATACCTGCAGAAAAATGGCAGCAATGTTCAATAAACATTGTGTTTAGAAAGAAGCAGGTTGATACATTTTTATCTCAAAAGAATGATAAAGTGCTTTCTAGTCCATTATGAATGAAAAGAATAAAGCATCCCAAACAGCACCATTGTTATTTCTAGTAGGATTCCCTAAGGGTTGGTACCAGCCAATAATAGTCACCATTCCCTTCAGTTCTCTGAAAGTAAATTTAATAAAAAAACACTCTTGACAAAATTTGCACAATGACACAAATATTGGCAACATGGTAAACTAAAGAGCAAAACAAAGCAATCCAACAGAGTTATTGAAAGTACTTAATAACTCTGGCCCATTCAAAGAAATGGCTTTAGCACAGCTAAATGCATAAGTAATGTTTGTAAGGAATGAGCAACAGCTTCTGGAAAAAATAATTGAGAGCTATCCAGTGCAAAAAAACCAACCTTAGCTCCTATGATAAACCAGTGACAAAAAGGTTTATTTTGATCTTTTGCTTCGTAAGTAAGAATAATAAGGAAATACTGCTGAAATAGATAACAAGATATGGAAGTCATTATTGTAAGCATATTTTAAAAGGGATATTGAAAAGGCTTATATGAATAAAAAAGAAAAAAAAACCTCAAAATTTAACAATAATTATTCCAAAGAGGAAAAAGAATGTGTTTCAGTCAAAGACTTCACAAGCCTAATCCATTTAATTTATGTATGTCAGCAGAAAATATAGATGATAGAAAATGTAAGGATAACTGATTTTTCAAGTTGTGCAACAAAGTTTCAGCAGCTAAGATGGATTCTTCAGCTTCTGACATTCTCAGTTCAGAACTGAATAGTTTGAAATGTATATTGTGGCTGAATATAAGCTACTGAACACCTGCAAGGCTGAGGATATACCAACAACCTCTGGTCCCCTCCAAATTGAAAGTATGGGTCTGAAGGGCCCTAATCCCTCTGATCCCAACTCAAAATATTTGCTGTAAATTTGATGCAAAAAGTAAAAATATAATGTACCATATAACTGCCTCACTAGTTATTTGCATTGAATAGCCTTTATTGCAGGTTAACAAAATGTGCTTTATAAAAGATTAATTATGGGAGCCGAGTAATTGCTTTGTCTCTGTCATTATTAAGACCATTCTTTTAATGAAATTTTCTTGAAATAAAAAAAATCCACAGAACTACTCAGCCACTCAATCTTTTATCTTGTCCTCTTGTTCCAGAAACTAGCATTTTTTCTCCTCATTTTAGATGTTATTATTTGAATGTATTTCATACAGGGGTTTTTTAATTATTATTATTTGGTAGTTTCTTCCAACTTTGAATCTGTTCCTTTTTTCCTTTTTTAATTAAAATGATTTATTAGCATCTGTAGGCTTGGGAACTTATTTACTAAATATTTATCCTCTGAAACAGGTTCTAGAACTTATCTTTACATTTCAGAAATAAGTATTACAAATTGCAGTATATTAAGCTTGTCTTTTATGGAAAGAATTAATCTGACAAGGGTATTGTACTCTGAAAATGTGCATGGATCCAAATATGGAAACTATCCATCATAATATGAAGACACTCAATTCTCTTACATTCTTAAAAGCTGGAAAAAGAGATGCAACTGGTTGTGAAGTATCGTGTGTTTTACCAGAGCCTGAAATTCCTTTTGAAACATATAAATTAATAGGTTTGTGAGATGAAGTGATGGTTTATATATATTTCTAAGTGGCAGTGTTTCCTTCTTCATCACATTTTAAGTGGAAGTAGTGTCTACTATGATTTCTTCTAAGTGTTCTCAGTAGATGCACAAGGGATCAGTTTTCTCATATGATTTCAGATTTGGACTTTTTTCAGTGTCACCAGACTCAAAGTCAGTTGTAGGAATGACACAGATATGGAAACACTCATCCTCTCTGAGACACTGCCATTTAAATGTACAGGGCTGAAAGCAGTGAAGGAACTTGTTTGGGAAAACTCAGGATCTTTAAAGAACTAAACAATAAGCAGTGAGGTTACAAGCCACATAGCTCAGCACAGACACCTGCATTTAATGTAAATTCTTGATTTCAATCTAGCCTTATATTATTTGAGGTGCATCAAACCTCTGTTTCTACTGGAAACTGGCTGAAATGGGAGGTTTAGATGCAAAACCCTGGATTATACTGTTAATAAGAAACTTTTCCCAACCTACTTTAAGAATTTGTCTCATAAACTTTTCTAATTAGGCATATGTCTCTATGTCCTCTGCTTAAGCTCTAACCTTCTTCATGTCTTCAATCACTTAAATGTTGTCTTGCTTCCTCATCCCAAATCTGGACACTAGATTCAATGAGGAAACACAAGAGCCATGAGTTCCTAATACACAGAGGAAGGAGTTACAAGATAACATTCCATACAAAGTTTCTCACTTTATTTAGTTATGTGGCACTAAAAAATGAATTATTCTTATGAAAATGCTAGGAAGAAATGTTCTTAAATTAAAAAGTTATGACTGACAAATAAATATAATTCTAAATTAAAACAGATTCTTCAGTCACACCAGATGCATGTGTTGACTGGTTTTGAGGGAAACTTGACATGCTGAGACACCCCAGCATGAATGCTTTCTCTGTGTCTTTAACCAGATTTTGTATGAATATAAATCTCAGTCTACCACATAGATTGGGGTGTAAAGTATATGACACACAGAAGTACATTGCATACAGCAGAAATAAGTTTCTCCAATACTTCTTTGCATTACCTGTTTAACTCTACATTCAAACATATAGTTTTCTTCTTCTATTTTATATGCTAGAATAATTGTGCACACATGCATCTAAGCTCCCTGCTGGCATAGCAATAACATGCAGAGAGATATTTATTTAATGCTACACTGAGCAGATGAAACACTCTACACAATAAAAGCTTCTCCTCCTGAATGTAAACAGGGAAAAATCTTATAAGTGGTCTGTTCTCCTCAGAAACTCTTTTTTTACATTTGGATAGACTGCAACAATTTTCTCTTGTAAATGATTTCGATTTCATAAATGGGTCAATGTAGGTCTCCCTATTTTTTTTCAAAACAAGAAAGAAAACAATGCTTTCATATATTTTAGGCATATGTTGAATATGAAGAAATAGAATAAGATATAAGAAATAAAGTTTAGGGAACTGTACACAACTCCCTCTGTTTCTTTAGGATTTCAGATAAAAGTAAATATTTTTTTTAACAGAAAAGAATCCCAAGTTTCCTGGAGATAAAAGTCAGATGAACTTCAAGGAGCAATATTTGACCTTGAGTAAAATTCAAAAGTTTATTCAGGATTCTAATCTCAAGAAAACCTAGGCAGTATTATCTTTAAAGAAATATGAACAGAATATCATACTAGAAACAGGGAGGGTTTGTTTTGATTTTTTTTTTCCTTCAAAGAATTACAAAAGAAAAGCAGTACAAAATGTCAATATTAAGGTAGCAGTTTTTACAGAAAACAACATTTGGCAATGAGCAGTAAAGAATCCCAGTTCCACTGAAATTAATGGTCAAATTCCCAATTACAATTTCCTTACAAAGAATACCAAAATTTCACTCTTAAAGAAGAGACACATTCTTAATCAGAAGTGTTAAAAAAACCCCACCAAAACCTAGATTATGCAGGGATGAAGTTACTTGAACCTCTTGAGGCAGCTGAATTCACAGTCTCTCTAGCTCCCTGATCTGACAAATTAAAATGCACCTAAATTATTAATTGGTCCAATCTTTGTATGATATCAAATAATCAAATACCTTTTTAAGGAACATTAAGAAGGCACAGCTTCCATTAAAGTGAGTAAAAAAATTGAAAGTCCTGGCACCTCTTTCCTTTCTGTCAGAATAAAACATGGTGCTTTGGTGTCTTTCCAGAGATTCTATCTGTTTCAATGTATTACATGATTCTGTGTATTTTTTAATCTATTTATCATATATTATGTATTTTGGTCATCATTTTTCTGTGTATTTCATAACCTTATCTACCACAGAAAGAGCATATCAGACTATTTTTCTTCTATGAAAAAAGACTGAGCGTTTAAAAGGCTTGTTATTTTACAATTCATATAATATTTTTTCTCCTTTCAGTGTTTAGGAATTTTGTTCCTTTACAATATCCTCATGGTACCAGTAGTTGTTTTCACTACACTGTGGAAAAGATGTATACATGAACTAAGATAATTTATATCAGCTTTTAAGACAAAGAAAGAAATGAACTCTTGCTGACTCTAAAAGGAATTGTTTATATGAAAATATGTTCGCAATGACAAAAATATCTGAAATACTTTCAAGGGGCCTATCCACATCTCTTAGAAATGGCCTTTGCAGACTATTTACTACTGTAGTTTTAGACACAATTGTTAGCTGGTGGCATTTCACAGAATCACAGGTTGGTTGATGTCAGAAGGGACCTCGGGATGTCATCTGGTCCAACCTCCTGCTCAAGCAGGGCCACCTAGAATCAGCTGTCCAGGACCATATCCAAGCAGCTTTTGAACATCTCTAAGGATGGACATTCCACAGCCTCTCTGGGCAATCTGTACCACTGCTCAGTCACCGTCACAGAAAAAAAAAAAATGTTTCCTCATATTCAGATGGAGCCTTCTGTGTTTCAGTTTGTGCCCATTGCCTCTGTCGATTGGCATCACTGAAAAGAGCCTGAGTTCAACATTCACACACACTCCCTTCACACATTAATGTCTGTTTATAAGACCTCCTCTCAGCCTTCTCTTCTCCAAACTGAAAAGGCACTCTCAGTCTTTCCTCATAGAAGAGATGCTTCAGTTCCTCCCGGCAATAATCTTAATGCAGCCCTGGATATCATTAGTCTTCTTTGCCCTAGGATATATTGCTGGGTCATGGTGGCAATGCACATTCCTTGCTTATTTGATGGAGAACTTAATTATTCTGAAAATTCAGAATCATTCATTTGTATTCAATTATTTAAAAAATACAGTCAGCTAGCTTTGTTCTTCTTAGCTTCTTTCTAAGTAGAGGCCTGCCTAATGAAGAAGACTGAACTGCATGTCTCTACAGCACTGCTATCTCTACCTCATTACTTCTTGTCTATTTTCTAATTCTTGAACACCTCCACCAAGACATGTCTTGTCTCTGTGAATGGCAAATAATAAATCACACACATAATTTTATGTTTGTTTTCATAGCACTGGTCATATACACATATCCCCTCAAGTTATAGGAACAGCATTTCTGCCCTGTGGTGACTTGGACTATATAGAAGTAACATCTCAAGAAGAACTCTGGGCTCCTACCACTGAAAAGATCATGGTGAAGAAGTGTATTAGCTTGAAAACAAACCAGTGGGAGATCACAAGTCAGGATTATAATTTAATAGGAAAATTTTAAAAATAAGTGTAATAATAGAAGGAAAAGCACTGATAAAGTCAGATACAACCTGACATCCTGTTAGGGTGGTGGTAGCAGTCCAAATAATGTAGTTCAGTTGAAGCAGTGATCCTGTGGAAGGTCTGGTCTCCAGCTGAAGGTCCAGTGGTAGCTCTTGGCCTCTGGGAACCCAGTAGACAGGGCTGCCTTAGGCAGTTCCAAGGCCAGGTTATATCCAGGTGGGAATGCTTGGCTCCTCCCTCCTGGGTGGAGCATCTCACAGTAGAATGACATAAGTCCATGAGTCATGCAGTTCATTCTTGATGGCTCATTAACAGTTATCAGGGGTGAGTCATGGCAGGAGATAATAGCTAATGCCTAATGCCCCACAGCTGGTGGTAATAGAATGCTTAAATACATCAGTATTGTAACCTAGGACAAGAAGAAACAGTGGGACACCTGAGAAATCTACATGGTGTGGTGTCTCTTCTTAATCTCTATTTTGTACTCACTCTTTTTCTCTTCTCCCTTCCCTGCCTCTCTCTTCCTGTTTCTTTCTATCTCTCTACCTCACGTTTACTGTTAAATAAAATCCATAATATTGACTTCTGCATATGGTCTCATTGGCACCTTAATTCAGGCAGAGACATCTCTTCTAATCGGATCATAACAGTGGTTATACCTGTTTTCTCTGTAGTTATGCTTATTGCTTGTGGCACAGTTAAACATATGAGGAAAAAGATACTTGGGTTTCTGCTACAGAAGACACCTGGTGTATTTTTCAGTAAAGGGAAAGGGGATGAACTCATGTTCATTCATGTGAAGAATGGTTTTCCAAATTCTATTTGACAAAATTAATGGAAATAAGACTTTGCAAAGCAGCCACAGGAATAGTTAATTTTTTTGTCATAGCCAAGATTTTCATGCTTAACTTCCTGAAGCTCAAATCATACTTCAGTCTGTGCATATGTAGCTTCTGTTATTATCACTGGGAATTGAAAATTCAGTGTAAAGATTCAGTACACCCATAAGTTGCCTTTTTGAATTAAAACTTGTCTGAAGGTAAAAAACAAAGCAGACCAATCTATAAAGGCCTTGATATTTATAGGCTTAAAAACCCCATTAGAGATGGTCTGTGTTGGGCATGTGTGAATTTGTCTGCATGTGAACATGGAGTAGATATACTAACGACACATAAGGCTAGTTGTAATGTGCAGATTCCTTTTACTCACCTTTCATATTGGACTCATTACATCTTCAGCTGCGTTTTCTCAATGTCTAGTCACAATCACTGAGATCTGTCAATAGACAGCAGGATTGCCTCAATGTTATTTAAGCCAAATCCTGCTACTGGAAGTGTCATTCACATTACTCTGGAAATTTAGCTGCTTCCCCATGTATGCTTCCTATTCCTTTCTCAGTACCTGGCTCCCAGAAGAAAGGCTGATAATCATTTAACTGAGATAGACATTAAGTTGATATCTTCCCTTCCATAATGCAAAAATAAAGTTACTTGGAATTCAGTTTTGTGTCATGAGAGGGTAATTTCATCTGGATACGGATTTATGGATGAGAACTTTTAGCTTTCAAATCCAGCTATGAGAATGTTTTATTTTGGGATGCCATACTAGCTATGTAATTTTTTATTATTTACAGGAACACAACCAATATGGCTCTTTTTCCACTTCTGAAAGCATTTTGCGTAATTCCTTTGTCCTAGCAGTGCATGAATCACTTAAATACACTACAAATTTTACTTATCCACTTTATTGCCGCTTTCATCCCCAAGATCAGCTTCATGTGGTTTTGAATATCACACAATATGATTTCAAAAAACTTAATTCTAGTCTAACAAACTTACTTTTAAAGTCCAAGCTACAATCAAAAGCACGAGACCGACGTTTTTACCCCGTGACCTCCAAACTTCTATACTTTATTCTAAAGTAACCTGGAATATAAAAGATGGGAAAGAAGAAGCTTATTTAAATGGTATTATACTTCATAAAAAGCTTCCATTTCTCATTTATGTATCCAGATACAAATAATTGCCCCATAGCCTATCTTAGGTTAACAAAGTAATTTATTGTTAAAAGGTGAGTTGATTGCTGTATGTTTTACTGAATTTAAAATCTTAATAGTCATTGATACAAATCGTGGCTATATTGACCTCTCACAAGCAGACACACAGAATGGAATTCTAATATTTCTTCATTAATGAATTACATTTGTAGCTCAGAATATTTAAATGTTTACTACCTTTATTCAATAAAGATGACATACTATCTGCAAAAATGAACACTGTGCAAAGTATAACTGCTCATTCCTTCATATAACTTTGGAAAACAGATATAATAAAAAATACTCAAGGAATGAAGAATAGAATACATAATACATTTCATATTTGCAAATAATTTAAAAATTTTGCTTGAAACTGTCCAAAACTCATTATACCATATACTCCAAAAAATTATTCCAGGCTACTTTCATGAAATTGTATGTGTCAGGGAAAATATTATGCTAAAATTTTACTTTTAAATGTGTTTGCTTTCACTTCTAGATCATTTTGCATTTCATATGGATTTTTTTCCTAACAAAAAACATTATTTTTCTGATGTTTTCCTCTTAGTTCTGGATTGGACGGCAGCACTGTGGAACGCCGAGGCTGTGGCAAGGAGATCCCAGCAGTGGGGGGCATGGGAAAAGGGGGACTGAGTCCCCGGGGGACAGTGGAGACCCAAGGCCGAGGCAACACGAAGAAATGTAGGCTTTCAAGGATGCGATCCAAGTGGTTTATTGAAGGAAAAGTCAAAAGTGCAGGAAACCGGAGGAGGGACGGAGTGGGAGGGTGGGAGCAGGTGAGGATCAGAGGCTCAGAAGCCCCAAACAACAGTGCACAATGACTTAAACGGGGGAGCTGCTGGAGGAGGGGTTGACATCACGGAGCCAATAGGGAATAGCGGGGGTTAGGATTGATACTCTGGGCAGCGAATAGGGTGCAAGAGAGGGTGGGTACAAATTTTGAAAAACCTATGGGGAAAGACCAGCTAGGGTAGACAAAGGGGAATTTTCCAGAACTATATCCTTATACGGGAGAGGGGAGGGGAGGCACGTTTGGCCAATGACCTGTCTGCCTGATGCATAGTTATGTTTCCTGTCGCAAGGCAGTCTGGGCATGAACTTTTAGGTCACTGTAACTTTACTGGCACTTCATGCCCATGACTCCTCTTTCGGGGCTGCAGAGCCTGTCAAGCGGCTAGCTGCGTTCACCTGGGCCAGGGCCACCGCAACACATTTCCAAATGCAGATTTGCAGATTTGTGACTCAGTTTGACATTACTAGAATTCACACAGTTAAATCCCTATGCTTTACTTGAAAATTGATACTCTACTATTAATAGGTTTTTTTAATTGCCATACATGAAATCATGAAGTGATTAAATGCAGTATCTAGTTCAGGTCTGAAGAAAATTTAGATTTATTTTTTCCTTGTCTCTATCAGTAGATTAATAAATAAATCCTATTAAATATATCAATATTTAATGTTTCATCTTCCTAAATTTTTTATTCCCATTGAGTGTAAAGTCATATAACAGCTGTGCTAAAGTCCAACTAGTAATAGTAACTAATGTTGTTTTGAGGAAGAAAACCTTCCCATTGGAATTGTAGAAGTGTACTGATAATTGGAGGGACTCTATCCAACAGGAAAAAGAACTCCTAATAAATTCAAGATACTAAGATTATTGGTATCTTTACTTTGTTGATAACTGCTATTTCTTTTTTCTTGTCATGTATATAGGCAAGCTAGTGACAAATTTGATGCACCAGTTCTACTGCAATATTTTTAGGCTGGTATGGTTACGTTTTCATTAAAAGAACAGGCACTATTATAAATAAGAGTCATTTTTAGATTTCAAAATAACGGAGAACTTAATATTTGGTACTTAAAATGCGTCTTCAAATGAATCAGATGTTGTAGCTACATTTGCAATGCTGTTGACACATGAATAATAGTCCAAACACAGTCTAATGATAACTTAAACTCAATACTTTACACATGAGACCTGTGAAAAAGCAGGTTTTTGAATCTGGGAAGGTATGTGCCGTTGTCAAAGAGCTGTTAATTTTTGCCGAGTTTATTGTTTGTTTACCTAATATTATATCTATCTTGTGATGGTAAATTAAATATGTGCATGCAGCCATATTTTACTCTCATTATTCTGCAGAAGGTGTATGTTGTAAATTATTATCTGGGAAATTTTCCTTCCCAGTACATCCCTGGATAAGAAACTCAGATTCAATTGACTTCAGTTAATTTTTTAATATATGTCTAGCACATACTGAAAATGCAGAAATGAAGCATTGGTGAAGAAGAGACAAAAAGATATTTTGAGGTGATAATAGAATCATTTAGGTTGAATAAGACCTCTAAGAGTACTTAGTCTGACCATTAAACTCACACAGTCAAGTCACCACTAAATGATATCCACACACCTTTAAAATACCGGCAGGGGTGGTAACTCAACCACTTCCCTGGGCACCCTATTACAGTGTTGGACAAGCCTTTCCATGAAGAAGTCTTTCTTATATCCAATCTAAACCTCCCCTGGTGCAACTTGAGGGCATTTTATTTTGTTGCTTGGGAGAAGAGACCAACACTCACCTGAATAAAACCTCCTTCCATGTCATTGTAGAGAGTGATATGGTCTCCCCTGAGACTCCTTTTCTACAGGCTAAACAACTCCAGTTCCATCAGCTATTGTCATAAGACTTTTGCTCCAGGTCCTGTGCCCACTTTGTTGTCCTTCTCTGAACTTACTGCAGGGCCTCAATATCTTTCTTGCAGTTAGTGACCCAAAACTGAACACAATATTCAAGATGCAGCCTCACTGGGCCAAGTACAGGGGGCAATAACCGCCCTAGTCCTGCTGTCCACACTCTTTCTGGGCAGGTTTCCAGTCACTCTTCCCCAAGCCTGTAGCACTGCACGGAGTTGTTGTGCAATCCCTCCCATGGGAGACAGTTCTCCTGCATAGGTCCAATCTCACAAGCAGCAGTCCACCCAAAACTGATGCAACGTGAGTCTCTCCCATGGTCAAACTGTCCTCCCAAAACTGCTGAGGCATGTGTCCCTTCTCCATGGGCTGCAGTCCTCCAAGGCCAGGCTGCTCCAGCCTGGAATCAGGGTCCTCTCTCTCCACCAGGTCTCCCACTGGATCCCTGCCTCTCTCAGGCATCCACCTGCTCCAGCATGGGCACCTCCCCATGGGCTATGGGTGGATCTCTGCATCCCCATGGACCCCATGGGCTGCAGGGGCACAGCTGCTCCACCATGGTCATCACCACAGCCTGCACAGGAAATTTGGCTCTGGTGCCTGGAGTACCTCCTCCCCCTCCTTCTCCACTCACCTTGGTGTCTCCATGTTTTTTCCCTCACATGTTCTCACTTCCTCCTCTTCTCTGGCTAGGAAAAAACTGTGCCTCACTTTGTTTTGATTTTCTTCTTAACTGTGCTATCACAGAGACATAACATCTCTAATTGGCCCAGCCTTGGCCAGCAGCATGTCCATCTTCAGAGCCATCAGGGATTGGCTCTGCTGGACATGGTAGAAGCTTCTAGAAGCTTCTCAAAGAAGCCACCTCTGTGGCCCCCCACTACCAAAAACCAGGCCAGGCAAAACCAACACAGTCATAAACTCTCTTTTTTCCTGCCTGAGTTCCAATCAAAGCTCTCTGTTCAGACAGTCTGGTCTTCTTCTCTGCCAGTACACTTTTTGGCACATGGGGATGGCTTGTTCCCATGCATTTAACATTTCCTCAAAGAATGTCCAGTCTTTCTGGACTCCTTTACCCTTCAGAGCTGCCTCTTAAGGGACATTGTCAATCAGCCTCCTAAAAAGGCTAAGCCTGCCCTTCCCAAGTCTAAGGTGTCAGTTTTGCTGACCCCACTTGTGGGGGGGGTTCCATCCATGGGTGCCCAAACCACCCCAGAGTTCGGGGAAGGGAGAGGCTGCGGGAGAGGGCGGGGCCCTGAGGGAGCGCAGGTGCTGTCAGCAGGTCGGCGAAGCAAACAGGAGATGCAGTCCAGATTGTCGGTGCTCCAAGAAGGGTTTATTAGGGTAAGGGGTGAGGGGAGTTGGAGGGGTCTCGGGGCATCGACAAAATGGCCCCGAGCCCTTCTGCACAACAATTTTTATAGGGGGAGGGGAAAGAGAAGGAGGAGATTTGGGGAGCAAATGGGGAAAGGGGGATTTCTGAGCGACAAATTACATAACCAAAGAAATGACAATACCATAAAAAGAAAACCAACCAAATATCTGCTTAAACATGAACAAAGAAGAACATTCTAGAATCAAAACCATATTTGGAATCGGGGGAGGAGGATAGGCGTGGCTGTCACATCTTGCATATGTCCTTGCATTCCAAGTGGCTTGGAGAGCAGGGGGTCCTGGGAGCGTACCATGCCCTGGACCCATCCCCATCTCCCTCCCATGGGGTTGGGGTGCTCAAATGTGCCATAGCCACCGCAACACCCACTTCATTCTCTGTGAGTGGAACACTCCATTATTTAGTGATTGCTATGATCAAAACAACCTCCAAGCACCACGTCATCCACCAGTCCTTTTCTGTTCACAAACAGGTCCAGTAGGGCCCATTTCCTAGCTGACTCACCAGTTGTATGTCTTCCACACATTACAGGAGCCTTCTAGACTGTTTTCTCTCTGCTATGTTGTATTTGCAGCAGACATCTGGTAAGTTAAAGTCCCCCATGAGAAAAAGGATGAGGGATCATGAGACTTCTTCCAGCTGCTTATGGAATATTTTCTCTGCCTCTTCATTGTGGTTGGGTGGTCTATAACAGACTCCCTCCAGGATGTCTGCCTTGTTGCCTTCCCCCTGATTCTTATCCATAAACTATCAGTCCTATCATAACAGTCATGAAGCTCTAGACATTCAAACCATTCCCTAACCTACAGGAATATCCCATTAATCTCCTTCCTATCCCTTCTGCAGATTTTACAGCCATCCATTGCTGCAATCCAGTTGTGTGCATCTTTGTACCAGATTTCCACCATGGTTACTGTGTCCTAGTATTCCTACTGCACAATGGCTTCCAGTTCCTCCTGTTTGTTGCCTAAGCTGTGTGCTTTGGTGTAGATGTGCTTCAGCTTGGCTACAGATGCCACTGCCTTTCTGAAGAAAGAAGCCCTAAATTCTGTGTGGCCATTCTCGGGCAATTCCATGGTTGCTACAATATGAATAACCCTTGTATTTTTGCTGATGCATTTTGAAAGAAGAGGAAACTAGTGCGTATTAGAAAAGCCAAGCAAGAAACACAATTTCAACTACTTCTGTATTTTCAATCTGTAACATTTATAGTTTCACTGAACTCTTTCTTCCACAAACTAATAAATAATGGACCATGCAATTTAATTAGTGTGTTAAACTACACTAGCTATACTCAAACCATTTCAGTGGTACTCTGACCATAGGAATCATCTATTAGTACAACTTCATACCAAGTAAAAGAACAGTCTCTGATATCAGTTGTGACTGTGTTTGTAGACAACACACTCCTCATGGGGGATGTGTAAGCAAACAAATATAGCATTTTTTAACATTTGCTTCACTCTCAAAAGCATCAATTTTTCATGTAAGTCGCTAAAATTTTCATTACATATGTGTTTTCTGAAACAAAGAAAACATATTATTTTTTCAGTGAACAATCAAAAGCAATCATCTTGTATAAGAAGTCTTCATGGCTTATGTGTTTTGGTTAAGACAAGCTGGATGACCTCCTATTTTCCCTTTCAAAACTTTGGTTATACTACCATTACATTGCCAAGTCAACAAAAAGACATTAAACATTTATATATGCAAACACATAAGCAAAGAAAAGGAATAAAATCTACTGCAAAATTTAGTCACAAGACTGAGTTAAACTAACTGGTGTTTTCTTTTTAAAACAAAAATTTAAATATTGTAGTTTAAAAAAAAGCAATTTCCATATCAGATGATGCCACAAGCTTACTTATAGCACTGTAACTGCTTACTTAACTACTGTAAGTCATCAGTGAAATAATCCTATTTACACTAGTAAAAACTGTTAGAAATAAACAAATATATATGGAGTGTGTATGTGAGCATGTATGTGTCTGTGTGTGTATTTGAGCAGATGTGTTATGGCAAAGGTGATTAAGAGTAATTACATAACCACAAAACACTGTATTTTTGCAAGGAATCTCTGGTGAATACCTAGTCCAATCCCCTTGTTTAAGCATGGATGCCTAGAGCAGGTTATCCAGGACCATTTTCAGTCATCCCTTAAGTGTCTTCAGTGATGGAGATTTCAGAGCCTCTGTAGGCATCCTCTTATAGAGTTAAAACACCTTCACAGCTATTAAAAAAAATTAGTTTCTTTATAAATGTAATTTCCTGTATTTCAGTTTGTATGCATTGATTGCTTCTTTTGTTTTGTGTGGGCACTACTGGCAAGAGCCTGCCTGTGCATTCTCTACCATCATGTATTTATACACACGTCTGAACCTTCTTCAGGAAGGACAGTCCCAGATCAGGAAGGTCCTGTGTATTAAGGAAACTTTCCTGTCCAACCATATCGAAGCCACTCTGGCAGTCACAAATACCACCTGAGCTGGGACTGAAGCCACTTTGCAGGAGGTGGCTCCAGGAAGCTAACTAGTGCTACACCTGACTCCCTGCACACACCACACCCACACAGTCAGACAGGGTTTCCTTACTGGCTCAACTCCAGGTTTCCCATAGTAGAGTCTCAGACATCTGAATCCTTAAAATAATTTCATCTTGGTGCAATTACTAAATAACAAAATAACAGCTTGAGCTGGTGCTTCCAAGGAGGGATCCTGAGCAAAGGAAACCCTGGGCTTTTTGAAAAGGCTGGGAGCAGCCCAGTGGAGAAGAACTTGAGGTACTGGTGGATGAAAATTTGGACATAAGCCAGAAATGTGCACTTGCTGTCTAGACAGATCCTGGAATGCAGAAAAGGTGGCATGGCCAGCAGCTGGAGGAAAGTGATTTTCCCCACTACTCTGGTCTTATAAGAACCCGCCTGGAATACTGTGATCAACTCAGGTATTTATAGTATAAGAAAACCATGAACATGTTAAAGCAGATCCAGAGGAGAGTCATGGAAACGGAGAGCTGGAGCACATCTCCTATGAAAACAGTATGAGAGAATTGAGGTTGTTCAACCCAGAGAAGAGAAGGCTCTGGGAAAGCCTCATTATATCACAGAATCATAGAATCATGGAATCAATCATAGAATAATAGAATCACAGAATCATAGAATCATAGAATCATAGAAACAATCATAGAATCATAGAATCATAGAATCACAGAATGGCCTGGGTTGGAGTGGACATTGAAGATATCTAATTCATACCTGCCGTCATGGTCAGAAACACTTTTAACCAAACCAAGTTGTTCAAAGTCCCATCCAACCTGACCTTGAACACATCCAGTGATGAGGCGATCACAACTTTTTTGGACAACCTGTTCCAGTGCCTCACTACCCTCACAGTAAAGAGTTTCTTTCTAGTGTCTAATCTGCCCTGTTTAAGTTGAAAGCCTTTCCCCCTTGTGCGTTCACTACATGCCCTTGTTAAAAGTCTCTTTCCATCTCTCTTCTAGGCCTCCCTTAGGTACTTGGAGGTTACTCCAGAGTCTCCCTGGAACCTTTTCTCCTCCAGGCTGAACAGCCAACCATCTCAGCGTGTCTCCATAGCAGAGGTGCCCCATCCCTCTAATGTTCTTGCTTCTCTAGACTCATTCCATGTCCTGGCTGTGATGGGGACCCCAGACGTGGATGCAGCACTCCATGTGGGGTCTTACAAGAGCAGAGCAGAGGGACAGAATCACTTTACTTGCCCTGCTGGCCATGCTGCCTTGGATGCAGCTCAGGACATTATTGGACTCCTGGGCTGTTAGCATGCGTTGCTAGGTCACGTTAAACTTTGCATCCACCATTTAACAATACTTGAAGAGGGACTACAAGTGAACTGGAGAGAGACTTTTTACCAAGTGGGTAGTTGTCGCTGTTGAGCCGCTAGCAGAGAAAAGGACCCAAGTTCTCAGTGTGGCAAGAAAGAGGAAGTTTATTATTTTGATTTCAATATATATATAGACTTTTCAGAGGTCGCCCAGATTGGTCAGCCAGAAATCTCCCCCCAGGCCTGATTGGCCAGGCCTGAACTGTCCAAATCTTGAGACACTGTGTTAAAAAACGTCCAAACTTTATCTTTGTTTATAAAACACAGCCGAATGTTCTCACGAGAAAGACCTGTGCTAGCCACAGGTAGTGGCTGGACATGGGATCATGGTTTTAAGCTGAAAGAAGGTATATTCAGCTTGGACATATGGATTGGATGTTTTTTACAACAAGTGTGGCAAGGCACTTGAGCATGTGAGCCAGAGAAGCTGTGGATGCCCCATCACTGAGATAGGTCAGGGCCAGGCTGAATAGGGCTTTGAGCACCTTGATCTAGTGAAAGATGTTCCTGTTATAATTTGAACCTGGCAACCAGATATTGGATTTATCAAAACCCTGAAAACATCTTGATAACTTATAGGAGTACTAATGCTAGGTTTGGTCTTTCTGGTTAAATTGCTACCCTACATTGACAGCAAAAGAGAAGTAAGAAAAATCTGACTTTAATGAATAGAATGGAGAAAAAATATAAGAAGATTATGAGTAATATCAGGATATGGCAATTTTTCCACTCTTCTGATTAACCTATGCTACAGGAAATAAGATGAATATAAAAATGACCCCTGTAGGATGTAGGATGTAGGATGTAAATCTATAGGAGGAGGAATAAATAGTTCAGCACTTTCCTAAAAGTTTTTTGTTTGGAAGACCATGGTGAGATTGCCTTAAGGTTGAGAGATTTGGGCCATTAGACAAATACTGCAAAGGGAAAAAAAATGGACCTGTCAAATTTAACATATCAGAAGCCCTATTAGGTCCAGAGAAAGAGGGAAATACATACCTCTCCTGGGTCCATTTCTAGCCACAGTATGTTTTACTCTCACAGTATGCTGGCAAACCTTTTTATATCAACAATAAATGTGTGGTAACATATAGGGCAAGCTTCCCAACTAAGAAGTGTGAATGTATCAGAAGTGACAATCTGGAATGCTATTTTTTTCTGTTTGTGTTCAAAGGACAGAAATAGCCAAATATCAAAGGTCTTGTTTACCTATATAATGTGCTGAGCATTGGAATTTCTACCACAAAGATTAAGCCTCATTAGAAATACAGTAAATGGCTGAAGGAGAAAAAGGAAATAATCAAGACTGAAAATAACATGATTGCTTTTGTTAGAGTGTTTCAAACTCCACCTAAGTAAGCAAGAGTTGTTATATTCATTTTAGTACTAGAAAAAAAATCTTTGTATTTACTATGACATGATATGTGGCATAATATCTTCGTCTCTAAAAGCACTGTAAAGAAAACCTCTGAGGCAAGGCTTATTAGTGCAGAGGTGGAACTATTCTTATGCAACTATATTCCTTTTGGGACCAAACAACTAGCTTTCAGGTCAATTAGTTCTGCATCAAGTGGAAGTACCAGCTCGGGTCAGTTCTCCATTACAGGGTTTAAACATGCCTCAAGTCACTACTGAACCTTTCAAGGTTTTACCTGATGTCATAAAAAACCTTTCCTGTTAGCAATTTATTTAAATTGCTGGGATGGAAGCTTTGCTTTGAAAATGTTTCATTAGTTCCAGCTAGTCAGAAATATTGAATGTTTGAATGGAATTGAATGTTTTGTATGGAAGTCCATACATAATACAGGTCTATTCCTGCTATTTTTAACACCCAACACAATATTGTTATATCTGAAGCCAAGAGACTGACTACAGACATAATTTTGTCCTTTGCACAAATAACCACAACTCCTCTGATTAAAAAATGAGAAAAGCAGAGCCTAAAGCTATGTTTTAATTTTTTTTTCTTTTACTCATCACTTATGGGCAGTCTTACAGTCACGGTTCAGCCAAAATCTCCATTGCCTTCAGATGACAGGACTGAGACCAATATATGACTCAAATTGCCCAGAGCCTTACACAGTTCTGCAGCAAACATTTCTTTCTATTTTAAAGGTTAATCCAGATCACATCTGAAACTGAGCACGTTATATCAAGGGGTTTATGTGCATTTGACTTAGAGTTACTACAGTACTGAGAGTAATGCACATTACAGTAGAATAAGTGCTAGTACTTTGAATAGTCTTTCCTGGGTTGCTCTCTGGGGATGTGTGGAGTAGTGTTGTGAGCTTATGAATAAAAAAGCTGTCTGAACATAAATTCAAGCTACTTTAAGAAAAAGCAGTTTAATCATGGCACAGTATATAATATAATGATCCTCTTAGCTAGACTATAATAAGATAAACTTTAATCATAATCAGAGTTGTACTTGTGGGTGCATTTACAGGACATTTTTGCCACAATATTATGCAAAGTTATGAATTTATTTCTCCCTGTGCATGCGATTTGAATAAGGTAGGGAAAATGGTCTTATGTACTGGGAGAGATCATCTTACTCATGTGGTAAAAGCTCTCTTAAGGCATTTTTGGTATGATCTACACTAGTTCTCAAAGTTAAGTTTGTTCTTTGGAGTTTTTATATAATATTCAGGATTACAAGACAAAGAGTTTTCATTAGAAAATTGCTCAAAGAATGAAATTACTCAACTAATAACTATATGGGGTCAGTCATTTTTCTAGTCTGTCTTTTAATTCACCTCTTTATCACAGAAATTAAGGTGCCTAAGTGTGCAAACTTATTTTAGAATGTTGTAATGTTTCTGAATGATGCCTGATAACCAAGAGGCTATTTTAATAATCAGTACATATAAATTATTGTGTAGTTGTCTAAACAATTTTTGAAAAAGTGTCTGCAGACATGAAAGCTCTGTTTGATGCCACAGATGTTCCAAGTGTTAGCCTGTCTAGAACTGCACCACTGCTAGCAAGACAGAGTAGAATGATGACATTAGTAACTGATAACTGAATATGTAAAGTGTTTGGATATTTGCAACACTTTCAGTTTGTAGTTAAGACTTGATTTTAAATATTTGGTCATCTTTCCTTAATTCAGCTTGTGGAATGGTTGCTGGTAGGCTTTTCATTGTTCTGATTCTCTCACCTGTAAAAGCTTGGTGCAATTATTACACCACCAGTAATTAACACTTGATTGACATAATTATATTCCTTTGCTACATCGTCAAAGGGAGAAATGAATAAGTGATCTAAGTTGTGGTCACTTCTTTGTTATTGCAGCTCTGTACCTAAATCATTGAGTAATGATCAGGGCAAATATTCAAGCACCTCTGTGTTATTTTCATCTAGGATAGAGTTAACTTTCTTCAAAGTACCTGGATAGCTTCATAGTCTATGTTTTGGATCAGTAAGTGTCTTGGATTTGTGCTGAAAATAGCGTTGATAAGACAGGGATGTTTTCACTATTACTGACCAGCACTTGCCCAGAGTGAAGGTCTTTTCTGCCCCTCACCCCACCCCAGTAGTGAGCAGGTGCATAAGGACTGGGGAGGAGACACAGCTGGGACAGCTGACCCCAACTGACCAGAGGGATCTCCTGTATCATGTGATATCATGCTCAGCATATAAAGCTGGAGGAAAAAGGAAAGGGGAGACATTTGGAGTGATGGTACTTGTCTTCTGGTGTAATTGTTAATGCATGATGGGGCCCTGCTTTCATGGAGATGGGTGAACTCCTGTTGGGAAGTATTGAATTAATTCCTTGTTTTGCTTTGCTTTTATATGTGGCTTTTGCTTTACCAATTTAAAAGAATTTAATCTCAAATCATGAGTTTTCTCACTTTTACCGTTCTGACTCTCTCCCACATCTCATGGAGGGGAGAGTGTTCAAGAGGCTGAGTGGTGCTTATCTGGAGATAAACCATTACAATGTGACACTCAGTTTTCCTGTATACCACACATGGGCAGCATTTAAAAGTGCTATTTAATTTTTTCCAGGTGTGTATCAATCTTATCAGATTTTCATACAACACCTTGAAAATGTTTTGTCTATGTAGAGGCACAAGAGTGACTTGGTCAAGAATCCAAATACTCAGGCTGCAGAACATTCTGGTATGCTGCAGGTGCTATCCAGTGTGCACACCTGATTTCTTTCTGTGGAATAGTTACAGTGATTGCATGGGGATGAAGTTGATGCATGATTAAGATAGCATTGGGGAATTTAGGAGAACCAAGAGGTGAGTCCAAAACTCATCACAGATGAGGTGTCAACACAGACTAGAAGAAGCTCTGATGTGAAGACTCTACACCCTGCAGAGCTGCCCAGTTATCCGGGGGATGACTGAGCCTCCTGGACTGCCTCCTCTGATTTCTGAGATTTTAAGAGGACAACCAATAGAGGAACCCAGGAAAAATCCCTGTGAATTTCTGTCCTGTCTTCAACAAAATCCAATTTAATTCAGTTCAGAGAAAAAGCACCAAGCTGATTAGAAGGATGGAATACCTCTTCTATGATGAAAGGCAAAGAGAAGTGGGATTGTTCAGCCTGGAAAAGAGGCTTCAGGGTAACCTAATTGCAGCATTCCAGTATCTGAAAAGAGCCTATAAGAAAGATGTAGAAAGACTTTTCATAAGGGCATGTAGCAATAAGAGAAGGGGGAATGGCTTCAAACTGAAAGAGAGCAGGCTTGGATTAGCTACTAAAATGAAATTGTTTACTGTGAGGGTGGTGACACACTGGGACAGGTTAAGCATTTGTGAATATCTGATCTCTGGAAGTGTTCATGGCTAGGTTGGATGGGACTTTGAGCAACTTCGCCTGGTGAAAGGTGTCTCTGTTTATGGTATAGGAGTTTGAACTAGGTGGTCTTTAAGGTCCCTTACAACACAAGTCATCCCATGATTCTGTTATAACTGAAGCCATCATTCATCTAGTGCTGTTTATTTTGAGAAACTCTAAATTTGTAAAATTAACCTACTTTGCATCCTGCCTAGGTTTTTAAGGGAAAATTCTCATGGAAAGTAGATCATAATTGGGATATTTTGTGTAAGTCTTTTAACAGCATGGATTAGGATTGGAGACATGTTTTCAAGTAATAATTGGTACCTCCTTCTTGGGAAAGAGATAAAAAGATCTAAATTTAGTTTTCATGCTTCATTGAAAATTTGACTGCAATGGTGAATAAATAACTTTTGAACATATAGCATTACATTTTTGTAAAGGCAATGCACAAAATAATTTGTGCAAATACTTGCATGTTTTTACATGGAAGTCAAGTATAAAAATACTGCATTTCTTAAAAATACATATAAAACAGTCACATTGATCTATGAGTAGCACCCAGTGTGGGAAAATGAATATAAGAAGAAAAAGTTGCATATAGTGTTGTATTCACTCAGAAAAATATTTTTCCTGTAGCATGTTAATACATAATACTTAGAGAATTATAGCAAAAGTATATGTAAATAAATTCAGTGGCTTCATCTCCCTGTCAAGTATTCCTACCTCTTTTAAATAACCTTTGTTCTGAATTCAATTTGCATTCTGGTTTTGACTGCAATTTGCTTTTCTTTTGTAACTATTTCCCTGTATATGCCAGCAGAGGCCTTTCTGCAGTGCACTAAGCTGCAAATTCCTGAAAGGACCTGGGACACGAGCTGGATGGAAAGAGGTGTCTGAGAGCTGAGAAGGAGGTGAACTGCCTTCAGATGCAGACTGATGGAACATAAGGAATAAAGGCTTTTAGGTATTTTTAGGGAGAGGAAACAAAGGGAAAGGAAACAGGGCTGCTTAAGCACAGAGCCCAAAGAGAAGACAAACATTTCTATGGGGTGACCCTTGCTTTTGAGCTGACAAAGCTAGGTAAAAGAGCAGGGGCCTCTTGTAGGAAAGACATTCAGGACCCAGCCAAAACCTGACTGCAGTCAGCAGAGAAAAAAAACTTCAAGAAACAAAAAGAATGTTACAATAATTCTTATATATGGAAGAGGGATTGTGTTTATGTGGGGTTTGCGTTACAGAGATTTTAACTGTTGGCAAGTAACATGGCGAAACAAAAATGGTTTTGTAGGGCCAAACAGTGCTGAAGGCCTCATGACTAAATTGAAAGGCAGTTCAGTGGAGTCTTCTCCACAATAGCTCCACTTTGGCTGCATGTCAAATGCTTATTCCTGTTTCAACCTAAAGCCATCATTAAGTGCACCTGAAGAACCCCCAGAAACGGTGTAGTATATTAGGTCAAATCAGACATGACTTACTAAAAGGATTCTGGGAGGAAATATTGATGATACAATCTTAGCCTGAACCCTAGGTAAGAATCATTAAAGATATATTGGAAAGAATCCCAAAGGTATTTAAAGACAAATAAATGATCTTTGAAGGATGTGTATGAAAAGAAGAAAAAAGGTAAATGCAGAAAATAAACCTCATCAGGTTCCCACACAGACTACAAATTTACTCATTTATAATGATGATATTGATCTGTAAAATGGTTGTGTCAGTGTCTCCTTTCTTATATTCCTGCTTTTACATATTTGTATATACACTTGCAGGGAAAATGGAAAAAAACCCACCAACTTAGAAATTAAATCTGGAAATGTTATCTGGAAATAATTATTTGAATAATTATTCTTAGACAAAGTTTTAGTATAATCTACCCATTTAGTTGCTCTCTTTTTTTCTATTTTTATTATCTTAGCGTCAAATATAACATATTGCTATGGATGTAAAGGTATTGTTAATTCTAGCAGTTGCATTTAGTCTAAAGTTTTGATCTGAGAATTATGCTTAATTTCTGTTGACATACACTGTACTATGTCCTATCATTCCTTTATCCACTTTGATCAAGGTAAGTAATTTGTAATGTTACTTGCCTTCTTTTATTCTATGCAGGCTAATTTCTATAAACAAAAAGAATTATTCTATAATTTATACCTAAAACAAAACAATGGGTCTAGAAAAAAAATGTGGAGGGGAGATCTAATGATAAAATTAAGATTAGGTTTATGACAACTATTAGGAACTATACTTTTCTTTAGCTCTAAAAGTCTGAAATCCTGATATTCCAAAGCCAAGCCCTTTAAATATGTGTGTAATATATGTACTGTTTTCACTTGGTAGATGCGGGACACTTCTTTACAAAAATGGTCATATTGTCCATCAGTAGACTGGATTATTAGAGGTTTTACAGAAATATATTGAAATGCAGTCTCCAGAGATCTGGTATCTGTCACTGCCATATTAGATTTAAGCTGCATACAAATCCCTTCCTCCTCTGAGCTGGGAAATATCAAAGCTTAGATTGAGAAATCCTAGGAAGGAAAAACTATGAGTAGTATTTTGTCTTGAAGTCATGTGACACAGAAAGGTGATAAGAGCTAAAAACAGCAGGCTCACAAATTTCAAAAGACACCAGTGCTGGCGAGTGGATGAACACTGTGGGGATATTGTTCCACCATTCCTCTCTGGGTATATCATTAGCCAGAGCCAGTCCTGAGGATGACTTGCTGGCATGCACCACTGGCAGCTTCCTGGGCTTTGAAGCACCCTTGGGGCCATACTTCACAAAAGGACGTGGAAAACCGCTGATAACCACCTGATGCATGCTGAGGGATGCACGCAGTTATCTTTGCAATAAGATATTTTACATCTGCATACTGCGCTACCCTTCTTGAACACAAGCAGATTATAACTGCATAAAACAGTCATTTAACAGTAAACTCCATCCACATAGGAGGCATTTTTCTGTTTTAATTCTGTCAGCATAGCTGAAAAGCAGGATCCTAGGAGATGACAGAATGTGGTTTCAAGAAAGTATTATTCTTCCTATTTGCACATAAAAACTGGAGGAGGGAGAGGCACTGTTTCACAAGGCTGCATGCAAAGATAATGACAGAGTACACAACAAATCCAAGTGTCTCTCTACCAAGTTCACTGATCTAAATTACTATCTTTTGTGCATTTTACCAAATATGCCATACTCTGTGGTCTTCTATACCACTCTGTTCTGAAATGATGAAAGATTACCTGATTTTACTGGAAGACAATTTATAAAGTACCTGGGTATGACCATATCTGTCATTTTTTGCCTGACTTCAGCTATATTAATAAATCAAATTTGAAAATGAGACTAAACAGCTAATTTTACTTTGGCGGTCCATTTGAAAGATGTGAAGTTCAGAGTGTTTTCAGTTTTCATGCCAAGCTCTTTGTTTCTTTGATGGGCAGTTGCATAGTTTTAGCTTTCAGTAATTTTTATAGCTATCAGCTCCAAGTTTCAAAGATTTATTTCTCTGTAAAATGACTTGGACTTATTACTCCCCTAATTTGCGCATTATGGCTATGTGGGATTGAAATTCCTAACGATTTGGCTTATTTTAAAACACAAGGCTTTGTTTGAATTTCTGGTGAATGGAATTTTGCTATCTGCTGATCTTTTAAACTGGAATAACTTAAGAGCAAAGACAAAGGAGACTTTATTATTTGTGTATATATTTGTATTATGTATTGTGGG
This sequence comes from Lichenostomus cassidix, assembly GCF_008360975.1. Lineage (NCBI taxonomy): Eukaryota > Metazoa > Chordata > Aves > Passeriformes > Meliphagidae > Lichenostomus > Lichenostomus cassidix. Next base: position 36,367,807 of record NC_139479.1, read on the forward strand.
TTCATTTACTAACTTTGGACCATGATATTTGGAAATGCCTGATGCAGGTAAACATGGTAAGGTAGGGAGCAATAGTAAACTTCCATTATGGTTTTCTGGCTATTCACCACTTCATTAATTTTGCTCAATTAAGTTAGGTTTTCTAGAATTCATTATTGATAATCCTAGGCATTACTTCTGCATTTTATCTTGCTTATTTCTGCAGGGGAGTTGAAAAGATAATTGAGACCTTATTCCCTGGTTGTTTATTTGGCAATTCTGTTAGTTTATTTGTTTATTTTGAATTTGCTTCTAAAATCTTCTTTAAGTGCCAGGGAGGGTGATCAGATTTGATGGTCAAATTACCATATCACCTGCACATCTGTTTAGTGAATTCATGAGATAAAATCTGTTTTTCTAAATCTGACACCCTAGAATCACCACAGACTACATATAGTTTATAATTTTTTTAGATATATATTATACTATATGTATACACTACTTCATCTGAAACATACTAGGCATTTACTTGGAGTGAATTGTATTCTATATGAGTGTAATTTTTGCCATCCTCTCTAGCAGCATCAGGTGACTACCAAATATGCATCACTGGCTGTGAAGTTGTAATAATGTAGTAACATAAATTCCACTATACCAATCCTAATGCAAAATATGTTGAAGAAAAAAGCTTCAGAAGCTCATTCTTCAATAAGATGCTTGAACTGTTATATTTACAAAATCACCTACTTAAGCTAATTAATTGTGTTCTAATTATTGCATCTGTAGAAAAGAAATACAATGTTCAAATTAAAGAAACATTGGTATGAATTCATTAGGATTAAATTACAGTGTCCTTCAGTGATGATTCAGTGTTTGAATGAAGTGGAAATATCCAGAAATATTCATTATAAGGGCAATTGTTTCAAACAGAAAGAGAGTGGATTTAGATTTTTTGCAGTGAGGATGATGAGACAGTATAAGGAGTTGCCCAGAGAAGCAGTGGATGTCCCATCATTGGAAGTGTTGAAGGCCAATCTAGATGGGACTTTAAGCACTGTGATCTAGTGAAAGATACCCCTGTCCATGGAAAGGAAGTTGGACTTCATGATCTTCAATGATCCTTTCTAACACATACCATTCTATGGTGGTATGACTACTGTTCATCTGTTTTAGAGTTTGTGTCCAGATCTTAGTAAAACATATTTCCTTATGTTATTCCAGTGGTCTGAACTACTGACTAGGATAATGAAGTATTAGCTGTTTTTCTAGCCCATCTAAAACAGAAACAGGAAACAAAAAGGGATTTTACCAACAAATAAATTAAAATTACAAGAGGTGGACAAGGATGTGAAAGTTGAAATAAAAAGAAACAGTCAAATATTAAATTGGATTAATCTGGGTACAGAATTGGAGTAAAATAGATACACTTCTACTGAACCAGAACTGCTTCCAGATGCTTTAGGTCAATTTTCACCTGTCCATGAAAATATGCCTTATGATTATTTGCAGGAAGAAGTCAAGGGTCTTTACATGGTCACTTTCTCAATTTGTGAACCCTGGCTCTGATTCTCCTGGTGAGATAGTCATGATGGGAAGATGTTTTTAAGGAATAAAACTCACATTCCGAAACTATTCACAGGCTCCGAACAAGCACTGTCTTACTAAACCTGCTAAACCTTAAGTTATTAATAGTTTAGAGTGTTAAATAGGTTTTAGAATACACTGCCCAGTGCCTCTCTTTTCCTTTCAGTCTTAAAATATCCTTATTGTCCATACTAAAGCATCAGTAATTGTTCCAGTACTTATTTCTCCCTCTGTCCAAGGGACTCTAAATATAACAGGATTGTGACTCCAGAGAGTAGCCACTTGATTAACTATGTGATCACCACACTTTACCTTCAGTTTTACCCCAGAATATACCTGCCCATAATGTCCTCTGTTAAAGGTCTCAAGAACAGTAATCATTGACTTGGAAGATGAGAATAGAATATCTTGAACCAATTTTATTAAGTGTTAGAGAGGGTTTTTGCCTAATCTGTTATTATTTCCCACATTATCATTGTCTTCTTCTCCTTATGACTTTTCACAGATTTGTTGACATTTCACACATTGACTATTACCTCCTAAAAGCCTGCCTGCATCCTCTTAATCTCTCCTGACACTTTTAATTCCTGAAACTCCTGCTGCTGTCCTTAATCTTTCTTGCTCCAACTGTGTTTTCATTTGGACCTCTCCAGGTGTTCTGTGATTTCAGGTAAAAGCTGCCTCTGTTTCCCTGTTTAACATCTAGCGGTTATTCATAAGTTTTTATGAGTAATTTTTATTTCAGAATCTGGGCTTTGCATTCTTGTCTCACTTTTAAGATTGACCTGTCTACTTTGAGTTGTTAGGATGCTGATGTTTTACTGAAAGATCAAAGGAGCAGACAAAATTTAAATACATTAAAGTGAGAGAGGGCTCACGATAGAAAAACATACCAAGGAAGCTGGAGGTTGAAATCTGACTCTAAAAATGTTAGATTAAAACAAAATAAAGAAGCTTGCATGACTTTTTCTAGACAGTTCTGTAGGAAAAAAAAATTAAATCCACATTGGGGAAAGGAGGTGGAGGGAGATTTGGCTGAATTAAATGTTTCTCAAAGTATTTAATTGAGTGGAAAATCCAAGAGCCTGTCAGATCTGTTTTAATCAAAAAACTTCAGCTAGGCCTAATAATTAGCTACCAGAGCAAATTAAAAATAGTTCAGTCTCTCCAATTACAAGTATTAAACTAAAGACTGGGCACATCCACTAAGGCTTATTGATGCTTCTGCTAACTCATGCAGGTGAAAACAGGAATATTTTGCTGAACTCCTTTTATGGAAGAAGTCAGGCTAAGTGACTAAAAGTCTTTTCTACTTGAAAAATGCTATATTTTGTTTATAATATTTTGTTTATATTTATGCTGTTATCTTTTGTTTGTTTTTTTGTTTTGCTTCAGCTTTGTTTCTATGCCTCAGTGCTCTGGAGATATGAATTTGATCTACTTTTTAAACACTTTAGAGGGTTCACTTACCAGCAGTGTAAATATTTTCAGCTGCTCATTTTAGCTGTCCATCCAGAAGCAGGAGCTGATGACATCTTTTACTGATGACCTGTCCCTATTTAGAAATTGACATCAAAACAGGCCCAAATGCTAAATCTTTCTTAAAAATATAAAAATTGGCAAAAGATGTCTTTTGAGATTGTTTCAGAACATTAATTGGCTTTACTTTTCTAAAAAAAATCGAAAGGAAGCTGAAGAAATAGTTTACCATGATAATTAATTGGTGTAGTAGTTCCTCTCAGGGCAATTGCAAGGAGGAAACAAATATCCTGCAAACTAACAAAAGTGTCCAAAAATCATTACATAGTAGAATTAAACATCAGCTTCAGACATTAGGTAAGAGGAGACTTTTTAGAGCTGTCTAGTTTATCTTCAAGCTGGCATCACTCCACTAGCATCAAACAATTCTGCAGCGGGAAAGGTGGTCCCTGTTGCTACCACCGTTCTTTCCAAAGGAGTTAAAGGGGTTTGTGCCCCTTCCTTGTACCTCCCAAAAACTGGGAAATAGACTACACAGTTGCTACAGTATGCAGGCAGAAAAGAGTTGATTCAGAAGAAACTAATTGCCTTCTGTCCTTTGAGAATTTTGAATATGTCTCCCTGGAGGCATTCTGTAATAATCAATTAAGCTTTGGGTAAAAAATGCTGCTTAAGAACTTACATGTTCATTGAAAATCTTGTCACTATGTCTCCAGCATGAGTTATGCAATTCATAATTATGAATTATGTAGAAATTTTTCACCAGTTACCTACCAAAACCAGCATTTTTGTTCACTGAAAATCTTGTTTATATTGTTACAAAAGGGATACAATTTTATTCACCCCTGATTATAATAATTAGAAGTGAGAAGTACCAACTTTTTCCTAAGTCGTAGTTAGAAGTTTCCATACCCCTTCTCAATTCACCCAACGTTTTTCACTATTGTTCTCCTCCTTATTTCTGTTCATCAAAAGGAAATCAAAGCACTATATATATATATATATAGTTCCAAAACCTACATGCATAAATTAAATATAAAGTGGACTAAGCTTATTTCAGAGAAATGCAACTCCCAGGAAACACTATAACAGTATTTTTCATATGCAAACCATTCCCTTCTCAAGAGTATCTCTTTTTGTTAAAAAAAAACAAATGCATGCATTTTCCAGTGTTTTATTTATTTATCTGGTTGGAAAATTCCTTTCTATTAGAAAATGTTTAGGTATAAAACTTTCGGTCTTCTTCCCTTTTTTATCCTTCCAAACTGTAGCTAATTCTAACACATTCCACTCTTTTCCTCCACAGAAGCTTGTATAATTAAGCCTCTTTGCTTGAAGATATAACTTTTTCTTCTGTGTCTCCAGTTTTGTTCTCAACAAGCTTGATTATCAAAAGATAAGACTGTGATGGTTTTCTCTGAGAAGAGAGGGTAGAATTGTCTGGTTGAGCAGTGCTTGATTTTCAAAAACCTGTGACTTCTAGGCTTACCTAATTAGACCTGTTTTTTCATTGAAGTCTTTAATTTTGTCCTGTTAAATGTGACCCACTTCGGTTATGACTGAATAAAATAATCTTCACGATGAAAGAATGTCCCATAATAAGGATTATGTGAAATGAGACTAATATCAGATAATACGCTCTATGGGAATTGAAAAAGGCAGCATAAAAATCTTGAGGATCATATAGGCTTTTATCCAGCAATAATAAGCTATATTGTACTCTGGTGAAACACAAAAACATGGATATCAATGAAAACGTCTTTTGTGCAATCTATACAAAAATTGTAAACAATAGTAATGACAATTATCAAAACATTGTTGAGTAACAGAGGCAGAATTGGAGCAAAAGATAGGTCCTGCCCTTGGGTCATAAATAACCCCCTGGAATGCTGCAGGCTGGGTGCAGAGTGGCTGGAAAACAGCCCCGTGGAAAAGGACCTGGGGATGCTAAGCAACAGTGGCTGAACATGAGCCAGAGTGTGCCCAGGTGGCCAAGAAGGCAAATGGCCTCCTGGCTCGTGTCAGAAACAGTGTGGCCAGCAGGACCAGGACAGTGATTGTACCCCGTGCTCACCACTGGTGAGGCCAAACTTTGAATCCTGTGCTCAGTTCTGGTCCCCTCACTGCAAGAAAGACATTGAAATGCTGGAGTGAGTCCAGAGAGGGGCCAAGGAGCTGCAGAAGCATCTGGAGCACAAGTCTCATGAGGAGGCTGAGGGAGCTGGGGGTGTTTAGCCTGGGGAAAAGGAGGCTCAGGGGAGATTTTATCATGCTCTACAACTGCCTGAAAGCAGGCTGTAGCAGGGTGGGGGTCAATCTCTTCTCCCAGGCAACCGGTGACAGTATAAGAGGAAATTACTTCAAACTGTACCAGGGGAGGTTCAGGTTAGATAGAAGGAAGAACTCCTTCACTGAAAGGGTTGTGAATCACTACAATGGACTACCTGGGGAACTGGTGGAGTCGCCATCCCTGGAAGCCTTCGGACAATTATTGAATATAGTGCTATGGTTTACCTGACAAAGTAGTGGTTCATCAAAGGTTGGATCCTGGAGGTCTTTTTCAACCTTATTGATTCTATGATTTCAAAAGGAAAACAGTATTAAAGGAATTCATGTGAATCTAAGAATGATCATATTTGAAAGCAAGTATTGACAAACTCGTTCTCGATATAAACAATATTTTGGAAATGCAGGAATGATCCCAACATCCATCTTGTACATAGCTCTTTATATAGTACTAGTTATATTAAATGTAGTATATACACCTTTCAGTCTCACAGGACTGGAAGAGGTCTCCTTTGCCTTCAGATCTAGCCCTGTCACTGTGCCTTCACATTACAGAAAAAGCTTAAATGGTATAAAAATACACCTCCCATGAAAATATAAAGCAGGCTGCCTCTGCTCACCAGTTTTGCTCATTGCTCCTATTTAAGGGTTCTCTAGAACTCATGGCTGTGAATGGTATGTCAAGGAGCTCTTTTGGATTTCTGCCTTGTGCATGTCTTAAATCTTACCCTGTCTCACATCAAACCTCCTGCTCCATTGCTGCTGCTTAGACACTTGATGCTCCTGTTCTCTTTTTTAGGTGTGTGTGGGTTAGGGTTTTTTTTGGAATAGCAGCTGTCTGGGTCTGCACTCAAAATGAGGAAAAGGATCTTTAATTACTTTATCTATTTAAGTTTCTTTTCAATAACTTTTGTCTTCTCCAATGTCAACTGTGGCATGAGTTCTTTTTCTTCTTTTGTGTGCATATCTAATTTAACTACAAAACAGGACTCAAAGAGTCAATTCAGTTACAACCTAACACTGGAGGTATTTAAATACCATTTCAAACAAACTTAAAAATTTCCCAGAATACACCAAATTCTGGTCTTGAGCAAGTTCATTGAAATTCATCATACCCAAAGCATCTCTTTATCTAATATTTTTAATGGGTTGGATCTATCATCCAATTGCAAGCGTACTTCACAGACAAGTAAACATGATGCTTCCAAAATATTGCAGTATTTTACAGAGAAGGGAAAACATTGCACCTATGACATTATTTTATATAATAACCCATTTATAGGAGAACCTTACAAGACAATTCAGTTCAAAGTGCACTTTACCCAGAAGAAGACTCCTCGAGCTTAACTCTCCACATCCTTCTCAACAATGTTTTGTAAAATTGTGAACTTAGATTTATTTCTACCATCAGGAAAAAGTTTCTCAGATGGAAGTAGTGTGGAATGAAAACACCTCCCTGCAGTCTTGTATAAGAACCTTCTCAGTCTCAAAATTGAAAAATAAAATTTGTCTCCTTCCAGCTGCATGCCTTTAAATTTTAGTCTTCAAGCATTCCTATTGCAAAAGCCAGACAGCTGGAGAGAGTTGTCTAACAGGAGCAATGAAAAGGGCTGAATCAATCAAGTACTTCTTGGTGACTGTAGGTTAGCACCCATACTTACCTCCATGGTTCTATTTCTTTACTATTTTGCCACTAACTGAACTGTCTATTTTTGTAAAATGAATACCACCTCGTCAGGAAGCAACTTTACAACATTATTAGAGGCACCTGAAAATCCGCTATACTCCTGTAATTTCCAGTGATTGATTAAATGCCAGTAAATAAAAATTACCCTTATTTAATTCTTCCTTTGTCTGGTCCAGTGCTTTCTCTCACACAATAAAATTCAATTATAATATGTGCAAAAATTCTATCTTGACACTTAAACTGTTTCTGGCAAATTCTTAATGAGTTTTTATCTTTGCCCAATTAATTATCACAGTTTCTATTTGAGAATAGATAGTGATGTCGATGTGAAAAATCTAGACTATTAAAGAAGTCCGATTTGAAATCCATTATTACGTTGAACTTTTGTAAACTCAGTGTGTCTCCAGTCACAATTTCTCGGTGTCACAAGCAGCCAAGTAGAAATACTAGGTACTGTACTTATTTGTCTAATAAAGAAAGCAAAAGTAGTGTAAGATCTCTTAGATATGTGGTACAAAAATGGTAAAAATGAAGAATCTTCGTGATCTAGCAACGCATGTGTATCTTTCTAAAGAAAATAGTATAAACATTTCAATAGGGGGAGGATCATTTGAAGTCAGCAATCTGTTATATAGTATCACATACTAAGCCACTGGCAAATGTAATGAAAACAGCAGGTCAGAAAAATTTAGTGAAAGCTATGAAAGTATTTAAACTGACACATTGAGATAGTTTATGTACTTCTTTAGGATAAGTGTGTGACAGAAACAGTGCTAATGGAAATCTAAATCTTCTTTTTACGTGCCAATTTTGCTCTGAAGCAAACTCATATAAAACTTTGAGAAACTGATGCTACACAATATACACTGACTTGCAAATACTTTTTACTGCACAGCAGTCATCCTCATATTCTAGCTAATTCTGCAATTAAAAATCAATCACACAAAAATAATGTTGAATAATGTCTTCCAATCCAAGTTTTGCCACATGTATTCTCTACAGGAACTAAGCTCTATGGTCAGAAAACGCTGTAATGATATGTTCATATTAAACACAAATGTCAGCGTTTCAAAGAAATGTTGCCCATTTCTGTTGAAGCACTGATGTTTCACCAATAAGTAATTTTTTTTTAAAGAATATTAAAAAAAAATCAAAACACGTTTTTTACTCTGAAACGCATGATGACAACAGTGAAGAAAATGGTCATGGTGGTAATTATTGTAACATAAAACTAGTCCTCATATAACTTCCTTCCCTGATTTCTTCCTTGCCTCAAGATTAAAAGAAAAATAAAAAAGATGAAGAGTGATAAACTAACAGCCCCCCCTCCCCAACAGATTTATCTCTAGGTTTAGGGTCGCTCCAGTAATATCCGGTATCTAGATTTTCTTGTTATAAAAGTGAAAATTATAGATTTAATTTAAAAACTTCTCCCATCCAGCCATTCCTAAATTTGCCCTTTTTTCAGTAGGCCATTCACAACATATAACAAGAGTTACATAAAGGATTATACTGCCTGTGACCTGCAAATATCAAGTCTTGCATCTGGATAACTTCCTGGTAGTGAAGGTTCATATCATGTCATATTTGGGCCTCAAGTGCCTGATTGGAAAGTATAAAATCAGGTATTTGTAATACACATGTACAATCTTTCCTTATGTTAAATTCCATTTAATGAAAGGTTGTGCAAAAGCTTATTGGTTTTGAAATTCGTATGGATACATGCACATATTTATTTATTACAGTTAGTAAGATTTTACTTTTTGCATTGCTCTGAATTTTCCTTTGTTATTGAGAATGTAATTTTTAAATTAAAATCTAAAATAGATGCAGCAGGATTCTGTAGGTTTGAGTTTGAGGGGTTTTAAAATTATTTTTCACAAGTTCTGTGAAAATTGGGTATTTTTAATTTTGGAGGAACCTTATTGTGCAAAACTCAAATTTTCCACTGAAATTTAGGTGTGGAAATTTTCAATTGGTCCTATTGTTTTTCTGCTTGAAACACCAATTTTTCTTAGCAATGTACACATGGAAGAGAGCATTTCTTTTGCACCTCTGTGTCAAAACACTCTGTTCTTCCCATCTTCCAATTGTTTTTCTGTTGATTAAAAAATGTACACTGCACAGTGTCTGTGGAAGAGTATTGAGTTCAAGGGGAGTGGGTCAGCCAAGGGACATTCAATGTTATGAATAGACATTTTATATGGATCCTAGATGTCATACAAAGCTCTAAATGGAAGCTTTGCAATAGACAGAAAGATGGTAGAGACATTATTCTACCAAAAAAACACAGTAGGTATTTTTGTAGTCCATAGCACTGCACCAGTGTAGTGTCTACTAAAGCTGCAGTCGAAAATTCAAAATATTTTTCTTGATATGTACTTAGATAAGAGAGCAGAGGTAATTAAATTACTTGTGTTAAAAATATGGCATATGGAAACACGTGGAGCTTCCAGAAAATATTAAAACAGATTTGGGATTTTTCTTGTGGTGAACAGGAAATCCACCCCTTCTATTGATATACTAAGGAATGCTTTGAAACACACACAAAAATTGGATAATTTAATTAGATATACTACTGCTAACGGACATACGGGGGGGGTGGCGGGGAAGCCTTGAAAAAACAGTGTACTAATTAAAAAAAATAAATACTACCAAATGGAAGATAATTATACAAACCTCATTTTGGTTCAGATGCAGCCTTTTAAGTGCATGCATGTTTAAGTAACTTTTATGCAGTCAGAACAAAATCTCAGCTATTCTATGTTAACCAGACATGAGACAGATTTACCTAAGTGTTATACAATATTAGATACCTTGAGGTTAGTGTTAGCAGCTATAAAATATCTCAGACTTTCTTCCTAGAAAAAAAAAGGGTTTTAAGGTTTGTCAGCAGAGATGATCTGAATTTTTATTCTACTTTTCATTAGAATCTTTAGAACTAACAGCTTAAATCACTGTTGGATGCCAATCTCCTCATCAGGAAACATGCATTTTAGCTTCAACAGAACAACATTTAGTGGCCAACAACATTTAGTGGCCAACATTTATTTTCATTAAAGTCAGCTGTCAATATTTCAAAATCATTTTCACGCTATGATTGCCTTCAGGATTTTAGATCTTTCTATGCTATTGAGGCAAACTGCAGGTCCTGCAGTTCATAGAATCATAGCATTTTTAGGGTTGGAAACGACCTTTTAGATCATCTAGTCCAAGCATTAATCTAGCACTGCCATGTTTACCAATAAACCATGGTGCCCCATCTCCATGTAATTTAAATACCTCCAAGGATGCTGACTCACCCTGGGAAATCTGTTTCAATGTTTGAAAACTTTCTCGGGGAAGAAATTTTTCATAGTATCCAATCTAAACTTTCCCTGGTGCAAATTGAGGCAATTTCCTCTTGTCTTATCACTTGCTGCTTGGCAGAATACCCCATCTCACTGAAACCTCCTTTCAGGTGGTTGTAGAGTGCAATTTTTTTGCACTGAGAGGCCCGAAACTGAGCACAGGATTCAACGTGTGGCCTCACCAGTGCTGAGTACAAGGGGATGATCATGGCTTTAGTCCTGTTTGCCTGTTACAGACCAGAATACCATTGGCAGTCTTGGCCACCTGGCCACATGCTGGCTCATGTTCAGCGGCTGTCCACCAGTTCCCTCAGTACTGTTCATTTATGCCTATTTTTATCAAGATTCTTGCATTCTGTCTTAACGTTTAATTTATTTAAGAATCTAATCCCTATCTGCACTTTTCAGAAAACCTTGAAGTGTTTTATGGTTACTATTGTGTTTCAGCACTGATTCTTTCTAGAACTCATTCTAGTGCATTTGGAATTATTTTTTCTTTGTGTCTATACAGTTCATAAATTATAGAATAGCATTTTCAGCTGGTAAGATGAGATTTGCTGCCACCATAATCAGTGAAAAATTGTTATTGAAGGCTAGAATCAGAAAATCTGTCACCATGGTGCATATTGTCACAGCATCTGAATTAATAAAGGAAAAAGCACAAGCATATACTTTGTTCAAATAAGCCAGGATCATTTATTTTGCAGATATTGTAATAGGGGTCATAGCTGGAGTTTTGGCAGCCTTTTGATTCTTTGTGTAACTAACAACACACATTTGAACCAGATGGAATTACGACCTAAAGATTTTCATTGCAAGTACGTTTTTGGGTTTTGTTGGTTTGCTTTTGGGTTTTATTTAATTAACCCAGTAAATGCTGTAAAAGAAGTAATAAACATCATTGGAACAATTTTGGCTGATGTGCTGGGTCAGCTGGAAGCAAATAATCTGTTTCTATAAAAAGATAAAGACGTCTGGATTTGTTAAAGCTCATTAGTAAAGACCTGTGAATGGTTTATATTTCGTTTAGACCCTGGTTTTTTGTGGATTGAATGGTTCATAAATATCTTTATCTTCAAAGCCTTGTCAATAAAAACTGCCCTTCTGCCCCTCCTTTTATGTTATAAATTATAGAGAATATTTAGCAAAACTAAATATTTAACAATAATAGATAAGTAGCTATTTCTGATGACCAATAATCTGTTAAAATGCATATCAATGATACTTTAAGTAGAGCAGTTTTTCAGTATCCAATTAATTTTTCTTTTGATAGATAATTTTTTTTTTGGGGGGAAAAGGAAAAAAAATAAGAAAAAACACAATAGAAACATTAAGGCCATAAATAAAAATGAAGCACAGGATTGTAATGCAACCAATAAAAATAAAAGCAAAACTTCAGCCAAGCAAGCTTCTATTCTAGAATACATTCATTGGTTTTCAAATAAATGCTGCTACTGAGACATAAAGTAGCTAAATTCATTCACTGCTGGAGTTTAACACAACTGTAAACTTTTATGTAAAAATATATTGGATACCTACAAATGTCTAGAGATACTGGCACTTTTACTGGTTTTTAGTTGAGTTACTTTCCTTCAGGTGTTATGTGACATTCTTTGTGACATTAATCAGATGTTTCCAATTACTCTTTGCATTTCTGCTGCTTTTAGCTCTTCTTTTTGGTCCTTACCTCTAGCCTAATTATAAAAATGTAGGAATGGAGACTGAAAATGCATTTGTAGTTGCACAGGGTTCAACAAGATAAATACCAAAAGTCCTGCTGAAGGATCACACCTGCTGAACATTCTCTCTAACCGGTGGCTTCATTCTAAAGCATGAAAGATAGCAGAGATACCCCAGCAAAGATATGACTGCCTCTCAGACTTGCTACTGGGAAGAAATCAAAGGCAGAGAATTAGAAGCAATCAGATCCAATGAGGGCTCATTAGAGGCAAATAGATTTAGAGGCACAAGTTATATATGAAGGTAATATGTGCATCTTTATATGTAGGCAGATAACCCATATAAGAATACCCAGAATTTATATGAACCAATCTTAAAATTATTTGCATTATTTGGTTACTTGACCAGATTTTTCTTTCCATTGTGACAATGACTCTTGAAAAGGTGATAGAAACACCAGAAAAACTAGAATTTGCCCATATAAAGGCATTTGAAAGCATGAGGTCATGCATATTTCTTAAGAAATCTATCTGGAAGGAAATCACTTCAAACATATATCTTTTAAAGAGTTTGAGTTGCCAGCCTCCAGACCAGTGTTTCTAAGTTCTTCAAGGTTCCCTACACTAATTGCTGCCAGTGTCAGTCACTCCCACTTGCACAGGCTTGTTTGCTCTACAAGGATGCTCTAATAGCATCAACACTTCCAGCATAAAGTCTACCCACGCAACAAACCCTGAAAAATATGTATTAATCAATATCCTTCACTTCTCCAAATATCGTGAAATGTTTTCTTAGACATATAATTTTCAGCATCTATTTAAATGTAGACAGGTAAGTATTGCTATCTGATGTATACTCATCTACTTACTATCTCAAAAATTATTATTGTTATTGCTATTGTTATTGTTTGTTATTATTTTTTATTGTTTTATTGTTATTGTTATTGTTTAGTCTAGGCAAGTTAAAAAAATATTTACCTTCTGGGACAATGACTAATTTCATACTGGTTTTACTTAATGCATTAATGCAGTATGTAGGAGATATAGGGCTTTGGTCCCTCTTCCCAACATTGTCCTTGTTCTTTATCCAAACGTGATTTTAATGCTAAATACTCAACAAATTCCTCCTCAGACATGCTCCCTTTTTAGCCCCGTTCATACTCTTTTTCTGCATAGTCCCCGAATAATGATGAATGTCTTACACAGGTGACCTGCTCCACCTGTTCCTTCAATAATTCTCCATCTCCAAGATGAATTCAAAGGAAACAGTAGAGAGGAATGGCATTGACTGCATCTGCAAGTTAGTGAGAGGATCAAGCTCATGATCATGTACAAGAATCTTAAGCACTTTTTCCCACAGTCACTTCATGTGAGGAGAAAAAATATTTTTCATGAAAATAATTTTGTTGTATTGTTGATTGATGTTTTTTCCCTTTACACTTTTGAGAAATAACATTGAGAGGGTTTTTTTGGTGTTGTATCTAATGAATCAAATTTGATTTGAAATAAATAGTCAGTATTAAAATATAAAACAATGTGATAATACCCAGGGGATACCTAAATATAGGAAATCCCTGCATCTAGGACAAATTTTCTATATTTTCTAAATTTTCTATATGCTTTTTTGAAATTCTGTCCTACTTCCAATAAAACCAAGAGGAAATTTCCTTATTTCAGCTGTACAGAAAAAACCAGAATCATAGGCGTTATGATAGTTCACTATAAAGAGGATTAAATCAGACCTCCTTTTAATCTGACATTAATTTCTTAGTGTGTATTAATAATAATAAAAAAAAAGAAAACACACAGGTAACAAATATATGGAACATGATATTTAAAGGAAATCTCTTCCTAGACACAAAATGGAGTTACCTCACTTCCTGAAACAGGAGTTCATGTTTTTTCCAGAGTTTTAAGACTAAAGTAGAATATGGATGTTCTTATTTTCTATACGAGTTTCCACTGTTTTCTACCAGCTTTATCCTAAGCTCAAAGCTAACTTTAGTTAGAAAATAATAAAGGCTAGAATGGTCATCTCCTTTCATCAAATTTGTATTTGTCTTTTAAAACTTTTACCATCCCTTCTTTTGTTTAAAAAAAGCAAAAGTTATTTACATCTTCTAACTTACATATATATTGTGTTATATGGCTCAGCTTTGCTCTGCTCAAGTTCAAAAAACCCAACACAATTTAAAAATCCCCACATATGTGGACTCATCCTGCATTTTCAATACTGACCTGAGGTCATAGGCACTGTCTCTGAGGTAATAAACCGTTTTTGGGGTTTTTTTTCCTATTGAATTATGAAAGAAAACAGCAAAAGAGCACCATGATGTTGTATGATTATTCTTAATGTACATTAAATTTAAAGTCTAAATTAAAAAAAAAAAAGATGTCTACTTGCCAAAAGTTTATGTCTTCCATTTGCCAGTAGAAATGTTGTGTGTATTTTGAGAAAATAAGAAATACATTGATGATAGTATCTGTATTACCTCTGTCAAAGTAAAGGTCAAAAGCTCTAATACGTATCTTAAGTTTTAAAGTAATGCACAGTTTTCAATAGTTACATATCAATTTTTGGACGACAAATACACCTTTATGACAGGTGACCTTATCCTTGTCAGAAAGAGATGTATGTTAGAGCTGTATATCAAAATGAAATACATTCTTTTTAATTCTGTCATTGTTACTAAGGTAGAATAACATATCTTCATTTAATGAATATCATTTAGTTTTGAAGACTGAAGTTTAAATAAAGAAATAATAAAATTAAAAATTATAATGTAATAGCATTGCTTATTTTAAGGTAAAATTGATAAACAGTGTCAAGATAATTTTCTCAATATCTTGACTTAAAATGTATTGGCAATCTGTTCTCCAATGTATTTCTTTTTGTACAGAGGATATTTTCTATTTTTTTCTTATACTACTTATCCTATGAAATAAGCTCTCCTGATATCCTAGTCATATCAGTTCTACCAGATGTTTGCCAGAGAGAAGGGGCAGGGGAGAAGGATAGGAGTGGTATGGACTAGATGACCTTTAAAGACCCCTTCCAACCCAAATTATTCTATGATTTTCTACAAATATTAATAGTTGTTTCAGTACATTATGAATATATTCCAGGAGACGGAACAAAAATATACCTGAGAATTTGAGTAACATCTAAAATTACTCCCTCTTAAATCTCAAACCAGTCATGTCTTTGCCAGGTGACCAATTTACATTGACTATTTTGCTCCAAAACATAAAAGTCTGTTGAAGTCCCTGAAAAGAAACCTACCTTCCAGTGGCATGTCAAAACTTCGGTAAACTCAGAAATCCAGACCTCAACATTGGACTTCATTTAGAGTACAGGAGAAGAAGGGACCTTGCAGCTCTCCATTTCGACAGTGAAGTATGGCAGCTACATCCTCAGACTAGACCAAAGGGTAGATGATGAGCATCAAGCCCACATTGCATCCCAGTTGCCCTGGTCTGTGGAAAGATCCCAAAGGCAAATGTCAAATTCACAGTAGAATGAAAATAGAAGTCAGGTAGACATGCAAACCTTTTTTCACCTGTTTTCAGAAAAGTGTACCTTGCATACCTAGTCTAAAGGCATTTGGGTTTGTCTGTGCTTTTTAATCCAGACTCTTCTAAACATATAGCACAGACTCTGTGATACCTAAATTAAACTGCAAGATAAACAAAGTATTCAAAACAAGGAGCATGCAGCTTTTATGAGCATAAACTTATTTTCCTCAATAAAAGATGCTTCCATACATTAAGATAAATGGTCTTAAAACACTTTTGAGATTCCAATACTTTGGAATTTTAAACAAGATTAGTCCACGATAAAGAAAGTTATTTCAGATATTTATTAATCATTGATTCTATTTCAGAAGTCACGTTCCCCTACAAAGCAACTTTTTTTGGTAACCAGCGAATGTCCTCTGAAAAGATACACTAGTAAGGACAAAATCTGGAAGGACACAACAGATACAGCTTGAGACACCAATATTCTACCTTTTGTGAGTGCCATAGTTTTGCACATTCCCATGTGTTTTACTGGTGCCTTCCGCAAGCCTGTACTGCAATCTCTCAGGCTGAATTTGCAATGAATGTTCTCCAAGGTCAAGAAGTTAAATCAGCTGATGGAAGGCTCTAAAATGTGCTAGAATTGGTGCATGGTATATGGCAGTATCTTGTTGTCAAGTGCAAGGAGGAGGAGTAGGTTCAGAATCAAAACTTTTAGTAGTGAGAAGCTACTGGACCTGCTTAATTTTTGCCATGAGTGATACAGTTAAGATCATGCAGCAAGTATGTTAGAGAGCAATAAAAACTAAAACAGAAGAGCTTTGTTCTGAATTTCCCTGTTTAACAACATGACTTCTGTTCCCCTCAGTAATAAAATCTGAAGTGTGCCACTATTTATATGTACCATGTTTTACTCTACAGAGAGTTTTAATGTGACATCATACCTTTTATGTCTTAGAAGTATAATAGTAGACAATGCAATCTATTTATCTGTTTTGGCTTTATAGTAAAAAGTAGGACAGGAAAGGAATATTATTTGTTTTGTTAAAAAATGTGGTGAAGATCTCATTTAAATGTCATGTTTTATATAAGCAATATTCTGAAATCAGTTACATATAACTCAATATTTGTAAATAGTTTGCTGTCAGGGTATCTCAGAAACAAAAAGTCATGGTAGAGAAATTGAGACAGAAGAGAAATCTGTGAAATTTACTAGATAGTAAGACATCAGCCATTTCAGGAGGAAGTCAGACTAGACACAACTGCACTCAACTTTATGGCAATTCTTAAACTCCAAATTCCTATGGGTTGGTTAAAAAAATAATCAAGCCATCCCTAAATGAGTCATATATCTCTTAAGTTGTTTATAGGAAACTTTTGTTAAAGATTATTTGTTTTAATTTTTTATCCCTATATTCTTTTACAGAGATTAAACTGGGGATTTTTAAAAGTCTTTAAAATGTTCAATTTTTTTACTTCCCCACCCCTCTTTCTCCATTCAAAAATGTACAAGGGAAGTAATGTTAAGTGTTCATAACACTAAATTTAATTACTACACTGGAATATGAACCCCACACCCAAACACTCCTGAATACTGGAAGGGCAAGTGTGGATCTGAGTAATTTCTGACTCTTGTCTAAAGTATTTAGACTACACTAGTGCTGCTTTCTATGTTCATTTCATAATTCCATTTCTTTCATCTAAACACACATCTACTAGCAGGGCAGGGCTTATTGGCAGCAAATTTTCCTCTCACAGAGGTCAGTCTCTGATGCTGAAAATGGTGGATAATGGAGAGGAAAGCTTCAAAGGGAACATCAAGACATTTTGAGAGCAACAGGGGCAAATTTAAGGGAGTTAATTGACACTGCCATAAAAATGGGAAACACCTGAGCAAATACATCACAGATCAAAAGAGAGAGAAATGACCTACAGAAAATCAGAAGGAAAGGAAAAAAGGAAAATAAAATGCGTTCCAAAACCTAAGAAACTCTGCATGTAACTTTGTTACATTAGTTATAGAGGTGCAATCAAGCTTCAAAAGTCAGACTTTGTATACCTGGGAGTTTTGGGTATTAAATCTTCTGTTTTGATTCACCCTTTTATATTTGAAAGTATAAGCTAACTGAAGAAAAAAAAAATTACTATGCCCTTTGATAACCAAAACATTTCCAATGAAAAGCTTTTGTTCTTAATATTCTAAAGATAAAACCACATTTTTCTCACTCAGTAGGGAATATGCATAAAGTTTGATTTTTTCCCCCCATTATTTTTACTTCCAAAATACCTAGAAGTTTGTTCTAGCTATACGTAAGGTATATCTATGAATGGCAAAGCAAGCATTTTGTAAGACATCCAATTCTTTTACTAGTGAATAATAAAAGGATGAAATTTCTCTGCTCTTCCTCTTCAATAAAATTAAATCTTGCTTGGTTCTGTCTAAATTTAATTTTGAAGCCCTAGAAAACTGAATTCTTAAAAAACTTAAGAAAGGAAGAACAGATTATAAGAAATGACACCCAGCATGCAGAGGGCCAGATACTGAAAGTAATCTGGATAGGATGCAATAAAACACTTTGTAGGTGTCTATGCATATATTATCTTTAATTGCATGTATATATGTGTGTGTATATATGCTCAATTGTTTTCAGTCACATGTAATTCTTGTCCCTTTATCTTCATTTTATCTACTTAACTGCCAGATTTTCTGTACAGTGAGCTTGCTTTCATAGTTATTGGAAACCATTGACCATATTTATAGTGCTATTTAAATAATAATAGGTATTATGCCTGGAAGGTGATTATTCTGAAAATATTATGTCATCCAGCAGTCACTTCCTAAATAGTGGTAACTGAGGTACATCCATAATCAGAAGTACCTCCAAAACTCTGTGGTTAAATAAGTAATATGATTTTTTTTGTAGTTAACACAATGGCTATTAAGCAGCCCACTTAACTGAGCTTTTTCCATTCTGGGTGATTGCAATGTTAATTATGATCATCATAACTAACTCTTAGTTATAATGAATGTCAAGTCAAAATTTCTGTAGATTAAAAAGTGTATTGCTTGTAAATGATGTAGAGCTGTTCATCTAGAGTAATTTTTCTTTCCAACAGATGAGCAGAAATGAAAATACTGTCTATTTCCTGGTCCTAAAAACATATTGCTAGTTACTTCCCAAAGTCTGGGATTTCAGGACAGACTGGATAAAAGTGTGATAAATCAAATTAAATATTTTTTTGCACACAGGAGCTAAGGTTCTTCTAACTGTATATTCTGCCTGTGCTGAACTTCCCAAAGTGTCACTGTAGCCACAGCTCTACTCTCTTACATCAAGTCCAGGAAGCATGATAATGGTGATTTCCTTGTAGACAATGTTATGACCTGCCAAAATATGGAATTCCCATTACTTAAAACATTTATTAAAAGTGAGGAGAAGGGTGTTTGTTTTTCTTTTTAAAAATATGCGGTTTCAAACCATATGTCTAAAATATTTTGTAGTGTCTATTCTGAACTGTAGACAGGTAGCTTTGATGAACAAGTCTATCTCTTGTAAGCAGATGTTTCTAAATTTATGAGAGAAAAGATACAGGGAAAGTATGTCTGTACTGCCTTTTGCCCATACAATCTTGGTTGCCAGCAGTTCAGTAGAGCTTTTTTCATTGGTTGCAGTAAATGCTGTGAATATGTAATCATAATACCCAGATTCCTGGCGACATGTAGAGAAGCTAACAATTTTAATGAAAAGCAAGAGCACTTAAACATCCATCTTCCATTATAAAAGGGATTTTAGAAGTGGTCTATTTATAACCTTACATTAAACTTAAAAGTAGGGGAACAAGTATCAGTGGTGAAAACATTGGCATTAAAGCACTCCAGGACTTTTATCTAACTGCTACTGGCTCATAAAAAGATGAGAATTTGTGTTGCTTTTAGTTGCTTATGCCACAGACAGTTTGGAGTTATATAAGCCACTATCAGGCAGGGTCTGTGTTACCAGACAATTACAAGCATATGGAAATGGACAAACATTCCCACTGGAATTAGTTGTCATTAGTTGACAGAAAGAGAGTTGTACTCACACCCAAAATACAGAATTAAATGTAATAAATACTTATTACTTAGGAGCTAAAAATATGTTGGCCCAGGAAAATAAGAAAATAAAAAATGGCAAAAAGCAACAACAAAAATCCATCTAGTTTTGAAAAGCTGCTTTCTGGTAAATAGAAGTCAGGCCAGAGATGTCATCAAGGGAAGAAAAGAAGCTCAATTAACTGAAGACAATTACAGTGAACTTTATGTGACTAGCCATATACATCTAGTGGCGTTCTAACATGTCCCTCTGGAGTGCTCATGGGGCTGTCATGCTATTTGGACCAGCAGCAGACAATCAGAAAAAGAACATGTTCCCCTTCATAAAATATTAGATTTGTGTGTGTGTATATATATATATTTACACACACATACAAGTTTATATAATTTCACATTAATTTAATATAATTTTTTAAAAAAATGAAATATTCACATTCTTTGAACTCAGTTAAATGAACTAGGTTTTCAGACTACACAGATAGGCAAAGCCTGTTTACAGAACAGAAACAGAAAAAATACCAAAGTATTTATACTAGATCAGATTCAGACTATTTTCTCATAATTATTCTATTTTGAACATCACATATTCATAGTACTTTTCTTTTACTGTAAAAACAATGCATGTAAGTCTAGAGCTGGAATAGTAATATCTAATGCTTAGCAAGTGAACAATACAGTGCTTAGAGGAAACTTCAGAGCAACTACAAAACAAATACAAAATAGAATAAATGAGTACCAGATGGTTTTCTGTAGGATGTCACAAGACTCCTGATTAACTTAATCATGTTTATTAATTCTCACTAATATTACCTACATACAGAATTAAGTCTAGGGTCTTTAGTCCTTATCAGAATCTAGCCACATCTTAGATTCTAGGTCAGTTGGCCTCAGCTAGCATGTGACTCCTCCATATACAATTTCTGTTCAGAACATCTCTCCTTAAGGGATAACACAGATACAGTAGAGACAGCCTCAGCTCTTAATTTAGAGTCTCACTGATGCTTTGCTACCCAGCACTAGCCAAGCATAAGAGTTTCTGACTACAGGATCTGATGAATGCCATCCGTATATTTCACTGGGCTTTTGAAAGGAAAGAGATGACACTGCTTGCTGTGTTATATGCTAACAAGTTTAGGACCAGTTTTGTCTAGAACAGAGGGTATTAATACTAATATTAATTCTTATTGTTATAAGATCCCTCTCAGATCATATATTTTAGAATCACAATAATTTTCAGCTGCATGTCATAGTAATCCTGTTATAATATAACTACAGTACACAATTTCTTCCTAAGCTTATAACAAAAATTCTTGTTAGTAGGCCTTTCACTGTGGGCTGTTAAATTTCAACATTATTTTATTAATTGATATAATCCGGATTGTTAATCCAATCCTTATGGACAGCTGTAGTGGTTTTACCTCAGTCAGCATCCAAGCCCCACACAGACACTCACTCACTATCCCAGCAGTAGAACTGGGGAGAGAATTGCAAGGGTGAAAGCTGGAGAACTCATAGGTTGAGGTAAAGACAGTTTATTAGGGAAAGCAAAAGCCACACATGCAAGCAAAGCAAAACAAGGAATTAATTCACTGCTTCCGATGGGCAGGTGGGTGTTCAGCCATCTCCAGGAGAGCAGGGTCCCATCACACATAACAATTAATTGTTAAGACAAATGTTACCACTCCAAATGTCCTCCACTTGGCAATTCTGCCCCCCACTTATATACTGAGCATGATGTCATATGGTCTGAAAAATCCTTTTGGTCAGTTTGAGTCACCAGTCCTGGCTGTGACTCCTCCCAGTCTCCCATGAACACCCAACATCCTCCCCAGCGTTCCAGTAGAAAACACAGAAAAGACCTTGGCTCTGTGTAAGCCCTGCTCAGCAATAACAAAAACATCTCTTTATTATCAACTCTGTGTTCAGCACAAATCCAAAACACAGCCCCATACCAGCCACTGCAAGGAATATTAGCTCTACCCCAGCCAAACTAGCACAAAACTTAGTATCCTCAAAACCATTCTTAAATACCTTTCTCCCCTGATTTCTGCCATGCCTTAGTGTCGGGTTCTCCATTTCAACCTTCAACCCAGGAAGTTGTTTCCCTGGAACGTAGATTTAGCCCACTCCAAAAAAAAAATTTTTTTATTTATATTTTTTTAGCTCATGCATCCCAGTAGTAAGGTATCCCTAAACAGTTCTCATAGCTTTAATATGGTCTAGCTCCTAATCATTAAAATCTCTTCTGTGCCCCTAGGATGTCTGCTGAGGTTCCATTTCTGCATCTGGGTATAGTCACACTTTTCTTCATAGTACTGGTTATTGCATTGACAGTACAGCTCAGTAGCATTTTCCCTTCTGTTATATCCATTTAAACCTTACCTGTAGCTTAGCAAGATTCATCAACATGTTCCTAGCAGGCAGCAGAAGCTTCAATTTCCTGAATCAACTCTAGGGTCAGTTTTCAAATTTTTACTAAAAAGCAGGTCTACTAATGCAGATTGGACTCTTCATGATGTGGATGTGAATTTCTGGCCTTGTCTTCTGTTCTTTTACATTACAATCCTGTCTTCATTTCTTCGGTAGTTTATGCTCCTCCTGGCTCTAACTCACTTGCTATCCATGATACAAATTTTCTTTTGTGAGTAGCATTTTTTTGTTTATTTTGAATTTATTTATTGAGATCTTAATTTGGTGTTCCTGATATTTTCTTTCTTTTTTTTTTTTTTTTTACATTGTCAGTCTCAAATCCCTGCAGTTGGTGGGATCACTTGTTCACTCTTGTCCCTAAAAGAAACATGACCATCTCTGCAAAATTGCTTTAAATAAAAATTAATGTTTTAGTATTGACCTTGTGGGGAGAAGATACATACTGCAGTAATAGTTTTTAAATGGAAAATAAGTAAAAATTGATAATATAGGTAATAACATTTAATCCAAAGAAATGATGTTGAAAGATAAAATACAGAAGAACTTAAGATGAAAGATTTTGTTCCCATTTGCAAGCATACATAGGTCTCACAATATTATTTCTGTGACCACCTGTTATATTTTCACAGAGTATCCAGTTATACAGAGATCCTATTTTTCAGAATGGTTTTAGTGGAACACATGTATTATATCCATCAATTGCTATCATCTTCAAAAGAACTGTAGTCTTAAAATTAAGGTCCTTGGAAATGATGTCTTTATCATTTGCAGTTTTGATCAATGAGGAAAATGAAGATTTTGCACTTCAGTTAAATGAAAGCTGTTCCATGCACCTAATAAAT
Source organism: Lichenostomus cassidix (assembly GCF_008360975.1). Lineage (NCBI taxonomy): Eukaryota > Metazoa > Chordata > Aves > Passeriformes > Meliphagidae > Lichenostomus > Lichenostomus cassidix. The sequence goes on from NC_139479.1 coordinate 36,390,735, forward strand.
TGCAATGAGCCATTCAGGGCATTTGTTTTGGGGTGGTTATGGGGTTTTTTTTCCTTCTTTCTTTTTTTTTTAACAGTCATTTGTTTTCAACAGCCATATCTTAAAGAAAAAGTTACTGGATAATAGCTTGACAAAAATATTCCTCAAATCACAGACAACTGTCTAATACGCAACAAAGAGGCACATTTGAAAAGGAAATTATAATTATTCCCCTCATATAAGCTAGACAGTTGTACTTCTGAAACACCAGGGCTTTTAAGTGGAAGCTAAATTAATCTTTATTAATCCTTGTTATCATGATTGCATAATGTCTGGATTTAAATGTCTGATGTACAGCTCTCTGTTTCCTGCTTCTCTGGCAATCAGAAGTGTGAAAATAAACCTTACACTTTAAAAGAAACACTTCATTTGAAAAAAATAGATATAATCATCTGTACTATTAAAAAAAAAGTTTTACTTCACACAAGAATAAATATACAGCATGTCAGAGTTTCAGACTTGCTATTTTATGTTAAAATATGCACTGCTACATGTCAGAGCTGTGAAAATGGGAGGTAAAACAAGAAGGCACTTGGCCAAATAGTTATAGCAAGATTTTTTTTCCATTAAGATTTTTATTTTTGAGAATACTGCTCCTACAGTTTAATTACAGCATTTAAAACACTCTCTAAAATGGTCTCTGTGTGCCCTACTGAAACTTCAAACTACCCTAATTAATGATTAGATCAGAGCCCAAAACAAAAACAGGTTTGAGTTTGGGTCTTCTTGGGCTTTTTTACAAGCTTCTATGCTGCAGAAATGAGCCATAATTCAAATAACCACTTTCAAACAACAGATACAGTGTATAATGACATTTAAAGTACTTTCTACGGACACATCATTAGTTTAGAGTTAGCTTTACATTAACTTTACCATTGTAAATCTAATTTTTTAGCAGAAGAGGGGTTCTAACTATATTTCAAACATGTTCTGCCTAAAAAAGCTTAAAGAGAGTACTGAACTGGAAAAGATTTTTTACTTAAGTACATTAGTTCTCAGAAATTAATAAAGAGTTCAGGTTTAAAAAATACTGTCAAAATATTTTCCCAATATGTGTTTGGGCTCTGAAAATAATATTAAAAGTTGATTAAAATTATTATGGTTTTAAATTAATTTGGTCTTATAGGGTATGAGTAAAGAAAGTATACTTCTCTCACTCTTAGGATGTATGTTTTTGTGTTTGTTTGTTTTGATTTATAGTGTTGTGAGAAGTCAAATCAAACTGTAGTTTCACACTATATGGATGAAATGTATTGTATAAATAACTGAAGACATATTTCCAGAAAAATATTGACTATTGACTTCTGTTTAGACAAGTATGTTGATACAAGATTTTTACTAATTTAAGTGCAATGTGCTGTGAAAAATGTATATTTACTGTTTAAATGATAACACAGACCTTGCGCAAACGTCTTTTACAGCCTTGTATGTCTCCATTGGTTTGTTCATGATCCATTACTGTCTAAAGTTTCTCTAATAAGTGGCTGCTTCTTAAGGGTGGGCACAATACGTTGGAGAAGAATAACTACACCGACGCTGACATAACAAGCTGTTTTTGAGAACAAATTTCATAGCAATAACCTAGCTTAGATTACATGCAAACTGCCTCCATTTCTAAAGTCTCTATTTAGAAATGGTCTCTGTAACTCCAATGCACTGCCAAGCAAGGACAGCCTTGACAATGGATACATCATTGTCTTCATTGCAAGATACTGGGATTTCCTCCAGTATTTATAACACTACACACAACCTACAAGATCCTCTCGGCATCTGGTTAAATATCCCTATGGAGCATGCTGTGCACCCCATAGATTTTGTAAAGAGCCTTTGAAAGCTTTACTAATTCTCATATTGTACAGTTTTCAAGCATATAGCAGGAGTAAGAATCCTCACAAAAATATTCCAGTTGAAAAGCCAGGAAGTATGTTTCCCGCTTGCTGAAACAAATGCCTATTATTTCCCGTCCTATTTATTGCTGGAACCTTATGCATATGTGGAGGATTTCATTGGCCTAAACAAAAAGTGGAAAGGGCATGCCCTTTTTAGAAGGGCATTTAGTGATAGGACAAGGAGGAATGGCTTTAAACTGAAAGAGGACAGGTTTAGACAGATATTAGGAAAAAATTCCTCACTTTGAGCATGGTGAGGCACTGGAACAGGTTACCCAGAGAAGCTATTGATGCCCCATCCCTGGAAGTGTTCAAGGCAAGTTTGAATGAGGCTTTACTGGTCTAGTAAAAGGTATAATTGCCTATGGCAGGGGGGTTGAACTAGATAATCTTGAAAGTCCCTTCCAGCCTGAATTATTCTATGATTCTGATTGTGTAGTTTCAAGACAAATAACAGCCCTGGTAAATTTGATCTTGAGGTCAAGCACTGCAACCAAAAGAACTATTGTCATTCTCCCGCTGGTTTTCATGATATGTCCATTGCTACTGTAGCACTTAGGAATTTCTCACCTTTGAGTTCACTCTTCATAACCCGGTGGACCTAAGTAATTTTCCCTTAAGAAGGTAATGGTTTGCTATAACCTCCTGAGAGTCTGAGAAGACATATTCTCCTCTGCGTGCTTCTAGTAGCCTCCAAATGGATTCAAGCAAATCACTTTGAACTATTTCATTTAAACGACTCTCAGGGGACTAAAAGTACATATGAAGTCAGATACCCCATTTCATCTGAAAGGAAGTTATCAACAACTTTACATATTTGTTTCATGAGCTTTTTTTCTCAGATGTAGTGATGAAAATCCATTTTAATGTGAAGGCAAATATGCTGGATTAAACCAAATCCACAGATGTTGTACACCAGTCTGCTCTGACTTTATTGTGAGATATTAGAGATATTCTACTCTGTGTCTGAAAGTGTTAATACAGTGATTACATACATTTTCAATTAAGAAAGCAAAACTAGTAGAAGGCCACTGAACTTTGTGCATGTGAACATGAATTAACATATTCAGTGTATTCAGAGTAAAGTTTTGGTTTGCATTTTGCATGCCCCAGCTTCCATCTGTACCAGGCATAGTAGATGCTAGGGTGACCAATATGTTTCTGCAAAATATATTAAAATATTAATGCAAGCTTTCAACTGAATTCCAATGATGATTAAGTCATAGATTTAGTTATAGTTCACTTAAAATAATAACACCTTTGTTTTTCCAAGTATACCACAGGTATGAGTTGTTCTGTATCACTGATCATTCATATTCTTTTCTTTTGGACTGTCTCCATCATTCTTTGAAAGTCAACATATTAGAGCTGCTGAAACTTTGTTAGTAGACTGTAAAATTATTCATACTTCTGTATGTGATGGCATAAGACATAGGAATAACAGTGTATAAGTCTTATTTTATTTTTACACAAGAATCTGAAATTTCCATCTCATTTTCATCTTGGATGTCATTAACATGATTTTACCTTAGAAAACCATACTTGTTTAACACACAAAGGATAATTCCAGACATCATGAAGAAAACAAAACAAAGTAAAGTAAACAAGGAGAAGTTTGATTAAATTGTCATCACAATTATTTCTCAGATTTTTCCACTTTTAAGAGAAGTCGCCATATTACCAAATTACAGACTTTTTCAGCTTTCATCTGTTTTACTAGCTAGCTTTGTTTCATGCTTATCTACAGCATGCTTAGCTAAAATGTTTGCTGAGACACACATCAGAAGATTTCCAGGTGTGAGAGATGAGATTCATTTGCAAGAAATATTATTGTTTCTCTTCTAATACTGTGATCAATTCAACCTTACTACCTTAATACAAATTAATTATTATGAACCTTCAAAGAGAACGAATATTCTAAAGTACTCAATTACTTGACAATGAGGAAAAATAAAATAATTACTATCAGTAAATATCTTCAGAGATTGCCAACAAAATTTGGAAGAAAACTTGGGTACTGTACCTTTAAATACTACTCGGTGTAGTAGCTTCAAAATAATTATAATAATAATTTTAAAAAGCTCCACTAGGTCACTTTGCACCTTCTCCTTGGCTAAATTGGACTCTCTTGTTGCAGCTATGATATCATGTTGCATATTTGGAAACTTGACATATGTCACACTGAGGACAAGAAGATTAAAGTGCTTTCCTTTTCCACTGTTTTCCTGACAATTAATTCAATATTGCCTCAAGACCTAGAATATGCAGCTTGCTTAATAATGCTCTTTGAACTTTGTAATGATTGATCTATTGCAATTAAACTTTGAACTCTGGATATTACCAGGTCATCTTACTGTTGGCAGTAGTAGACCTGTGAGTCCTCTTTAAAATTAAATCCTATGGTTAAGTCACTGATCCAAGAGAGGACAAAAACCATATAATCTAAATGACCAACAATACTCTCCCTTGCAGAGGGAAATTAAAACAAGGAAAAGAAGTGTCACATTGAAATGGGAACATATTTCTAATTCAACACTGAATTGTGTAATTGCCATTATTAAACAGGTCCACTACTCCAGCATAACATTTCAAAATAAAATAAAGTGCTGTGCTAGACACCAGAGTTCTCAGGAGCTTTGACCAGACCATTTTCTTAAAAATGTGAGATTCTGACACCTAAATTTCCCCTTCACATTCAAGCTCTTTGGTAAAACTGAGACCTAGGCCCCTGTCCCTATAGTAGCATTGATTTATTTAGTATTTAGGAGACTCAGGTGAAATGCGGCAGAGAAAAGTTCAAGCTTTTCTTCAACATCAGATAGACCAAGGAAAATCATGTCTTTCACATCTCACTGAGTACTCTGAAGATTGAAACTTGGCGGATTTCTGTAGTGCCATACAGGCTTCTTTACTCATTAGCTTTAGCTTTGATTTTTTTTCTCAGTATTTGAATAACAGAAACTTTCATGTTTTCTCAATAAACAGAATGATTACTTTTTACCTTTTGCTGTCACAGCAGGAGGTCATTCTGTTCTTAGGTTTTTTAGTATTTAGATTAATGATAAAAGCTCAGATAATTTGGATACTTTCTTCTGAACTTTGGGCTGAATTACATGTTGCCCAGTGATTTTGAAATACGGAAAAATGGTTCTGACATTTTTTGCTTTAACTCTAACTATTTAGAAGTTAAAGTTATTAATCCAAATTACCTATATATGGAAGCAATAATGGCAAATTTGCCATTGTGGATTTTCCTAAAATTTTTCCAGAATGTTTTATCTTTAAATGAACCTGTTTAAATATGAGAATGGTCAAATAATCTAAAGCAGACAATAGACTCCTTAAAAGTCTTGAACGTGAAATAAGTCTTCACCTGGTATAGATGCAAAAAATAAAATATAAATACATAGGTTTAGATAGACAGAGACTTCACAGAGAGGATACAAAACTTGCTTCCAAAATGTTTCTTTCAAATAAGAAAATAAGATGTTCTTCAGGGTGTTCATCTACCACAGCATTATGTGTAGTTATTTCCACATAATCAAATTCATGAACAACCACTGTCCCTCTTTTAATTTCTTCTAACAAGCCATCCCATCTTCTATTTCCTTTCATGTTAGATATTAAAACCAAGACAGTGAGAAAATGTCAATGTCAATTTTCACATTTATTTTCTAGCATTTGAATAAGGATAGAATTATGTGTCCACAGAAACCCTTTAAACCTTTACTGCCTGCAGATTTCTGCAGAAGCCTAATATTCTTCTGATTCTCAAAAGACCTCAGAAAACGACAGGAAGAAAAAAGGAAGGAAAAAAAAAAAAAGAAGAAAAAATAGTGCTTCCTCAAATTTGCAGTATACTTTCTATTTTCCATTTAGAGAAGAAAAAGCATTAGATTTCACCAAAACCATACAAATATAATTTTCTCTATACAGGTCAGGGCAATATAACTTATTTTAGTGGCTTATGAAATCCAAAGGTTGTGCCTCACTTTCCTTTTCAAAACATGACTGCACAGAAGATATTGCACAAGCCATTTCCTGATTGGCTCTTATATGAAAAATCATAACTCAGAAGAGTTTGTTGCTGCCATACTGTTTCATCTAGCACTATTCTGGCTGCTGTTTTTTCTGGGAGTCCCCTCTGGGCTGGGTCCCTCAGGACAGTTTGGATGAGCTGCTTTGAATATGACTGTAAGATTTCACTTCTCTTTACAGGCAACAAGCAAGGAGCTATGCAGCTTCAGATAAAAGAAGAATTAATTTTTTTAAATGGTTCACAAAGACAGGGAAAAAAAAAACTCAAAACTAATGTTTTCTCCTATATTATACATTAGGAAACAGGAAAAAAGAAACCTAACCCAAACCACCAAAAACATTCAGAAACATAAAAACTACTATCATAGAAGAAAACATCATTGCTGAGGAGAAAGAAACAAATCACCTATATTTATGAAATTTTTCTTTCAAATGACAGTAGAAGAAGAAATTAATTGTGACACCATTTATTATATGCTTGCTCAGGATTTAAGTATCATACAGCTTTTTTTTTTAACCACAACAAAAACATGTTATGGACATGTGATAGTAGTAGTTGATATTCCATTTTGTTCATTAGTTTTCCCAAGGGTAAACTTGTCCCTGACAATTGACAGTGCTATTTATTACCCATATAGATTATAAGAACCTATAAGGGGCTATCTTTGGATTACTTAAAACTTGAAGGTGCTTTCTGAATGAATTGTTCCCTTGAATGGGTTCAAAGTCACATTAGGGAAAAATAAGAGCAGGTTATCTTAAAGAGTAGGGTATATCCTCAACTTCTGAAGAGAATTCTGTTTAGTGGAGATTAGCACAGAGGAAGAAGAAATTAAAAATCAGCTCTGGGGTAAATTCTCAGGAGCCAGCCTACTCACAGCCTTGAGTAATGTGGTCACTAGAGAAGTATATTCTTGCTCTAGAAAACGCACAGCACAGTGCAATAAGATCATCTAATGTCCTATACTGTTTCGCTATAACCACAGCAATTTTTCCTACATTTTATACACAATAGTCAGGAAACATTAAGGAAATCACTCGTTCAGAAAGCTTACTAAACTTACATATAAGCTTTCCAAGACAAACCTTTACTTGCAAAAGTATACAACATTTAGTATGCCTACAGTGAGATTTTTAATTATTTAAGATATTTTTAAATCTCCCCAATGTATTTAATTATTTTTCCCATTTACTATTAAAAGAAAAATCACAGTTACTAATTCTTTTTTTTCATTATTTTGAAGTTATCCCATGGATAATATATTTTAAAAATAATCAAGTGCCATTCTTAAAATGAAAATATTCCGTCTAGTACCAAAGCACCAAAGTTTCAATTTCTTTGGGCAGATTTTTTCTGTGTTTCAGTTCCAAACATATTTAACTTACATAGTCAATATTCTTAGATCTGGCACTCATCATGTTAGCCATCTAAGGCTGGCTAGCACATCACTGCTTGCTCCAAAATAATTTGAGATTGAAAGCTTCTTTCATCTTTCTTCCCCTGTGCACTGACTCACCTTCCACCTTTACAAGAGATGTGTTATTATCTTGTTCAGTTGACTTTACCACATCAGCCCTGACAGGAAGATGAAGTTTCCAGTACCATAGTACATGTCACTTCTCAAGAATATTTTTCTGAAAGGAACATAAATATGAATTACTTCTTAAAACCTCCTGCCATAGTGAAAAGACTTTTCAGGAACTAAAGATATTTTTGTCCAAGCTTGAAGAAAGGCTTTAATTTTCCAAAGTGATTTTAATCAATGAAGAATTATACTGAACAATGACGAACAGACATACAACTACCATACACAGGCTGATAATAAAGATGAGACTAAGAGAGTTCTGCATAATAAACATAGTTCAGAATAAAGAAAATCTACACACTAAAGGCAGAGTGGACATTATCCCCTCGGCACAGCTAGTATACTCGTCGACTGATGCTCAAGTAATTTGAACCACTATCAAGTTTTGTAAAAGCAAATTTAATTTTAAAAAATCCCTTTACCTTACATAAAGTTTTATATCAGCTGGTCTCTCTGTGAGCTACTTTTATTATGTTTTTTCTGTCCTAACACAATTAACAGTCCAATTTAACGTGTAGGGCACAGGATATTAAATCTTCTGTGACTAACATTATAGAAAGGAATATTCAAAGAAGTATATTATCTGCTCAGTTTGTGAGAGGGCTTTAGTAGCCAGTTTTGGTAGAAATTAATTTTGACGATCGACAACATATTATATGGACATTGGGTTGCTAAGGAAAATCATCCTAGATCAAGGAAAAATACCCAGAGCTTAGACTGACCTCCCACAAAGACTGTCACATCCATTTTCTTTCCTTCTATTTTTTTTTTTTCCATAAAAATAAAGAAAAGCCTTTACTGTTAGGGATAAGTACTGGGCTTTATTTTCAGCTCTCTGTGACCACAGCAGCTTGACATAAATTAGAACTGACTTCCATGTGTTCCAGTGGGATAGCTATGAACTGGAATGTGCAAAGACATACTTTGAAACCATTTACATTAAAATTGCCATGGCTGCATTCTCTGTAACTTGGATAGACCTTTAGTTCCTTGCTCTTATTTTCAGGGTTATGAAAGGGGGAAAGGGTAAGAAGACAGGGAAGTCCCATATAGAATAATTCTCCTTTTTTTTTTTATATTGTTCTATAAAATGTAAGTGAAGATGATATTTTCATCTTTGACTAAATACCAAAAATGCCTAAAAATAAGCCCATCTGACTGGATAATTAGCAGCAAAAAATCAAGAAGTAAACCTTAACAAGATAAAGAGTTTAACCTTAGTTTAACAAGATAAATAGAAGATGCAATTGTATCACAAAGGACTGAGGGGCAGAAATGCTGAATCATAAAACCCAGCTGGTCCTGCCAATACCCCAGCAAAATATCAAAACCTCAAATTTGTGGTTACCAGGACTTCAGACTTCCCTTTGGTAGGTCTGTGTGAGAGCCAGACCTCCCCATCACCAGCTGGCTATATTCCACCTGGATGCTCAATTCAACCCAGCTGTGGTCAACAGGCTATCACATCATCAGACTGTGAAGCCAGACCTCTGAACACCTTCACAGCTCATTTTTACTAGGACTCCCAGCTCATGTGGGTTCCTTGCTGCTGTCTAGTGGCATAAAGCCTGAAAATGCACAGACATGTGCTAAGAAACTAATGTTTTTTTCTGGGATTTTCTGCTTTGAATTACTATTTCACTATCTGAAGATACTCTAGTTCAGAAAAAGAATTAAAATATCTTAAATTACTTTGGAAAGAAATGGCATAATAAAATTAGAGGTAACAAAGAGGACAAGAATATAATATGTGATTTTTAAAAAAAGATATATAATAATATAAAGAATAATTAAAATATACATTTAACATCTAAATAGTGCTTAATGCATTAGTGCATAATGCTAAGCTCACACCTTTTTTAACATTTTTGTTTACAGTGAAAATTCTGGAAGTTCTGCTGTCAGGGCCCAGTTGCTCAGGGTACTTTGCATATTCCAATATTTTGTCTTTCTTTCCCCTCCCACCAACAGTGACACATGCATCACTTGCTCATCATCATATACATTGGCTTCCAGATATTCACACAAAATTAGATAAGATGCTGCACCAGGGGAGGTTCAGGTTGGACATCAGCCCAAAAGTTTTTGATAGTGATCAGTTAGAAACTTGAAAGCAGTCATTATACCTTTATTTGCAAACGAAACTTAATAACTACATTTTAAAATTAACGTGTAGAGTGAAAAAAAGGCACATTTCTAGGTAGGGTTCAAATTCCTTTATCTCCTTCAATAAGAGAACTCATATATGTTATAAATGGAATGGCTTGAATACCTGTATCATTAATAATGACCAAAAATAATATTAAAAAAAAAAAGCCAAACATGAAACCAAACAAACTATATTTCTTTTAGGAATCCAAACATCTGCTTTTGTTTTTCATATATATATCGTTAAGATTAAAGGAATGTGACTTGACTCTGTCTCCCTCTGGAAAAAATATTACAACTGTAAAGCAAATTCTATAGCCAAAACCCTTAGCTCTACCTAATGTCATGTTTGAAGTTTCTGTTGAATTATGTCATCCAGCTTTTGCCAAAATGAGTAATCCTGAGTTAGCAGTTAGAACAGTGACCTCTGTCTCTTCCTCGTTAACACATTTCATGAGCTCTCTGTGTACTATGTGCAATGTAATTGACATTAATACTTTTACTACTACTGTAAGACATTTGATTTTGTTTTATTATAATCAGCAAAATAGTCTCTTTCAAAATGTAAATTCCACTGGAAACAGTGAGCACAGCTAGTGTGCCTTTCCTAATGAATATTTTACCTTATGTTAATATATTCTATGCTGATTTTTGTGGCAATGGAGAGGGAAATGTTCAAATCACATCCAAGCAATGATTCATGCAGTCTTAGAATTGAGCGAATGGTTGACTTTGTATGGAATAATTTGCTCTTGAAAAATGCTTATTTCACCTTACTAAGAAAGAGTAACTAAGAGTCTTAATTTTTAAGTGGCTAAAGATAGGTGAGATAAATCTTGCTCTTATATTCTCTTGTGAGTGACTGGTTTAGAATCTCTCAAAGAATCACCATCAAAGGTATTAGGAAAAGTAGCTTTAATATGAATTTATAGAAGCACAATAATATTATTTTAAATTTTTAACAAAAATGTTTAAAAACAGGATAGAAAATGTATTCATATCTTTGTCCAGTCTTCCTGTCTCAGAAAAGCTCTTAATTTAGTAAAGTTTAATACTAGCCAGCCATCTAAACCAGTGAAAATATATTATGGAATTTCAACAGCAGGATTCTGATGCTAGTTGAAATATTAAATGAGTAATGTAACAGGTCAGCAGGTTGCATTTGTCAATTTTTCTTTTTTTTTTTCCCGATCTCCCAGTCCAAAACATGAAGAGTAACAGACAGATAGGAACCAAGGAGAAAACACTTCAGAAATTCCACAAGGTCTGAATTCTCAGAACTCACGTGCTCTTTCTAAATCATTTCACTACACCAGTTTTATTTTCAGATGTGAGGTAGTACTGCAAATGTGCATTAAAAACATCCAAGTACTAAAATAAGAAAATTATTCAAAATAATGCTGGCAAGAAGGAAAAGGATATATTTTAAAATGTGATTATCTGCCAAGAGAACTGCAGACCATATTACCAGATAAAAATTTAGAAAGCACCGGGCAGAACACAGAAACAGAGGTCTTTACCTAATATGATCCATGCTTAATGTGGCTGAACTGTCTGAAGGACATTGTGGGAAAGGACCAACATTTCAGCTTATCAAAAATCAGTCTGCATTCCGACCACCAATCTGATGTCCAGTGCCACATATTTCCTTTCTCAACACTTATATTTCAGTTGTTATTTCCTTATTCAGTGTTTCTGTTACATCTTAGTTTAATTTTCCAAGCATTCTCCCCCATCTTCCTATATTTGATTGCCTATGCCTGATCCTCATTCAGCCTGTATACTATATACCTTATTTCAATGCTGGCTCCTCTTTTCTCTGTATTCAAACTATCTTTTTCTTCTCAAATTCTGCATATATAAGAGGGTGCAAGTAATAAAATTTACTTCCCTTTTTTTTTGCTATGTTTTAATGCTATGTACCTTGAAGCATCTGAGAATATTCTAAGAAAATCCAGTTTGCCTCATTGCGGTCTTTGGAGATTTTTGATGTGAAAATCTAAGAAGCCTCCAGCAAATTCATTTTATATCACCTTTTCATTTGGCCAATAATTTTTAGATTTTGATAAGATCAGTAAAACATGCACCCAGTGTAAGAATAATAATTGGAAAATGTCAAATTTCCTACTTTCATGTTGGGGGGAGGGTTTCTAGCATTGCTCAATAGAAAGGTTAGTAATCTCTTTTTTGTATTGATTTTTCTAACAGGCATAATAACTTTTTTCCCTAACTCTGTGTGGCCAGCAGGTCAAGAGAGGTGATTCTGTCCCTCTACTCTGTTCTCATAGGACCCTCACTGGCAGTGCTGCACCTATCTCTGGGGTCCTCAGCACAGGAAAGACATGGACCTGTTGGAGTGAGTCCAGAGGAGGGCCATGAAGATGGCCAGAGGGCTGGAGTGCCTCTCATCTGTAGACAGGCTGAGAGAGCTGGGTCTTTTCATCCTGGAGAAGAAAAGGCTCTGGGGAGACAATATTGCAGCCTTTCAAGATTTAATAGAGAGCTTATAAGAGAGATGGGGACAAATTTTTAAGCAGGGTCTGTTGTGAGAGAACTAGGGGTAGGAGTTTTAAATTAAAAAATAGAATCAGACTAGATATAAGAAGGAACTTTTTTTTTTTTTTTTTTTGCAATGAGGATGGTGAAACACTGAAACAAGTTGCCCAGAGAGGTTGTGGATGCTCCAGCTCTGGAAATATTCAAAATCAGATTAGATAAGTCTCTCAGCAACCTAATCTCTTTGAAGATGCCCCTGCTCATTCCAGGGAGGTTGGACTAGATGACCTTTAAAGGTCTGTTCTAACCCAAATTATTCTATGAATCTATTTTTGAAAGTAGAAGAATTTGATTATTTTCTGCTTTGGCTTTGTCAATAGATTTTGATGTAGACAGCAACTATTTTTGAAATAAAAACTCTTAGGCAGCAAGGCAGTAAAGAATACAAGGCTACTTTTTTTGAGTCGATACACATCGGAAATTAATGGGAAAATTTACCTACAGAAATGGAATTAACTACTTTGATCTCATACTGATTCAATTTAAAAAAATCAAGCATTAATGTAAAAAAACCACTTTTATAGTGCAAAACTTCCAGTTGATTCTTACGGCAATTCTGTTCTTTGGTTAATTCCTAGTATTTCAGGAAATGCTAATTAAACTATTTTAATCACAAAGTCATGCCACTTCAGATTTTTGAAACATTTATATGAGATTGCAATTTTTTTTCATTGAACCAACCACCATTATCAACACGAACACATGAAATCACTCCATCTTAATTTCAAATATTTAATCAGAATAATGTGTGTCTTGGGGAAAACAGATGCACTCCTATCTGTAGAATGTGTCTTCAAATCCATGAAAAACCAATTAGACTGAAAACAGTACATGCTGCATACAAAGTAGAAAACTTCTGACAAATTTTATTGTTGCAACACATATAAATTTCATATGCAGTTATCCGGGTTCAGTTCCTTCCTCTGTGCAACTGTTGTATGATAGCAATATCCATCAACTAGACATTTCTTACACTGATACCAAAATTCAATTTCTTTGTATTTGTACAAAGTATCAATCCCCCTTAAACCAGGGACTTTTTTCCTTATATAAAAATTATTATTGTTCCACATTTTATTAATATCCCTAGTACTGTCTCCTAGGTAAAAGATTAATTACTTGGCTGTGATTCATAGGAATGGAGCTGCAACTAAATTACCTATGTGGCATGTCAACCACTTCTTTTGTTATGTCATGGCGTATTGCTATTTAAGAGTGGAAACAAAGAAGTATTCATTTTCCTGTAAATTGCCATGCTCACATTTTGGGAATAGCATCAATAACCCAATCAACAGAAGATTATTAATCTGCAACAAATGTTTTCTGTCATCAACAAGTTTCATCTTTAACGCCTTCTTCACTTCAGTGCTCATTAATTATATTTAGGTCAGCTATACTTGTGCTAGCCTTCCTCAACACAAAGTATTATTTTCTGTTTCAAGTGGATAGAGAAAGGAATAGATCTGCAACTAATTAAAACAAAATGTTGACTGCCACTTATGAAGAAAATTATGCATTTCTATAACACTATTTTTTGCAAGTATATTACACATGGTATGGTCCATGAGAATAAGTGCAGGTAAAGGAAATTTGCCCTCCTGTCATTAAGGAGAGCTTAGTCACTTCCCAAAAATCAGAAAAATACATTATTGTGGGGACAGAGTTGGGGTGGTTTTGATTTGGGTTTTTTGGGCAATGGGTGCTGGGGTTCAGGGGTTGTTTTTTTACCCATTACAGCAGTGGGAAATGTTTTGCATTTTGTGTCAATAAACCGTGCTGATATTCCTACCACATATTTTAAAAAGCTAAAATATTGAAACCACACATGTACAGAACAACTAACAGAATACCTGCATTATTTGATTCACCTTATCTGTGGTCACCATTGATCCTTTATACCAATTTAGTAAATTCCAAGTATTGAGTTAAAATGAGTTTAATACTATTTAGGACAGAGTGTCATTACATAAAATCTTGGGCAGTTTTATATATGAGAAAATGCTTTTCATCTATCCTCTCCTATCTCTGTATAAATATCTCTCTAAATATATCTACAATGTTAACAAGCTTGTTCTACAAACTGTTTTGCCTTGTAATCACAGAACCTGGTCATCATCGTCTCTTTTATATCAGAAAAACTGAACTTATCCATTGTTTTATATGCCATGTTGTTATACTTCCGTTATAGTATATGCAGTTTACTGTTTCTTACTTCCAAAACAATGCTACTTTACAGTTCTCAATTCTGAGGGCATTTCTGTTTACTGGTGAAGTCTGATTATTAGTGGGGAGGGAGACTATTTACAAGGCAAATTGTTCTGGGTATAGCTTAAATTTCATTTTTCTTTTTAAATATTTGGGGGTTTTTTATACATTTCCTTTTATAAGAGTCATAAACAATAGCTATATTCCTTTTTCTAAGTATAATGTATCTTCATTGCATACACTTTAAACTTCATTTCTTCACAATGTTGACTTTATTAACAACTTGGCCACCAAACTAAAAGTCAGTATAATCTCTCTTAATGGCCCATCTCTCTTCATTACACTTTTCCACATTTTTGTTTTTGATTTTGAAAGAAATATTCCAGTCCTTCTGAAACCTTTGAATTAGTAACATGTAACAAGTGTGAGAAAAAATTACTCTGCTCTTCTAAAAATAGTTCAAGCACAGAATCACAAAATCATTATTTTTGGAAGAGAACTTTCACATCTGAAGAAGAAAAGAATAAAAAGAATAAGTGGGATACCAGGATATTGGGTGATGTTTTAGATCTTTATCATCTAAATACTAAAGGGCAAAGGGATCATATACTGCTTCTGTATTTCAATATTTGCACTTGTAGGTTTTGCCCTTATCCTTCTACCTTTTACTAGCACGAGAAGTTCAGTGATGGTTGAAAGACAGGGTTTTTTTCTCCCTGGTATTTTTCTTTGAAGACTTCAGTAATTAGAGAACGGAATGTCTTTGATGCAACCATGTAGAAATTAGCTAAATGTATCTGCAGTTCTAAAACAGTAATTGTTCTTTTTGCTAATGTTAAAAGGGTAAAAAAAAACCCAAGCCAAATACACTTCACTGACCTTTTTTCCTTGTGTGACTTCATAAACTGGCCTTTTAAAAATGCATGATAAGGATTAATTAGCTGGTTGCGAGAGAGTATGAGTTTGGGAGAGATTGAATGGCTGGATTGAAGGGATTGGAAGAGCATGTGTTACAAATTAACTGTACATGTCAAAGCTAAGTGTAGCACAGTTAAGCAACTCTTAAACAATTTCAACACTAACTCAGCTGGATCATGAGACATCTTGGTTTTACATAACTGCAGTCTTCATGTAGGGCAGTTATTTAAAGAATTAGCTGTCACTTAAAAAGTGACATTATATTGTCTTAATGGTTCACATTTCTAAAATTTTAAAAATATTATCAGTGACATCCACCAAAGAAAGAAAATAAAATATACAAAGATTAATTGGTTTGAATGGATTTATGTGATGAAGTTTTTTTAATGACCTCTAAAATTCTGTAACTGGTTCTGGTTCTACAAAGTACCTAGACACATTTAAATTTATGTGCGAGAATAGTTCACCTGACATTTACTCATAAAACTGTATTGTGTGGAGTGGGAAGCAAGAGGAAAAGTAGCCCAAGATAAACAATATATCATGTTTCATTTGCAAGAAAGGCAGAAAGGCATTACGTCTATATAGAAGTATTTCACGCAGAAACATGTGAACAGCTAGCTCTTTAAATCCAAACAAATCCAACTCAGAGTTGAAATTTGTATGTTCAGAAACTTCACATACCCTATGCAGAGATAGCATTTTGATTAAGTTATTTCTAATTCTGGTTTGCCAGGTGATTTCACTAGATAGCTACTTAGTATTCTTGATTTGTCTTCAGAAATCACTGTTTGCAATGAGAAAAACATTATTCTAGTAAGACAGATTGATCAGTCACTTTAATTAAAATTAAAAAATAATCTTCAGGAATCAGCACAGTTTCCTTACTCTTACCTCTATTGGTTTGAAAACAAACCAGTGGGAGATCACAAGTCAAGATTGAAATTAAAAATAAGTGAAATAATACAAGGAGAAAGCACTGACAAAGTCAGATACAACCTAACACCCTGTTAGGGTGGTAGTAGCAGTCCAACTGAAGTAGTCCAGTTGAAGCGGTGATCCTGTGAAGGTTCAGTCTCCAGCTGAAGATCCAGTGGTAGCTCTGGTCCTCTGGGAACCCAGTATACAGGGCTAGCTCAGGCAGTCCCAAGGCCAGGTTATATCCAGGTGGGAACACCTGGTTCCTCCCTCCTGGGCAGAGCATCCCACAATGGGATGAGATAAGTCCATGAGTCACACGGTGGGTCTCTGATGGCCCATTGCCTGTCATGCCGGGTGGGTCATTAGCAGCTGGTAACAGCTAACGGATGGCCCATTGCCTGTCATCCAGAGTGGGTCATTAGCAGGTGATAGCAGCTAATGGCCCACAGCTGGTGGTAATAGAATACTTAACTACATCTATATTGCAACCTAGGACATTACCGTAAGAGTAAGAAGCAAAGACAACAAGAAAAAATAGTCTGTACAAAGGAACAGATATTAAAAAAAAAAAGATTTTTAACATGCAGGAAAAAAAAAACCAGATTATAACCACATGTACTGCTTCAAGTACTATTCCAAGTACTTTTTTTTCAGAATTCTACCATGCTTTTTGTATACTACAATTTTCATACGTATTCACATGTATGTTGTGTTAGTTACGAAGCCAAAGGTTAAGCTTTGCTTCAGGAAGCTTAAAATCTCTCCTTGATCACAAGTATGATATCATCTGAAGGTTTCCCAAGTCTTTATGTGCTATCTGTGGGTAGAGAAGTGAGAAGTTCAAGATGTAATGATTTATTGTTCTGTGGAAAATGCAAGGCCAGTTTAGACAGACTTAAGGCAATTCCTTCCCATTTAGAAAAGTTTCTATTACCTATTTCTGTCCCTGTATAAACCCTCAGTGCTTACAAATCTCTGTGGCATACTGACAGACAGTACTGAAGACAATATCATTTTTGTTTCTGCCAGAAATTAAAATATCCAACATCTTACTATAGGTGTAGACTTACCATTCTGATACCTGAATCTGAGGATTCTGCTGCATTCCACTATTGCAGCTTTTGGTTTGAAAGCACAGGACTCCGTGGTTGTATCAGCAATGATCTTATCAAACAACCAAAGAGAAATTGCATTTTTGATACAGTTCAAGTTCAGCCTGGAAATTAAAAAACACTTCTGTGGGCAATGATGCCATAGAATGCTTGTAAAACAGATACAGTTGTTACTTATTCTCAAAATAATGCAGCATTTTTAAGAAAGAAATTTAAGTATTGACTGTGTGGATTTCAGGTTTTTTTTTCCAGCAAAGAACAGAAATTTCTTCAACTATGTCAGAATTTTTGAAAGCAAAGAGTATTAATCCAAATTGTGATGGAATTGTTTACATGGTAATAATTCAAGGAAAACTTTTTGAAACACTAACAGTTAAGACAATACAATGCCATAAAAGAGAGATGGTTGCTGGAAGTGAAAAGGTTACATTACTTTTCAATAATCATTACTAACCATATATCTACTAGAACCTTAAAGCTGTAGTAAAATATTTGTATTTAACTTTGTCCTTTCCTTTTAACCAATTTTTAACATATTAAGTTCATATTGTCTTACACTTTCACCAATATCTTAGTAGTTGGCAGGCTTTCCATGTAATCACAATTCACAAAGGTTGTTTCATACGACAGGGCTCTCCTAGACACTCAGTCAAGATGGCATCATAATTGGTTTTTTATGTTTTCTTGCCTGAGAGAGAATCATATTATTTTGGGCCAAAAATTTTACAAAAAATATTTTGGAAAAAAAATGCATGCACAGCTCAGGTGGGTGATCATGATGTTGATGGAGAACTCTTAAAAATGTATTCAGGCTGCAGGTGCTGGATACATTTGAGTTTATGCAGTGTGAGCCCATGATTTTTTATGGTGCTGGCAGAGGGTTTGAAATGGTCCTTTTTCACGGATATATGATTTATTATACTGTGTACTGCAATGCCATCCAAAGACTTTGAAGCTGTTAAGCAATTTTATACTCAAGGAAAAGATTAGAGGGAGGTATTTTTAAATGGCTTGGACAGCTGCTCTTCAGGAAAAGAAAGGGAAGTGTTGACCTCAACTCTGTCTACAGTATGGAGCACAGAATCATAGAATGGCCTGGGTTGGAAGGAACCTTTAATATTATGGTCACCTTAATCACTTAACTTCATCCTATAATTTCCATATAGTAAGGTGAAGGCCATAAGTGATTTATGGTAGAGATGACTGCAGAGAGCTGGAACAGGTTTGAAGAGTGTTGCTTTCCTTCACAATTCATAATAGTTGGATGGCAACAATTAGGTGAGGTAAATTCAGGCAACTCAGCCTAGCAGAGTCATTTGCTCTCTGTCCCACAGAAAAATGGGGAGGGAATAAGAAAAGCACAAAAATCCATGAAATAAAGCTGGTTTAATAGCTAAAGCAAAAGCTGTGCACAACACCAAAACATAAGAAGGAATTCATTCATCATTTGCCATGGACAGGCAGGTGCTGAGCCATCTCCAGGGAAAATAAGCTCGATCAGATGTAATTGTTACTTGGGAAGAGGGACATCACAATTCTAAAAATCCCCTCCTTACTCTGTCTTTCCTGCAACTTCTATTGCTGGGTGTGACACCATAGGGTGTGGGACAGCCCTTTGGTCTGCTAGAGTCACCTGTTCTGGCTGTGTCCCCTCCCAATTCCTTGTGCACCCCCAGCCTGGTCACTGGCAGAGCAGTGGGAGAAGCAGAAAAGGCCTTGACTCTTCACATGCACTGCTTAGCTAAAATACATCAATATCTTGTCAGCACTGTTCTCATCACAAAAGCAAGACATTGCCTCATACAAGCTACTATGAAGAAAATTTACCCCATCCCTGCCAGAGCCAGTACAGAAGAATGGGTGTGAGCTGTGATGGTGAACATAACAAGTTAATGCTGTGAAGACTGATAGCAACAAACAGCTGTTTGGTTAGGAATTATTGATAAGAAGGCAAAAAGTAAATTCTTTAGCGTAACTGCAAAAAACAGTCTAGTCTACAACTGTAAAAATGTCTTATTCTCTTTTCCTATTCCATATTCTGAATCAAAGATACTGCAGCAATAAAGTGGTTGAGAACAAACTTTTTCTTTTTATAAAGGTGACCCTGAAATCTACAGATGAGTGCAACTTAATGCAGTATCAGGGCTGTGAATTGAAGAATGCCTATAAACAAGAGGCAGGTCTATGATGTGTTGGATGTTCTTTCCACAAACACTGGTCTCTGAAGGATATAAAGCAAAGTCAAAGCCGCCTTAAAGCAGCAGGTGAGTGTTTTGCCACCTGAGGGGCTCAGAACCTTTGTGAATCAGATCAATAAAGATTTGATGATTCAGGAGGACGCTTTAACCCCTAAAAATACCGTTATTTTAGCAGCAATTCTCAAAGGAAAGCTGGGGAAAGAAACAAAAATGTTGTGGTCAGCTGCTGCATAATCAAGTTGTCTACTAAATAAATCTGAGACCTTCTCTTTGTCCTACAGCTCTGTCATATTTTTTTCCTTAAAACATTCCAAAGAAAATCAATAACATATCAAGAACACAGTGATACCTGGCAGTTTAATTTCAGAAAGTCTGCAGATCAATAGTTGTAGAGAGGCTTACAGTTCTTCAGAATATAAGTGCAGTAACTAATGCCTGGGACTGTGTAGGTGAGTGTGGGGTGTCGGGGGGGTCTGAGAGAGAAGTTGAGATTTACATTCATTACTGGGACTTTCTGCAGCATTGTATTTCAGTTGCTACCTTTACTGTTCCTTTGTGAAAAGGTTTTAGAGCTGGAGGTTTTTCATTACTTCACCTTAAATAGTTATTTGGTTTAAACAGCTGCAGAGACAACTTCAGTTTCTCTGCATTTAAGATTGAAATAGAATTTACATGGAGGGTTGATTCAGAAGTTTTTAACTCAGCCAAATTTGCCACAGGTTTGTCTACAAGATCCATGCTTGGGATTGAATTATTCCCAATTAATGATGGACATATTCAGTTATTTTAAAATGAAAGATAAGGGTTGTTTTTAAAAAAAGTCTTTCTTGCTATAATTTCAAACTCATATAACTTCAACAGAAAAGGTTCTAAAGGTCTAATTAACAAATTTTCATTATATTTTGTAATCATTTAAACCAAACCAATCTTCAAGATCAGTTATCAGAAAGAATTATGTATACAAATATTTAACTATAAATTAAATCCAAAAAGCTCCTGATACAACAAACACACATACACCAAATATTTGGCTGACCACAAGAGCAGCATATTTTTTGATCTGTAAAAAGTATAGATAATTATGCACAGATGATTCCACAAAGCTTTATAAAATGATAATGCTGGATTCATTGGCTGATGAGTGAATTTGATACAATAAATTAATCCAAAATCTATTAGTAAAATATAAAATATATTTAATAAAAGATCTAGTACAAAAATTCTATGCCTGATTCAAATGAACAAGTACAAATAATCACCCGCCCTACACTAAAATAATATAGAACATATTAGCACATATCAGTGCTCCATTTTTTGGCATACAATGTGATTGGGAAGTAGTCAATTTATCTTTAAGACAATCCATTTAAATATTGGAGATTTAAAACATTATATGTACTCTATTTTGGGTTTAAAAATTGAAATCTTAGACTATGCATATATTGGTTTGGATTTCTCTCAGCTTTCTTCATGTATCTTCTATATAGTTAGTAGAAAGGAAAGGAAGGTAGACTCAGATCATGGCTAATCTCCTGATTTTAGGCCTCTGTCATAGAATGAATGAGGAAATAAATATCCTTATAAATATACTATCTTCCCATTGACTAGACAGGAATTGTAGACAGCCAGATATGAATAAAACCTATACTTTCTGTGGTACTCTCATGTTCATAACTAAACAAATTCAAAACAGAAAAATTTGCTGAGCACAGTGTAACCTCACACACTTTTATGCCTTCCTGAATTGAAGGGATAAAGAGCAGGAAAACTATTATGATTTCTGTGGTTGCATCTTATTTTCTCTTGGATTTCTTTTTCTCTTAATAAGATAGAAGAACTAGACTCTAAATGGAAGGCCAATGGAAAGTTTCAAAAATATTTCTCTTTGTTTAAAATGGTTTCTGGAAGCTGGGAAATGTATATCATTCAGTCTTGATTTCAGGAATACATCCTCCTTTGCATGTCTTCAAAGGAAATTCTGCAAAACTGCCTCAATCTGAAAAGGCAGCCTAAGTGCTGAGAAGAAATCATAGCGTTCTAGATGTCACAGACACCTCACCACCTGGTAAACCTTAAAAAGATAAGGAATCTCTTTGATTTTAAAGTGGCAGCTTATTACTTCATGGGTAAGCACTTGTCTAGACAGGGTCATAATAACTTTCAAGAAGTACCTAATATCCCTATTATTTGTCTGAAGAAATCACAGTCAGGTTCAAGCATTCCTGGCACCAGGAATAGGTGTGAGCTACGAGCACAGTAGTTTCTGAATAAGTATGTGTAAACTGATTCACTAGGAGAAAATAGATTTGGTCACAGGTAGTTTCATGTAACTGCTTCTTCTTTCATTTAATTTCATTTCCTACAGACATGTCTGCTTACTGTACTACTTGCTGTTAAAAAGAGCATTTCAGTCCTGCAATCAGCATCTCACATGACTTTCCATTCAGAGAGGCAGTCTAACCCCTAAGTCTAACCAGGTAAAGGGAAAACTTCAAAGACACTGGGGCTGTGCTGTCCTCATCAATGAACTGCACTGATTCATACCACCTGAGCATTTGGATCAAAGTCTCATTTAATGGAGTGTGCTTCCTCCAGTACCACCACTAAAATTTTCAAATGTCTCAGTGATCTACCTGGAGAAAAAATATTTTCCTAAAATCCCACCACGTTTTTCATTGTTAAGAAGGATAATGGGGATAGCAGACCATGTTGAAGTCCTGTCTCTTAATTTAAAACCCAGTCCCTATAATGGTAAAAAAAACCCAAACAACCAAACAAAAATAACCCACCTTGAATTCAGTTTACTTCTCACAATTTTATTATTTTTAGGGGGGACATACTATTGTAGCTATAACACTGACCTGATATTGACATTAAAAAAAAAAAATGTGATTTTTTTTCATAACAATGAAGTTATAAATTGTAAATATGCAGTCAATTTTACATCAGCCAATACTTACACTTGAACTATATATAAAGCCTCAGGTTTACTGTTCATGCTGTCACAAATTATGTAATTAATTTATGACCACACATTAATCACTTACATGTATAACTCTGGTTCTTTATCAGCTGACTGTAAAGAATTCTGAAAATATACTTTATTAGCTTCTTCAAGACTGACTGCCTTATTCTCTCTGCCACCCTCATGAAGCCCTTCAAAAGCCTTTAAAAAGTGTCAATATTTTCTCATATTGGATTAAATCTGCAAATTGGTGGATGGGCTCAGAGGGTAAAGGCTCTGGGCAGCCAGTGCCTTCAGGATGTTGTGAGTATCATTGAAATCACTTTGACACAATGTTTTCTGTATATATACTATTCACAGGATACAGGAGAGGTTCAGGGTAAGTTCCTAATTTCCCAGATACACGGGCAAATAGTCACAGTATTTAACATTAATTCTACTACTATTCTGCATTCAAAATTTAGCACGTCAGAAAATAAAATAGACCATAAATTAGGGAAGATGAGTGTTTCAGCCGCAGAGGTACATGGAAGTATCCTAGCTATGGAAAGAACTGAATTAACACAAACAGATAATGAACAGAATGACAGAGCAAATAAAGTTACTGGATGACAAATTAGAAAAAATCAAGTACCAAAGGAAAAAAAAATTAAGACAGATTGAACATGCAGAATATACTAAAGAAGTGCAGCCCTGTCTTTCCTTGAACAATGGATTTCTGCTCTGCCTAAAGTAGGGGGAGGAGGAGGAAGGAATAGAACAAAGCCACTGATAAGTTTTTTCCCCATGACATGGAATACACAGAGTATTTGTTATGTTACCACAGTTCATTAAACGATAAAAAAACATTCAAAATTATGTAATTATAAATACATGTCAATATTTGAATTGAATTATTTAACTTATGTCAAGTCTCTGACATTCAGTACCTTTTTCCATCTCTAAGAACAGGCTGCACCATAGAAAAATCAAAAAACACAGCTGTATCAAAGGTGTTTTCTAAATCATATTTCTGAAGTAATATGTAAACATTGCAGCTACTGTAGCCACCAAATTTAGATGCTTCAATATACTGAAAATATACTTCTCTGTATGTTTTATAGACATTTGAAAATAATACTCCCATAAGAATCTTAATTCTTAAAACACACTTCAGGTTTTAAATGATGTTTGATAATATAGGCATAGAAGACTGGATTTGCATAACTTCAGAGTCTAGGAACAAGATTAAAATGTTGGGTGATGTAATTCACTAGTTTGTTTCTAAATTCATTCCATTCTTGTTTCTTTCTTATATTCTTAATTAACAGTTTGTACTTTTTGCAGTACTGTAAACTATTGAACAAACATAAGTGACAGTACACCCAGTATTTCATCTCATACTGCTGAGACAATTTATTAAGTACATACATAATAATAAAACTTTCAAGAAAACAGATCCTTAACCCAATGCAATTGTAAAAGTAAAGAACAAAAACAAACCACAACAAATATCAGAACAAAATAAAACAGGAAGTAGATTTAATTACTAGAAAATAGTCCACCCTTCTATATTGTATAGTGACTGAATCAAAAAATATTGCTTACGAGAAGAATTTTATCTATTTTCTATACAGGAAACCAAGGCTATATGAGCTGGATACAAATTATGGAAAATCTGTGTTTGTCCACATGCAGAAAATGAATTATTCCATATAGTCACTGATATAATATCTTAGCTGTCTCGACTGCAAGCACCACTCTCCAACTATGACACACCACAGTGCAACACAGTTTATTACAGAGGGGAAAAAGAGCAAGTAACTATTGAACTGTTGAAATAGAAGGAGAACTATGTGTTACCTACTTAGCCAAACCACAGAATCACAGAATGGGTAAGATTGGAAGACACCACTAGAGGTCATCTTGTTCAGCTGTCCTGCATGGAGGGGCTCCCTAGAGCACATCACTTAGGATTGTGCCCAGACAGGTTTCTAAATAGCTCCAAAGATGATTCCATAGCATCACTGAACATCCTGTTCCTCCTGTTCCCCCTGTTTCCCTTTGTGGGGCTACTCAGTCACCCCCACAGTAAAAAAAGGTTTTCATCAAGTTCAGGTCCCATGTCTAAAACTTCCCTTTTCCCTCACTTTTTCTCCAACAGTTAAAAAGGTCTGTATTAGCTAATACACATTTCTGCAGACAGATAGCTATGAGTGTTTCTGCACAGCATTTTAGGTTTCCAGTTAGACTGATTTTACTCTGTTCAAGGACTAGACACATGCAAATCAGATTTCTACAACAAAGTATGAAAATGCATACTATACAGTGCTCTACTAGGAATAATAAAGATAGGAATGAGGCTGGTCACCAGCTTGAGACCAGTGCAGACAGACAAAAAATAGTTTGAAGAGGGATTCAGATAAATCAGCTACAAAGAACCATTCTTGTTTCTTTTCCAAGGCTGGAGAAGTCATCTACTACAGCTGTGCATCTTCGGCACAACTCAGCTCACTCAGTATTTCAGGAAAAAAATTAAATAATAAAATCATAGAAGAATTAAGTTTTGAAAATACCTCTAAGAACATCAAGTCCAAGCATTAAGCTCGGATGGACCACAGCATTCACCACTAAACCATGTCTCCAAGTGCCACATCCAAGTGCCTTTTGAACACTTCCACAGATGGTGATTTCAACACTTTCCTGTGCAACCTGTTTTAATACTGGTGTGCTATTGACGTGGTTTATGTCAAAAAATCTGAGACAACATAGAAGCTGCTGTGAAACTCCATCCTGTCAGACACAACACAATGTCTTTCACTCTTAAAGCTCTGAAAATTTCTGAAAAATATGCTCAACAATTCTGGGGACCCATTAAAAATAAAGTACTACTAAATTAAAAGTAAAATGAGAGTTAGGCTTAGAAAGAGTTTGTAATGTTTGATTATTTTTTTCCTGGCAAAAGAAACCAGGAAGAGAAACATCAGTAATTTTCAACTAGAAGACATGCCACACTGCCTTTCTAATCATAACTGTAATTTCATAATCTTAGAAATATAGAAACTATTAGAAACACTGGTGAGTGAGGAAAGAGGTAACTGCTAAAGTATTTGTGGCAGCAAAGTCTGAAGGGAAAAAGAAAAAAAACCTGTGCCAGACTTTTATGTTTATCAGTTTCTCGTTGGAATTAATTAAGCTATAAGATCTGAATCAATGGCTTACAACTGTTCAATTTATTTTTATTCTGTTCTCATGGGCAGATGAAGTGAAGACAATTTTTGAAAGATGCTTCCTTATTTTTAGAAGTTAGTCCATTAAACACAATCAACGACAACTTGAGACTCTAGGATGCATCTGATGCTCAACCTAAAATGATTTTTAAATATTTAAGGTTTGATTTTAATAGATATAGATAATAATATAGATATCTATAAATTTAATTCAATCAGACCTTTTTAATACATAATTATTAATTGGTTTACAGCACTCAGAAGTGTACTAAGTACTTCAGAGAAAACATTAAAAACTATTCTCTCCCAGGATGTGAGCACTGAACATAAAAAGCAACTTCCAGCTAAAATTCCCTTCCATATCTCAAGAGAGAGACTGGTTGCCAACATTACCTACTCACAGCTCCCTGCTGCAACACACACAAGATGACAGGGGAATTGTTTAACTCAGAACTATTTCCCTAGCTGTGTGAATCTCTGGAGTCAGGGAATAACCAGACGATTAACAGTCTCTAACTTTTAATAGGCTGAAATCACCCATTTCTAAGCTTAGCACAGAAAGTTGTGGGTTTGCCATATTTTTAAAAGATTAAATTATATGAAGCTGTATGTGAAGGTATATTTTCTCCATTTTTCTTTTTTTTTTTAATTACTATTCATTTCCTACTCCATTTATATTTTTGTCTTCTTTCTTCTGATGCTTTTCATTATTTTAAATGTTTTTTCTGACTACCTCTAAATTTCATTTTCTCCCTCCTTGAAAATGCCACTTTACTTACATTTGTTTATTTCTTTATTCTATTACTCTGTCTTGCCAAACAACTTTACTCTTATATTTTACATTAGGTTTTCCCTGTCATCCCTCCACATCCAGTCTACTATGTAAAAGTGAAGCATTTTCTATACTTAATGTTTTTTCCATCCTCCAATTCAGTCTCCTAGTTATTTTTTTCCAGATAGTATGTATACTTTCCTAAAGAAAAAAAAATGTTTTTCACAACACTTGTCTGAAAATCCTCCTCTACATAATACGGTGTCATGGTTTGAAAGGGATTAAGTTCTTCGCAGCTGATTTGTTCCCACTGCATTACTCCTCTGTATGCACTTCTGGTGCTATGTTCCTCCATTTAGCTCTCTTTTTTTATGCCTTTTTGTTTGCTGAGGTCTTATTTCCCTTCTTCCAAATCCTTGCTCTTTCTCATGGAGTCTTCTTTCTTCTTGCTATTGCTACTATCTCATCTGTCTTTCCTGAGTTTTCTCATTGACTCCACTCTCAAAAATATGTGGGTTTGTTGGTTTTTGGGGTTATTTTTGTTGGTTTGGTTGGTTTCATTCTTTCGGGGATTGCTGGTTAATTTTGGCATTTGTTGTTGGATTTGGGTTTTTTCCTGTTTGGTTTTCTTTTTTCTTTTCCCCCAAGTTATTGCTCCTCCACAAAGTGCTTCTCTGGTCAATGGTTCTTGCCACCACTCTGCATCTTCTCTGCACCATATCCTTTCTTTTCCCACCCCCCTTTCATTATACTGCATGGCTGCTTCAGAGAAATTAGAACTTTTACTGGAAATGGATTCTGAAATAGTTGTTGCTAGAATTGTTGCTAGAACTGTTGCTAGATACAGTGATATGTATCACCTACAGACATTTTCAAGACAAATTCCTCTGTGCAAACTACCCCTTTTCAACTCATTTTTAACTGTTCTTTTCTTTTTTAAAGGGTTAATGCCAACATTTTTCTTGTTTCCATAAATATGACTAGGATAAGAACAAACAGCAATATAGACTTTATCACTTAGGGGACAAAGTTGTTCAGCATTTTAAGTATGTTTATGCAAACATTTCTTTTGAACAAGCAATAGAACTCAGCTAAAGTTCATGGTTAAAACAATTCTAATGCATGAGGAAAAAAAATACTTGTAAGCTTTGTTTTACAAGGTGGTAATTAAAGCATGAGTTATTATCAATGTTATAAACTATGTATTCATATATGTTCTCTGATATGTGCAAGACAGAGCGAGTTTTAGAAGCATTAGTGAAGACTATGTCTTTTAGACCATTGAAAGATATTAACATTTTGTAACTGACTGCCTGGAGTTAATGTTTCACAAAAGGAAAAGAAAAGAGAAAGAAATATGGGGAAACAAAGTGGAGACCAATAGTTAGTCATTGCTCATGATAATTACTGTCATCCATCTTTCAAAAACGCTAGGGGTTTTTTTCTGCTTTCACATTTTGCATTCATTGCTGCATTCCCACAAGCCCCCAAGCAATTCAGGATTCAAAACTGTACACCTCCAATACCAAGCCATTTGTTTCACTTTGCATAATAATCATTTTCTTTTAATAGCTTATGATATCCCATTTGTGCATTTTCATTAAAGAATGGTACTTGTCTTTAAAATACCATGAAAATATACAGCCAACAATCAGGAGATGAAACTAATGGAGGTAAAAAATGAATTATTTGCTAGTGAGTTTCCAACTCATATGCATATGCAGCAATGAGCCATAGGAGCTGAGGGATGCCAGTTTCATGATTGTTTAAGTAGCTACTCTTCATCTGTGTTGCAAGAGAAGGAGCCACACTGAAGGTCATGATTATACTAATGATTTTGGACTGGAGAATAACCCTATGATGGCATAGGAAAATTTTCTAATAAGTAAGCTTTCCTTGTGCAGATTATTCCCCTGGCTACCACCATATATTCAAATAAATAATGATTACAGAGCACAAAACTATCTCAGTAAAGAGTAAAGATGGAACATTTCCTTCCTAGAATAATGTTATCTATACAATGCCCCTTGTTGCATTAGCAACTCCTCCTAGTGAAGAGACAGGCTACAGTATCAGTCTTTATTTTTTGCCTGCTTTATGAGGAAAAAAAAAGAGTGAACTAGAGAAAGGTTTTCTGTTTAAAACAACATAAAAACATGAGGCTTATTCTGAGTAGGAACATTTATAATATTTAAGATGTGCAGTTAAAGAATTGGTTAAAGAACATTGAAAAATGTACCTTTGGTAGTAATTTACTCACAGACACATATACTTCAGCATTTAAAAAAATTAAAACAATATTTTTAAATAATTGCTTTATGAAGATGATAGTTGAGTAAGCTGATTTACTGCAGCTGAAAACCAGTAAAAACTCACATCTGATTATCAAATCAGTTAATCTCTCACAAAGAATTTCTTTTTAAACACAAAAAAAACTATCTCAAAATTCAGTCAATGTGTAAACTTGACAAAACATTGTGTTCACTGGTGAGAATGCGAGGAATATGGTCAAACCCTGGAAAAAGGCATGCCCAGATGTGTCAGAAAATATGGTGTTTTTACAAAGCCCATTAGAAAGATCACTGCAAATGAGGGAAGCTTTTCTTTAAGTAATGGAATGGCAGACAAATGAAGTAAATGGCAAAACGTTAATTTGCGTTGGATTTCATATTGCTATTACCAGTACTAAAGGAAAACTTATTGCTTTTATCAATCCTAATGGAAACAATCAGGAAAAAATCCTGAGAGTGAGTAAACTATCAGCCTGGAGAACAGTGAAAAAAGCTGTTATTAAATGGAGCCATCAAGAAATAATGACCAAGAGCAGAGGTTTCACCCCAGAAAACAAAGTTAGGAAATGTTACAATAATCAACTCATACTCAGCAATGACTTTGATGTTAGTGGAAGTTTCAAGCATGTACAGAAAATAGTCTAGGGTTTCTTTTCACTGTGATTCACCTTGCAAATTATGCAGTTCAGTGTATAAAAAATAAACTACCTATCAACAAAATTCTTTAGATGATTAATTGCTTTTTACCCTCTTTGGTAATATGAAAAGATAGCATCTTTCAGAGGAAAATACAACAAAAAATAACTAGTAGTGTTTTTAAGAAACCATTCACAATTATAATGTCATTGCAAACTTGCTTGTGCCTCTATTTATTGTAAGTGTATGCATAGTTTTCTTGTACATTGAGCTTTCACCTATAGTTCATGACTAAAATGACTTGGTGCATTGTCTCATAAAACATTATGATAGTATTCCTTCACTAATAAAAATTATGATCTAGGCAGCAGTGATGGACAAAAGTGTTTAAGGAAGTCACTAAAAATCTTATTGCTCCTATCTATTCCTAGGTGATTTATGCAACAAACTTACGTTAATGCTAACCTGAATTTTGCATATAAATCCTCTATTCATCAGTGAGAAAACAGACCCCAAAGTGTTTGATTTAATTAATCTCTTGCCTGCTCCTTTCACTAAGAAAATAATCTAAATAATGCATAGGGATGGTGTATTAGGTATCTTTCTACAGTTACAACATGATTAATTACAATGGCTAAGCCCCTAAACATTAAGATGAATACTAATTTGGAGGCAGAGTCTTGAACGGGGAAAGTGCAAAGGACACATATTTTCTATCACAATTTTAATACCACGGTAGTGAAAGAGAATGACAGAACTTTGGCTGTGACTTCTGGATGCCATTTGCATAGATTAAGATCCCAAATTGCATATGTACTTTTTAAAGAAAAAAATATTATTTTGGGTCCTCATCATTTAATATGATATGCAGATCTGGGGTTTACAGTTTCCAAAACCTTGCTGTCCACCAGAAAATGCTTTGTACACACACAACACCTATAACTGCAAATCTGCAAAAAGGCCAAAGGTCTGGATAGCTATATTACTGGTTTATTAAAAGATAATTATTCAGGGTGCAACTGTCATATGACCATCTGATGCCACAGATAATGTTTATGCAAATGTTGCCATGACAATCTGATTCATTAATATGCATTAATGTAAATTATCATTCATTTTCGGTTGATAGTAAGGCTTATGTGAGAATGTGAGAACAATGCTTAAATGATGAAACAACCAATTGTATTTAATTTCCATTTTCATGAATAGTCAGTGCTAATGACTAACTGAAATATGCATTATGAGTAGATTATGGAGTACTCCAGGCAGTTTTGGATGCAATTTTTTGTGTGCCACATAGATTCATAATGAAAATTACAAACGGAAGTTTTCATCTCTGGAAAAGAAAACACGAAATCAGTCAATCTGCCTTTCAGAGAAAACTGGTAAAAAGGCAATAGTTGTTAGGGAAATTAAAAAAACCCAAAAAACAACAATCCAAAACATGCATAAAAGCCCCATATCACAAAAAAACCTCAAGTAATCCCATAGAAACAATAATTGGCATACCATTCAGCCTTCTGGACACACACCAGTTCTGTTTGGAGTAGATGTACTACAAGCAGCACCGAGCCAGGCCAAGTTCCACAAAGGGTCTGGATGATGTGCTGCCACAAGTGCTCTGGTCAATAAACTCTTCTCAGGCTTGCCTGGGATCTCTGGACATTCCTGCTGCATGACAGAACTGCCCGTATCACTTACCTGTAGTGTCTGCTGCTGGAAGGTGACAAGTATGAAAAATACTTGGCTCCATTCAGCTCCAGGGCTCACAGTGACACTTCATAAAATGAAGCAGAGGGATGGTTGTTTTCTCAAACCTAGTGTATGATAAATCTGGAAATCTCCAAAACCACTGTGGAAAGTCCATTGATACCCATTTGTCACCGAGGCCTGGAAGTACACAATATAAAAAAATCTAATAAAGCTATCATATTATCTGTCATATAACAACATATAGAAAACTGGGAATGTGTTGCTTTTATTTTTCTGCTACTTGTTCTTTGCTATGTTGTCTTAATATAAGTGATGGTTCAATATGGAAGAAAATTTAGTGCTTATTTTGAACTGGACAGTACTCTTTGAGAGGGTGGAGGAGGAGAAAATAGAGTCATAGTGACTGGATTTGCCCCATGTATGCTCCTAAAGTTTGCTCTTTGGCACCAGGATGAAAAACTAATAATAAAAAATGCATAACAGAATAACCCATCGCTCCTCAGCAGTATACCACAGATGCTTCAGAGAACAAAGTGATTTTCCCCAACAGGTCACACATGAAATATATAAAAGGAAAGCTATTGCTGGTTAATGGGCTGTCTGTTACACGGAAACAATTTTATTTTGCCCTTTACCTATGGTTCCCATTTCACAACATAAAGGCATACTGTCAATTAATGTTATGCTTTTGTCTGAAAATGTCAAGTTTAGAATACCTCATACTCTAACTACAAAGTCTACAACTGAAATCAATAAATAAATATCTTCTCTTATTTTTTCAGAGTTAAATCTATGCATGTGACAACACAGTAGGTTTCATTTCTTGGTTAAAGCTATCAGTTGGGAAACACATTCTTAAGAAACTAATAATATAAACAGAACACACAGTTTGAAGACCTGTAACAGATATTATGTTTCTTTTCAGTAAGTCATTAAAAAAAAAAAAAATCTTGCTCTTCTACCATCCCATTTAGTTGAAAAAAGATAAAATTTGTAGAAAGCAAAGTCTAGCTTAATTTCTGTAGAAAAGCTGTCCCTGACTGCTTTTTAAAATCAAATACACATTGCTAACATCCTTTTTATTCTCGTGGCCTTCTCCACCACATTTACTGGTGATAGTCTGTAATTTGAGGAATGTCTGCATGGCAGCAACTGCTTGTTTTAAGACAGTATTCTCTGAGAACGGACAAAGTACTCACTTTTCAGTCACTGTAGCACCTTCTACAAAACACACTCCTTTGAAATATGTAGTGCACAGAAGGCAGTTGATAAAAATTCCCCAGCTATTTGAAAAGGTGCAATCCTCAAATCCCTCTTGAGTTACCAGTACAGTTGCCTCTTTGTACTCACAAGCACAATAGACTAATCTTGATAATATCCTTACATGACAATTCTGGTCTGTGCTGAATCTTCAGCCTCTAAGATGTTTTGCACACACTCACGTTGTCCTCCCAGATGGACTAATTCTGCTTAACTCCTGCTATAAATATATACTCATTCCTCAACCTGGACACTGAGATCTGCTTTTGTGCCAGATGCAGAACACTGGAGAGGTTTATGCATTTCCATAATTTTATTTCTTGAATTCCTTACCTGAAGATGGGAAACAACTAAAATCTTAGGAATAAGAGTAGAAAAAAAAAAAATTCATTTTTATTTAAAAGTTCTAGCACTCAAGTTTCCTCTGTTACTTAGAATTAAGTAACAGACAGTTCATCTTCTATGCCAAAATGAAAAGAATCCAGTCAAATACCATGTGACCTTTGTAGTGTAAGGATCTCTCCACATTTTAATTTGCCAGTCATTCTGTACTTACTACCATAGACTGTGCCTATTGGCATTCAGTGCCTGAAATCCTTAAATTGGGCTCTGGTTTGATAAATTCAAAAGAATGAAAAATGTGACTTTTTATTGGAAAAAATACAATTAAATCTTATTTTTATTAAATTAAAATTGGTAAAATAATGTGATATACATTCACATATTTATATTCATATATTAAATGAGATTATATATGAGATTCAATGTAATCTAATATATTTACAAATTTATAGTAAGACTAAATTGTTTTATTAGCATATACATTATTTACTTTGATTTAACATAATGTGACCAGATTTTTATTTAAATATGATATTTAAAGTTTTGATCATTGCAATAAAACCTTTTTAGTTTACATGACCCTCTTTTATTGAAGACTTTTTAAAATATTTCAATTTTCATATGGAGTTCATCACATTATATTGATTTCTTTCTTGACAGCCACTTCTTTTACTACAAAAAATAAAACCAGATTCCATAAGCAATCAAAAAACTTAAAAAAAAAATCAGTCTATTGCCAGCGACACCAAAAGCAACAACTATATTAATCACAAATACATTCACAGAAGAAAAAGAAAGAAAGGTAACAAAATATTGTCAGGGGTGAAAGGACATGCAAGGGAAGTAACACAGCAGAGGGAAGGCAGCAAAGGATATTTCTGTAAGAAAAGGAGAAAGGCATTTAAAAAGCAGAAAGTTGTTTTCAGACTAAGGAGAAGGAAGGAAAGAGAGTGGTATGAATCTGAAAGACAAAGCAATTATTTGAATGGGCAATAGGTTTTCTTTTCTTACTGTTGGGGTTTTGTGGTTTGTTTTTCTGTTTTTTTGGGTGGTTTATTTTTTTTCCAAAAAGGAATAAAAAATGTACTTAAGAAAGGCAGTACATTAAGATTTTTCTGAAATTACTTCAAATATTTCGTGGGCATTTTAATGTGTGCTTATGAATTGGAAGATATAAATTTCAGTCTCATTTGCTTAGTCAATGAAGCAGCAGTGCTACTCATGGGAAGAGACTATGAAACTGGCTGACTAGTGGTCAAACAGGCATATAAAGTAAAGAAACTCACGGAAATGAATTACAGAGTGTGTGACAAATGCACATTCTTCAAATTCATTGGTGGAAATGTGTGTGTAGATTCCAGGCATTCTGAAAACATACCTTTTAGAGAAAAATTTAATATCCAAAGATGCAACATGATATGCAAGGTCAGCTGCCAATCTAAAGGCAAATGAACCACATGAATAAAAATGAGTCCACAAATTGTAGGAGAGATTCTCTATCAAGTCTGTGAAACCAAATAAAATATTGATAAGACTTCTGGCTTGCAGATTTATTTGTAAGTCCTTAATAATTGAGGGCCCTTGACAAAATAGGCTCTGCCTCCCAGACCTCCCACTTTGATATCATTAACTTGAATGAGCTTCTTTTCATCACGAAGACAAAGGTGGGAAAAGTGATGTAAATGCTATCCATCTTATGCAGGGTTTCTACAACCTCTTCTTTATGACTGGTTTCACACACCGACTAATAGAGTCTTTCCACTTCAGATTTTAATTGAAAGCTATAAAAGCAGTCAGCTGTAGGCCATGAATGTGTTGATAACACAAAAAGTGTCATTATATAGTGGGAAGATCAAGCACTGTACAAATTTAGTGTGAAACCATGTTAAGTAGATCCATATGCCTGCATTTAATGTAATTCTAAGATCTACATGGTAGCAATGGGAGTACTAAAGCAAAGCAAAATGTCAATTAAGGCCAGGACACACAGTTTAAGTATAATCATGTTAACTCAGTGATATATGAAGCATATTTCTCTTCTGATGTTTGCAAAGAAAGTTTGCAAGTGAAAAATACTTCTTTTTCTCTGAGTGTGGCTGCAAGTATCCAGGTTGTTTCATAAAATAAAGTGTTAATTTTATGCTAGTGGATGTGAAATATATTCAATATAGCATAGATTAGAATTGTAGAAATAATTTTTAAAAAATATATATTTAGACACATATTGTCAATAAATGAAAGTTTTAAATTCATTTATTCTTCAAATAATTTATTATAAAATTTAATAAAACATATGGTGTGGAGCTTTTGTGGTTTCATAATAAACACTTCATATTTGGAATTCAATCAGTTTTGATAAAAGGAATAAATCATCCTGTATGATTTAGCTGCCTGTTACGATCAACATATATTTAGTACCAACTTCCTAGTAGAAACATATTTAAATATTTGAAAGTCAGTCTTACAGTAACCATTCCAATTGCCCAAAATACACTTACTATTTTTTATTCAAAAACCAGCATAAAACCACAATCAAAATAGTTTTATTTAGTGTTATCTTATTATATTAATCTCAAAATATATATTGCAAATTATTTACTGGAAAATGCTGTAGTTATAGAAGATGCAAAAGACACCTAGAAGTACAATTCTAAATCCATGAACATGAGTTTTAACTGATGTCCATCTGGCTCACCAGCTCTGTGGTTATTTAGTGATAACAAAAGCATGTGGTTCTTAAAAGAGGACTCTGTACATTAGGCCATAGAATTCTGTTTTGTAGCGGTTTCTCAACAGAGAGCCTCACTGGGAATTCTAACAAAAATTATTTCTGAAGTCTGTTCTGATTATTTCATACCTCTGTTCAAAAACACAATCATCAGGGAGGTTGTGTATATTGTACATAAAAGCAGACTCAGTAAAACATTATACATCTTCACCCTTTCATTTCTCTTCCAAAAGGAAATGGTATGCTGACCTCTCAGAAGTCAAGGCAAATATCTCTGATCTTTCATGTTTGATTTCTACACAGCAGAAAGCTATTTAACATGCCTGAGATTGAAATGCAGAGTAGAAACAACTTGGGCTTTGACAAATAAGGGAAGATATGATCCACACAGGCTTATCTTTTGAATTTCTGGCCCAGAAATTTATGTCCAATAAATACTGAAAGCTTTCCTGAGGATATATACTAAATACTTCACAGGTAGTGCAAAAGCTTTGGAAATCACTATGCGTGCCCTTAAGCAACTATAAAGCTCTTGGCATCATTCTGTGCTGTGAAACTTACACTGAAGGGTCATTTATGTTAGAATTCCTTTTTACTCCATAAAATTATGCCCAAGATGAAAGTGATGCAAAAACCTACTCTCATTTTACCTATAATAGGCTCTTACTTTACTGCAAAAGTCTTCATGAAGTGCCACTAGGAGGCTGCTCATGATCTGCTAGAAATGCATACTATTTTACCCTATACCTATTACTAAAATTAAAAAAAATAGGTGATGATAAGAGTAGAGAGAATGCTTTATGAATTAGGACATACTATAACAGTCATCTAGTACCCAGTTATTCTTTCCAGCTAGTGTTTTCCTATGATCTTTCTCACTTCTTATTTAGCTAGTGTGCCACTCATATAATGAGGACAATGTCATCTGACCAAAATAAAATTTTCCAGAGGAACATACATTTCAACTTCTGCAGGAAATTGAGTCCTAAACCATAATTTTATGTCAGTTCTATGCATGAAAAGATCATGATACTTTCTTTAATGTCTATATCTCTACATCTGGAGATATAGAGGGTAGGTGGGGGATATAGCTGTAGGAGACCTCAGCTGGATGCTTGACACTCATCTGCTATGTGCTGTGACCATTGTAAAATCCAGTCCTATTAGCTGAGCTAAAATATTACTTCACTGGTCATTTTGAAACAATGAACTTTACAATCCTTTCTCAGTTTAACAGAGCTGTATGTTAGGTTTAACTTTTCCCACCTGGTCAGCCACCACATTTATCCCTCTCTGTAAAAATATAAAAAACCCAACCATCCTCTGCTTTAAGAAACTCTTAAATCTTTTTTTCTATTTATATTTTTCCAGACATAGAAGATTCTAGAAAATGCATGTGCTGCACCTCAGAGGTAATCAAACAATTAAGCAATGGCAATGTAGTGTATACAGGAAGCAATGTAGCCAGCAAATTGACTAAGTGTTTGCGAAATATTCATCACTGCAGGTGATGAAAAATTTCTATACATACAAAAACATAATGAAAATGATTATTCACAGCTTAGCTACAAAAAGGAAGTTTTCTTTTAAGTATCTTTAAAAATCTACTATAACCTCAAATAAAAAGTTTTCATGCATTTCTCAATAAGAAATGTTTCTTGAAATTATGAGAGTGTACAGAGCTGGACGCATCAAGCTGTATTCTCTGAAATGCTTGACCAAGAGTAGAAAAGAATTAAACTAGCCTTAGTTGGAACTATATTCCTGGAAATGATTCTAGAAAAAATTCTAAAGTGTATAAGTGCTGTATGATGGAAAGTTGAAAATATTTCCTACTGTTGCTTTTCAAAACAGTTAATAGACAAATAGTTCATGTGATGTTTCTTCCACAGAAGAAAACAAATTGAACACTTCTCTTAGAGCTTTAATTTCAGTAAAATAAAGCTTCCAAAAGAAACTGCAAGATTTGTCCACTCCTAATTCTTGAAATACTTCCAGACTGGACTAGGCATTGCTACTGGTCAAGTAGAAGGTACCTCTGTGCTTCAATGTTTGCCTTCTGTCTTGTTTGCTTTTACTGAGCACTATGGAGAATAGTCTCTCTCAGTCTTGTTTACTTCCGTATTGACTATTTATATACATTGACAGAAACCTTGAGCATCCCCTTCTCCAGAATGAGCAGTGTCAGCTCTCCCAGCCACCTCCTCCAGAGGCTCCAGTGCATTCATCATCTTCATGGCCCTTCACCATCTATATGGTTCTTCAGTGAACGGTAAGTCCATATTTCTCTTGCACTGGGGAGCTCTGATGTGGACCCAACACTCCAGATATGTCTCATCAGTGCTGAGTAGAGGGGAAGGATCACATCCCTTGGCCCAATGTGCTTCCTAATGCAGCCCCAGACCTCTTTGTGGCAAGGGGACACTGTTGGTTCATGGCCTCCTTGGCCACCAGGATTTCCTGCTTTCCAGCATGGTGACCCCCAGCATGGGCATGCATGGGGCTGTTCCCCCTTAGTGCAGAACTGGCATTTACTCACGTTGAAATTCATCTGGTTCCTCTCTTCATTTCTTCAGTGTGAAGATAGTAAAATTGTCCACAATAAAAAGACAAAATAGGATTGTTTTGTAAATATTTCTATTCTATGGAATGCAAAATGGAAAAATGCACAATGGAAAAATGCACTTTTGACACCTAATTGCTGCTGTTACTTTGCACTTTGCATTAATACTAACTATATATATTAGTGGTTGAGAGAGTGCTCCACTTGTATTGTCTTGTCATGAAGATGATAACCAGTGTTTTAATTTTGAAACCCATAACTTATCTATGTTTAATCAAGTGTGAAATAGACTTTTCCTGTCACATAAGGTATTATTTTGTGTTTAGAGCAGGGTTGGTTGGGTTTTTTTGATTTGTTTTTTGTTTTGGTTTGTTTGTTTTTTTGTTTTTGGGCCCTTTTTTTTGTTTGGTTTTGGGTTTTTGGGTTTTTTTTTGGGAAGTTTTTTTTTTTGTATCAGAAGTTCATTAGGTGAGTTTGGTTGCTTCTTGATATCTTCTATACATATGTCCCAGATCAAACAAGAATGAGGTCTTTACAACTCTGCAGTATGTGGAGTACTGTCTGTTTCCTTGAGGAAAACTTGGGCTATAATGAAAGAAGAAGTTCACATCTGTCTAAAATAAGAAGTTTCTAGCTACAGGGTACATTTAATGTCAGATGCCAGATGGCAGTCACGGCATCTGTTATTTAGAGGCGCATCTAAAACACCTGCAGGCAGGTAAAGGAGTAATCTAGCCTGTCAGCTTCTCAAGCAGTGTTTGAACAGTAAGACTACCAGAATTCTAAAATGACTGCCTGATATTGGACAAATTATTTCTCTCATATATGTAAAAGAAATTGTGGAAACAGAGGCCTTAGATATATTATCTATCTGTCCGTCTGTCTATCTATCCATCTATCATCTACTTTTTAGACATGGCCTGGTGAAATACTGGCACAGGTTGCCCAAAGAGGCTAAGGAGTTTTCACCCTTCGAGCTAGAATGTGACTGGGCAAGGTCCTGAGGTATTTGATCTAACTGCTTTCAACAGGAGGGTGAATAAGACCTCAGAGATCACGTCAACCCTACTTCATTCCTGTACTCTGGTACTGTATGTGTACTGTACTTCCCCTTGCTGTTGGAAGTGTACCAGACAGACTCTGCAGGAAAATCTTAAATGGGTCTTAGCAAGAATGAATTCAGCATGTGCAAAAAGGCAACTAAATGTATTTAATAGCAATTTTCAAAATCTCCTCATGATCTGAGGCTATGTGAGATCTTAAGTAGAATCCTGATCCTCCAGAAAAATCTAGAGATGATCCTTCTTCACTTAGAAAATATGTTTGTCATGGGAGCTATCCACATCTGAGCCTATCCCTCACTGAAATCACTGTTCAAAATTTTTAACTTTCAGTGTGAATATCGAGGAGGATGGTATGCAGTGCTGAGAGACTTGAACATCTAAAATGATGAACTTCAGAAAGCTAATTTATCTGGAATAGTGTTGAGAACCTGTACAAGGAAAGCATACCCTTCCCATTACCAAATAGATGCAAAATAATTCAAAATGTCATTTGGTCAAAAGTTAAGAATTTCTTTCAGCAGTGAAGAGTTATACTTGTTTTAATGGTAACATTTGTGAAAAAAAAAGTTTATGAAAACTACACTCAAATTGCAAATGCTGTCATACTTTATCTAGTCTTCCAGACAATTTGGTAGCACCAAAGTTTTTTGATTAGGTCACTCATCATGCATTATCTGCCAGTCACCCTCAATGCACTTGCTACAGCCAAGTTTAAGAGGTTTTCAGATATTATAATCTAACAACATAAAATTTTTACTTGATAATTTCAAATAATTTTTTCACAGGCAGTTTAATGTATTTGTGTATACCAATATTTCTTTTAATAAAAATAGTACCTTTAAAACCATTAGGGCTTTCTATAATTAATATTTTTTATGGAGAAAAATATTTACATAATAAAATTGCACCTATCTGAGAAACTGGCTCTATACTTAATAAGTAGAACCATGCATAAGAATATGCTGTCCTGTGATTTACTGACCACTACTGATTGAATCAGGAGATTTATATTCAATACACACAGCTAGTTTAAATGGACAAACCCACAATTTGTTTCACTAGAATCTTCACTGAAAATTTTGGGGAAATGATAACATGGATACCTTCATTTTTTTCTGCTCTGAAGTATCTTCTTGTCAACACTGTAACACTCATGAATAAAGAGCAACAGGAAAGGAAAAAAAAACATAGTTCATCTGATTTGCAAACCAACCTTTTCTGATATTTACCAAATTTGTATTTCAGTCTGGAACTATTTTGGGTGAGGTAAAATGGAGAAGTGCATTTTACTGTAAAATAGAAATTCATGTGCAACAATCTGGACCATATATATAACATTTATGTTTGCCTTTTAAAAATCTTTATGCACTCCCTAACAACACTTTCAAGACAAGGTACCCTAATGGTAGGGAAAAGTAAATGTGATAAAATGCAGTGAGGACATACTGGATATAGGTAAAGCATAGTAGGCCTTTTAATATTGATACTACTCTTTTCCCCATAGGCACATTTATTCTACAAATGGGTACCAACTCATTCTCATCAAGTAAGAATTGTCACAAGGATGAAGATAATCCAAAATGGATGTTTCCTCTATTTTTCTAGATGTAATCCATTGCAAAAAATATGAAAATGTTTATTAAACTATAAGCCTGCCTGACATTGAATACATTTACTTCAATAGATGCAGTATCAGAAAGATTGTTGGCAAAAAATATTTTAAAATTATGATTGTCATGGTAACTACCAGCTGCTGTTGTACCAGTTCCACCAGTGATACAGTTTTGTTAAGGATATGCTAGAGTTGTTTTGCAACAAAGAAAAGGAAAATACCTTCTTGATCTCACAGTGAGGAATTTTTTATTATCTTTTTGAAACCTGCTGTCTTTTAGAAATACTCACAATATAACATACATAATAAAATTTTCATGAAAATAAGTGTACACTTATGATAAAACTAATGAAGGCCATTTGATTTCAGCAGCACTAGCTTTAATAAGGACTTAGGTTTTTAACAGTGTAAGTATGGCAACTGTGTGCAATCACATTGATAAATATGCACCAAATGACAAATTAATATGTGCTGGCCCTTCTCAGCTACAGCTACAAATGTTGTTATAATGTTTTGGACATTAGTCAGTTTTGTCTGTCTGGGGAAAAGTTGATTCAAGCAGCATATGGATCTGATATAGAGAGGTATAAGCTGCCCTCTATGTGAGGAGAGCATGAGCTACATCATGGACTTAGAGGAAAAAAAAAACAACAACCCCAAAATCATGTCTATTAGAAAGCAATGGATTTTGTTAAGCTGCCCAATCCATTAAACTGTTTAACTATAGAAAAGACTGTTATTGAAATCCCAGTGGGAATTCTGTTTAGATGGTCTGGGAACTGTTTTTTCAATGGATAGTGAGTACTTCCACATGTTAAGTTTCCTGATTGTTTTCACTCTGCTTTTAGACAGGAAAATGAGAATCTATAAGATTTTGTCTGGTGAAATATTCAGATGGTTCTGTAACTCAAGAAAGTTAACAATACAGATGATAACAGCAATAATAATGCATGGGACTACAAAACCTGGTCTGCTACGTTATTAATTTGCTTAATTTATGAAATTTAACAAGTAATTACAGAAGTTTAAGAAATATACTCAAAAATCTCAAAAAATATAATAATGTTTATTTTTTATATCCAGATAGACATTATGTGCACAATTTAATCTGTCAAAAATATTTTTATTATAATACCCCAAACTTAAAGCTACAAACTTGCAGTTTTGGCTTATTTGTGTATTTAGTTAAAACCAGGGATTAAATGTTCTCTGAAAACTCAAAGATGGTTTATAGGAGCTGCCAGTCAATCCCTGAAATTTTCCATTGTCTTCTGGTTCTGGTATTTTTTCTATTAACTGACTTCCTTGTTCAATTTATGAACCAGATTTCCTCTGATTTGAAACAGCCTGCCCTGAATTATTACTGTACACAATGGGGGAACTACCCTGGTAACTCTGGTGTAGAAAGGCTCTCCAGCTTAACTCTTGCAAAATTGAGCCAACTTTTAAACCTGTATGAAGGGTGAGCTTGGATTATTTCTTGCAGGCAGCTGTTGATTATCTATAAAATTATTAGTTGTACAGTGGGGGTGAAATTTTTATTTTTAATAGAAATTGAATTTATATTAAGTTGCAAAGAACTTTATTACAGCAAAAATCTCACAGGTAATAAATCAGCTAAAAAATGTTGCAGAAAGTGACTCAAATCTAAACAGTTGTTGTTTACATAACATACTTCTTTAAAACAGTAGATATAATTATTCCCTGGTCAACATGAAGAAATAACAACTTGGAAAAATAGGAGCAAATGGCATAGGAGATATAGCAGGATAAAAATGTGCAATTTTTAAAAAAACAGATAAACTGACATTTATACATACTTGATCCAAGAGACTAATATTAAATTTTCATAAATTTATGGTATTTTTGCTGGAAGCAGTTCCAGTCCAGCTGAGAATCAGGGACCTGGAGAAACTAAAGATTATTCACTTGTAATTATGGGGGTTTCTGTAATTGCAGTGAATGCACAAAACATTGTTCATTTAGGCAGAATATAATAAGACAGAAAATTGGTTTGAATGGTTCTCTGTGGGTGCTACTAAAGCCTCCATTTAAAAATTCAAAATTAGCAAATGGGAAAATAAATGTCATATTTGGAACACTGGAAAGGTAACAAGATGCTGCAAAAGAAACAGATGTTGAGATTTTAACAGCATATTTCCAAAAAAATTATAAACTGGAAAAAAAATCACAGGAAAAAGTCTATGATTCTGACAAAGTGGTGAGATTCCTCAGTCTGATCTTAGTCTAAAATATACACTGCAGTTCTACTTCTATTTGCAAATTTATCACTTGTCCTTTATAGAGCAAAGCCAAACAGGGAAAAGTCATTCACATCCAGCAAAACCCAGAGACTGTTATTTGCAACATTCTGCATTGACTTTACCAACCAGTAATCTCATTGCCTCTCTGGAATAAATAAAAAAAAAATAGGACTCCTAATTAAAAACAAAAAAGAAAATGCCAATGCATTTTAGCCTTCTTTCAGTGCAACTCTTGCACAGTGCTTTCTTCTAAAACTTACATCCTTTCAGAGCACACTCCCTCTAGCACAAAATATCAAGTAAAACATAAA
The DNA here is from genome assembly GCF_008360975.1 of Lichenostomus cassidix. Classification (NCBI taxonomy): domain Eukaryota; kingdom Metazoa; phylum Chordata; class Aves; order Passeriformes; family Meliphagidae; genus Lichenostomus; species Lichenostomus cassidix. The sequence goes on from NC_139479.1 coordinate 36,434,075, forward strand.
TCAACATAGTGCTGTTATTCATTTTCTTATCAGAACCATGTCTAATTAAGCTTTTGTAACTGCTGGAAGCCATGTCTATTCCTCTCTTTTTCATTAGTTGAAAGACTATTAAAATACAATGAATACATTAAAAATAATTTGGAAACAAACTAAAAATGGAGAGGAAAGACTGGTATATAAGGAAAGTAAACACTCTGCCACATCACAAGATCATTTTGATGTTCCTCTGAATAACATTACAACACTCTGAAGACTGCTCTTTTAAATTACAGTAAACTTTAAGGTTTGACTCAGGCGCTGGTGGAAGAGGGCTCTGAAAGAAAAAGGATCACCTTTACTTGCTTGAGATCACATCTGCTTCTCTCTTTTTGCTACAGAAGACATCTATCCCACACACCAGCTGGGAAATGCCACTTTTCCACAGGCTCTGTTGTGGGCCTCGAATGTCACAAAAAGTGGCTTTGAGCAGCCTGACTATCAAAGCAAGGTTAGAGCATAAGCTGAATGTTGTTGCTTTTTTCCTGCTACAATCCAGCTAAGAGCTCTCTTTGACTGACCCATGAGAACACGAAAGGGACAGATGCTTTGATTCTTGGTCCATCACCTTTGTCTGCTTCTGATACAAGATAAAGCCCTAAAAATCACTAGAAATGCATCCAAATCAATCTGACTGATCCCATCCCTGGTAGACCTTTCATCTGTCCTTTCAACCTGTCTTTCAAAGCAATACATTTATGCAAAAGGGCTTTCCCTCCCAAAAGATCAGTCAAAAGAGCTCTTTGTTCAAAATGGAATCTGAAAATATCTGTGATAGCAAAAAAAAGTACTGTCTCTGCATAGATTTTTAATAAAAACATACATGTTACTGCAATTGTCCTTTGGAAGGAAATCTAAAAAGGTGTACAATGTTTGTTGACATTTTGCTTCACATCTAAACTCCCATTTTGTGTCACAGGAATGTCAGAACAGCTGAAGTGCTTCAGTACAAAAATTCATTTAGACCATGACCTTCTCCCCAGGAGTACCTCTGTACTTCTATGTTTAGGAGGGACAGGAGGAACACTCGAGTTCTGGATGGTCTTTGCCTGTTTCACTAGCTCACACCCTTGGTTTCCTCATTTTCCCCAAGACAAATTCGCAGTAATTTATTGGCATAATCAACTTACTGCTTTGTTTTCTACTGCTCCCCTGGTAAATTCTAATATGCTGTATTGTCTCTTGTATTCACAGTGCTGTTAAGATTTCTTTTCTAAGCAGCAATAACTAATTTACAAATCATCATTATATATAAAATATCAGTGTTTTTCCTTGTTTGATTATCTAGATTTTATCAACCTTAAATTTCATCCAGAATTTTTGGCTGGTCTTTTAGTAGGGTCCAAGTCTTCTGTGACTAGGCTTGCTTTATTGAGCCATCTTTAGCAATTTCTAACAGTGCCAAACATTGTCAATTCACTATTCACATCACTTACCTGAACATTCAAATGAGAAAGCTCAAGGATGTAATTTTATTCATTATGAGAATGCTTATTTTTAAATGAAATGTTTTACAGTAATTTTAGCAGCTTCTAATGTCACACAGCACTTGTCAACCTGACATAAATGCTTTGAGGTCTAAGGTATAATTAGTGAGAAAGCACAGCAAATTTGGGATTGACTTGAGTGAGATTTATCAAATATTTAGTTTTAAACCCAGACTTTAGCATATTGCTGAATAGGTGTGTAAGCTGAGATGCTAAATTAAAATATAAAACAAAAAGGCTCCATAAAACCATAAATTCACACTTTTTAAACACTGATATTTTTGTGTATTTTATTCTGATGGAATAAATAAGTGTTCTAATTAGAAATAGCTTGTAAACCAGCACTAAAGTATATCTGGTTTTCAAACACATTCCACTTTTTAACTGTTATTGTTCAATGTTATTAACTCTGGGGACCAAGAAAAAAAAGCTTCAGAAACCATCAGTGCAGGATATCACAGTGCAAAAAAGAAATACAACAAGCCACAGGGTGGTCAAGAATGTTTCATTTTATGCATTGAAGGCAATATGTTCTTCATTAATTGTATAAAGTCATTTTTGTGATTTAAAATACCTAATAATGAAGGAAGCTGCTTCTTGCTAGGGATTTGAAAAGCCCTGTGCAGTTTGATGACAAGATTGTCATTGTCAGTTAATAATTCCATTCTCAATGAACAATTCTGACAATGTAAAATCACTCTTAAAATAAATCCTCCTATTCTAGGAAAAAATAATAGTAAAAATCATCAGGAAAGTTTTTCTACAGAGCTATTTTCGCACTTCATAAGCAGGGATAGGCAAATGCAGCTACAATGACTGAACTAACAGTAGCTTAAAATTAGCAAAGTTACAAATAAACATTTTTTCTTCAAAATTGTCATAGCTCATGCATAATTCAAAATGAGAACAAAGGCTAAATTATAAATCACCAGATAAATTAATTGTAATAATTCTGTGTTCTCCACTTATAAGTATGCAAGTGCTTCACAGTCTACACAGACACAAGAAACCCTTTATTCTCTAGACTTCTACAGTGATGACCACACTAGACATTGCGACCCTTGAAAATGACCCCCTTACAACCATATAGAACTATATAGTGACCCTTTAATTAGGTCACCATATAGATTTTCCAACTGTCTGACCCTCTTGTGAAGAGGTAAACCTTTGTCATTTATTTTGAGGAGATATGGAAATGGAAGCTGAGCATTAAGGGGTTCATAAATTGAGTTACGAGATCTTTTACAATGCAATGTGTAAAGCATGAAGTGGAATTGATTGTGTGTGATACAACTGAAGAAAAAAAATGTTATGCTTTTCTTGGAGTGATCTATGTATACATATATGTAGTGATCAGTCTTAGAAAGTGTGTCTGGTGGATTAAAAGGGTATATTTACCAAGAAATTAAGAAAGATAGTGAAAGAGGTATTGTCTAACATGTGTGTTTCCTGCTGCCGCACATTGCTGAAAAAGTTATTTGTCTTTTGATTAATAGAAGACAAGAAAGGACTTTTATATGATACTTGAACTTCTTCCAGTGCCTCAGACTAAACACACTTGGACATATCCTGCCAGTGAATTTACTGCCAGTTAAGAAATAGTGTGCACAAACGAACAATCAGTCTCAAAGAGAGAGCAAAAGAAAATATTTTTCAATATGACATTCAGCAAATTCCAAATTACACGAACAGGTCTTTACCAATTCATTTTTCTATGTGGCATTGAAACCAAGAACAAAGCTTTGAGCCCCCCTGTTGCCAAATGTTAGAAATCAGACTGTTGCCTACTTCCCTCAAAAATTGTGTAGAGTAGTAAAGATACTAATGAAAATTTCAGTGAGCCAGTTAATGTTCTTTCTCACAGCTTCTGTTTAATTATCTTAGCTGCTGCTCAGTACAGTGTACTTAAGTAGACCTGCATGCATTTTTTATATTCATTATAAAAATTTAAATCATGGTGAGTAATAAATAACCTGGGTTTAAATTTACTGAATTCCGAAATCTCACCTCCATCGATCCATGGGAAGTTTCGTATGGAGTGAGATGCAGAGTAACAGAATGTCCAGGTGTTAGAAGAGCTACCTACAAGATTAAAAACAGCTCACGCTTCCCCCGCTCATAGATCATCTTATGCTAAGAGAAGTTCACAATACATGTAAAGATTTTGTTAAATTCATATTCCTTATTTAAAACTTTGATCAGCCTAAATAGGCTGCTTTACAGAAGATTTTACCATTTATATATTGGCCAGGCTCATGTGAAATTTTTTAATCAAGCTTTTCATTAAGAGGTTTTTTTCCTTAGCAAATTTTAAGATAGAGAAAATCTTTCTGAAATCCAAGAAAAAAGACTGGGAAAGAGGGAGGGACTTGTCCAACCAGGAGTAGAAAAATCTTCAGCAGCACCTAAGAGACTCTGAAAAAGGAGAACAGAGCTGTGTTTTCACAGTGGAACAAGAACTGGGGCAAGTGGGACTAGAAAAGACAATGGACATAAGCTGAAGAGAGCTTTACCACCATGAGGAAAGTCAGGCAGTGGAACAGATTTGCCTATAGAGGTTGAGCAGTCTCCATTCCCAGAGTTTCTTGTAATATGTTTCAAAAAAGCCCTGAGCAACCTGACTTGATCTCACAGCTGATCCTGTTTGTACATAAGTTTGAACTGAGGACATCTCAAGATCCCTTCACATGTGAATGATCCTGTGATCCTGTGTTGATGTCAAATATCAAATTTCAGCATTTAATGTTTTGATGGTTCCATCCAACATATATTCCTGCTTAGCAGTGATTGATTTTTGTATTTAAGAGACAGTTGAATATTTAGTGTAGGTTCACTTATATATTCTATATAAAGATAGTTCTATGCATGAAATACTTATTTTATTTTAAAAATAGCAGGTATTTTTGCACAATATGAGCAAAATTCTAATTATATTTTTATATTTCTTCCTAGTTTCTGTTAATCAGAAAAATAACAACTGAAAAATCACAGAAATGATAGCCAGTCGTAAGGAGTTAAAAGAAAACCCCAGTCTCTGTTTTTCTTTCATATAGTATATATTGTTTAATTCCTCAAATTTTCACAATTCAATGAAATTTTATCTTAATTTTGAATTTAAAAACAGTATTATTTTTTGTTGGAAAGGCATGATTTCAAGTATGTTAAAACATACCAAAAATCTGTAATCACAGCTTTGACCTTAGTTATCTTCTAGAGATGTTAAAATCCCCCCAAACCAAACCAAACCAAACCAAACCAAAACTGTCCTCTGATTTCTTCTTTTTGGTCTTCAAACTGTGAGATTTCTAAGTGATGGAAAAGCAGTGAAGGAAAATAATCTACCCAGTAAGTGGTCTAGGAGATTTTAGAGGTCTTTATATGCATTTTCTTAATTGCATATTGTCTGTAGTTTCAAATCTGTGATGAAATATACCTTTCATTGATTATTCTGTACAATTTAGCTTTATAATATTTCTACATACTATAGGAAAGACAATGTTGAAGTGGTTATCAAAAATTAACTTCAAGCAAGATGTTGACTAGTCAACCAATGTCACCCTTTGTGTTATCATTTCTCACCCACTGTATGTTTGACAGTTCTTTATAAGCCCATTTTACTTGATCTCAATAACAATCACTACCAAATTTTCTGAAGGTCAACTCATTTATCTTATACTTAAAATTCAGGTTTCCTCCTGTTCTCCTTGAGCTGTGAGCAATGGTGGCCTTCCAAGTCCAGAAGTAGGCGGGCAAAAACGGATTAATCCTGAAGTCATAGGCATATGAAGAGAAAATTATCTTTCCCAAGAAGAACAATATACCCCAAAGAAGTAAAAGACTATGTTCAGTTGTTTTATCAAATTTGACAAGAAACCTTAGTTGTAAGAGGAGCAGTGTTTCCTGAGTTTGGGTGAGTGCAAGAAAAGCCAGAGCATGGTATTACTAATATTTAAGGAACAACTTGGACTTAGTGAGGCATAAAAAGTTGCAAATTCTAACCTGATCTGCTGCTCTGACTGAGGCATTTTGCATTTTCCATGTTACAATAATTTTTTTATTAGGACACTCTCAATGTCAGAATGACATGGCAGAGGTGCTGGTTTTAAGGTCTGCAGGATTCTGATGAAGGCTGCTGATGAAACAGTAACTACAGAGAAGAGAAAATAAACTAGTATATGTCATATTGAATCACTCAGCAGTGAAAAGTATAGAAGCTCAAATTCACAGGCCACACAGTAGGAAGAAATGTATGTCCTTTCTTTTTTTTTTTTTTTTTAATTTCGATGAGTTTTTTGCTTGTTTGTTTAACAGGTAACCTTCCAAATATAGAAAAAACAAATTAAAGGTCAGTCATAAGCTACTCCTGAATGGGGAGTGACTATATGTGCTTTTGTTAGGTACCATTTTTGAAGGCTAAGAGTAATACTGACTAAAAAGCTACGAAACTGTGGAATTAAACTCTTATATAAAAATCTTCCAAGAAAATAAAAAAGAAAAACCCAACCTGAAAGTTGTTGTTTCAGTGAAATCATAATGAAAATGAAATGACTGTGTAGCATGTGCAAAAAACCCCCACAACTAAACATGTCCTCCTTTTTTTTTTAAAATCTGGATTTGCTAAATTTGGCATTCAAGTAATGCAACATCCTCATTTTGCAATAGGCAAGATAAAAATATGGCCTGTGGTGACTAATCATTTTCAGCAAGTAAACCTTTTATTTAAATAAAAAGAACCCTGTCTCCACTGAAGAAGATAATGATGATTATTATTAAGTATGCTGTTTGTCTCCTTTAAATGTTCTTTAAAGTAGTTACTGACCCTTTATAATTTGATTTAATAGGAAGGTCCTATAAAATAATACTGAGATTCTCCTCTTGTGCTGTTAGCAAGACTATTTGTTCTTCTTAGCACTTGAACAATTACTGAATAGGAGATTCTGTCATGCTTAATTGATATAGATTCCAGTATTCCAACAACTGAATTATCATTAAGCATTGTGTTGCTAAGCTTTATGGTATGTCATTCTTTCATTAACATCAGCAGGCTTGCTTTATTTCCTAATATATAACTTCTTTTTTTCAAACCTCAATATGAAATTATTATCTGACTAAAATTATTTAATACAGATTTTATTAAGAACTGGAAAAATAGTTTAAAGAAGTCTCTCTCCTGTGCCAATATAATCAGATGTTACTGGGAGATTTGAAAGGGTTTACATTATTTTAAGATTTCATTAAAAAAAAGTTTTTAAAAAATCCATTTATTTTAATTCTTATGATCCTAATAGGCACTAAAATGTGTGGCATTACCTATTTTTTATTAACTAAAAAAAAAAACACTCTTAAAAAAAACCCAAGTTATTTTTCTTTTGGACAAATTTCACATCACAGCTGAAATATAAAAATAGTTTTTCTTGATTTTATGATTAGGAAAGATCTTCTGCAATAGAAAATCTTTAGAATTGAATGTATCATAAAAATTAAAATGCTTTAAGCCATTCAGCATTTTATTTAATAGATCTAGATAAATATTTAAGTACATCCAAATGCTTATTTCTCCTTTAGAGTTTTACATGTGTTGAAATTGGAATGTAACAGATTCATTTCCATGATGATCAGCTGGAATTTCCCCAAATGAGCAAAAAAATCCCCACCAAAACCATGTAGGGGGTGGAGAGACGGAGAGAGAGAAAGAGGGAAAAAAGAGAGAGAGATTACAGTGAGATATGCTTTATTTGACATATTCTCCCTATGGAACAATTAATTTGGGGAATTTAATGGAGTTTTTCACTAACTGATAGAGCTGTGTAATGTTTCTCCATTCTTCTATTAAAATATTCTAATTAAATCAGTCATCCTAGTCCCATCTGTTATATACTGCTCTCATGTGGGGTGGCTGCTGGATTCTCTCCAGGGCAGCCACTGTATTTAGCTCTCTTCATGGCTGGTTGGATGTCAGACACAGCAGAATCTTGTTCTCAGCTAGAAATTACTGCTAAAATATACTTTGCTGTTACATCACACATGAAAGAAACCCCAGGACAATATACCTATCAATAAAAATTTTAGGTTGACAAGAAAAACTGAATCATATCTCCCTGTTATTTTCTGTGGTGCTGGAATGCTTATTAATTCTTTTGAGGCAAGGAAGGACAAATACATCTTGGAGAAAAAAAGGTGTCTAATTAGCCATCAAAGTATACTTTGAGCACTATTCTCTGCCATGTCAGAGAAGACACTCCTTTATAATAATTGCTGTAGAAACTGTTTATCAAAGGAATGTTAACTGAGTCGATGACAGATTGTCTCTGGTGCTACAAGGGTAACAAAAATCAAACACATCCTCAATTCTTCACAAGTGCATCACAGAGTTGGGTGTCACCAGACCAGTTGCTTACAACATTTTGGACAAAATCCTGGTTCCAGTGAAGTCACTGGATTTTACCCTGACTTCAGCACAGCCAGGATTTCTGCCTCTGAAGATAATCTATATGCATCTGTCAACCAACTTAAACTAAATATGGTCCATTCACTCCCTAGAATAAATGAGCTTTATATTTTTCAAGGTCAAATTTGTTTAAATTAGTTCAGCTCTGATTACTCTGTCACAGGAAGGAGATGCCACACTTTAGCTAACCATATAGCTATGGTGAGAGACACATGTTCAAGTGGAATGATTTATCATGTTTATACATTGGGTTGATAGTTTATATTCTGTGTCTGTAAAATTTGCAATAAATATGTAGAGTCACCTTTAAAACCAACCAACCATCAGCTGATTCACTTAAATGGTTATGTTTCTCAGGCTTTCATAAATTTTCTTTAAAACTTCCACACAACTTTCTGTATCTATTTGCATTAATATAATATAAATACTTGTCAAAGGGGGAAATATAACAACTCTGAACTCCTTTACAGGAGTCATGGGGTAAGAAAATCATTTTGCAGATTTGCACAGGTAAAGTATAACCCTACAGAGTGCAGTAAAACTTAATGGATAGCAAAAGAATTGCAAACAGACTTCACCAGAGCCTATGGACAGTATTTGAGAAAAGCAATGACAAATGAAGCGTTCAGCATACCCAAGTACTTGCAGATAATTCTTGAATAATAGTTCCTATTGAAATAATACAACTTTTCTCCTCCTTAATGTAGTCCATTAAATTCCTAGAGAACTCTGTGACAGAAGTAGTATCTTCCATTAAAAGCTGGGGCAGACTTAGTTTGCAGACCATCCACACATCTACATATACACTGTAAATGAGTGAGAGATTTGATTCTCTGAATCAGCTCTATGTCCTCATTTTTAAAGAACAAAAGAGTAATAAAATTTCTTTGAAAGAATGTAGTGGCTAATTAATTGGCATTCCTTCCTTCAACTTAAAAAACAACTTATCCAATCAGAGTGTAGCTAGCATACAGAAATGATCAAAAAGCTATCAAATAAAACATTTAGAAAGTGGAAGTATGCAATTAAATAGTTTGTGAAGTTTTGTGGGAAAAAAAAAAAACAAAAAACAAAAACTAAAAACTTATACCAAACATAGAAAGCAAGGTAAACAGATATATAGAATTTTTTTGTTAACAGCTCATCTGACCAGAAAAATTTTACATGTAAATATCTGTATATATTCACATTCTAAATTACATATCAAATATCTGTAGCTATACACATGAAGCCTAGAAGTTTTATGAAATATAATATTAAGATTACCTGCCTCAACTACTTCCTAATTCAAAAGCATATTTCTTAGTGATATGTATCTATTAAAACTTTAACTCTTTCTTCAGTAAGAAATCTGTCCCAAAATGTAAACTTCTTACAACTGCTCTCTTCCCATTATTATATTTAAAATTTAAAACAATATAAAATTTAGTTACAATGCAAGAATTTTAAAACCATCTAATAACATATCTTTATGGAAAAGTGTATGGTATATTTTTTTAATTTTTTAAATTAATCATGGATCATTGTGAAAGGTGTGCTTTTATTTTTGTTGGTTCTTTGTTTTTGATTGGATTTATAGCTTCAGTGGTTTCTGTTAGAGGTCAAAAGTCTTTGTCATTTCTCAGCCAGATGGTACAGTTTTCATGTTCAGTGGGAGGGTCACCTTCCAAAGGCCAGCTGGAGGAAAAAAGTAAATAGTAGGAAACCACATCTTTAATACAAAGCCTTCAGAAATACCAAGGGAACCACAAAACACAGGAGGTGAAGTTGTAGAATAGAAAAGATAGTCAAACGTAATATGAATTCTGATATTTAATGTAATTTTGGTAAGACACAAGATGAGTATGACTCTACCACAGGCATGTGCCATCAACCCTCCTAACAGAATGCAAAGACTATTTCCCCCAGTACTCACTGAAAAATAAAGTAACACAAAGGTTATTTCATAATGCAAAATGGTTCCATTACTTAAGTGACTTTTCATAGTATAAAAATGGATGATGGAAAATTCCTATTAAATTCCTGATTCATTTTACTGCTGTTGAAGAATTGGTTGATAATTTAGATATCCCTATCATGTACACTTGATATGAGTGTGTTCATGAATTATCACTGAGATTGTATTCCTTGGGGAAATAGAGCTCACCCTCAGTTTATTTTACCTGACATTTAGCTTTATCTAATATTTTGAATAATTTGCTTTCACTTTCCTCTACATCCATAATTTAATTTTCTTTTTTTTTTGGTATCAGAAGGCCATTTCCAAGAGAGTTTTGTTTATAAGCTGTGTTTTAGTTATGAAATATTTATCTTCCTTTTTCCACTTCTTGACTTCCACAAAATCCTGATCAAGTCTTAAACTCTTCTGTTCACCCACTAGTGCTGATTTCTACACTGCTCCATGCATAATCATGTATTATTTCAATACTTCAAAATGGCTGTAAAAGACAACAAAATAGAAACAGTGGTTTCATGATACTTTATACAGAACCAGATCACTGTAATCACTAATTTATTTTGGTGTTAAACATGCATATAAGATATTTTACTACTGTTTGTTGGTTTCAAATGTCATATAAAAATATGGGTACAGCATATTCAAAAAGACATTTTAGATTTCCCCACCTCTGGGGAGCAATTTCACTGTACAAGGAAAGACATTTTCAAAATAGGAGCTAGCTCTCACTTCTACTCCTAGAGGACTAGAGATAATGAACTGTAATGTTGTGACATTTTTATGTACTGAAAAAGTGTCTCTAATTTTAACAGGTTTTTATAACTCTCTTTGAGTCCTCTTCCATGAAGCTCAAAACATTGCCACGAAGGTAAAGAATTTAGTATCACATACAAAGGTAAAATAATTCCAAATAAAAGCCCTGGGTAGTCTAAAGTATTAACTTTTACTTTTTCCTAGTCTCCATTTCAGGAGATATTGCACGCTGTCAGAATGCAAGTAGTGTATTTTGTTTTATTTAGCTCTTGTATGGAACTAGGTGCTGACTCTACATTATCAGCTAAAATAAGTTCTTTGAAAAGGGATTTTTCTCCTGCTCTTTCAGAACATCCCCAAAATGGTTTTTCCAGAAAGCATTTCTGAATCCAAGCTAAGCAGGCAAAGGGAAGAGAATGGAGAGCAGTCCTCCAAGCCAAGCCCAGTGAAGCCAAGCATTTTTTGCTGGTGGAGAGAGCAGGTGTGATGGTGAATACTGAGCACAAGCCATGCTCTTGTAATAGGTAGTCTGAGCAAGCCAAACCAAAATGCTTCTAAACTAGCTCTCATAAAGAAAAACCTTATTTTCAGACAGTGTCTCCTGCTGGAGGCTTTGTGTGGCTTCCCCTGATCCTCACTGACAAGCAATTAAATGCAAGCAATCAGTCTCTCAAGAGGTAACCAAACTTTAGGTGCATATTAGATTCTAAAACTAGGCAGTCTTTATCGTGCACTTGTATACCACATCACACTGTCATACTCTACATATAGTAGCAATTTTAGAAAGCAATATGCTTTCTTTCAAAATTAATTTAAATATAAAACAAGTAGAATCACAATAAAATTCCTTGCAAAAACTAGAAAAAGATTTCCAGGTCTAACATACAAACTGTTGCTGCTACTTTTTGCCACTTATAAGCATTTTCCACTGTCTGTCATATTCATAGGGATGTTTTTTCAGGTGTTAATATCTACTGGAGCATGTATTTTTCTCAACAACAAAGATCTTTGTGATGATTTAATTTGCATTGGTAAAAACCTTTTCTGAAAGTGAAATGGCACATATTTCCTTCTCTTTTCTCCTCTTGCTCACATGAGATGTATATAACCTTGGCTTTGTCTGAGCAACAATTCTGAGCTAAACATCTAATGGAGAGGCAGCAAGTTAATGTAAGTAATGCCTGATATTGACACATGTGAACAATGGAGCAGTTCAAAAGCCTGTTGACAACTCATGGTGAGTTCATTACCCAGCACAAAATAGGCAGGCAAATAGAGAGGACTGTGGTTTGCAGAGAGAGGGAAAGTGGGAAGATTTATTTATTTTTGAGAGAGCAAGTAGAGCAGTCTGAGCAGATAAGTCAATTAGCTACAGAGATTAAAACGTTCTTGCAATTAAATTTTAGGGGAATGAGAATTCTTGTCTCAAACACAGAAACCATTCTATAGCTGCATAGTAGTCTTTACATTTCAATTTTACATATTGAATAAATCCTGCTTATTTTAAATGGAATTAAATTTTTTAAAAATACTAATCTGTAAGAATATTGACTACGTATTAGAAATATTAAATAATACTGTATTTCTATGATTAGAAGTAATAGCTACTGAGGATTTCTTGACTAGAAAACTGAAATTTGTGCCCTGAAACTTAAAATGTCTTTTTTTTTTTTTCAGACACAGTGAATAAAGAGTTGCAGTGCAGCTCCTTAGAGCCTGTGAGCAAGAAGAGACAGAAAAATGTGCAAGAAGCAGAGATAGAGGTGTTCCAGTAGCCAAAATGGAGAACATCACCCTAATCCTTCTTGAGGTTGGATCAACCATGTATTATGAACATGAAAATTTCTTTGCACTCTCAGTATAAAGGGCTTACCTAGTTGCATTCTGCTTATTATTATAACTTTTTTCTAAAAGTTATGAAGCTCAGGCATCAAATGTAGAAAACAAACAAACAAACAAAACAAAACAAAACAAAAAACACCACACACACCCCTCCCAAAAAAAGCCAAAACAAAAACAACCAAAAAACCCCCCAACAATATGTAAATTTGAATTTTTTGTATTATTTCATAATATTTAAATCAAATTAGAGGACACTTCTAGTTAGGGTCACACACTTTGTAAAGACTTGGCTATAACCTTAAATGTACTTTCTTATTTCTACTTATATACTCTTCCTTCTCGGTCTTCCTCCCTTCTTCCAGGAGAAATTACCAAGTGAAATATAAAGTGAGTCACACTTTTTCCTGATTTAACATTAACAATTAAAGTAATTGCTCTCTAAGTAAATGTTGAAATTATGTGAAAAATAAAATGCAATGGAAATAAACTTTAGGTGCCTGTGACTTTTTACAGAATTCTCATGTGGAACATATTTTCTGCAAGAAAACAACAATTAATTTGTAATACAAGCAGCTAACATACAATAGCTATAATTACATAACAAAGTCTACAGCATCATCACTTCTAAGAGAAGTAGTATTACAATGCCAGGTATCAACAAAATGTCCAAGAAGGCAGGTGTGAATCCTGAACCTTTCAAACTCAGCATCAAAACCACTTGGTTTGCAAATGTACAATTCAGCAGGCATTGGAATGTGACTTCAATCCACTTTTTCTGATAAATGAAAATCTTGCATTAAAACTTTGTTTAGGAAGAACTGGACAGCATTTTAACATTCTTAAAGTTTCTCCACAAGTCCCAGTCTAGAAATATTGTGTTCTGTGTAAGAACCCTAAGAAGGAAAGAAGGGGGAAGGGAGGAGGAACAACAGGGGCAAAGAAAGGATGAAAGATAGGAAGGCAATTCAGGCATAAAAATTTATTTCTGCAATCAACACTTCAAGTATGGAATGAGATTTCTGGTTATAGACTCATTTCATCCAGATGAAAGACAGAAATACTTCATCGTTTCATGCCATGGCAAAATGGGGTGTTGTCTAACTTTGAAAATCTCCCAATTTAATTGCTTGTATTTATAATAATGATTAATAATCTCTCCAAATCCCATTTTAGTCCTAAAAATAGGCAGCTAGATAGATGACTGTTCATTCCCACAATAATACTTAGACTGTTTAGACTGGAACACAGTTTAAAATAGATGCCACGAAAAGAAAAGAAAAGAAAAAAAGAAAGAAAAGGTTAAATCTGTTCTAATTTGAAATGAGTTCTTGCATGAAGACTTTTATGATGCAAAGCTTTCTTACATCTTTCCAAGATGCAATTATCTGCTAACATTCACATTTTTAGCCTAAAGAAAATAAAAATACTGTAGGACTTTTAAAAAGACTGTAGGACCTTTCTCTCCAGAAAAACTGGGAGTCAGAAAACAAATCACATACTCCAAGCAAGATTTCAAAGAAGGTGGAATGTCAAAAAAAACATAAAATATTGAATGAGTGGTATGAACGACTAGGAGATCCTCATCTCAAATATGGTGTTAATATGGAAAGTAACAAGACATCTATTCAATATGTGTGTACCTTTCACATGTAAAAACATTGACAGCAGAAAAATATAATTGTAACATCTTTCCAATATGTAAAAATGCAAAGTGTCTAACAAATGGGCCAAACAAAACCTGCAGTCAATTTTTCTCTTTAAGGGAAAATCTGGGCTATGGATGTTGTAGGAATATCACATAAATATTTCTAAATGCTATACATCATTAAGGTCTGCTGGTTCCCAGTGTCCATGGACATGTAACACACTAAGAAGTAATCATTTTCCTAGTACAAGAATCAAATTATGTCGAAGTATAGTTTAAACAAACAAATAATCCCAAAAACCACAAATAAAATAGTTCTGTTGTCCAGAAATAGTGAAATAAATAGTGAAATAAAATAGTTCTGTTGTCCACATCTCCCTCATGGTTTCTTTGCCTCTATCTTTCATTCTCTCTTCTGGGACTTGATGTAGGATTTCAAGAGGGGCTTTAAGATTAAATTTCTTTCTGTGTTAATCCTCTAAGCTTTTCTCTTTGGAATCCCAGCTTCAATGACAGACTGTTCAGTGTCCAAACTCTTGATTTTTTTAGTAATAAGGCATTAATGTGGTGTTGCTCAATTCTCACTTAGCTGTCTAGAGACTGGGTTTAATTTCAAAGGGGCAGATCCATACCTGAGAGAAGCATCAAAGTACTATTTAGGTAAGAGAGACAGAGAGAGTGAGAGAAAGAAAGAGAGAGAGAGTTGACCCTTCCCTGCTACACGACTGTGAACAAGCTATGCAGAACATTTTCACTTGGCTTAACAGTCAACAGTAGACCACAGAGAAAAACAGTAAATAATGATTTTCAGGACTTCCTACCATCTTATGAAATATTTCAAAGCCAACATAGTTTTACCTGGCCTGTTGCTGTCCATATATTTTATAGGAAGAAGGATTTTGTTTCCAGATGACACGGAATCCAAAATATTTGGAGAACTAATCTGAAATAAAATATTTTATTAGGTTTCACATAGTAACAGTGAATTTACTATAATTATTTCTTTTTTTATTTGTTGTCGTTTCACCCCAGTCAGCAACCAAGCTCCATTTAGCCGCTCACTCCTCCCCCACCAGCAGGACTGGGGAGAGAATTGGAAGGGTAAAAGCTGGAAAACTCAAGGGTTGAGATAAAGACTGTTTAATAGGGACAGCAAAAGCCTCACACAATCAAAGAAAAACAAGGAATTAATTCACTGCTTCCCAAAGGTAGGCAGGTGTTCAGCCACCTCCAGGAGGGCAGGGCACCATCACACATAACAATGACTTAGAAAGCCAAATGTTACCACTCCAAATATCCCTCACTTGCCCCTTCTCCCCTCCCCCCCCCCCCCACCCCTTTTATATGCTGACAGGCTGTCATATGATTTGGAATATCCCTCTGGTCAGTTTGGGTCACCTGTCCTGGCTGTGACTCCTCCCACCCTCCCATGAACACCCAACTTCCCTGCAAGCATGGCAGTAGGAAAAGCAGAAAAGCCTTGGCTCTGTGTAAGCTCTGCCCAGCAATGAGAAAAACATCTCCTTATTATCAACCCAGTGTTCAGCACAAATCCAAAACACAGCTCCACACCAATCACTGCAAAGAATATTAGCTCTACCCCAGACATAATGACCCATAAAAAAAATTCCTTCCCTCTCTTCCCATTGCCTTCTCCCCTCCCTTTCCTGAAGGACAGAAAAAATGTCTGCTTTCTATTTTTGCAAGGTATTATCACAAAGTTTTGACTTTCAAAACTCTATTTTCTGGGGGTAATTTTCTTTGATTCTTAAATATTTTCTATTCTGTTTCCCTGTCTTTGTACAAGATTTTAAAAAGTCATCCAAGTTCCATATGCTAAAGGTGATACACAATAAAGCAATGAATAAGTTTATATTTACAACTACACATGCTAATTCTAGACTGTGGTACCTATTTTTCAGGGCATCAGACTCTTCACGTCTTAGAAAGTTTTCCATTTCTTGTCTTCACCTCTTTATCAAGGCAAAAAAAGAGATCAAAGACAACATATCCAGTTTTTATGGCATGACTTTTAAAATTTAATTCCTATTAAAAATATAATGCTGTTTCTCTAATCTGTTAATACTGTGTGTGCAAATTGGAAGATATCATCTTTGAGAAAAAAAAAAAGAAAATCGTATTTTTTCTTCTTTACCATCTGAGATTAATTCCACTGAACTAATGAGACTTTCAGAATGATCCCTATTAAGTAAAGCTGATTTTGGGAGCACTGTTTATGAATATTTAGGAACCAAAACCATCACATTAAACCTTGGAAAGTGACTCTACACAAATATTGTCTGACAGTGACCTAATTAGAGTCATTTGCATACTAATGAGACTTTGAAAGAGATAAGCAATAGCATGCTTGTAATAGATAATTAATTTGTGTTTCAAAATAAGCTATGGTTATTTAACCACAATTCATATGACACATTGAATTAGAGGAGTTGAGCAAGTTATTTTATAACAATAAACAACAGTTACAGCTTTTCAGTTTGACTTAAACTCCCATTCAAGAAATTTTCTTTATGGCAAAAAGGTAAGGCTGTTCATTAGGCTTTGGATTCTGAAGTCAGTTTTGGAAAAAAAAAATGGGGCTAGGGAATAAAGTACTTCTGCACATCATAAAAGCAGCACAACCTGTGCCATATGTTGCCCCTCATTTAGGATGTATATCAACACATCAGCCACTGCAGCTGGCGTATGGCTTCTTTTTCCTCCTAATCATTTTCCTTTAGTCTCATATTGTTTTATTTGTGCAAGACATGACCATACTTCATAACATGCCTTCCAATTCCAAAGTTTCATTGTAAGAAAAGAGGAAATGAAGGGTTTAAGGTTGTATTATAAGCTTAGAAAAGACATCAAGTTGTGGCTCTTGACATGTATTTACCAATGTGCTACCATTTTCAAAACACTGAATTTCACGTCTTTTCCTGTAAAAAAGCATGGTGAAGCCATAAGCCTCAGTTTTATCTTGCCTAAACTATATATAGATGAAAATTAAAGTGGGCAACTGCTGTTTCAGGTTAGAAAATGACATTTCTCAGAGGTCTGAGGGATAATAAAGAACATAGACTTTTGAAAAAGCTCTTAATATCTAATCAGTATATGTCTCAAAATGTTTTTTACTGATATGTAAACCACACATTTAAGTTTTAGGTTAGTCTTACTTCTGCCTTCCCCTTCCACAGTAAGATGACTGTATTTTTACAGCTTCTCTTAAAAGTCACTTTTCATATTGGGATAGAATAGGACTAAGTGACTAATGATTAGCATATTTCTAAAAATTACTGATTGGCTACATGAAAATGTAAAAGCAAAGGATAAAAACGTAAAAATAATTCAGACAGTTATTCCATTCATAAAATTACAATTGCAAGCACATCCTTTTTGATTTGCCTCAATCCCCATGGACATTATTGATAACTTGAGTCTCTTGGGGTTCTGTATTGAGACCAGTGCAATTTAATATCTTCTTAGTTATACTGATGAAGGGATCAGGTGTACCCTCAACAAATTGGCAAATGACACCAACCTGAGTGGTGCTGTTGACACACCTGAAGGAGGGGATGCCATCCAGAGGGACCTGGACAAGCTCAAGAAGTGTACCCATGGGAATATTATGAGGTTTAACAAGACCAAGTGCAAGATGCTGCCCCTCTGTCAGGGCAACCCCTGATACCAACACAGGCTGGGGGTATTGAAAGCAGCCATACCCAGAATGACTTGGGGGTGCTGGTGGGTGAGAGGCTGAACATGAGCCAGCATTGTGAGTTTGTAACCCAGAAAGCAAATTGTATCCTGGTCTGAAGCAAAAGAAGCATGGCCAGCAGGGCAAGGGAGATGATACCCCCCTCCACTGTTATATGGAACCCTACCTGGAGTCCTGCATCCAGCTCTGAGGACCTCTCTTTCATCTTAAAAGATGTTTTGCCTTCTCCACGTGAACACTCAGTTTCCAGCTTTGTACAGCCCTCCCAAAATTCAGGCTGAAATTGTGGGCAGAGTGTTTCTACTTCTGTTTCAGCTGCAGCATATGTCATTTTCACAAGCAGTGCTTTTTGTTTGAACTTTTATGACAGAGAAGTCACTAAGAAATGTTGGTATTGCAAATGTTTGAAGTTGTGTGGTCACAGAGAAACATTATGAAGTTTCTTTTCTTTCTTTGTTGTGTGATTGACTATGTTCAACAGTGTTGTCATGAGATAAGGAGATGACAGGGATCATTCGACCTGAGCATTTAGAGAGACAGGCTACAAAGACACAGCCAAAGAGAAACAGATGAAAGAAAATATGAAATCCATATGTTTTAAAACATACTTATGTGAATCTAAGAACATAAAGTTGCACACGAGGAGATCAACAACTAATATCGGACTTTGTATTTCCTTTCTTTTCATTGCTGTTAGAGCAACTCACAAGAGGTAAATTAAATTGCTGATGCTGACTCTAGAATAAAACATCAGAAAGAAAGAAAAATATCATCTAAAATATTAGCCTTCACCATACATCCACATTCTCTTATTCTGAGAGTAATATATTGCCTTGGTTTTGGTGGCAAAGCCAGTTTAACACACTCCCATTCCACACTCCCCAGCCATTTGTTCATGGCTCTGCAATATAAATGAAATGCCCTTGACTTTACCACTTGTGGTGAAAAAGCTCTTTGAGGGCCTACACTGTAAAGGTTTCATTAATATGGTGCAAGTTTGAAATAATTCTATCATTTAAATAGTCTGTTTTTTTAAGTACAAAAAAGTCAGCTTTACACCCAAAGATAATGTATAGGGTTAACTGTGCCTACATTTCCTCTTTTACACTTAAAAACTGCATAGCATTTTTCTTCATTTTTACCAAAGTATGCCAATATTCCCATTACCTTTAGGGAAATTAACCTAACACTTAGCTTTATGTTTGTAGACTGTTTGGGCCTAGTCTTTTTGTGAAGAGAACATCTCTGATAAAATCTGGAAACTGATAAGAGTAAAATTTAGCTTTAACCTTTACCCTTTTAAATGTTTAGTTTACCAAAAAAAAAAACAAAATACCAGCAGTGAGACATATTAAAAAAACCTCAAACAAAAGCATGGGATACAGGACAAGCTTTTTCTGAAAATATTCTAATAAAAGCATGAGACCTTGGTGTGGTACACCAAGGACCTAGTGTTT
Source organism: Lichenostomus cassidix (assembly GCF_008360975.1). NCBI lineage: Eukaryota > Metazoa > Chordata > Aves > Passeriformes > Meliphagidae > Lichenostomus > Lichenostomus cassidix. The sequence goes on from NC_139479.1 coordinate 36,453,418, forward strand.
GAAGGAACTTCCCAAATGGATGAGTATTTATTTCTGTGCATATAAACTTCCCTGTAAAAAAAAGGTAAGTAAAACTTATTATGAAGTTGTACTATTTTCAAGGAACATGGGGGAATATACTTGCCTTATATATGCCCAGAACTATGAATAAGTTGGAAGAAAACTGCCTCAGGCAAAGATGGAGTGTGTCAATGTCTCTCACATTTTCATCTTTCATGATGCAAATCACAAAGCATAGAGTTCCAGTTAATTCACTGCAACTTAGTACAGAACTACAAAAGCTTTACAATGTCTTCCTCTTCAAAACCATCAATCTCCATTTCATGTAAAACTGAGATTTGCCTTTGGTTTATTTTCATAAAGTCAAGTCACTCTGCAGTAAAACATTACTGCTAACTATTACTATGCATTTAGTAATGCTAAAAATATGCACTAAAGATATAATTGTGGGTGTGCAGATCATATAATAAAAGGACTCTACCGAAAGATTTTCAGACATTTTATTTATCTTCATGGTAACTGAAAGGTCACCAACCAAGAATGACATTAACATGTATTTACAGCAATGAACTGTCTACCTTTGTAGACACAAAGGTACCTAGATGATTAATATCACATTTGAACGGGTCCATAGAAAAAACAGAAGAGAGGCTGGATAAAGAGCATGAGTATCTAATAACAGACTTTTTTTCATAGATTTTCTGTATGTAGACCTCAATTCGGACACTAATTTTGAAAAGAATAGCCAGGAGTTCTTATAGGAACTTGTAGGAAAGATCATTCAGTTGAATAGATATCTAAAGGTAGAGACAAAAACTTCACATAGAAAATTTAGGATCCTTGTGGGATTTAGGTATTTCTGGGCTTTTATCAGACACAGAAACCATACTTTTTGAAAATATGGTATTGTCATGGGAGGTAATTTAATCATTCAAAAATTCAATCGGAAAAATGAAGGGTGGAGAAATTAAACTCACCATATGTTGATATATTGATAACCTTCAAAAAATTAGAAGGAACTTATTTATTAAAGTGGAATAAAATGAAAGCATTTTATTTTAAATTATAATGTTTTCAGTTTTTTCAGTGTTTGTTACAATTGTTTTGCTTGATAATGGAGAATTATATAAGTAAAATATGGTGATGGTTTTTATGCAAGCTTCATACAACACTAAATTCTGGCATCAGTTTAAGAAATTTTCTTGCTGCAAGCTACAGAAATTAGCTTTCATACATAAAGCTGGGGAAAACTTAGAAAATAAACTTAAAAAAAACAGATTCAAGAGGTATAAGAAACATTGTAAGGTATAAGAAACATCCTTCTCTAATAACTCTCCTGAGAACTCCTGCTAATACATATTGTGGTGCACTTTCTGTCAAGCAGTGCTAGAGGTAAACATTGTTTTGCAATGAAGATCATTAACTTATTGGTATTGCATTTAAAAAAATACATTGTATGAAGCAGCAATTTTAATATGACATCATGTAACTCGACAAGGTAAAAAGTAGTAATTGGATGCTGTTTAATCTAATCTGATCTGACTGAACAAACCTATTGTGGATCAGAATGATATCTAGAGGTAAGTCTTGTAGAAAGCTATGCCCTGAAGCTTCTCTACAGCTAAAATCCCTGCATATCCTGGAGAGGTTGTACATTGAATTCTGCGTTTGGTTTTGGACCCCTCACTAAGAGAGACATTGAGCTGCTGAAGCAAGTCCAGAGGAGGACAATGGAGCCGGGGAAGGGTCTGGAGCACAAGTCCTACGAGCAGCAGCTGAGGGAGCTGGGGTTGTTTAGCTTGGAGAAAAAGAGGCTCAGAGGAACCTTTATCACTCTCAACAACAAGTGGGGGAGGGAGGACGCAGTCTCTTCTCCCAGGTAACAAGCAACAGGATGAGAGGAAATATTCAAAGTTGAACCAGGGGAGTTTTAGATTCGATATTAGGAAAACCTTTTACACCAAAACAGTCATTGGACACTGGAACAGATTGTCCAGGGAAGTGATTGAGTCACATACCTGGAAATGTCCATACCACCTGTGGATGTGACATTTGGAGATATGGTTTAGTGGCAAATGGGGTGGTGCAGGATTAGCAGTTGAACTTGATGACCTTAGAGGTCTTTTCCAACCTTATAAACTCTATGATTCTATTGCTGTAAGTAAATATGATATTAATTCTTGGTGAATCATAAGGTGACCAGCATACTATTACATCCTGAAATCCTCAGTATTGTTTTGATGTTTGATAGAGATTGTAGGGCCATTGGAGGAGGTAGAACAATCACATGTATGCCACAGATCACTTTATTGACTCACATTAAACATTTTTTTTTAAGCAGGAACATGTTTCAAACTAAAACTTTGCTCTCATTATCCTATAATGCATGTTCTTGCAGATGGAAATATATATTAATTTGGTAAAATGCAGAGATTAAGATTTGGGATTGAATTTAAGAGATATATGAGTATCTGACTTCAGCCTTAGTTTACTGTGTAGAAAAAAAACAAGCCAAAATACAAAGAAAAAGCAGACTAGATAGGGGAAAACAAGTGTTTGGTTCCTTTGGCTGCAAGATCTATGAGGTGAGTTAGACCTGGTAACATGGTTTGGATAGAAAGAGCAGACAAGAATTCTGAAAATATTGAGCAATATTTTTTGGCAAAACAAACCATCTACCTAATTGCAGGGCTAGTTGAGTCCTAATTGAGGACTAACGTCCACCTCTTCTGTAATATCAATACACTTGAGGCTGATAATGTTACCCTCACATTACTCCAGTGAAGTAAAGAACAGGGAAGATTTGCTCAACAAACTAAAATATTTACAGTGATTTGAGAAAGACTTCATCAGTTAAGAACAACTTTATAGAGCTAGTTTCATGCCTATTCTATGAGGCATGTAGACACCATTCCCCTACTAATATAAGAGTTAACTAATTGTGAATAGTATTTTCCCAGACTCTGTCAGAGTCTTTAATAACTTGCTCAAGTCTATCAGTAGTTAGTTAGCAGAAGACACTAGTATATAATGTCTCCATGCCAGTAAATCTGTTTTTCATAATATCTGAAAGCAATTTTTTGGTTTTATTTTTATTGCTATTGCATTATCAAAAAAAAACCTCCCACCGTAACAACTATGAGTCCTTTTTCCTTAAACTCCTGGCTTGTGACTCACCTTTCATTATACATGTTCAAAATGTAGAAGGTTTGTTTAGATGTACAAGCTAAAAGGTTTTTTTCTGTTCTTATTAGGCTATGTGTTGCAGGTAAATTTTCAGAATGAGTACTGAAAGTTGTAAAAGCTTTCAGTTAAACTGAAAACAAAAGCTAACGCAGTAAATTCTCAATTTACTTTAGAAAGATTCTAAGAAGCATTGGGAGAACAACAATTATTTACAAAGTCCCTATATTGAGCTGATCTAAGAAACTCTAGTGCAGTTTCTTCAACCTGTTCTTTGTCACACTCCAGACATTTAGGCTGATTGCTGAAAAAGCAATAAGTAGTTTTGCACATTTAATAGACTCCTAGCAGTCTATCTTTAGAGAGAAGACAGAGACACTGCCAATTTTCCTATTACATTTCTTTTCTTTACTATCCACAGACACCTGGTTGATCAGTCAGGTCTGATATGACAGCAGGCACAGTAGGAAATTATTGAAAAAGCAGATGCCTAAAGACACCAAGACAACAATGATCCTTTTACTCCCCACCTTCCCAGCCTTATATCAGATGTGTGCAAAGTTCTGTACCATCAAAGAAGAGACTTTGGATTATTGATATTTTTGGAGGCATGCTAACATACAGCAGTTTCTCTGTGTCCACAGTCCAACAGAAGTCAAAATAATCATTTTCCCAGGTCACTTTCTCTCCAGCACTCACTCTCTCATTTTTCAACTTTCTGGCAGCAAAATTAAACCTTGTTTGTATTCTTACAAGTTCTGACCTAACGGCACCAACTACGTTCAGTGTTCGCAGAGTAAATACAACAGATAGTAATAGCTTTGGGATTTCTTATTTGCACTCTCTTAACACCAATCCTCAGCCAAACTTCTGTTCTGTGCAAACACAAAAGCCTTAAATGGTTCCTTGTCCCAGGATCCTGTATTTTACAGGGTTAGCAAGAAGCAAAGAACATTAGCTTGAAAGGAGCTTTTTGCTTTCATGGCTAATTTGCTACACATAGGCAAGCCACCTAGTTTACTGTTAGTTGGGGTAATTAATCTAAGATAGATTCCTTTTTTCATAGTCCTTTTTCCACTAAGTTAAGCTATATCTTAAAGCAGAGACAATAAGAATTTATATGGCATCAATTACTATTCCAAAACTAAAGAAAACTATTGTTTCAAAATATTTTTCAGTTTTAAATATCTTTTTAGCATATGTGAAAGACTTGGGGTTTGTATTTTTTTTCTTTCAATTATTATTATTTTATTTTATTTTATTTTATTTTATTATTTTGTTTTGTTTTATTTTTTTATGCAGGATGGCAGTTATCAAATGTATACACTGGGAAACCTTGGTTGGCAGCAGACAAAAATCCACTCGAAGAAAATGAAAGAAAGTCTGAGTACTATCACCTGTTATTCTGAAGAGATACATAATAGCCTCAGAATAATTAATATAAAATTTAGGTTATTTCACAGAGGAAAACCAAAACTGTTTGTATCTTGCCCAGAAGAAAAAGATACCAAGTGCTAACCAAGTAATCTATTAGAGAAAGGATTGTGTAATCCTTGATTTTTCACATTCCATTGGTTTTTATTGTGCTAATGAGGAAAACCTTTTAACAGTAACTTTTCAGGCTTTTGACAGCATCATGACTAGTAGCTTTTTATGGTTAACAACACAGATACAGTGTCTTTATGACAGGTTTCAGCTTTATATACCACCAACCTGACACTTTTTTGTTAATTGGGAGTGGTTCTTCTTTCCTAATTCAGGAGACAAGTTACATTACTTGGAGAACCTTTCAATGCTACCATAGTTTTAAGGGGATCTGTTTGTCTTTGGTTTCTTTGTGATGAATTGAATGTTGTTAGTCTCACTGTATCTTGCTGTCCAGTGAAGTCAAAAGGGACTCCTAAGCAGTCAGTTCCTCCTTTCCAGTCAGCTGGTCTGGAAGGCACCAACTGTTCCCAGGATTCAAAGCATATAAAAACACCGTGTTTATGATTTTTAGGAAATTGGCATGTTTAGCTATTAACAAAGTTTCCCTTCTACTCAAACTCTTCCTTGCCTGCTAATGACAAAACCTACAAGTAATGAGACAAGTAAAGATAGAACCAAAATAAAAATCCCTTCTAAATCTGATTAAAAAGATAATTAAATTTGTCATTTTCGGGAAAGAAATGAGGACAAATTGAATAAACTTTTTGTCTCTTTTATGGTAAACTTTGATGTTATTTTCATTTCAGACTGCTTTTCCTTATTTTTCTTCCCTAAGATTCCACTAGTTCCTTGGTCATGACAAATACACTTTTACTTTTTTTCCATGTTATGGAAATTTTTATTTCCCACTTACTTTCCTGCTTCTTCTGCATGGTTAAGAACAGTTGCACTGGCCTAAGTGATTGCTACACAGTTTATAGGAGTTCACTGTAAACATCTGGAGTCACAGTTTTCCCTCTGGGATCTCCTTTTCTCTTTCATTCTTCAGGTGTTTGTCTAGGTTTTCAATTCTGGTTTTCCTTCATTTTCTACTCCTGATGAAGTACTTGTGAACTACGAAAGGGAGCAACAGACCAAAGTACAGAAAAAGTGGTTGGCAGTAGTTGTTGCTCTTCATCAGTTTCCCCATATGTCTCCTTGTAAATTATTTTGGAATATACTGATGGAAAGAATTATATCTATATTCTAGGCTTTTGTTGTTTATTTTTCTCCTCCCCCACCACCATTTCATAATGACTCAATAAGCTGTTTCCTACTAGCGTGTCCACAGTCTGTCTCTGGAGATACCTATGTATTGTCTCCTGATAAATCCAAAAGGGAGTGTCTGGTATTGGGGTGGAGGATTAGAGGGGATCAGTAGAGAAAAATGGTTGGGAATTCCAGTAAAATGAGAAGCTTCTTTAGTTGAGGTCACTAAATCTACACTTCTTATCTACTTGCTCCACCAAAACATAATTTTCTTAATAACATTCCTCACCACATCTGGAATGTAGCTTATAATGGTATACCACTGTGAAAATGCTTCACAATATGACAACATAAGTATAAAACCCTAATGCTCTAGAACTAGAAGAAAAGATGAATAAAAATTGTAAGAGAGCCAACCCATACAGCATGATATTATTTTATTACTTTTTCTTTTGGTAGTATGTCCAAGTGAAATGCATCCACTTTAGGTGGATGAATAGAACTTTTATTTCTAAAGTTCTATACACAACCATAAGAGTAGACAAATAACAAAAAAAACCCCAAAAAACAAATAAATCCATTACTAAGTTTCTTCATCTATTATACATTTACCAAAGCAGCACATAAACTTGGCTAAATCTGTATCTGAATCAAAACTTCAGACTCTGCTGAACTTCAAACTCTCAGGTGATGAATCCTGATTCCTGACCTAAATCAGCCCTCAGAATTTCCAGCTGAGCTACCACTAGGTTTTATTAGCTCACATTTCACTTTTCATCCTGAGTGCAAAAATAAGAGAGAAAAGTGATTCTGCTAACCAGATTCACACATACCATGAGTTCTGCTATAGAAGATTCCTCATTTTATGACTGTAAGTTAAAAACAACGGTATGTAGCCTCCCTGTCAGGTAAGAAAATACTGCCCAACCATGAAGGATATTTTATTTTAAGGAGCTACTATTTTCAGAGCATAATCTAACTCTGTGAGGGACTGCATTCACCTTGGAGATGTGTGATAGTAGCTGGAGCACGTCACAAAAATGGCATTTTCTTAAAAAGAAAGGTCATATATTCTATTGACTCCAGGTAAAAATAGAAGAGGCTGCTAGCACTGCTCTTGTGCAGCTTTTTCCTTTCCTCATAGCCCAGAGAAGTCAACTGCAGAATTCAAAATTGCAGTTCTGAATTTATCCCATTTTCCAAACAGACATGCAGTTACCTTAAAATCTGTGGTTTTCCCCCATTAACATTTCTCTTGTATAACCATGGCAGTGGATTTTCTGGGCCCTTGAATAATCGTGCAATGTGACAACTGAGAGAAGAGCAAGGGTTGAGAACATGGGTGGCTTGGTTATCATCAATATAAGCAAGCAGTATGTGCAAAGGCAAAAAAATCCTTTTTCCTGCCTAAAGCAGCACTTGAAAGGAAATATAAACACATTGGCACTTTATACCTTGTGCATTAGACAAAACAAAAATACCACAAAATTCCGCTGAAAGACTCAGAAAAGGGGCATAATTAACCACAATTGCATTCACTTAGGCTTCATAAGCTGCAGACTTTGACTTCCTCACTGACACGAGTACAATGGATTCTACATTGGTCAGGTACATACTGATCTTTTACAGGGAGGTACAATTAAATTAAGAATAGCTCTCTACCATTCAAATAGTCACACTGCCTTTTTTTAGTTGCTTTAACTGTTGTGCTTCTCTTTTCTGACATTTCAGTTTATAATTTACACTGCGTCAGATTTCTAGTGGCAATTTCATGGTAATACATAAAAGATGCAAACAGATTTTTAACAAGGTGTGAGCCTGAGTCTAACAGTCAGTTCTGGCATGAGTCAATTGGGCCAATGTCAGTAGAATCAGAATTGAAGTGGTATTATTGGAAGAAGAGTTTCATTCAAGTAACTTGTTAGACACATTGCCAATAACCATAAAATAGAATCATAAAATCATTAAGGCTGGAAAAATCTCCAAGAACATCGAGTCCAACCTTTGACTGAACAACACCTTAAACTGAACCACAGCACTAAGTGCCACATCCAGTTGTTTCTTGAACACTTCCAGGGATGGTGAGTCTACCATGTTTTTGGGCAGACTGTTCCCATATCCAACCTGAACCTTCCCTGCCACAGCTTCAGCCCATTTCCTCTTGTCCTTGCCTGGGAGAAGAGATCAAACTTTTGTTTAAATCTACTACCTTTAAATGACAATTTTACTACTAGTTTGATCCAGGATTGTTTTTGCATAGTGTGTGAAAGTCTTAGAATAACTGTTTTTTAACTGTTTTATCAACTGAAAAGGACAAATTAAGCTGTTCAGTTATCTCTTGGCAGCACTGGTTTCCCATCACAAAGGATTAAAATGTCCACAGTGATCTGAATGCCTCTGTTCAAATATGCTGACTTTGCTGGAAAGCAGGTCCTTCAGCTGGTACCTGTGACACTTCAGGTATATATATAGTATAGCTATACCGCAGCATGTATATATAATGGCTAGAAACCCTTGAAAATTTGCATTATGACCTCTCTGTTACACAATACAATTTAATTTCTATATACTGAATTTGTGTGAGGGCATGTTTAACCCGCATGAGTGTTTTTGTAAGGTCATTTTGAAAATCAACTAGCATTCCATTGGTGTAGTTTCATGTGGAAGCCATCTTAAACAGTGAGCTGTTCTGTAAGTCTTTTCAGAGAATGCAGTCATTAAACAATGGTGGTAAAATGCAAGGCATCTTATGCATCTTCTTGTACATAGATTTGCTTTGGTCAATTACACAAAACCACCTGGCATGATCTTTTCCCAAACAGTAATCAGAAGACAGATCAGCTCTTTAAAGACACTAATTGGCACAGGATGATTTTGCAGTCTAACTAATAATCCAAGATACGTGATCATACCCCCATAGAGGAAGGTCAAGAGACCTGCATTTGGCTTGCCATTTGTATATTGGATTAGAAACTGATCTAAAGCAAATTACTTCCCTGCACTGAAAAATGAATTACAACGTGTAAAATTGAATTCTTGATGTTTTCCTGCTTCTTAAATTGCTTTCACGTGTCTGGCCCAAAAGTAATGTGTAGAAGTAGAGATAATAATGTCCACTCCCATGTACCCCATTTTGTCACAGATTCAATTTTTATTTTATTAAGCATGGTTTAGAGTAATCTAATCTGAATGATGTTACAGGTAACAGCAAGAAAAGACACATGAACAAGCATCACTTATTGCATTTACTGCAATTACTATTAAAAAAACCCCCTCACCCTATTTCTTTACCTATTGTTTCCTATATATTACTTGTACAGATACAGAATCCCTTCCCTTCCCTTCCCTTCCCTTCCCTTCCCTTCCCTTCCCTTCCCTTCCCTTCCCTTCCCTTCCCTTCCCTTCCCTTCCCTTCCCTTCCCTTCCCTTCCCTTCCCTTCCCTTCCCTTTTCTTTTTTTTTAAGTCTCATTAAAGAGAATTCATGCTACTGTGACTCATCTTTGCTTCAGAAATTTTTTACACGTTGGGAAAAAAATTGTATAATATTTTTAATTCTGAAAACATTGTTTCTAGGAGCAATTATAGGAACATATCTAAAAATAAGAATATATTAAAAATGAATAGTGTATCACTATGATGATATCTAGTTATTCAAGATCATGCCTGAGTTCTCTGCTTTAGAATATAATAATAAAAACATCTGTGAAATGTTGTTTCCATTTTTAAGTTGTACCTCTGTTAAAAAAAATCCTCTTCTTGTTTTTTAGCAAAATAATCACCTTCATTCTTTTGATTTTCTATTATTGTTAGGTTTTTTATTTATTTTAATACTATCTGTTATTTTCTTTTCTGGGAAAAAGTATACAACCAAAACATTTTGCTCTTAGTTTCTATTTCCATTATTATTACTGGTTCTTTGTGGGTTAGAAAATTTGATAGACCATGTCATGAATTAATAAACTTACTTTTTTTTTTAAGATGACAAATAGTTGGCTTAAAGAGGCAGAGCCAACCAATAGCTACTGAAACCAGATGTGCAGACCACATGATCATAGCAAGAATGTTATAGGCAGTACAGAGACCATGGAGCACTACATTAATCATTATCACACCTCTATCTACAGGTGGTCAAGGTTTCTATAAACTTTTTAAAGAGATTTCAAAGAAGAACTAAAGAATAAAGAAGTGCTTTTCCACACATGATGGAAAATGTAATGGTGAAAATTCAACAAGCATGCATTAAGCTGATGGGAGATGGTTGTGAATCAATGTGCTTGTTGCTAACGTGAAATAATCAGTAGGGCTGGCACATTTTAACATGCTTTTTTTTACCCTTTGTCCTTTTTTTCTTGTGGAGTAAACTAGATCTACCTTTTCATAAACCTTTTCTTTTCTTGTCTTTAAATCAGCCCCTAGGCATTTGCATTACTGATGCAGGCAAATTCTTCCAGATCCCCAGGCTTCTGCTACAACTAGGTCTTTTACTTTGATCTTCAAATTGTTTTGTCTAAGCCCAACTAGACTCTAGACTCCTCTGGGCAAGAACTCTGTACAAAACACATGGTTGAGACTCAGGAAATACTAGGATCTTTTGTAAAATAACTCTTAGAGCTCAAATATAGAAAATATGAACAGTGCAGGTATAACATATGGACTATTATCTCAATATACATATTTAAAAAATGGAATTTAGCAATGTAGGAAAAATCAGGGTAGAAAATAAAATAAAATTTTAAAAAAACCAAACCAACCACACAAAACCAAGCAAAAACCCCCTCAACATTAAAATTATATTTTTGGAAAACAGGAAAAAGAAATTAAGAGGCCTTTAGTTTCTGTCTTATTCTCTTCCTATGCCAAGTTTTTTTGTCTTCCTTGCTAAAGATCTTGCTAATTCATTCTTAATTATAACATTTGGAGAAGAAATAGGTACATTTGTGTTAAATTCCATATCTAACAATATTAATAACCAGTTGATGATTTTTGGCTGCTGCCCCAGAATCTTTTATTCTTTCCTATCACCCGGACCAAAATCTCATATGCTGTCTTGTTTCTCCTTATTACAAGTCCTTTTCCTGCCTCTGTGAAGAATTGGACCCCTTTCTTCCCATCTGAAATCTTGCAAACTATAATTGGTTAGGGTAATTTAGTCATACAGTGTGAATCCTGAGCTCACACTCTGCAGCTAAGATTTCATCTGCTGCAATTTGTCAGGTGAGATTTCAAGAGCCTAAACAGAGGCAGCTAGCTCCATCTGAGACATTCAAATATCTGAGACATTCAAATATCTGAGACATCTGCACCAGACTCTGACATATGATGAAAAATCTTGAAAGAATTTTTTCTGTCCTGTACTAGCAGCTGGAAATCACAAAATTTCCTGGAACTACTAAGGTGAAACTATACAGCCTGCTTTACCAATGCATTCATGGTCACAAGGTGAGAACCAAACATGATTCTTATATTAAAGGCAGAAAGAGGCAAAGTTACATTAAAAATGTGTTTCTGAATGTATTTTTTATAATTTGAAGGTAAGAAAAATAACTCTGTGAGATACATATGTCTACACTAATCTAAGGGAATTAGAAATAAGCATCAGTATATCATAATCCCTCTAAAGCAGAGGTTTGTTAAACTTTTTTCTTTAATTTGAATTTTTGAAAACTTAAATCAGTTAATCAATCTTTATCTAGCTATGCAATTTTTCACCCACTTGCTTATTTTTCAAAAGTCTCCAATTTTGTTTCAGCCAGGAGAGTGTTACTTCCACACATCTTTTACTAAACTAAAGCCCAGAGTATTTTTGCCCTCCTTTTACTCTAAACACAGGAGTTCAAATTATGTTAGTCATGCAGGTGCATAAAGTTAAACACATGTAAACATCTTTCTAGAATCAGAGCATATTATACAGGTTATGAAAACACAGAGAATTATGTAAAGGAAAAAAATACTTCTGCAGAATGATGATTTATTTACTTTTTTTTTACACTAGCAAGATATGTCTAAGAAAATATAGATTTGTTTTGCTATTAAGTAAACCTTTTCTGATTTTTTTGATCTGGAAATGGTTTAAATTTTGCTCTAGAGTAATAAATGTTCTGTAAAGCAGAATTTAGTTAGAAATACAAAATAGTTTCAGTAATTTATAAGGAAGAATCAAATACATTATATCAACTTATATCAACAATATTGTGAGAAGAAAACTCCAGTGGAATTTTAAGCTTGTTTTGGCAAAAGACTGATTAACCAACCCTAACTTTAACAGAGTCCTTTAGCAGCCTTCGCAGCCAATCTTGATGTATTTCAGTCACCGTTTAGACATCCCCAAACCAATTATTTTAGACATGAGTTAAATAAACAAAGACTATTTGAGCTGGTGCTGTCAAAGCCAAAACTGAGACTTAGGTCAATATGTTTGTTCCACAATAATGGTAGCAGTATGGCCAAGTGAAAGCAGAAATTTTACTGTGCAAAGTGGAGTGGGCAACATGACAATGTTTCTGGCAAAAGCATAAGTTTAGTGAAAACAATATGACAATATTTCTGGCAAAACCATAAAGATAGCAGTTATCAGTCTCCTGCAGGAAGATAATTTTTTTACACCCAAATCAATTTAGACTTGAGTCTGCTTCCATACCATGGTGAATTGACCATAGTAATTATTCTGAAGTCAGGTGTAAAAATAATATTTAAAAGAGATAATGACTCAAAGTATATGATACACTTAAATCTCTTTACCTAATTATCTTGAGGTCAGATTATGCTTAATTTTCTAGGGTGAGCAGTAATAGAAGGGCAAGAGATTACTTTACTTTGCTTAGTTTCTCTTAATACTACCCATTGGAGCAGTTAGAAATCTCAACCTCTATGGTGATGCACAGCTGTATGGCAATAGACTAATCAGGCTGCAAATGAGCACAGACCAATTATCTAGCTCCACTTTCTTGACCTAGGGTCAAAACAATTAAAACCATCTAAGGAGATCTAGTAAATTTATGCAAAATGAATGCCACAGAATGGCACATCTCACGCTCAGTTGTCTCCCTACTTAAAGCTGTGATCACACCCTACATGCATAGGAACTGATTTCTCAGCTTGAGTACAGATTAAGCTTATTTGTTCTGGATATTTTTTGTTTTGTTGGTTTGGCTTTGGAGGTTTTTGGGGTTGTGCTGTGTCTTTTTCCTTTTTTGTTTGGTTGGTTGGTTGGGGTTTTTTTGTGATGTGGGTTTAATTAAATAAGTAGCTTATCTCTTATCTATATATATTTTCCATGGGTTTCTCTCACTTGAACTACATGGCTGACTTATATCATAAACTTTTTAGTACTAAACTTTTTGAAAGCATTTTGTATCACCTGCCAATTAGATGTGTTTTATATCTCAGCAACTGCCATGCAATAGCAATGGTTTCACATTTTAGTAAAAGTCAGCAGAAATATCTGCTGTCTTGTTCTGTTACTGTGGTAACTAATTCTTCATACTATAATCAAACTAGAGAAATAAAGACTTTTCAGAAAAGAGAATCAGCTTTTACTCCAGGAGTATAAAGTTGGAGCCTTTATTGGCAATTTCAATTTATTTTTCTGAATGTATATAATCTGGCAATTTTTAATATGTAATGTAACAAAGATTTCTTTCTATATTACAAATTTATAGAAACTGCTTCCTTCTTTTGTGACTGACAAATAACCCCCCCAAAATGGAAGAAGGGTCAATAGACATAGGCAAAGGTGATTGTTGTAGTTTAGGAATGGACATAAATGAGTCACAAAATGCCAGGATCATGGAATTAGCTAGGTTGGAAAAGACCTTTGAGATCATTGAGTCCAACTTATGACTTAACACCATCTTATCAACCAAACCACGTCATAAAGTGCCACATCCATTCTTTTTTTAAACACCTCTAGGGACAGTGACTCCACCACCTCCCTGGGCAGCCCATCCCAGTGCCCAATTACTTTCTGTGAAGAATTTTTTCCTGATGTTCAGCCTAAACTTCCCCTGGTGCAGCTTAAGACTGTGTCCTCTTCTCTGGTCACTGGTTGCCTGGGAAGTCCATGGGCCCTGATGGGATGCTCCCATGAGTGATGAAGGAGGTGACAGATGTCATTGCCAGGCCACTCTCCATAACTTTTGATGGAACATGGCAACAGCAGGAAGTGCTCAAAGACTGGAGGAAAGCAATTCATATTTAAAAGAAGGGCACGAAGAAGGTCCCAGGGAATTATCTGTCAATCAGTATCACCTGGTGATGGAGAGAGTTGGGGCTGCTTAGCCTAGAGAAGAAAAAGCTCATAGGGGAACTTATTAATGTATATAAAAAACTGAAAGGCAGTTGCAGAGAGGACAGAGATAGATTCTTTTCATTGATGTCCAGGAAGAGTACAAGAGGCACAAACTGAAACACAGGAGCTTTGTCCCGAACATGGGGAAATGCTTTTGTAAGGGTGACTAAGCACTGGCACAGGTTGCCAGAGAAGTTATGGCTTCTCAATTTTTTGACAAATTCAAAAGCTGCCTGGGCATGGTCCTGGGCATCTGCCTCTAGGTGTCTATGCTCAAGCAGGAGCTCAGACCAGATGACCTCCACAGGTCCCCTCCAACTTCAATCATTCTGTGAATCACATTGATGTTGAGATTGAATTGTATATTGCAATTAGTGTATTTTATTAAGTGCAACTTAAATTTATAGTATGCTCTTTATATATTTGGTATCACTCTGCTAAATCAAAAATCTCACGTAATACAAAATAAATTAAGTGCATTTCATATTAAAATTTCATGTATGGAATATCTAAAATAATCCCATTGAAGAGTATTGGAATCTGATATCTTGTCATAAAGATCATTAACAAGACTTTGTACAAGCAGAGATAATTAGTTTTACTGTAAATATGTGAGGTAAACAAAAAGCTAATTCCATATGAAGAATTAAATACTCAAAAACTATGCAACAAAAAATTTGGTTGTCCTGGAATTTATTGTTCTGTGCTGGCTATGATGCGTACTTTAACCATCAAGATTATATTTCCTCTCTGTACTTCAATACTGAGAGGGTCTTTGAAGCAGAAACTCTAGAATTTTTGCACTTTGATCTCATTTGATTTCTCAATGCCAGCCAGCTTAAATGGCCTATGTGTTTATTTCCTATCTAAATTCTCAAAAACATTGAAACAACTGTAGCCTTATAATAACTAATTTCAACTTCTGAATGGGTAATAATTTCAGAAATCAGCTCCTTTTTATCTCCTACTTTATGTCTTTGCAAGAAGCCCAGTGTCACCCACAACTCTTTCCAAGATGGGGGTAAAATTATAGTGGTGTGACCATTTTTATTCTTTCATTTACCCCAATTTTTCCAGCATTATTATCTTTAAAATATATGTGGCATATATATTTTGAAGGGAAATTGACCTTTTGTCAAAACCTATCTTACCTGTTTATCTTCCAACAACCTCAGGAGTCAGCCAATAGCCACTAGGAGTAATCTAGGCTCCTTGGATATCCTAACCATAAAAGATTTTAGTTATTCCTTCTCATTAATTCAGCATATTACCTCTTCTTTTTTTCTTTCTTTTTTTTCCCCCAGAGCAATAACAGCACATTTTTCATTTCTGTTTCTTGTGCAAGGATATGGCATTTAATATTTCCAGTTAATTTGTACAGATGAATACCTAGTTAAGGTAAATCTATTTTTCAAAGGGACGTATGGGCATAAACATTGAAAACTATTTCATTAAGTCAGTGACCTTTATAAAATGAATTCCTGTTGATAAAACTGGATACGACCTAAAGGCAGAAAGAAGGGAAATAAAATGTATATGTGTATTGGTTTTCAAGATTGATATCCAGGAAGAAAACTAAAGGGACAGCTGACATCAAAAGTACAAGACAACATCTACAACAGTTCTTCTAGCTCTGAGCACTGTAAAATATGCATTTTTAGTTGATTTTAATTTGAAATAATAGCAAGTTCCCAGTGTCTGGTTCATTTTCATTTCATACCTAGTAATAATGGAGTTTAACACTGTAATTTTATCTAAAGAGTTTCGCATTTATGCAAGCATGAAACTACTGCACTTTCAAACCTCTTTCTTTCAATGCAAGGAAATATATATATTGGAGTAAACCACAGAAAGCAGCAAATATTTTAACTATTTTCTCCTTTTACTCCATAATCAAATAGTTTAATTGCCCATTGAATCTGCAGATACTAAGCAGGCTTCTAGCAGTTGTCCTCCAGATTATTGTCAGAGCCTCCAGGGAAAATAATCATTGCATTAATGACAACTTTTAAGGTAAACACTGTTTCTATTAAATCAAAACATCAGCATTTGGATAGACGAGAATCTCATTTATTTACATCAATAAAATATGCACCTTAGGACATGCTAGGTCACAGTTGAGTAATGTATTGCATTTTCCACTGTTTTTAGAAAGAATGAATAATGACAGTGGAAAGGCTTGGATTCATTAAAGAAAAACAAATTTTGGAGCAGTGCAGCTCTTTATTTAGAAGGAGCTTGTGATATGAGCTGACAGTTGCTTTGTTTAGACAAGCGTCATAACTTTAGTTCACTGACCAAATTTTCTGAAATCAAATAGGGCAATATTTCTGCACACACACTAGGCAAATGATAGCATCAACAGGATAACAACAGTTTCAAATGATCTAGAGAGAAACTCTAAAGTAAATAAGCTTCTTCTGAAAGGAATGGCATCATTTGACTTAATCTAAAAACTTTTGTCAAAGATGAGCTGCAAATAGGATGGCTGAAATTTAGTCACCAAATCTCTGGGTTTCCCCCTAAATTAGAATTTTATTCTCTAGCCCTTTCTTGAGCAACAAATCCTATTTATTCTCGTACTGGGTTGAGTGGCCAGGTTTTGGTAGCCAGGGGCTACAGAGGGGGCTTCTGTGAGAAGCTGCCAGAAGCCTCCTCCATGTCCAGCAGAGCCAATGCTAGCCTGCTCCAAGATGGACATGCTGCTGGCCAAGGCTGGGTCAATCAAAAATGATGGCAATGCCTCTGTGATAACATATTTAAGAAGAAAGAAAAAAGGTATCGTGAAGATGTATTTGAAGACGTACTTGTGGCCAGAGAAGAGGAGAGTGAGAATGTGAGATGAATAGCTCTGCAGACACCAAGGTCAGCAGAGAAGGAGGGGGAGGAGGTGCTCCAGGTGCCCGAGCTGAGATTCCTTGACAGCACGTGGTGAAGAGCATGGTGAAGGATATTGTCCCCATGCAGCCCATGGAGGACTACAGGGATGTTGAGATCCACCTGCAGCCCATGGAGAAGACCCACACTGGAATAAGTGGATGTCTGAGAAGAGGCTGTGAATCCATGGAGAATCCATGGTGGAGGAGGGTCCTGGCAGAGACCTGCAATATGTGGAGAGAGAAACTCACACTGGAGCAGTTTTCCTGGTAGGACTTGCAACCCAGTGGGGGACCACAGTGGAGTAGCCTGTTCTTGAAGTACTGCACCCCATGAAGAGTGACCCATAGTGCAGCAGTTTTTGAAGGAGTGTTGCCTGTGGGATGGACTCAAATGGAAAAATTTGTGGGTAACTATCTCTCCTGGGAGAGGGATCCCACGTTGGAGCAGGGGAAGGACTCCTCTCCCTGAGCAATGGCAGAAACAATGTGTGATGAACTGACCATAACCCCCATTCCCCATCTCCCTGCACCACTGAGTGGTAGGAGGTAGAGGTGGGAAGGAAGGTGGGGTGTGGGAAAAGCCTTTTTGTGGTCTTATGTTACTTCTAATTATATTGGTATGATCTTTTTAGTAATAAACACAATTAATATCTCTAATTTGAGTCTGTTTTGCCTCTGGCAGTATTTGGTGAATGATCTCTCTCTGTCCTTAACTCACAAACCCTTCACAACATATTCTCTTCCCTGTACAGCTGTGTAGTAGAATGATGGAGAGGCTTTGGTGGGTGTCTGGCATCCGTCCAGGGTCAACCCTACAGTTCTCAAAATCATATTACTGATTTCTTAGGCATTTGATGGTCTGTGCTGCGATGTCTCATGCAAGTCTGTCTTCTCCTTCCTTTTTCTATAGACAATTTTTATTGCTCTTCATTGAGGTCCAAATCTGACTCCTGAGTAATATTTCTCTTCGTTACAAAAGCAGTGTCTTCCTGAAATGGGTTGTAAATAAAGCATTATGGAAAAGGCAGAGACTGACAATGGGATTTTAGGAGTAGGAACAGAAGGAAATGAAATGAAATTACAAGCTATCTCAATATAAGATTTGCTCAGGAATTTTTAGGAAAAATTTGTATAGATTTACAGGACATAATTAAGCCTGCTGTCTTTCCACGGTAAGAAAGTATCCTGCAAAAGTTAGTTGTGATTCTTGTTTCCCCAATGCTTCAAATAATTCAAAGTCCTCCAATGCTATCAATGTCCTCAAGGTGAGTTTTCCAGAGTCAGTAAATGAATTTTTTCCCATGCCAGCACTGTCTGCTATCTAGCCCTGTAATTTTCCTTCCTGCTTCTTTACACAGAGGATATATTTGTAGAGAGTAGCTGTTTTCTGTCACAGGCACCACTTGGGCTTTCCTAGCCAACCTGCCCTCTCTCATGACTCATTTATTCTGTGTATTACTGTATGCATCAGAGAACAAAGATTCGTATCAAAAGGCTTACTTGGAATAAGAATGCTATAACTTTTTGTGCTATACTGGATTATAAAGCAGGACTGGTCAGCTCTGGCCATCTGACATGTTCCCAGGATGCATAGATTATCCAGGAAGGTCTATGGTGCTGGTCTAGGCCATGTAACATCAGAACATTATTTCTGTTCTATTTTGAATATTATGATACTTTAACTTAGGACTTTTCCACTCTTATTTTTATTTATTTTTCTATCATTATTGAAAATACTTTATCTGCAGACTTTGAATCTGCACACCTTGCTCGCAACTGGTCTGCAATTAACAGTCGATGCAGACTTTTTTCCTCTTAAACTGATTAGAATGCAGTTTCTAACAGTCATAACTGCTTAAAGTCATTTATATCACTTAAATCTTGGTTTATTTTAAATTCAAAAACAGATCATAAATATGCCACAATATTCATGTTACATTCCCCTGGTCAGCACACTGTATTCATAACCTATTATTGAACAGGCTTGTATTTACAATGCAGAAAAACAATACTTTTTCTCTCTACTTCTCCACTGCTTTCTATTTACTTTCAGATGCATGCTGTTGTTTCATCTCTTTTAATATTTATTATCTTAGTTTACAAAGTCATAGAGTTATGTTTCCCAGGCAGTAAGATCTCAGTAATCTCTTTTAGTATAAAAAACTTGTCCTTTCTTCAAGAACGTTTTACTGTTTCTTCCCCTAAATAAGAAGAACTTGGTCAAATATGTTGGCTTTCCTTCCTAAGTCTGGAAAAAATAAGTAAAGCAAAAAATAAAGGGGCTAACAGTTAAGGACAGCTTCATCCCTGTCATATTCTTAGTTTCTTCTTCTGCTTTCTTGTACTGCTTTCAAATAATTCATTTCAAAGATAGCAGTCAAAATAACTTTTTCTTCTGCTAGTTCAAAAATATTCTTTTTCTCTGGAGGGCATTCTACTCCTGTCCACAGCAACACAGCATTACTTTTATGTTTCTTGTTCTGCCCTCAAAACATCAACTATTTGCTGTTTGTTTTTGTCTTTAGTGTTCCCTTTGCATCCTCAAACTGGCCACCACTGCCTATTTTTCTGCTTCTACAGATTGCTTTCCAGCTCTTTGAGTGTTTTCCCTTAATGGCTACGTGGGCATACTCTTTCCTCAAGCCTTTGTGTATGAACATCCTAAAAGCCTTACATATGTACTTTCATCTCTGGCAACTGAATGGCCAATAATTAAACTTTAATTAAAAAGAAATCAAGCCATCAAAGTGTTTATATATCTTGCTTAATGCTAGAAGTGGACCGCTGGAATGGTAAATTCTTGGAACAGGCTTAAAGAGGAATTGCCCACATTTGTTTGCTTTTACTCTAATCTGATTCAAGGGAGATCAAAAACTACAGTGTCTCATAAACTAGACCAAACATTCCTCTGAGATATCCTCCCAAAAGTTATCATAAGATAAAGAAAACAAATGTACGTTCCTGTGTCTCCTAAAAGAGACCACCTGAAAGTACCACCTGTTAGGTCATTCTGGTCAGTAAATGAGATGTGCTTTTAAAAAAATTCCTTTGCAGAAACTTGAAAAAAAAAATTGATGCAATGAGCAGCTGTTGTCAGCTCAGTAATGCCATATGCTTCCTCTTGTCTCTGTGAGTTGAATATCCTGGTTAGACTACATTTTGTGCTCCACTGCACTCAGATGAGTCAATCCTTCCCTGCAAAAGTAAGGTAGTGAATTGTGACATAATAAGAGCATTAAGAGCACTTTTGGCATCATGGAACACTGACGTAAGGATCCAAGTTTCTAATATCTCAAGTTCTGAACTATATTTTACAGTTTCTATCTATGAAGTGAAAACCCCAAAAATGTCTGTTCTCATTTTTCTTATTATTAAATTTTAAAAAAATTAAATATTTTCCATAATTATTTTCTTTAATGAACCTTAGTCCTCTACAGCCAGACTGTATTTATACATGCCTTTATTTCCTTCCTACATGGTGTCTGTCTGAGACTCTTGCCAAGATTCTGACTAAAGAGATTCCTCCACATTCTGTCTCTAAATCAAGCAAGTCTTAACCTGGCAGAAAAAATATAAAGTACAGCTCTTGAGCTTGAACTGAGACTTAAAATCAAATTTGTCTGTTCCAACCCAGAGACAGCTGCGCAAGAGTCTGGTTTATACAAGCCTAATGCTGTAACTGCTTTATCTTATATTGCATCCACCATCTGCAGTATAAATCCACTCCCCCTACATACAGTATTCTAAAATCCTTGTCCCTACAATTATATAATCAAGGAAATATGTCCAAGTCCTTTATTGCCTAGACAGAAGCATCATACCCTTAAACACTTTCTCCAATAGGTCATATGAGAGTATTGAAAAATGATTTAGAACATTAAAATTTTGATTAAAGTACAAATGTCTTCTCCTAGCAAGTTTTGCTTGAGAACTCCATCTTTCTTATTAAAAACTTTAAGGTGTGTGATTATTTGCAAATAATTAGAACAAAAAGCAATGTGTTTATTCTTCCATTCAAATTTAGGATGAAACAAAAATGAAATTTTAAAATTTAGTCAGTTAAGTAAGTTTCCTCAATCACTTTTTAAAAGTGAGCAGTTTTAAAAAATTTCCTTCCCTTCCAAATCTATAACAATATATTATTTTAATCTTTATAGAATTGGAAATAAAAAAAAAGTTACAAATATTTGTACCTTATTTTATTTCTGCCTTTAGATATCCTGAAAACAAATCATAAGAGTTAATTAAAAGAAATTATAACCTCAACATTTTAGAAGAATAGAATATTTCTAGAAATTATCTTGTCAGGCCAAATTAATCTCTTTTGAAGTCTTTTTGCCTTCAAAGAAAAAAAGTTAAGAATTTTTAAAATTCCCGAGGTCTTCTGCAGTCAAAAGCTAGAATTCCATAATTTAGAAAATCAGTATTGTTGAATTACATATTTTATATATCATGGCTTAAAATGCTTGATTTAATAAACAGCAGCTGCTACTGCTGACTATACGAAAAATATTTCTTAGACATTTCTAAAGTCACTTCAGTTAAAATGTGGGTTTTCTCAAACCTCACCATTCAGTGTGACAATTCAGGAAAACCTTGTAAGTAAAGCAAATAAATAAGCAAGATGAATGAATTAATCAGAGGCTGCAACAAAAGGAGCAGGGCTAGGAGTTCAAGGGAGGGGATTCTGCCCCTGTACTCTGTTCTTGTGAGACCTCCACCTGGGAGGATACCTGCAGTATCCACCTGGGATACTGCATTTGGCAAAAAATCCTCAAAACAGAAAGGACATTGAGCTGCTGAAGAGTGTCTAGAGGAGGGCTAGAGTAATCATCAGGGGAATGCAGCACCTCTCCCATGAAAGCAGGTTGAGACATCTGGGGTTGTTCAAACTGGAGAAGAACTTCAGGGAGATCTTATAGCAACCTTCCAGTATTTGGAAGTGTTCTATAAGAAAACAGCATTATTCCCCTTTATCTATAATTGTGATTGAAGGTCTTGAAGATTCATTATAGAGATTCCTTCAAGTACCTGAAGAGAGCCTTCAAGAAAGATGAAGACAAACTTTTCAGCAGGACCTGTTGCAATAGGACAGGAGGCAATGGCTTTAAACTAAAAGAGAGTCAATTTATATCAGATATAAGAAAGAAGTTTTTTTACAATGACAGTGGTGAAACAGCAGAACAGTTTGCCCAGAAAGCTGCCCGATTCCCAATCCTTGGAAACCTTGAAGGTCAGATTAGGTGAGGCTCAGCTCAACCTGATCTAGTGGAAGATGTCCCTGCTCAGTGCAGGGGGTTGGACTAGATGCCCTTTAAAGTCCCTTTCAGCCCAAATGATTCTGTGATTCTGTGTACTAATTTGATAGACATGTATGTATCTGCATACTAGAATTATAACTTAGGATAATACATGATTGCTTTTTTCTCTCCAAAATACATTCAGATAATGACCTAGATTGTATAGGAACTTGTAACAATTTTTACAGGCATTTATTTTATGGCATCTCAAGCACTTGCTTTCTGTTTTGGGAAATAAATATTAATTTGTTTAATTTGATATATTTTTGTGTGTTTTCCACAAAGCTATATTTGCAGTTTCCTATTCTAATGTCAGCTGCTTGACCCTTTCAATACTGTATGACAAGGAGTTGATCAATTACATCTAAAATAAAAAAAAAAATTATTGATACAGAAGATTATGTAATGTCACACATTTTGTGAAATATTTTTCAGAACTAAAAAAAAAAAAAGATTGCTATTTCATTTCTATTGATCAAGGAAGTGTAATGCACTTGAATGTGACATTATGAAAATTTAAAACCTATGCCAGAGACATATTAAAATTAATTATTATCTAATGAAGGAGAAGAAGAAGGGAAGTGAATACAAGCTCATGGATGCAAAACCAGGTGTATGACAAGACCTTCAAAAATTTAAGACAAGAATGAGAAGACATGTCTTTACAGTGTAATACTGATTTTTTTATTCACTTTTCAAATTCTAATTTTTATAAGTAAGAAAGTTGATAGTAGGTTTTCAGTATAAACAATACTATTAAAAATCACATAAATTTTTATATTGTGATCAAAAATGGTCACTATTAAGTGATAACTTTAATATTCCAGAAACACTACAGATGGCTCCTGTTATATCTCTGTTTACAAGCCTAAAAAGTTTATTTCATTAACCACAATAGGTACTCCAGATTTTCAGCTCCCATTTCATTACCTTGGTATTTCCTTGGCATGCTTTGCATTTTCTGTCCTACAGGACACAGAGACCTACAGCATCTAACACGTTTAGCTGATACATTCACAGCACGTCTACAGCTGTGCTTGCACACTGTGGTCTGTCCTATGGGACAGCCCCAAGACCATCCCTAATGCATACACACGATTAGAGAATTTTTCTGGCTAGAAGGAAAGATCAGCTTAGCTGCTATGATGCTCACAGATCTGTGGTTTGGGGGTATTTTTGTTTGGGTTGTTGTTTGGGGGTTTTTTGGGTTTGTTTATTTGTTTTTTCTCTTTCAGTTTTAAGCTCACTAGCATTTCCTGACCTAAATCAGTCCACTTTAAATAGCTTAGCTCACGAGTTACTCATAATTAAATAGAGCTTTATACATCTTCACAATATAATGAACTCAGAATGAGGCTACTTTGCACCTTTTTTCATTCTACCTTGCACATTGAAAGCCATGTTATGAAGAATAAATTTTCAGCTTAAGACTGTCTTCCACCTATAGACACTGGTATTACATGGTGTATTTGGCATTTACAGAAACAAGGAATATTAGAAAGGATTCCTTGTGCTTCAAAAGTATTCACTGAACTCTAACAGTTCTGCCAGCCAGAAAGCCCACATTCCCAGGCACACTGGGGTTGAAAAACACATGCCCACTGCATCATTTCAGGACACCAACACCTTTCAAATCTGGAACACCCATGGACACTGGGAACTCAACTGCAACACCAAGATCTGCAACACCAAGGACTGCAACATTAGTACTGGAAAAGGCATGCCATGAGAATCACAGCAGGGCACCAACAATGTTGCATACACATTTTTCCGGTCTGGGCCACTCATTGAAATAGGGACTTCGCCTGCAGTGTCATAATTCCATTATGGTTCAGATTAGTTAGGTTTCAGAGAGTCATTGAGCCTACACCTCTAGGGATAGTAGGGCTGGAATACACATGCAAAAAAATTGTTAAAGGACACCAATATTGCTGAATCTAATCTGGAATACTGCTGGTGATAGGGAACTTGGGAACAGAGCCTAGACTTATTTATGGGTAGGTTTATGGTTCAGACAGACAGAAAGTCCACAGTCCCAGGGAAACTGGGGCTGGAAAATATATGCCCAGTTCATCATTTCAGGGCACCAACATTGCTGCCTTCACACATTTCAAATCCAGGACACCCATGGAGACTGGGAGCTCAACAGTGGCACCAAGATCTTGTTAGGGTTAGGTTAGGGCTCACAGCCTACTGCTCCTAGGATACTTCTACTGGAAAAGGCATGTCAAGATGATCACAGCAGGTCATCCACATGGCTGCCTCAACACTTATCCAATCTGGGCAACCCAAGGTGATGGGGACCTCAGGAGTAGTGCCAAGATACTATTCTGCTTAGGGTTCAGGTTCAGAGAACCAGAGAGCCTGTAACCATACAGCTTTGTCTGCTCCAAGCCCATCCAGCCACCTCAAACTTTTGTCCTTATCTTCTGTATCTCGCTATGGCATTCCAGTGCTATTCCAACTATTTTACACTGCTTTGTGTTTACATATATGGCAAGGAACTCCCTTTTCCCAGAAAATGCCTGGAAAACTCATAACCACATTCATATAGGTCTTGTCCACTCAGTTTTGACATCCCACCATAACCCTCTTGTCAGCCTAAGAGAGCAAATTAAACCATAGGTGGTTACTAAGTATCATACTCCAAACTGACTTCATGAACATCAGAACATTCATCCGTTCACCTAATGTATCAAATTAAATAATTAGGACATGATTAAATCAAAGAATCCCAATCAATGGAGTAAAAAAAAAAAACCAAAACCCGCCACCATCTTTTCAATGTATTTCTTAAACTGCTGAGAGCAGAAAAGTCTCTGTTGTGAAATATGGCTGCTGTCTGTTTACTAATTCAGATGGCTGGTTTTGGGCCAAATGTCCACTGGAATGGATGCAAACCCAATTTCGCCCAAAGTTGCGTGTAATTAAACTTGAATAGAGTTAACAACATGCTTTTATCACAGATCTAAGAGGCAAAAGTTATTTCCAGTGCCTCACTATGCAGATTACTTGGGAGTGAAAAAACTTCATGCTGCTGAAACTTTTTATACCACCTTGACTGGCATGTATATGTCTACATATGCAAATTGGATCAAAAGACAGGAAAAGGATAACTGGAGAATCCCATTCAGCCCACTGCAATTGCAAGAAAAAAATGGATAGAGATTTAATCCAAATGGGTTAACAGAATATTGAAGTCATACACTACTACATACACTAGACACAGAAAGCTTAGAATCTCTTAGGTGATCTACCCTAGATTTGAGCCTCACTCATTTAGTGTATAGTGTCCTAAATTACAGGGACAGTCCTTGACTAATTCTCTTTTTCTGTGTGTTAATTCTAAAGCCTACATTAGGCATCTCATCAAAGTCTTAGAAATATCTAAAACTGTGGAAAGGGCAAACAAAGAAGATCATCTCCAGATCAACCTATCTTCCATTCTGATAAGTGTCAAGATAGGAGGCATGAGAGTGAGAGAAAGGTGGCCTGAAAAGAGGATCCATGTGTTTTATCTCCCAGTCTTTTGTTTATGAGAAGTATATGAAATCTCCAATCAGGGAAACTGGAGGATGATTAATTTAATAAAACCAGTGTTGTCTAATACCTGTACTGAAATGTCTCTCATATTAACAATTTATTTACCATGTTGCCATTGATAATCCCAACACCAGACTCCTCTGTAGCCATGTGATTCAACAGAATCAGTAAAAAAATGAAACTGTAGTTATTGGATCAGTGCCTCTTGTGAAATAACTAAACAATGCAAAATTGAGTAACTTAGTGTCCTCAAAATGTGAAGACCAAATTAAATTAAAAGATGCTGCTCCTATAACATTTTTCTTATCCTCTTTAACTTAGCAGCTCAGTGGGGATCTGTTTAGTTATTAAAATCACATATCAAATCATATAAATGTTTACCTTTTCAGATTTCTGAGGCAAGACTGACTAACATTTTTCATTGAGCTAATCAGTACTTTAAACCATCCCTAGCCAATTTAATAGTAAGAACCAAAACCTCACATTAAATGTAAACATTAATCAATTTCATGGTAATAAAGTTTTACCAGTAAATTGGCAGTTAAAGTCTTTATTTCATTTACTCTGTCTGTGATTATATTGTGTATATTCAGACTATGGAGTTATCAAATAAACCTCTGAATTCCTAATCATAGGAATAAAAGTCTCTGTATTAGTATAACATATCAGCATTCAAAGCCAACCACAAAATGTCTCATTCTGATGTCTAAAGATCTTGAAACTCCACTTTCCGTGTAATGCAATTACAGAAAATCACACATACTCAGAAGAGAGCAAATACCAGGATTCAGACTCCAAAAGGCACTTAAGTACCTGACTTCAAGCAAATTAAGCAGGTATTAGGTATTTGCATACATTTTTGGGTCTAGGACTAAACTGCTTTCCATTTTATTCTGCCAATGAAATGAACAGTGACAGTGTGTTCTGAACCCTGTACCATAATCACAGATATGGTCACAAGAAAAGTTTCTGCTTGAAAGTAGGTGCTGAACTTTACCCATGGGATCCATCTTGAAGAGAAGGAAAAAAGAGCAAGATCAGAAGGCAACAATTGAACCATCTGATGAAACTGGCAGAAGGGTGAGAAGGGAGTAGGACAGATGCAAGTGCCACCACTATGTTACTCTCGACACCCACAGGAAACCTGGTGTGCTTGGCTGCAGCAGACATGCCTTGGCCCACCCTGGTTTACCTCCCTTCCCTACTCAGCAACCTGCCAGCACTGCAGGAGGACTGCTGAGGGAAAAACAGGAAGAGGCAGTGTTTTTGCAGGATGGCTGAAAAGATACAATTTCTTCCACAAGAGCCAAGGCTTGCCTGGGGAAGGTGGATACACTGCTGCCTGTGCAGATAGCCTGCCACTGCTGGAAATGCTGGAGCATCTGTTCTCATTGAAAGTCATCCTCTACCCTGAGTAAGGGTCCCAGTTCCTCAACCCAGCCACTACATCCCTGCAGAATTATTACAGAGTGCCACAGGAAGGACAAATGGAAATGGTGTTACCATCCAAGCATATATCTGTGGTGAATCCAAAGAATGAACTTTCAGTTAGAAAGAGACAGAAAGCTGTTGAAGACAGAGGAATAAAACAAATTTCCATTAGCACAACACAGCAAAGACTTGAAAGCTTTGACTGTGCTAGTTTAACATTTTATGTGCAGTGGTCAGCTGAAAACAAGACAGTCTCATGTTGCTGAATATCCATTTGGAGCTTCCAGCTTCAGAGAGATTTTGTGTCCATGATCCCACCTGCCTACCTACATTGGTAATTTTGTGCATTTTTCACTAAAATCATCTGCCTTAAATAAAATGAGAAATTAAATTTGAGCTCGGCAGCTTGGGGTTCTAAAGACATCAACTACCACGTATTCCTTTTCCATGCTGACCTGGTGAATTACCTTGCAATCTCAGTTTTCAAACACTTAAACCACAAGGAAAAAAAATCTATCCTCACCATCAATAAAGGGAGCTAATGGTGACAAATTAGTCAACATGGCAAGTACAAGACTCTTTCAGAGAATCTTTCTATTTTATGCCTCTTTCTAGCACAAAGCTATTATGTTCCAATCTACAACTCCATTGAAGGCTATTATAAAAAACACCCTCATGCAACTCATCATACTGTAACAACTTGAGTGCCTGAGATATCTGGTTTCTAAAGATTCTGTTGTTGGATTGTTCTCTGAACTTTGAAAACATGCAAAAGAGTTATCAGTATTTCATAGTACTAACATTGAGGGTGTCCCATGAATAAAAAAACCCCAGGAAGCTACATTTAGCTTGAGTTCTGGAATTGCAGCTTATGAGTGTTTTTCCATTCATCAAAAGAAACAAGTAAATAATTACGGTCCCCCCCCAGCTTTCTGAACTCAATGTTCCATCCTATTAGTCTGAAAATGTGCTACCTCTGTAATTCACCATTGCTGTTTATTTACAGTGATTTCATGAATTCAAGCAAATGTTTGCATTGTCATTTTCAGGATTCTTCTCTCAAACAGACTTGTTTCTACAGAACTTCGATGTTTAACCCTCAGGCCATATGCAGTATGTCATTGACAATAAAATTTTACCTATTCCTTTTGACAGGTAAGGTAGTATTGGCACACTACTATGGAGGAAAAACGTTAATGGTATTTTTGAAAAATAAAAATTTAGGACATGCAACTGTAGCAGCTTTAATATGTTACATAACCATTTGACAACCACAAAAAACCTGAGCAGATTAAGTTTCAAACCTTTCTGAAGTAATTTACAGTTATTCACATTAATAATAGATTATATTTATTTAAGCTTTCATAATAAACCTCCTCCTGATTGGAATCTATTATGCCAGATTATTACAAATACCGTCATTCTTGTTTGTAAAGACTTGAAAATGTTTACTACTGCTATTATTTAAAATCATGTATGTATCTCAAATCAAATTAACATGTATCACACAACTCATTGGTTTAGTGATGTTTGTCAACCATATAGTGAAGTTGGATTTATTTACACAAAAGTTGACATTTGTTATCATCAACACTCATTTTAGGGCATGCCTTCTTCAGTAATTCTACTACATAATATAATTTTTTATTAAAGTTGCGCACTTTTTGTCATGATCTTTTACATCTCCAAGCCTTAATAATGTTTTTGACTGGAAGTATGAGGAACATTCAAGGTTGTATTAAATAATTATCTAAATGCAAACATCAGGGAGAATATTACTTAAAGCTTGTCAGCAGTACAGTAAAATATTCAACCACATACAGAGGACAACATAAAAACTTGTGGAAAAACTAACTGTTTTGAATGTTGTGAACTTCTACAGACAATGCATTATTATTTAAGTGGTATTTAATTATCTGGGATCTTAGCTTCAGCTGATTTAAAACACATTTAAAAATCGGATTTGAATCCTTTCTTTATAAATGTTTTCAGGGAGAGAGATTTTTTATCCCAGTGAGAGCCGTCATGGATATGGATACACTAATACTATTCAAATAAAACTCCTGAGAATACACACAATGGCCTCCTGCTAATAAGTGCTGCACAATTGCATTTGTTTTGAAGTTCTTTTGTGTTAATTATTATAACGTTATGAAACTGAGCCCAGGGAATGATTATTTGGGCATTTTTATCACTGACAGCTGGATGCTAATGTGGATTATTTTTATACAGCTCAACTGTATTTCAACAAATTAAGCTACAACTGTGACCACATTTTTGAATATCTTTATAAAATAGTCTTTTTTCATTACTTTTTTTTTTAATGTTGCCCAGCCACAATATTAATGTATTCTTAAGGAAGCCCCAACATAAAAAAGACAATGAAGGTGCAAAAACTTTGGTCAAGCTAACCATTTTCATTGCATGCACCAGGTATAGAAAAACAATTAACTTTCACATCTGTATCCATCTGTAAAGGTGTGCATTATTTTGCACTCAATATTTTCATATCCTGAAATGACAAAAAATACTTAGAGGTAAATCTTACAGATTTGACCCTGTAAATATTTATGTGCTTAACTAGGGAGAATGGAGTTCAAAGTCATCATGACGTATATTGCGTGGGTCATCACAGTTCTTATTCTGAAGAAGTGCAATTTAGTTTTCCATATATCTTTTATGATTTTTTTGAAAGCACATTTTCACTAAACTAAATCCTTCTCACACTGGAGAAGAGGCTGTATTTTCTATACAGCAGCAGGACCACAGACTTCATTGCAGATCAAATATCCACAAATTTACGCAGCTGCATAGCTCTTCATCTTTGAATTTTATTATAACCTTGCTGTTTGCATTTGTTAAGGTCACTCAACTTCCACAGTATTATTTTTCATTCTTCGTTTCTTGAAAAGTTCAAAAAATAGCAAGTCATTATATTTTTCTGCTGGCAGATTGAGACCCATTGAGTGTAATCCAGAATTATATCAACTAGAACATTCTTTTGTGAAGAAATCTTAGAGGTGACTGCCGTGTTACTGGGCAAAAAAAATGAAAGAACTCTGTTGTTTCAACTCACATATTGCCATCAAACATTGCTTTATGGCTTGCTTCTGACAGAACCGGAGATTTCAAACCTATGTAAAACCAAGAAAATTATGAGCCTTGGGACCACTCACCGGTTTCCATGAATATATACCCTGGTGGTAAAGAAATTGAGCATTCTGCTGGCTTCCCAGGTGACCAGACACCTCTCCACAACTGCAGTAGAGTTGTTCTGGCCCACCTGGGAACTCAGCACAGGCAATGGAACTTATAGATTTCTGGATCCTCCACCAGAATCGACCTCATTTCTCTTTCTGGTGCACTTTTAAGAAAGGTCAAGAGAAGAATAAAGGATGGTGAAAGAGAAAGCAGTTCCCTGCTCAAATTTTGCAGCAAGCAGTGAACATTTACAGGAAGGATTAACAACCAAAAGTTCTAGATGTACCTAGATGTAACTCTATTTCAACGTAACCTCTTTGTTCAGATGGACTGGGCGTGGCAAGCTGAGTTGCGTGATGTAGATTTGAGTAATATCTAAGATCAGCTTACTCAGAGAAATACACCTGCATTCTCTCCTGGAATTACTCCATGTCTACATGGATTTCCAAGCCTTGTTGAAGTGCAGTTGTTTAGATAATCCATTTAAAAAAACAATAGTTTCCTTGTTTCAAGACAATGTTACAAGTTGTGATATTCTTAATTGTGTTGTTTCACCTAAGGCTGGACAGCAACATATCTGCTGAATTCTTATAAATAAAATATATTAATGAAATAAGAACAAGTGTTAACTTTTTTAAAGTTGTGGATTTGGTGGGGTTTGTTTGTTTGTTTTTCATTTTAAAACATCACTATACCATATTCGTTACTCTATTGAGACTGAAGACTTGATCACTAAGTCTTTTGCACCAAAATTACATTTCTACCATTATATTTTACAGTCTTCAATTGGGAAAAGTTAGCAAAAATATGGACTGGAATGGTCTGGTGCATAGTCATTAACACAGGTTCATAGCCTAAATATACACAGCTATCTTTTCTGTCTGTAAAGAATTTTCTAAATTTTTTCTAATTTCCAATGGAAACTCTGATAAATAAGTTATCATCACAAAATTATGGACATTTTCCCTATCGTTACTTAGATATAAGTCCTAAAACAGTTTCAATGGTTAATGAGAAATAAGAT
This sequence comes from Lichenostomus cassidix, assembly GCF_008360975.1. Taxonomy (NCBI): domain Eukaryota; kingdom Metazoa; phylum Chordata; class Aves; order Passeriformes; family Meliphagidae; genus Lichenostomus; species Lichenostomus cassidix. Next base: position 36,484,943 of record NC_139479.1, read on the forward strand.
ATGAAAAACAATATTCTAACTCTGAACCAAGACCTTCTTTTGAATTAATCATTTGTTGCTGTCACACATAACCATAAAATCTGAGCATAGTCATGAGATACCACCTTCAACACGAGAACAAATTTATGACACAGTACACTCATAACAAATGCCACAAGAGAAGTGTCAGAAAATTCATGTTTCCAAAATGTCAATCTAAATTGTGGAGAGGAGGGAAAAGAACATTCATATGCATCTATGATCAGTAAATAAGATAAACTATGATGCAGAGAGATGCCTTTCATGAGCTTTATTAATATTTTCTATATGTTTTCTTTATAAGTTATGTTTTGGTTTATTTTGGTTTTGATATTTGTTAGGGGGGGAAAAAGTGTAACTCCAAAGGAAATATTTTCAAAATTGTAAATGCATTTATATTTGCTAGAAGAATGGAATTATTATCTTATTTCCCCTTCCCTTGCCCTTTGTAACTTTATTTTTTCAGAGGAAGTCTCCATAAAACTTCGTTTAAATTATAATTATTTTCTCATTTCATCTGTAAGTCTCATTGCAACCTCAAAATGGCTATGAGATTGACTATGCTGTATAGCATTTTTTATTATTTGACATTCTCCATGGGATTTCCATGTATAAATGGTCATAACAGAAAAAACAACCTTATTTTTATATATTTTTTTCTTTTGAGGCTATAGAATTATTCAAAATATTAGCTTAAACCATCATATTTATGATGGCAAATTTTATTTGGAGACTGTGTGAAAGATCCATCAGTGAGCTGTTGCTGTTTTGCATCTCTGGCACAGCAAAGCAGCTGTAAATTCTCTGCACTGGTTGGATTTGCAGCTGCTTTTTCCTGCCATCATGACACAAAGCAGCAAGAGCATCCTGGTGAATCTGGTCTGTACCTGATATCCCCATGATTAGATATATATCTTTATACATCACTGCTCAGGACTTTGGAAATTTAGTTTATAGACCATACAACATAACGAGAAGAACAGGACAGACAGACCGAGAAGCTGACTGGCTAGCTTAGTTAAGGATTGATACAGATGCAGTTCAAAGCCCTTAGACCAGGCATTCCTCACGTATTTCTCAAGGATTTATTTACTGTATATACAGCATTGAACAGGGATATGATTTCTCATTGTCATGCTAAGTCCTTGACTTCCAGAGCTTTTAATTAGGCCTTAACTAAATTAACAGAACATTCTACTTCTTCCTGTGAGAAATGCTGCATTTTTTCTTTCACAACCAGAACTGTTCTTCTGCTGTTTGGACCAGTTTACATCTTAGTTTTATTCATTTCATCTGTTTAAAATGATAGCTTCCTCTGAATAAATCTAATCTGAGTACACAGATTTTCATCTGTGTTGCTGTGCTCATTGAATTCAGAAGTATCAGCTTGCCCTAAGCACTACAGAGCTCAGGAAAGGAAGGTGACCTGCTTCAGGCATCCACAAAATGATTCAAAACCCACCAATCCTCTTTGATTACTTCCAGCCATACCTCAAGTCCTGCTTGAAGCATTTCTGACCTGTGTCAGGAAGAAGAGGTTATCCTTGTATGTCTCCAGAGTTAGCCATACTCCCCTCTCTAGGACAGAAGAGCAAATGGTTTCCATGGTGTGTGGGTCAAGCAACTCAGTGTAAAAGCCCATCCGTTTCTTTTTCTCAGAATTTAATCAAAAGTCTTTTTAGTGGAGCCAGACAAAATAAGAGATAACACCTCTTTTAGTTCTTTAACTGCTTTTTTCTTTTACTCAAAACAATCTTTCAGAAATATCAACATGCTATGTCTTATTCTGGCCTACTAAATATAGCCATGAAGTATTCCAGACATAACTATGATAGACATACAAATAAAATTATTTTGTGAAACCAGATAATACTTCCATATAATTACTTTTTTTTTGCTTGTACTTTGAACAGCAAAACTAATTACTACAGCAAAGAAAATAGAAGTAAAACCCAACCAAAACACTTAAATAATTCTAGTTCTACAATGTCAGAAGATTTTTTTTAGATTTTATTTTATTTTTTAAGGAGAGGAGGATTGCTCTATTCTTTTAAAATGGAAATATCTATTCCCATGGTAGCTATGAGTGTCTGGGTAACCACTGCATTTAGCATAATGAAGCTAAAAGATGGTCTTTGTTTGTTATGGATTGATTATTATGCAAAATACTCCCTACAGTGAAGGTGGGGATAATGGTCTAGTTTAGAGGCACCATATACTATTTTCATGTGAAAGTTAACCAATGATATAAAGATAGTGGTTCTATGATTGGAAAATTATACTTTTTAAATCAGTATAGCTTTTTTAATATGGAATCAATAAATTATGCACATAAATAGATGTAAACATAGCTAGAAAACTCATACATAGAAACACATTATTTTCAAGCAAAAGTAAACCCTTTTTTTTTTTGAGGACCTATTCTCATGTTTTGACTATCTTATGGATTAGTCCTACCAATTTCACAAAAAGCCATATACAGATTCTTTATTCACTTGAAAGCTTAGGCTGGGTCAATTTATTCCTATGGCATAATGGCTGAAGATGGAGATGCCTTAGGGAATAATCTTTCCATGAGGAACGAAAAGGTTTTTTTAACATATGCAAGAATTTGGTTTTATTTTGTTCTCTCAGCCTTGTAACATTTAACAAAATTCACAGAGTTATTTCCTTTTCTTGTTAGGGTTTTTTTTTTTTTGTGGAGGAAAGGGGGAATTGAGTTGGTGGGATATGTGACCCATGACTGAGAAAAATCACCGTACTAGGAGCAATGAGGATTTTAGTTCAGTTCTGTAAGATCTCTGGGTAAGAGTATTGCTATCAGCAGTATTTCCCATATCTATAATGTCCTTGTGTTTCCAAAGTCAGCATCAGTAATAATTCTTCTGCATGGGAAGAGAATACACATCTATTCCACTGATGGAGCTCTGGCCCTTCTAAATCACAGAGGAAACTCCTATGCCTGAGCCAGTCACCCAAGGTTTCCTTAAGTCAGGGAACAAAAGGACATGCTTAGAGGATAATCCATCAGAACTAATTTGGAGAAGAACTTCACACACCCTTGAATTTTTGTTCTTTCTTTCCTTCTCATATCTGGACTATAAATTTAGAGAGCTGAGGGTATCTAGTTTGGGTATATGTATCTAAACCTAGATAGATAAATCCTTCCCTTTGGTCTCTACCCACTGATGAGCTTATTCATGTTGCTTTATTCATAAGTTTCTTCCTGATAAGAAAAGTTCAGTGAAAAATAGGACAGTAACATTCTTGTGGCACTGAAAGCACAATCTGAAGACAAGCATGAGGGTGTAAGAGAGTGATTCAGGTACCAGCAGCAGAGACTGGGAGGCTATTCGGTCCTACAGAAGTGCTGATCCACAGTAGTACTCTTTGCATAAGATCTGTGCTCACACGCCCCAGTGTGAAGAATAACGTTTAAAGAGCTACACATATACCATAAGCACCTTACACATTTCTAACACAACCTGTCCAGCTTCTTGTAGTAATTAACCCTGATCACCTCCCACATGATAAAAACATTACTACTTGACAAATTAAAATATGGCCCTTTGCTGGATCTCTAAAGAGACACATCCTGTTGGGGTTAATTGAAGTCGTGAAAAATGACAGGTTAACCACTTTGCACTGCCAGAAGGCGGCTGTGGCAGAAAAAAATTAAGGCAAAAACACGATCCTGCTCCTCAAACAATATATTTCCCTATATCTCATACCTTGCTTTGCCCTGTCACTGGACGCTGGAAAAGAACTCAGGACATTGGAACAGTTTTGGTGTGATTGGACTTTTCAGAGGAAAGAGTGTTGTTACTGAATAGGATTTTTACAGAACAGTTTGAGAGTAAAAGTGAGTGAAAAATTAAGATTTTGGCAAAATAAACTCAAGCTTACTGTAGGCATTTTGGATCTGTATTCCAGCCAAACTCTGAAAAGGGTGAGATTTTTTCATTGCTAATGACCACACAGATTTAGAAAAAAAAAAAAAAAATGCAGCTTGATAATTACAAGTTCAGGTAGCTAGATGCTGCATTTAGCAGACCTCAGTGAAAACTGCCCAGCCTGCACTTTTGTTGAGAGCCAAAAATAATTATGTGTTCTGCAACAGTATAATAGTTACCATGTAATTACATGAAACTAGAGAATGCATTTGATATTTATGTTCCATAATTTAAAGGCATTGACAATAACACTAAAGACTGAATAAAGCAATCCCACACAGCCATGGAAACCTGTACTAACATGTAGCAGTTTAGAGAGATAATACTGTGGGAAAGAAGGCACAGCTTTTTTCTTCTCTCTCTGTTGCTCTTTTTTTTTTTTTTTTTAAGAGGGTACTTGCTCTTAAAAATATACTTCCTTTCCCCATTGAAAAGCAGAAAAGTCTATAAAACAAAAGCAAGACAAAGAGCCTTCCTTCTGACTGGACATGTTACATGTGAAGCTAAAAATAGATCATCATTAAAGCAAGATAGTCAGCAAGTGTCTTGAGCAGCATGTGGCTCTTAAGTAGTTCCAGTGCCTCCCCCTGCTGAGAGAGCGCCATGTGTCCGGCAGGAAGGCTGAGGAAAAATCTCAGCCTCCAGCTGTGGGAGGAAGAAAATCAGCCAACACTGCAGAGGTCAGTGTTGCCCTGTCACCCCGGGCTGTAAATGTATGCTTGTCCAGATGCTCCTCACATTGCACTGAGGGCATTTTGAGTACCAAAACCAGACCTCATCACCTGAACTTTCCCTTGACATCTCTTTCCAAACTGAATGCAGCTTATCTGGGGATTGTCAGCCTAACGACCATGAGGAAATCTGAAGTGCACTGGAATCATAAAATAAAACTGTTCTTGTGTGATTTTGCATCATACTAATGAGAATAATTTATTTTCTAATTACATCTGAGAGTAGCAAGAGTGCTAACACTACACCACAGAGCTCTTTCTATACTGTTAGGACAGCTTTCCTTGAAAAGAGACTAAGGGACTTATTTTCCTAATTTCTCAAGTTATTCAGAAAGCAGCTGCTCATGTTTGCAACACAAACAACTTTGAGAAAATACCATGGATACTTTCCTCTGCTGTTTTATATGCAATTTTAGGTGCACTAGTTCCTAAAAACTTTTGTTTAGGTTTATAGTAAATGACTAGTGCTGCTGTAATTTAAAAAATAATTTTGGTTTCATGGAACAAGGCTGTTTGTCTATGACTTCTAAAAGGTATGAATACATTAAATATTTTACGAGGCTTTTAAATGCTTGATGACAGAGATTCAGCATGGTCTATTCTCATGCTGGATGGCCAGGAACAAGAGGCCTCTTTTATTGTTCCCTGTAAAACCAATGAAATGGAACCAATTGAAATATTGTGCACAGAGTCACAGGCACAGGATAATAGTGCTTTTCTAAATGGTAAGAACACAACAAAGTGCATCTCAAGAGCTTTGTTTGTATGGAGCAGACCTCTCCTCAGAATGGACTGTCTGGAGAGGCTTTGCTTAATGCACTGTTTAATAGCAGGGCTCTTCAAGGTCTCCCCACTCCATTATGACATGTGCACTGCTACTCCTTGGATATGAGAACAGAAGCAAAACAACAGGAAAAAAAGGTTGAGTTTACTTAACCCAAATGACTTCCACTCATTTTCCAAAATGCACAAGTATCTAACAATAGAAAGTATTAAATCCAACATTCACAACATACGAATTTATAATTACAGGAGGAAGGAGACCTTCTACACATTAAAGACTTATTTATGTGGTGGAAATTATAGGATTTGCACTGGAAATTGAAATCACAGAAGCTTTGTGATGGTGAAGATGAGTGAAGTACAAATTTCAATGTAATGGCAGTTTTTCTGCTACAGCTCTGCAGTCTGAAGGTATAAATAAGGCACAAATTTGATATAATAATCCTTCTTATAGCAATTTGTACTCCTTTTGTTTGACTGAACTCTGTTTTTAAATGCATTAGCAGAACCTGAGAGTGTAAGTACCTCTAATAATTATATGTGGGCACTGCTTATACAAGTGCACATTTTAGTTACCATTACAAATACTATGGTATATTGAAATGGTGAACAACACTAATTACATGAAAATGCTTGTCATCTATGAAGTACTGGTTTGTTTTCAATAAAGAATGACCAGGGCGTGGGGTTAAGGAGATGCAGAGAAACGTTGTGGAATTGTGTTTTGCTTCAATCAGTCCATTTTCACAAAGAAATCAGACTGTATTAGGGCATATGTATGTGAATTCTTTATGATGTCCAGTATGTAAATGCATTGAGTCCTGAAGGCTTAATTGCAAATTATTGCAACAGAACACTGGGATCCCAGGCCAATCCTAATGGAGATACTGCAGCAACTACTCAATTGTTCCTCTTTATAACAGAAAGAGCAGCTGAAAAATAAAAGACAAAAGATTAAATACAAAAGAAAAGAACATATTGTACTTGTGCCATCTGATTAAATGGAATTGATGGCTACGATTAACTGATCAGAAAGTTGAAATCATGGAACAGTCAGTGGAATATGCTGCTTTTCAAAATATTCAAGATCATTAGACTAGAAGTGCACTTTTATCTTCCACTGCACAAGATCACTAGTATTCCTAATTAAATAATTACTCCCTAGCATCTATATTCAGAGTACACTGAAGAAAAAACTCTGATGAACATTTTTAATGTAAAAGTCTTCCAAAGTGTCATGTGAGATGATTTACTTATTATGTAAAGGATTTCACTGACTTCTTCCATTATTATTTCTCATCTGAATAATGAAGAATGTATATTTTGAAACAATATATGACAAAATCAGCATCCCTTTTTCCTACCTGAGTGGATTTCATGCCATTCCTTGTCTATGGTTAAGGGTCTATGCATCATTCTTCTGGGTTCTGAGGTATGCATTACTCACCTCCTCCCAACAGTCAGCAGAGAGGAGAAGCTGTGACCTCACATGAGAGAGCAGAAGGTTCAGTAAGTGTCTGCCTCACTCAATACCTCCTTGCTGCTGGTGGAGGAAGGAGCTGGGGACTACAAACTCTGTGTCAATTGGTCCTTTGTCTTTCTAGTTGTTTTTTTCTTTTTTTTCTGCCCTCTCCATCCCACATAGAGATTTTCTGCCTTCATACATATGACTGCACAACTTGTTTGTTTCTTGATGCTTATTATCTTTGCTTTCTCTTTTTGTGTCCTTTCTCCCAAATGCTGTTTCTTATGATACCTCCAGTTCAACTTAACCTCAGTCCTCTACACTGCATCTTCATATACAATCTCTTCAACAGCACAGTTTCATTTCAGCTGAAAAGGTTTCCTCTAGTCAGTTTTTCACACTGTTCTCATCCAAATTTCCTTCAAGTGAAGTATTAGGGAAATTGTTTGTGAGTGCATACTTATTTTCATTTATTTATGCAGCAATCCTAGAAGCACGCTAAATTCTTCTTTATAAAAGAAATTAGAATGGAATATACTACAAAGATAAACATATAGAGATATAGATATAGATAAATCTCCTCGAACAGAGATTCACTTTGTCCTTGAATGTAAACTCATACTAGAGAAAATTGAGAGATGAATTTGAGAAACCAGAAGGGTGGAAACCTAAAACAGAAGGTAATATTTTTTCTTTGACTTTCTATAACAGATATTTGGATCTCTAATATTTTCTTCTGGATGTCTTCATTTATTCATTTTGGTGATGTTTTTTTGTTTTCCTAATGCTTCACGCACAAATTTTGTTATACAACCTTTTACATTAAAAAAAGTAATTGACATTTCAAATAAATTCAATTCCACTTAAATGTGTTCTGTTTCCATTGTATTTGCACACACATGGGTATACGCAGACTTTTGGAGCATATATTTATTACTGCGAATACAGTTAACATCTATTAGTTGCTAAAAAAGAAGGTTTTTATATAAAGTGATATGCAGAAACTGTATTTTTAACTTTAAATTGATTCCAAAGAATGCTGAAGTTGACATTTATGAATACAAAACAAGCTTGAGACCTGAAAGATTCATATGTACTCTATACTTACTGGTTGCTGTTCAGTTTTTTACACAGCTCAACTAAATCCCCTACTCACGTTTTGTTAACAGACCAAAAAACAAGGACTCAGCAAAGACCAAGAAAATTGACTGCAGTGTTTTAGTTGAAAAGAAATTCTTTTTTCTTCCATATATGTTCAGAGGTTTATTTGTTTTTCAATTTAAAATTTGTAGTTTATTTATTATTTGCTTTATAGCACAGCACACCCCAGGGCAAAAAACTGCAACAAATCAAGAAGCAATTCTTAAGACTGAGCTGTCTTTCTTGCTGTTGCTCCCTATCCCTTGGCCTTGTATTCTCTTTGTCTTAAAACTCCCAAGCTACTTCTGCCACTCTTCTTCTGACTCTTTTTGGCCAGAGACACTAACTTCAATAGAAAATAATAATAAACAAATTTTCACTTTTCTTTTTTAATCCAAGATTAGCAGGCTGAATTGACAATTAAGAGCTGTTGGTATTGTTTCTCTTCTACTCTGAGGGTACTCTTCTGTTGGGTCTATTATATTCTCAGCCTTTGTTTTACTACTTGATACTGTTAGCAAATGTCAGTGTTCATCAGTATCACAGTTTGTTTTACTGCAGGAAATGCTTTCAGTTGAATGGAAATGAAAGGTGAAATGCCATTATAGAAACAGTATTAAGAACTGAGATTCGGTTCTTCAGAATGATGTTTTTATGATTATTTTATGGCTCCCAAAGGACTACCCTTTCTTGACAGACAGAAAAAGTGAAAATTTTAATATACTGTCATGATTCATCTCCCTAGTACTTGCTTCACTTTATCTCTTACAGGAGAGAGAAAGCATGCTGAAACAAACAAACAAACAAACAGCAATATTCCCATAGTATTTCTAATCACCCACAGACAAATGTTCTGCTTCTTGAATTTGGTAGAAATTCTGCAGCAAATATAAAGTTAGGAATAACAGATTGCCAGTTGTGTGTGGTGCGTACTGTGCCACTCATACTGATCTGATGGGAAGGGAAGGGGCAAGAGAAAAGAGGGGTGGGGAAGGGTAAGAGAAGGGGCAAGAGAAAGGAGGGGAGGGGCAAGAGAAAGGAGAAGAGGGGAGGGAAAGGATAAGAGGAGGGGAGGGAAGGGGCAAGGAAAGAAGAAAGGAAAAAGGTCAGACAAAAGAAAGGGACATACTTGAATATGTGTCTCACTTTTTCAGGTACTATGACTGAACTTAAATGTATATAACTTAAACATGCATATAAATATATTCACTTTATTGGTCTGGCTGGGTTGGAGTTTATTTTCTTCATAGTAGCCTGTATAGTACTGTGTTTTGGATTTCTCACTAAAGCAGTGTTGCTAAAAACAGTGTTGGTAAAAACAGTGTTTTGGCTATTTCTGAGCAGTGCTTGTGCAACAGTAAGGTTTTGGGGGTTTTTTTGTTTATTTTGTTGTTGGGGTTTTTTGTTTGTTTTGGTTCATTTTCTTTTTCCAATCTGCTCCCTGCAATGAGTAGGTTGAGGATGCAAAAAAAGCTGAGAGGTTACAAAACCTTGGCAGTTGACCTAAAGTGACCAAAAGGATATTCTAAGTAACATAACAGTATTTATGCTCTTCATTAAAAACTGTGGGGAGATAGCCATTGCTCAGAGACTAGCTGGGCATACTTATGGGAGGTGATGAGGGATTAGCTTTGCATCACTTGCTTATTTGGGTTTTTTCCCTTATTCTTCTGCCCTTTAAATTTTATTCACCCAGACCCAGGAATGTTTTAGCCTTCCTGCTTACTGCCTTGTCTAGCTGGAGCAGAAGGGAGCAAGCAGTTGGCCATGTGATTTTTAGATGCATGACAGGATCAATCCACCACCATATAGAAAATGTTTTTAGGTTTCTGAAGCAGAAATAGTTTCTTTGCTTAGCAAGAACAGAGGGAAAGGTAACAGTTTAAGTAGTGACAAAGAAATCTGGAAAAAGGGACAGTGTAATTTACAGAATGGTCATACATCCTCTGAAGATGATCTTAAATTTGTGTAATGTGTATACGCATGAGTACTGAATATGTAAATATTAATTGGGGAGATATAGAGAAGGAAAGAAGACATTATTTAGTATTACAGTGTATTGGTTTGAAAATAAACCAGTGGGAGACCACAAGTCAAGATTGAAATTAAAAATAAGTGAAATAATACAAGGAAAAAGCACTGACAAAGTCAGATACAACCTAACACCCTGTTAGGGTGGTAGTAGCAGTCCAACTGAAGTAGTCCAGTTGAAGCGGTGATCCTGTGAAGGTCTAGTCTCCAGCTGAAGATCCAGTGGTAGCTCTGGTCCTCTGGGAACCCAGTAGACAGGGCTAGCTCAGGCAGTTCCAAGGCCAGGTTATATCCAGGTGGGAACACCTGGCTCCACCCTCCTGGGCAGAGCATCCCACAATGGGATGAGATAAGTCCATGAGTCACAAGGTGGGTCCCTGATGGCCCATTGCCTGTCATCCGGAGTGGGTCATTAGCAGGTGATAGCAGCTAATGGATGGCCCATTGCCTGTCATCCGGGGTGGGTCATTAGCAGGTGATAGCAGCTAACAGCCCACAGCTGGTGGTAATAGAAAACTACATCTATATTGCAACCTAGGACATACAGTAACATATTTATGAGAAGAAAAATACCAGTTTTAGATCTTCTTTCTATCAATATTTTTGTCTCTAGAGTTATGCAGGTAATATGAGAAAGTTCCATCCTCTTACAATATGGTTAATTAAAATCTTCAGCAACAACAGGACTTAGTGTCCCCTAAATTTTCCTATTAAAGGCTAATCAGACTCAATTTTAGTCAGATTTTCTTTGACTGTTGAGTGCTAAATATGGCTAATTGAGATTGCAAATGTAGATTCACATCTGTAAAAAGCAGTTCTCTTATATCTTGAGGTTAAATGCCACTCTATTTAAATCACGTGATTTAAGTCATAGTCTTTTCATAAGTTTTCACCACAACAGTTAGCTTAGTATTTACCTGCATTATTATTTTGTGAATTGCATTCAATGATAAGTCATTTTCCCTATCCACAGTATATGGAAACAAGAAGTCACCCTTTGTGAAGGTTATTTGGAGTGAATATAGACTTGGAATAGTAAAAACCAGAAATAACAGAAAAGCTGAAGGAACGGCTCTCAACACAAAGATCTTTTAAAAAAAGATCATATCTATTTAAAATATTAATCAATTGTTATGAATTATATTTAGCATTGTATTATTGTAAAAATTGTAGATAAAAACAAAAATTGAAGGTGAATGGCTTACCACAAATATGAGCAGCTCTAAATGCTGCAGCCATTTCACAGGAACCATTTTTCCCCACCTTGTACCAAAGTGGTAGTGAATGTCAAGATAGTTAATCACAACCTTTTTTCGTAACTTGTAATATTTTTCTGTTGCTTTCTTGTCTCCACTGCCTCAGTCTGCATTAAAACAGGCGGCTCAAAAGGCAGAGCTTCCTAAATGCACTCATGGGAGGGCCAGCATGTAAAATCTGTGTAACAGTTCATTATTTTCGGGAGTAAGTACAAGCAGCACTTTGAGAATATTTTAAAAGAGAAGTAAATAAACAATAAAAACCAATACACACTGGTCCTAATGTATCTGAAAGGATTTTTATTTGTCATTACTTTAATATTTTATATTTTAATATTTTAATATTTTGGCTGACTTGATTGAAAACTTTTTTTAATATGTGGGCCTTTATAACCTGATTTCTAACAGAAAGCAATAGGGAATATGATAGAAAAAAAAATCAAGAAGTATCTGGAATCATATTGTGCACACAGAACTGTGCACTGGACCAATCAAAGTGAATAAATCCAACCAGTTAAAGGACTTGAGTTATTGTGTATCATGCTTTCAATTGTTTGAGATTTTTTTTTGTTTGTTTTTGAAGGTGGCTTTTTGTGAGGTTTTTGGAGGGTTTGTTTTGTTTTCAAAAAGATCACTTGCCCATTAAATGGTATCTACTGATGAAAATTACCTTGTGGATTTAAAATATCTTTTTGACCAAGGAATTATACCTAGTACATAGTTCAGACCTGTTTTTTCATACTTATAGCTAGGTATTCACTCTATAGAAAAGTTCTGGGAGTAAATAAATAAATAAAATCCCTATGCAAGTTCTACCCAAACAATTTATCTCCTTGTTTAATTAAGGTTATGTAATGCAATATTAGGGATAAAGGGAGATGTAATCCGAAGCAGCCATAGAGTTTTACAATTTCCTAGTCTGAAAAGTAGGTGTAGACATTGCCAGATTTATATCAAAAAAGGATTTCTTTTTCATTTGTGCACACTGAGAAAGAGGATTCATGGCTCTGAAAGTAAAGATACATGTTAGCAAGATAACCCAAATTAATGAGGAATAAGACACACAGATAACATAAAAGTAAGAAGTGAAACGGAGATAGATAAGGGTTGGGGAAAAAAGTAAAAAACAAGTCAGATTGTGCCCATACCTAAAAAAAACTGTATTAATTTTTGTCCACAGTTACAACTGTCTTTCCATCATTGATGCCAACTTAAAATCAGCCTCCCAGTAAAGTGACCTACAGTGACCACATTACAGCACAGGCATTCCAAACTGTCAGTGCAAAAAGCAAGCACAGATGTTTCTATAGGATGTTGCATATTTCAGGATCTGAGAGACCCAGGTGAATTGGTGCATGAGAAAAGGTAAGCTGCTTCCCAGCTTGGGATGGGTAGTCACACAGTGAGCAGGGAATCAATAAAATGTTCCTGGTGGTGAACATGACAGAGAACAAAAATCTCAAAGTCAGTGCTGAGCTGCCGAACGGAGCTTGTGAAGTTGAATTATTGTTCATGTTTTCCTTTACCTTTGTCATCCTAGCACTCTGTTGTCACAAATGGTGGAAGCTTATTATATGCTTTACTTAGGGCAGGTATTTGAGGAAGTTTTCCCTTAGTCCCTCCACACTTCTAGGCAATTTTTCCTTTCTGCTTTGATAAAGACACCTGTCCTTTTCTTATTCTACAGAAATATATGCACATGATTATTCTAAAAATTATGATGAACAACAAATTCAATGCTAAAGAACCTATCAGGTTCAGTGTAAGAGCAAGGACCATAACCTAGGCATCATCTTTGACTCAGTCTGCTCTCCAGAGCCTCATAGCCAAGCTATGTCTAATTTTTGTTGATTCATTCTGCATAATAGCTATATGATACCATAATCCTCTCTCTCTATGCAGTTAAATCTCTCCCAAGATCCTCATCATCTCATATCTTGCTTATTGGAAAGTCTTTCTTTTCAGCTTTGAGAGATGATCTTGCCTCCATCAAATCTATTCAGAATGCTACCGTAAGGAAAATTTCCCTAGCTCACTTCTCTTCCCTTTATGCCCTTCCACTGATTTTTCTATCTCATCAAATCTACACTATTTTTCTTTATTAACAGGTACCCTTATGACCAATCCTCACACTACATACCTTCGCTTCTGTTTTCTATGAGCTCAAGCCTGCATTCCTTCATCACTCCTGCGACATTTTGCAGCAAGCAATTTCAGGCTTACTCTCATACTGACTTTCATGCCTGGGAGGATCTCCTTTAAAAGACCCCTAGAGCTATCTTGTAATCCACCATCAATTCTCTTCCTAAAGCTGTTATTGGCTATGATGCATAAAAGAAACCAAATCCCCTAAGCAATTGGTGCAGTAAAACATAGTCTATATTGCTAAGCAATGTTTGTCTCATGGTCTCTTTGCAGTGCTCTGTTTTCATCCTGCATTCTGTGCACAGACTGTCTCCTCAACTGGAGCAAGAAAATACTTTAGGTCTACTTCACACATAGCTGAGAAGGGTCATAACTCATTATTTGGTTTTCTAGCCATTATCTAAATACAGACAGTAGCTGATGACACTATTCTAGGATTTTTGGTACTCTAGAATTCTCTACAATTAGGTGTCCATTTCTTACCATAATTTTACTTTTTTCTTTCAATGTATATTGAAAAAAAATTTTTAAAAAACCCACATAAAATTGTACATTGAAAGAACTAATTTAATTGGAATAGATCAATCTGAAGAAAAAATACATTTTTAAATGTAAAATAGTTTAAAATTTTTGGATTAGTAGGGTCCCTTTAGTTATGTATTTACTTCACTATCCAAGCTATCCTCTACATGCAGACAAGGAAGAGAAAACATCATGGGGTTATACTCCTGTTTGTATCCCCTTCTAGTAAAAGAGTCCCTGTGTGACAGACTTTAATGTCAACAGGTATTTAAACTAAAGTTACATTAATTTCTACCTATCTTTTGTCCTTACACTTTGTACCAAATGAAACAAATAAGGTTGCTGGCAGATAGTCATAAATTTTAAAGCAAATATTAGAAGGTGTTTGTGTCAAACCTACCTGCAAGGGTTAAAACCATTGAATAAGGATACCATGACAGCCAAGACTTTGTCTAAATCTGTCCAGATCCCTTTCCTGAATTTCCTTTCCCTAGGTATAGGGAAGAGGATGTTCTGTGTCAAGACCTTGCCCCTTTATGGAGTCAGGGCAGAAGGAGGCATGAATTTATGTCTGGTAGCTGGGAAGACCTTCTAGGCTAACTAAAGAAATGAAACCACTTTAACATATAAAACTTCTTCAATTTAATGTCAAAAAAAAGCTTAAAGAGAAATGCTATATGAAAACAAGTAAGTCAAAGGCAATAAACAGTGAAAACTGGAAACTGCTTAAGTCCTAGTTCCAAACTTGGCAATATAACTGGCTCTTTTCACAGTAGCAGAAGATATTTCAGTCATAGATAAAAGGCCTTATATGTCTGTCATATAAATTAGGTGCGAAAATATAAAAATGTTAAAAACATTGAGCATTTTTAAAGTAAACATTTTAAAGTCTACAAAAGAGAGATTCTCCTAAAGAAATTTCTAAAGGAATTTTAGTCACCTGATATTATAAATTAATAGGTATAATATGCTAAGAAAAACTGAAAATAAAAATGATGGGAGTATTATCGTAAAGATAAATAAGGTTTTGTACTTTTTGCTATAACCATTGTAGATACTGTTTTAAGGGGTTTTTTTAAAAGCAGCGAGTACATTCTACTTCTAGCACAAAAGTCCAAGAAGTAAGACTTCTGGGATAGAAGAATGGACAAAGTTTTTGCTTATATTACCTGAAAAATATGGCCAGGCCATTAGTGCATCTGTCACAGATGAGGAAACTACTGTTGTGCATCATTTATCCATTCAATGGTTTACAGCTCCAAGTATTCCAGGGAGGTCACAAATCCACCAGCTTTCAGAAAGAACTAGATTCTGTGCTAGGAATTATGATTTAATGTGAAAGAATCCATAATGTGTCTGTAGCCAGGCAGCTGGTTAGACATCTGAGGTAGCTCAAATGGGTAGATAATGTTGCTTTAGTTCGTTTGAAACTTATGCTCCATAAAATAATTAAAGCTTGACCTTTTTCATATGGAAGTGTAGCTACTCCACAAGTCTAAGAAGTGAATTTGCCTATGCTAGCAAGATATTAAGGATGTGATGTTTTTTACTGGTGTCAATCCACTGCAGAAAGAATTAAGGAGATCACTTCAATTCCTGCTCTGGTGCTATGCTAGACAGGCAGATTACAGGAAGAAGGCAGTTACAAATTTTGCAAATGACCTGAAATAGTTGAGTATAGCAGACATGGATGAAATTTAGCACTATTAAGGTGAGTGGAGTAATTCTAGTGTTACTAACTTACTAGAATGTGGGGGAGGAGTTTCCCTCTATCCCCAGTATTATTATTTGTGGAAACCAACTTCCTACAGGGCCGATAAGTGAAATTTTCTCAATTAGAAGGTCAGAATATTAAAGTGTTGCTTGAAGGCTGCCTATTTTAAACTCACCTGAGACCACCCATCTGGCAACAATTACAATTAGACTCCTTGCCAAGTAATTATGAAAGCAAAAACATTTTCCATCCAACATAAAGAAAACCCTCCATCTAAGTAGCAATACTTATGTGAATTAACAGACTCATTTCCAGCTGCAACACATTTCTTTTTTCTAGTACCTGATACACGATGCTCATTATTCTTTAAATCAAGTAAATCTGCAGCCAGTTCTCAGGTGTCTGTTTTCTGCATTAAAAAAAACCCAAACAAACAAACCAAAAACAAAAAAAAGGCAATAAAAACCAAACCAAAACAAAACCATAAAACTACTGCCTTCATTATTATTTTGGATGGTTTGCTTCTGATACCTCATGTAAGGACCAAATAATTATATTGCTGCTTAGTTAGTCAAAATTTCCAAAAGTGCTTTGTTATCCAAGGCAATTCTCCCAAAAGCCTTCAATGCTTAACTTTTTTTTACCAAATTGCAATTTTCATTGCTAAGGTAGCACCCTCTAACTGATTTAGTGGCTGCACAGCTGATAACCAGTGGGGAAAATGGCAGAATGACCCAATTTTTATGCTCTACTAAGCGGAAAAGTTTAGCTTAGCTTTTTGTATGAAACGATCAATAAAATAAAAAACAAACACCTGAAAAGTCTTAAATAATCCCTTAAAAAGAAGAAATTGTATAATTCCAACACAATTTTAACATCACAGCTGCTATTGAGAAAAACACAGAACTGAAACCAACAACACTAAATGTGATGAGCTTGAAATTGTACTGAACTGCTGAGCAAAGTAAATACAATTTATTTAAGGCCATATCCAATAGAAGACTGAGACATAAGGTACAGGTTGCAGTCATATTGGGTATTTCCAGGTGTTTCAAATTTCTCTATGTGCCTGCCTTCTCCTTGCTAAACTGTCTCAAGTATAGAAGATCCATACTTGGCTCCAGTGTAATAAATGAACAACACAGAGTAAGCACTTGAGGTAACATAATTTTCAAAGGGTGCGCAGCAAGGTCCAGGGGTTGGGTTGCTCCAAAACTGCAATTGGAACAGGTTTTATCTTTTAGAAATGGATAAAAGAGTAGATAGATCCATGGTTTAGTTATGATACAGAGACCTAATGATTAAAACAGTCTTTTTTTTTTTTTTTTTTTTTGCTTTTGCAGACAGCTACAAGCAAAGTAAAAAAAACCCAGAAAACAAAAAAAATCAAAAAAGGATTCATTTGTTACTTCCCGTGGACAAACAGGCATTCAGCCACTTCTAGGAAATCAGGGATCGACCAAATGTAATGGTGATGGGAAGACAAATGCCATCACCCCAAATGTCCCCCCTTACTTCCTCTGGTCCTTGTATTACATGCTGACCATGACACCCTATGATATGGGATGAAGAACAACATCCTTTGGCCATTTGGTGTTGGCTGTCCCAGCTGAGCCCCTTCCCAACTCCTTGTGCAGCCCCAGCCTTCTCACTGGTGGGGTGCAATGAGAGGCAGAAAAGCTCTTGACTCTGTGTTAGTGCTGCTCAGCAACAGCTGAAACATCCTTGTGTTATCAACACTCTTTTCATCGCAAATTCAAAACATAACACCATACAAGTTCCTAGGAAAGAAACTAACTCTATCCCAGCCAAAAACAGTATAAGTGTATTAGATTATAAATATGTATTGCATATATTGCAAAACTGAAAGGTAAAATATCTTATTATTTCAGTGCAATCCAGGGACAAATATCCTTGAGCTCCAGACTATACTTCTGTGTTTGATTTGGTTGAACATTGAACTGAGAGAATGTGTCCCATATGGATCATTGGCAGGTTAACTGGACATTTTTTGAGTCAAAACTGTCCTCAGAATACAAAAAAGAAGCCAAATGTCCATCAATATATACATATCATTACATAAAAACATCCCTGTGCTCGCTATAAATTGCTCCATTTCTATCAAATGGGCAGCTGTATTCTGTCACTTATATCCTCAGCATGAATCTAAGGTGTCCTTCTATTTTTGCTGTACTCCACCATTGTGGTAATAAAATTTTAAGTCACCAGAGAAAGACTCTGCTCAGAGAGGAAATCACGCAAGCTCTTAACCAGATGCAGGTGGAGCAAGAAGGCTCAGTGCTATTGTACTGTTTGATCATCTAGAAGTAACTGCAAATCTAATCAGATCCCTATGTTGAGAACTTCATGAACAAAAACCAGGCATATACACTCAAAGCAGAGGAGATGATATAACCTCATCCAAAGCCTCCTGTTGCTTTCCACATCCCACACTAATCATTTAAATCTGAATTGTACGAGACTTAGCCAGCTTGCTCTCATCTGCGTCTGAGACTTACCCAGACGCAGAAGAATATTTGACAGCTTTTTATTTGGAGTGAGGTAGAGGTATAAAACTCCATGTCACGATCATGCTGAAATCATCATATCTATAGTTTCATTTTGTGCAGTAAAGCAATAGAGTTTTGTGTCAAACCTGATTAATTTTTACAGAATTTCTATAGCAGTTATTACATCCATCTTTAACCATCTATATTATTAAAACAGAGAGAGAGGTTGCCACTGCTATCAATATAAAACTACTGCAATACTTTCTCCAGTGAGGCACTTAAAATATTAACTCATAACTGATAAGCAAGATTAAAAGATTAAGCATATTTTATAATGAAAATATTGCTATTGCGAGTTTTACTTCCATAGAACTGCAACTTTAACAGGAGCTTTGATATCATTGTTTTGTGTACATGACATAGTGCACAAGTTATAAGTCAGCAGTGCCCTGGCAGCCAGGAGGGCCAACCCTGTCCTGGAGGGCATCAGGCAATCACCATCACCAGCCGGGCAAGGGAGGGGATGGTCCTGCTCTGCTCTGCTCTGCTCTGCACTGGGGCAGCCTCACCTTGAATATTGTGTGCGGTTTTGGGCACCACAATATAGGAAAGACATTAAACAATTAGGAATGTCCAAAGGAGGGCAACAAAGATGGTGAAGGCCCTTAAGGGGAAGCCATATGAGGAGCAGCTGAGGTCACTTGATGTTATGAACTGGTTTAAACACAGAAGAGCAAAGGAAATTAAGTCTCTGTGAATAAAACAGATCAAACCAAGAAAGGTTTGAAATATACCCAAAAATATTATTAAAACTAAACAAGGTCAGATATTGGTGCCAAAAAACTGATGTCTTTTATTTAATAGCAAAAGAGGTAAAGAGAAAGGAAGAAAGGAAGAAAGGAAGAAAGGAAGAGAGAGAGAGAGAGAGAGAGAGAGAGGAAGGAAGGAAGGAAGGAAGGAAGGAAGGAAGGAAGGAAGGAAGGAAGGAAGGAAGGAAGGAAGGAAGGAAGGAAAGGAAGGAAGGAAGGAAGGAAGGAAGGAAGGAAGGAAGGAAGGAAGGAAGGAAGGAAGGAAGGAAGGAAGGAAGGAAAGAAGGAAGGAAGGAAGGAAGGGTGCATGGCAGGTAGGGGGATAGGGAGAGAGTGACAGGAGTTAGACAGAAATATATCACCCTTTCAGGCGTTCCAAAAATTTCTCATTTTTCCCCTCCACCTGATCTTCTAGGTAGTGAGGGTCTCCTGCTGCCACCATGCTGAAGAGTATAGAATCCAGTGGATTAATATATGTTTTGGGCAGGTGGGAACACCACATGCCTCCCCTGGGAAGGGAAACTTTGACACTATCCCTAGTAACACTGTGGATCTGTTGTATCATGCCAGGTGTAGGATCTGGGGACCCCTTTGGGGAGGCCCTTGATGGGCCATGAAACCCCTGGGCAGTGGATAAGCTTTTCCCAGGATGAAGGGGGCCCTGCAGCTGGGCTCCCCTCTCTGCACAGCAGAGGGTGGGCTCTCACTGCCTCTAACCTGAGACTTTCTCACCACACACCCAAAGCCTCACTTCTCCCTGTACCCTTAGGTGTGACGGTCTGTGCTGGCCTGGCAGCTGATATCCCTAGGGCTGTGGTCTGCACTCCAAAGATGCTAAGATTGATCCATCTGTGAATGTTTTCTTCTCCCCAGGCCCTGAGCTTTTACTTTAGCTTATCTTCATCAACAGGCAGTGAGCAGTGCAGTTCAGGGCCCCATTCAGGCTTTTGATGGTTTTCTCTGCAGTTTTTGAACAGTTTTTCTATAATAGGCAAAAGTCCTTCATCACGATGTTTAAGCCATAAATTGTAACATTTCAGTCTCCAGCACTTGTTCTGTGACCAGTAACAGGACCGAGGGAATGGCCTTAAGTTCTGTCAGGGGAGGTTTAGGCTGAACTGTAGAAAACAGTTTTTCACCCAGAGGATAGTTGGACATTGGAATAGCTCCCCAGGGAAGTGGTCTCAGCAGCAGCCTGACAGAGTTCAAGAAGTGTTTAGACAATACTCTCAGGCATATGGTGTGACTTTTGGGGATGTCCTGTGCAGGGGCAGGAGTTGGATTCGATGATTCTTGTGGGTCCCTTACAGATCAGCTTATTCTGTGATTCTGTGACAACTGTTCTAGAAGGTATGCCTCTCAAAGAAGGGTAACAGGACAAATAAAATTAAAATTAGGGTCATGGTTTAGAGGTGAACTTGGCAGTGTAAGGTTTACACTTGGACTTAACAATCTTAAGGACCTTTCCCAACCTGTGATTCTGTGAAAAGGCCCGTGCACTGCTGAAATCAGTATCACAAAATTAGAGGCAACAACATAGCAGAGCAGAGACAGGGACTGCCTCTTGGTACACCGTGGCAGTCATTTTCAGTAAAGTTTTGTACCTCATTGACTAGATCTGAGGAGCATCATTTGTTTCCATCAGTACAGTAGAAATATAATCCTGAAATATATTACCTATCTGTATTTCCATTCATCACTAGATAAGTGATTTAGACAAACTATTAGATGATCAAAACTGCAAAATTTTACAGAAGAAAATATAAAGGATAACATGCATTTACCAAAGCTCACATTTTTTTTTAAGCAGCTCACAGAATTTCTTGGGAAAAGTTCACAAACAATCTTAGTAGCATATCAACTGAAAGAAGATGGTACTTTTCTGAGACAATATTTTTTTCCTCTCATTTCTTTTAAAGTGAATACAAGGATTTGTTGATCAAAACTATATCAGTTACATCAGCGAAGAAGTACAATCTTAATTCCACCTATATTTTTGTCCATCTTCCCCTTTTAGCCAACACATAGACAGCCAGCAAATATCTATTAATGGAGATCTGAACTCAAGGATAGTCAATAGAGAGGTAAAAGGAAATTTTAGTTCTTAATCTCAACACGTAGTACAACTTTCTCTCTTAGTACCTAAGGACATTTACCATGTGTACTTTGGAAGCAAATAATAGTAGCAATAACTATTATCATTTGTACTGAGTTTTACATTTACCAATCTCTGTAAAACAGTAATTACTTTGCTGAAACAGAGGTTCTGTCATTTACATTTCTCCAGCAGATACACACTGTTATGTGTGAACAGACTGAGAACATATTCTAGGTATGTATTCTATCATCAATTAAGATTCCTTTTTAAACAAAGGGCAATCACTCTCAGAAAGCCAAATAAGTAACTGTGAGCTGAAACTTTGCTATTAGCCCATCAAAATTCTGTAAAAGAAAGAAAAAAGATGAAGGCCAACTGGAAGGCCTAAGGGAGTTTTCACAACCTCCATCAGCGAACATCAGAGAATATTTTTTAAAAAAAAATAATTTTAGATATCATGGCAGCACTATACTGACCTTTGCTAATGATGAGCAGGCTTCTACCCATTGTGGTTCTCCTTGGTCACAAACATCACATGTGTACTAACATGAAAAATGGATGAGGGTGTCTTTTCTCTGGTCCTGAAGGCAGTCTCTCTTCTCTCACAGTGGGGTGGTCTGGCCCACACAGGCTGTGATGGACAATGCCTGACCTTGCTTTCTCCTATATTGTGCCTCGATAGTACAGACCAAAACAGACAAAAAACAAAGAGGAATTAGGTAGAAGAGAAGTTCATGGTCCAGTGCTCATGAGCCATGCTCTTACTCTGATTAATGAGCAACACAGCTTCAAGCTTCAAGAGTAATCCTAAAGTCTGAAGTCAATTAGTGTAAGCAAAAATTAAAGTATATAGGATAGGGGCATTGGAAAAGTTGTATGCATATGTTACTTATATGTGTTTTTTCTTTCAAATGTGTTCTGATTTTTCTATGTCAGTCCAATAGTTTTTCAAAGATAAGCACACCTATAATTGTGGAAATATTTTAGTTTAATTCACTGATGTCGAGCAAATTTTCATTAAACAAATTCACTTGCAATTTATCTTCTTTCAAATTAGCAGAGTTGCCTAAGGAGTGAATTCAATCCAATCTTTTCAGCTGTGTCCTAACATAGATTGGAGTATAGAACCTTTTTACAAGTGACAATACTAGAATAAAAATTACTAAAACCTAAAGGAGTGGAATCAAACTGCTGGGAAAATTGAAAGAAAAAAATCCATTTTCACAAATGTAACTGCATTGTGACATTGACCAGGATCTTGCCTTCCTACAGCTTTTTTGGCAATTGCAACTGTAGGTGTCCAGACCAACAGGGCTTGCTCAGTATAATAGCACAGGCATGACATCAGAAAAATTATGTTAAATAAAGATCACATCCCATGGGACATTGATCTTGATTTACTGTAATAATATTCTGTAGTCAAGTACAAAATATGCTCTCTGACTATCCTTTAGTTAATGAGATTCTATTATCATTTTTGTTCCTTTGCCAATAATATTTGTCTGATTCCCTGAACAAGGGATTATGTGGCCAAGAAAGACTGTATTTTTTCTAATTATAGCAGCTGTTTCAGTTAAAAAAAAAAAAAAAAGGAGGAGGATGACACATTTCAAATTTTTGTCCTCAGTTATTTGGGGTAAAAGCAGTAACCTAGATATTATCCTAAAAAAATTTACCAATATTGCCTTACCAAATATCTCCTCATTTATATTCTTTATTCTCTTTCATACAAGACAAAATTTTAGCAAAAGTTTCCATATCAAACTGCTGGAAAGACATGTTGAATCACTTTGGACTAACCATCCAGAAAAGAGACACTCCGAAAATAAATAGATAAGCAGTTCAAAAAGATATTTTCCTGCTTTGTAAGGAAAACAAACAAACAAAACTTCCCAAACTGACAACCAGACCAAAACAACAAACCAACAAAACCCACAGTACAATACAGTTAAATAAACAGCAATATTCCAATTTCTCAAAGCATGCCATTACCTGCAAGATAAGTACTACTCAACAGGGAAGTCATTTCAGTGATCCTCTTCAAATTCTCTATTTAATTATTTGTCTTGACCATCATTTATAAAGTTTCCTTTACAGGAACTTGTTTTTTATGGTATCAAGGCAAAATGAAGAGTGTTTCACTTGGTGTTACCATTCTAGAGACTAATGCATTGTAGCATGGATTTTCAATAGTTAGCAGATATTCCAATTGTCCCTTCACATTTATTCTTTAAAAATAATCCAGAAAAGTAAATAAAAGTAACTCAATCATCATTTCTGCATGATGACAGAAAACCAAAAGTTTTGGAAATATTGGATATGAAGTCTGACTGAGACGCTGTCTTCTTTTTTTTCCTCTTTTTTGTCTTTTTTTTTTTTTTTCCTTGGTTTTCAGATGCTGCTGCTGCTTTTCATGGACCTGACAATAAAAAGAGACACTCTTATTTGGCAAGGCATATTCAGTCCACTGCTGGCAGAGGAATTTTGGCACAACTAGAGGAGACTGTCTCTTGAAAATCTGCTCCAAACTTACAGATCCGCCCAGATTTCAACTCTGGCCTATATTCTTTCTGTCTTTGAGTCCTTGTGATTAAAAGTCATAAACTGAAACTTTAAGGGGATTTCTGACTAAGAGCTCTGGAAACCACTGTTGTAAAATTATTAACACAGGACATAAAATCAACTGTGTGGCAATGTCTGTGGAAATGTAACTCTTAATACATTAATTTTCTAATACTGTTGCATGCAGGTGGTATTTATAGTTTAGTAAAACCTTAAAAAAAAAGTGTAGCAAAATATATTATCATATTTGTCTTTACTCCAAATATGTTTTCAAGAGAATTCTTTACCTATTTCTGTAAAAGCAGTGGGGAGATAATGCTTACAAAACAAATTAAAATGAACTGAAACAATTTGTCTTGTCTTCCAGGAAAAGGAATTGAAAAAATATCGCGTGAACACTGGGCTTTTTGCTAAATGACACTATTTTGGTGAAATATCTCTGCTAATGAAAATGCATTTTGATCTCCTAAATAATTATTAAATATCTGGTAAAATATCTGGTAAAATGTTAATACTAATTCTGCATTCCAACTAATAGCTTTTGTTTGTCAACTCTGTGGCAAACAAAATGCAAAGTACCGAAAGTAAAAAGTAACAGATAAGATAAACTTCACTAGTAAAGAAAAGATGGAGCCAATTTGTAGTTATTTCAGCTTTTAGATCCCAACACCTATTAGTTTTGTTTCCCCCTAACTGTTTAATATTAAAAAGAATTCCAAATTGATGTTGCAACAGATGTCTGTCCAGTTAGGCCTGACTCCTTATACACTTATTAGTGAATGAAATGATTGAGCTCAATCACCAGTGGTCTCTGAGTACCCTAAATATTGAAAGGCACACTACTTCTTGGAGATCTGCTTTTTATAGTGCAATGTGCTTCTGAACCCAAATTGTTTAATCCTTCCCTTTGAGAGTATTGCCAATGATAACAATATTTTGCAGTCCAATTGGCTGATGGAAAAGGTCCAATATGTTAAGGAACCAAGAAGGAAAAGAAGGGGTAGGAAGGGGTGTATCTGTTCTTTCTCAATGTCATTTGGCAATCTGATGAGCTCTGAGAATTTGTCAAAATTAAACTGACCATGCCCAGACAGATTGTTCCTTTTCTCTCTCTTGGAGCAGCTTTAATGGCTAATGGGATATTATTTCTATCTTTCTGTCAGACAGTTATAATGTGCTCTGTTTATAAATCCACCACCAGACTGATTTTTGCTAAATGGTCTTTCAAAATCTCCTTACCTCCTTGAATAAGCAGTACTGACTAAAATGTCATGAGGTGCCAATATATATTAAGTTGAAAGTTCCCTTGATGTTTTACTTTTTCCAGAACCACTAGCTACTCTACAGTATTTCAGAAAAGCATGTTTTCTTTAAGGTCATATGTGCCAAGACTAACAAGTATAATTTTATGGATGCAAGAAAATAATATGGTTTTAATTTTGAAGTATATGTTCTCTTACAGAAAATGCACCTGTGGTAAAGTTTTTTGTGAAAAGATATTGTAGTATTTTTCTTTATTAGTGAAATGTTATCTCTCTATAGGGTACTCCCCTCCTCCTCTCACAGTCTTAGCCTGCAATTACTGCAATAAAATACTGTAGGAGTTCCAGAAATATCACTCTAAAAAGAAAGCACTTCCTGGAAACTACAATAGTAATGCATTAGCATGTTGAAAATTACTTTATTTGAAATTTCAATGAACTGGAGAGGGTGAAAATTCTGAAAGACTCAGAGGCAAGTGAGTTGTTGCACTGGAAGATAAAACTAGTTTGGACTTTTCCAAAATACTAAATTTGAAATGTCAACGCCAAATATTAGAGTCAAACTGTGTTTCAGATTCCAGATAGGAGCTGTGATATGATAAGCTGTGATGAATCCAGAGAATTTCTGGCTTGCTTTTTAAGCCCCATAGAAAAGGAGTTTTACAAATCTTTAATGCAAATGATCAGCAAATCTAACTGGGAAATGTAATGCAATTAATGGCACATGTATTTTTTTTTTTTTTAGCATTAAATATGAATTTATAGCTCAGCTGAATTCTTATTCATAAACATGAGTCTAATTTTCTGGCAAACACCTTTCAAATTGTGAGTTTCTTTACAAACGCTACAGGTTTATTTTGACTAACCATGATATCTATGGAGGTTTTTTTTCTCCCGTATCTATCAATTAAACAGATATTTCACTAACAGAAAAAGCAAATCTATTTTGCATACACACATTAATATATTCCACAAATACACATTCATAAACAAACACATTATGTACAAAGTGCATACATCTGTATTTATGCATCAAAGTGATTATGAAATTAGTCTGAGTAGAAAACTTTGAACAAAAAATAGAAGATGCTGTGTCAATCTAAAGCATTTTTGTAAGCACAGCAGAGGCATTTAAGGCTAAAATGATGTATAAAAAATGGATTTAACACATGTTTATCTGATTTTGGTCTGATTTTTTAAAATTTATATTTTTTTTAGAAATTTGAAATAAAATACACAAAAATTGAAATAGGATTAGAACAGGCATGCTTGATCAGGACAAGGATCTCGCTATGCAACAATCAAAACTCTGATGTTACTGATCAGTAAGAGATACCTAAGGAAAGAATTACAAAACAAAACAATAAAAAGTCCAACCCAGTGAAAAATTAAGAGGGAAAAAAAACAGAGAGGGAAATTATAGAATGATTGCCCCCCTGACAGACTCTTTCATCCCCTGATGGGTAGAAGACTTGGATATTTTACTGAACATTGAATATGGATCACACAATTTTAATGGACAGATGAGTGGCTCTATCTACTCATACTGCACTGCCCACACCTACCTATACTTAACAACCCTTGTGTCATTTTGTGCCAACAAGTTCCAGATTTCAGTTCTTTAGCAAATGAATAATGTCTGGAATAATTTTTTAAAAGAAACTGTTAATGCATTGCTTCCTTTCCTCAGTTGTTCTTGTCTAAACAAAAAGCCTTAATCTATTAAGTCTTCCCTCAAATAGTTGATCATACTTAGCATTCTTCTGCATACCTTTTTATAAGGTCTTTTTCTGACTGTTGCTGGTGGTTTCAGAGATCTGCAATGACTCACAGAACTTCTTTGCAATTAGGACTAATTTAGAGTGTCCTATTGTACATATATTGGTAATATTACTTTTATTTATTACTTCATGTGAAAGTAATTTCATTTACAAATTTGTCACCTCTTCATTTGATCACCCCCCATTCAGTGTTGTGCGATCTTTGCACAAGCATTTACAGCCACATTTAAATTTTACTATTCTCAATAATTATCTGTCATTAAACAGATTTTGCTACCTGTTCCCACAAGTTAAAATGAAAGCTTTGAACCCAGATAAGAGGTTAGATGAGATTAAAAAAAGGGTATTTGATGTGTTTAAATCCACTTTTTTGCAATGTTCTGTCAAAACTGATAAATAAAAATTCTTTCTTTGAAAAGTATTTGAGCAATGTTATCATGAGCACATTCTTCTGGTGGGGGTGGGAAAGGAAGAGAGGAAAAAGGTGTCTGAAATAAAATTGAAAAAATCTAGCATTTCCCTTCAACTCACTTACACTCTTCTGGACAACCTTCTTTTGTTGATAAATTAAAAAATCTATTAACATCTTTTTCCTCCATCAGTCATATTTTTTGCTTGGGCAGAATTGCTAGTTAGTCCATCAAGTCATACCTTCCACTTCATACAAATAAGATATTATATTATTTAATAGCATTTTATATAGCCAGTGGGACTTTTCTGTGCCTTTGCATTGAATGTTGTATGATTTCCTTGATAAACAGGATTCACCTTGTACCATTCATACCAGGTGCTTCATTGAGGATACAGGAAGGTGATCATGCTAGTAACACTGGCAGAGCTTCTGCATGGAAACTAGAGATGACATTTGGCTTTCTCACAATCACCTCTGTGTCTTGTAAAATCATTAGATTCTGTAATGTCCCCACCTATCTGTGAAATTATGTCTATGAAAACTTACAGCTTAACCTTGAAGAAAGCATGTTGTGCTTTTCTTCTTGCAATATATCACAAGAATAGCTGGGGCCCCTATTCAGCTCTCAGGGCTGCATCCAGATTTCAAGTTTAAAAAATGCATTCTCCATTCTGCAGGAGTCTTATGCTGATCATGACTAAATGAAATATAAGGATAAAATAAATCCATAGGCGGAGAAGAGAGGTTTAAGGTGACAGCAACAGAAGTATATCTTTGCATAGAAAAAGAGAACATGCTGCAGCTTTGACCTGTTGTTCCTGATTAATTGCAGTTCATGCAGAATCTCATGAAGATGGTAATTCCACGTCTCCATTTTATGTCCTTGATAAATCAATATATCCTACATCTTGTTTCCATAGACATTTCAAGAAAAATTGAAAATATTGGTATGTGTGAATAGCATCAATTCTTATATTACTGAAGCTCATTTAGATAAAAAGTTTTCCTCTCTTCTTGAATTTTGTAAGATTCTTTTCTTCTAAGATGGAACAAAATGCCTTTTTTTTTTTTGCTTACTTTTCACATCCGAAATAATTTCTCAACCAATAGATAACAAAAAATACTTCCAATGTAAAACTAGTTTTCTATTATCCTTTGGATTTGAAGGCATGGAAATGTAAGGACTGACAAAGACATTTTCATAAAATTCTCAGAGGAGGTAATCAGAACAAAATATCTTCAGGAAAGCTATTACCATTTAAGTTGCATTAACTTTCCTTAAACAATGCATTGTATTTTTAATCCCAGATCTTCCTTACCCTTGGCTGACTTTTCTCAACATCCATGAGCCATGAAATATTCAAAGCAACATACAACTTAGAAATGAGAAATCAATGGTTTTATAAAGCTACTTATAATGGTCAACCTAAAAGAGGAGGAGCAGAGAGTAATATGAGATTACAATATCAGTGTGGGTGCCTTAATTAGGCTCCTTATTCATTTGATGGAACCTCCAGAGATTGATTTCTAAAGTTTAGATGCTCCAAATCACTCTAGGAAAATTCCATTGACTATATAAACAATATCGCTTTCCAAATTCAGAAATTCTTATTGGGTGTTTAAATTCTTTCCTTCCCCTGACCTTTCTGTGTTTTTTTTCTTAAAAGTATTTTCATATCTTTCTGCTGTGAATATTGAAAAAATATGAAAAAAAAATAATAATCAGTGTAATAAAATATTTCCAGAGGATAGCATGTTGGCACATCCATTATATGAGACCCTGAACTACAAAACTCTCACAACTCATAGGCCCATGAATTCAGCAAAAAGCTTTCTTTGTGGTGGTTCCTCATTGCACCATCTCTGTATGGAGTGATTTGGTTTGTTTGTTCAAATAATAGCCACACATATTTAATAGATAGACAAAATAAATATAAATACCAAGAGGATTGTCTTCTCATTTTTTAAAGATAACTTTTGATAAATGCAGCTCTTTTTAAAACCCAGTCAATCATGGACTTTGTTCACTTGGCAAAAGCCATCACGACAATAGATAACAGCCTCCATGAAGTAGGTTTCTACCCTTTAGTCTGCTTCATTAAATAGCTCGGATCTCCAGTGTCAGTACTTGGTTGTGGTCATCTGAAAATTCATATCAAATAAATTAGTTAATTTCCTGAACTCTTTTGGATAAACAAACTCATTTATGCTGATAAGTGAAAGCACTTGGAAAAGCATATGCTGCTTGTCTGAGGAAAAGACTGACTCACTGACATTCTAGATAGCTAAAATTTCTTATGCAGGTGGCCTAATTTCAGATTTACAATCTAGGCCTGGAAATCTACTTTGGCTTCTGTTTTTACTATACTACTGGAACTATAACAAAGCTGAGAATTAAGTAACCCATTTTCCAGCATGTACGTCACTGTTTCTTCCATGTTAGTCTTCCATTCCTGCAAAATCATAGCCTTTTGCAGCTATCAACATCTAATTTGAACTTTCTCAGACATACAGTTTGAATGAAGGTCTCATTGGGAAGTCAATTAGGGTCAGCAGGAAGTTCCACTAAACTAGTACTTCAAAAATTGGGGGAAAAACTTAAGTTTGGATAAATTTATAAAGCTTCTACATATTTGCTTTTAAGATATTCTTTCTACAATGAGTTTTAGATTTTTATAAAATATAATTGTTAGGTGGCAAATTGTTAACAAGGAAGTTGTCTCCAAAGTGGTGTATATGCACCCAATGAAGTGTACAAGACAGTCCACTGGGGTGCAGGACAAATTATTTTTAATTACTATTAAAAAAATATATTTTTAAAAATAGTTTTTATTTCATCTTTTCTCAGTACTTACTTTTAATATCTAATTTTATATATGTTTTATAATGTATATAATATGCTAGTATAGTAGTACATGTACACAAATTATAAAGAAAAACACAAATGTGCATATATTGGTAGTGCATGCTCATAATTTTTTTAATATATTTTTGCAGTCAAAAAGGTTTAGAAACCTCTGCAAAAAAGAATCAATGGCATTTACAAAACCTTTTTATATTTTAAAAGTACAAAAAGTTTCATGTACAGAAATCTCTTGTCTAAATTTTGTGAGCAAAATTAAAAATTGCAGTATAAAGCACTAATCAAAATCAAGACAGTGCATTAAAAATCTGTGAACAGTTCCATAAATAAACACTCTCCATAATCAAAGCAGCTTGTAAAAATCATCTTCCTGTCTGATATGAGTGCCATTTAAATTCTTCCCTATTTCTTAACAATTTCCCTATTAGGAAAAAGGTCAGAGATAAAAAGGGTTACAGATGAATACACTTTAATGTGGCATGGAAAAGAAAAGCCTCTTTTGTAAAGACTCATCTCTTGCTAAATCTAGCTAAAATTAAAAAAAAAAATGTTTCCTGCTCAGCTATAAAATATAAGCAGCTACGTACATGTAACAACTATTTTTTTTTTTTTTTGCCAGTCCTTGACAGAAAAATTATGCTTGGGAATTTGAAACTCTTATACACCATTCACATGTACCTAATAAATAATGACAGAGAACTGGGTAAGCCTAGTGGCTTACATATCTGAATAATATTTACTTAACCAGAACATTAATGCATCACTTTTGTTTTGTTTTGTTTTGTTTTCCCTGAGCTGAACGGTGCAGCTAACACAATTGCCACAGTCATTCTCTCAGCAGCACTGAAAACTACATTTAAGTGCCATCTGTGAGGCAGTCAAAAACTGGCTGATTCTGTGCCTTTGTTGTCCCGTATGATGTTATGCCTTAGTTAATAACTGAGAATTCAAGCACAGAGAAAGATGAATCTCTCTGATGTCATTCCCTTCATTGTATGTGAAGATCTGTGCCCCACCACCTACTGAGCTTTCCCTGACTGACCCGTGTTTACCTTCTGTTGGTGCCACTTCCCACTGTGTTATTGATGTGCTTTTCTGCCCAGGAAGCCATCCTCCTCAATGCACTTTGTTAAGCTCAGGCCATGGGCACACACTGTTCTTTGTTGTACTGTATATGAGGAATGTTTTTGGAGGGGAACACTGATGGTATCAACGATTAGGAGTTAAAGTGTCTTCGAAGCCACAGAGGCAACATGCTGCAGTACCAACACACTGTATTGCAGGGATTAAACTTAAAAGATATTCAGTTAGGAGATTTTTTTCCTCATACCTAAGTGCCTTTCATTTACATAACAGAAAGCTATGTGCTTCTAAATTCACAGACTATGCATGTTACAGTCACTTTTTGATTCTCTTCTCTTATTGTTTAAATTTTCCTCATTTAGCATTGCTCAAAGCTGTACAGAATGGGAGTCAAAATTTAAGATCAGCAATACTATTAAAGGAACAACATACTTGCCAAATTAACCTCTAAAGAAACCAGAAAGGGAGGCAAGGAATTTGCCTTACTGATTTAATTGGGGGTTTTTTGTCTTGTATTTAAAGGTGCTTCCCAAAAATGCAGTATATGCTCTCAATCATGAGTTAGGGAAAGCAAAGGGAAAAAAAGGGAAACAAAAAATTCTGGTTGGCAGGAGAACAATTAATGAGGTTATGGTTTGGTCAATACATGCCAGAGCCACATCATGAACATTCTGGGTTTCATTTCCCAGAAGAGCAGAAAATTCACCTCTAAAAATAGTGAGAAATGCTCCTCCTGGGCTTTTCTTTTTTTTTTTTCCTCTTAGTGGTACTGGTGGTGTTTTCACTAAACCTCTAATGCCTGTTTATATTTCCTGAGTAAGTGTACTAGCAAAACTACTTACTCTCTTTTTAATTCTTGTCATTATTCAGAAAGAAATCCATGAAAAGGTGGCTGTTCACTTATGAATAACAAATCCTGTAAAATTATACCCTGAATGAGGTCTTTCCTTTCCTTCCCTCTGTGCAGTTTTTCTTCTAAACTTAATCGATTCTGACTTTGTCTCTGCAAGACATGCCAATTGTGCATTCTGATCTCAGTTAACCCACCTAGGGAGGAAAAAATATTTCAAAACACATGTGGCACAAGAGGCTTGATGAAGCAAAACTATGAAATGATGACTAAGTCTAATAAATGTTGTGATTTAAAGCATCTATAATTTGGCAAAAAAAATATCTAGAGAGTTTTCTTTCCTGCCTTCCACCTTAACTGAGTTGATATTAGGTCTGTGACAGCACTACTAATTTTCTGCTCTCTCCTGGAAATGTAATGGTCTGTGCTATCTTATTAGTTATGCTCTTTGTTGCATAAATGCTGTGTCTTCTTAGCAGAAAGTAAGTATTAATAAACTTGTGGTGACCTCAAGAGCACCAACTGGGTTAATGGATGATACACATGTTAGACTGGGAGCACCAGGGGCACCAAACACATCATAAGAACCTTTTAGATCTGAATGACAGCATCTGCAATGCTCCTGACACAGGAGGCATATATGGAAAATTAGTTTTCTGTCTTTACTTACAACATTAATAGTAGTAGTAATTTAACATTTATTCTTGCAGGAAGAATCAAAATACTGACGTGATACATGGACTACTTACTTTCTTTTAAAGTTGCTTCTTGGATATTCAGAAATAAAAGCAAGCAAGCAAGCAAAACAAACAAAAGACAAACCTAGACTTGACATGATTTTAACATTTCTACCACCTTTGCTTTACTCTAAAATAATAAAGGCTACTAGCATTAATAACATATTTTGATAAAATCTAATATGATGTTCACACATATCTTAAAAAACGAAAAGCATTTTCCTCAGGAATCTTTGCATTGTATTTTTTTCCCCTATATATCATGTGCCTATAGGTGAGGGGATTTGTTCAGGATATGAGTTTCTTTTTTCTCTTACAGAATAATCAGGAAAAAAAAATCAAAATTAAGCAGTGAAGATTTGAAGTAGCCATCTTCTAATGTGTACTGTCTCAATTCTATGGGAGCAAGAGAAAAAAAAAGCCCAAAAGGAGAATTTCCTGCTGGTTTTAGAGGGGAGTTTTCTGCTCTTGTGGGAAATGAAACCCCAAAAGAGAAGGTAGCGAGCACTACTTTTCTGGTATTTATTACAAATCCATTAATCATTAATGTTCTATTTTGCTAGTCAATCAGTAGTAACGCAGTTTCATAGAGACTTTGTTGTAATTTGGCATGTCTCAGTGTCATTTTTTTACATAGCTAATCAATGGCTTTTATTCAAATTCAAGAGTTTAAGGATTGAAAAAATAGGTTTGATATTTCCCTAACTGAAAGGTCTAAAGAAAAGTAATATTTCATGTTTGACACTGCCTTTTTCTTTATTGATCACTCAGTAGAGCTGGAAAAGATCACTGATGTCACTATTGCCTCTCTGCTTCCTATTTTATTAACAATGATATATTGCTCTCTTTGGAA
The DNA here is from genome assembly GCF_008360975.1 of Lichenostomus cassidix. Taxonomy (NCBI): domain Eukaryota; kingdom Metazoa; phylum Chordata; class Aves; order Passeriformes; family Meliphagidae; genus Lichenostomus; species Lichenostomus cassidix. Next base: position 36,518,521 of record NC_139479.1, read on the forward strand.
ATAAATACACTGGAGGCAATATACTAAGAACAGGCAAAAGTGCCATACCAGCTCTACTCATTTGTTTAATCTCCTTATGGACTAGTTATGGGTGAAGTGCTACAAGCGTACTTATTAATTCATGTTCTGTTGGCAGTTGAGAATATGGACTAATTCAAAGCCAACAGCTTCAAAATAGCAACAGTTCTAACATTCTCAAAATAAAAATGTATTTTCTTTCTTTTAGACAAACTGTTTAACAACCTATGGTCCTGTTCAAAAGTCAGAGGTTGTTAATTTTTTCTCTAGATAAGCAGTAATGTAGGATTTTTAGTTTTTTAGGTTTTTGTTTTAATTAGTAATGATGTTTTAATTTAATTTTTAAAATAATTAAAGAAGGAAAACTGGACTACTAAGGGATTCACAGCTAGCTATACATAATGACTCACTTTTTACATGCCAATAAAGACAATTTTAGATCTAATGAGCGATTTCAGTAATTATTTGTAACATGAACAAGCATGGCATTTGCAAATATAATGATATACTGTGTATCATCATATCTCTCAAGAGATGTAGTATCATATCTCTCTAGACAGTGCATAAAAGCACGTGGCCCTTGGTCATCAAAATCAATGAGAAACATACATTTGCATCCTATATATTGTTTGTAGAAAAAAAAATTTCCATAAACATTTCTCTTCATCCATTTCTCAGCTGCAATGTGCTATAGACATCTTTTAGATGTGAGCAGTGCATTATAGAAGATATGACTAATCTAGAGAATTTACATATGAAAGAGAAATGAGTAATAATTGATTGGCCTAGATCCAAAGTCACAGTGGGGTTCAAAAAGCTTGTAAGTGCCCTCATAAAAATAGAAGCTGTATCAACCAATTGAATTTAATTATATGTGAAGGTGATGAGGGAGCTAAACAGCCTGTAATTGGAGTCCAATTACTCAGCTGGTCTTCCATAAAATTAATTCATCTGAAAGTTTGCCATTGTCCCATGCTTGAGGCCTGCTGCTGGTTTAATTAGTTAATACTGAGGAATCTTGAAACATTACATTATTTTGTCTTTATTGCCAATTATGGGTTAAGGAAAATTGTGTATAAAATATTAACATCTGCTTCCAGCACAACTTGGAGAGGGCAAAGGCAAAATATCTTATTCTTAATCATGTTAAGAGGAGGAAAATGTCTTTAAACACAGCAAAAAATCTTCCTGCTAGTCATGGCTTATCAAATTAAAAATCAAGGCGCAGAAGATCATTTGAATGAAATGTAATAAAAATATAAAACTTTATAGAGCAGCTTCACGTAGAAAAAGTTTAATTCTGCCATGGAGTTCTAAAGTAACTTGGATCCAGAAGAAAGCCAGAGAGGACAACAGCTTGGATCACCTTCCTTTTACTCAGTGGTAGTATCCTTATTGTTCCTAATAACTATGGGAGTGAATGCAATAGGCTTCCCTGACTTCCTTTACTCTCAGCCATATACCATTCACCTCTAAACATTAACATTAAATAATATTTTATTCGGAAGGGCATTTTTTTTAAAGGCTTAATCAAAAGCAAACAGCTGCTGAATATTGTTCCAGCAATTTCTGTCCCTATTTTTCATATAAAACCTGTGTAGACAACTTGAAATTAACTGGAAAGGAGACAGGAAGTACCCATAGTTAAATTAAACTCTAAAAGACAAAAACATTCAGTCCTGGTTTGTTTCAAAACTGTCTGCAGAAACAGCAAGATTTTGTACAGTTTTAACAGATTTTGGATCGGTCTATGGACTGGGTTGAAACCTTTTTTCTTATGGTAATCTCAGAAATAACAGCCATTGAAAACAAATGTACTATGTAGTCAGAAGCAGGCACTATATGATACTTGACTCCAAAGCATTTTTTGAACTTGAAATGGTGAAGGAGAAAAAAAGTACTTGATGAGTCCCATGAATGATATGCATTTATTTCCTCAAAACCTCATTCATGTCTACAGAGAGCTAATTAGAGTATGAAAATTATAAAAAGTTCCATTTTTTGAAAGTTTGGGAAAATGTGTATCAACACCAGAGGGTTTTTTTCCTTTTTTTAAGATTTAAGAGTTTAAATTTAAAGATAATGCATTTTGTGAGCAGTGCACATTGGATTAAAGTAGCTTTTTAAAGATTTACACACACTACTTTACTTTTCCCAAACTTTCTCAGACGTACAATAAACGATTTTATCATAGCCCCATTGAACATATGTAATACAAATTGCCATTATGGTTTTCTATACCTTTTCCAGGAGTACAACTATTGAAGATAATTGCTTTTTAAAGTTACTTAATTGAAAACGTAGAGATAAATCTCTACTTACTAGAGTAATACCGAAGTCAGATTTTTAAAACAAAATATACTGTGTATTTCAGAAACTGGGAGAAAGAAGCTAATCTCCTAAGGGCTAGATTTCTTGACGACTCAGAAAGGCAAAAAACAAACAAAAAACCCTCTGTGAAAAACCGAGCCAGAAACTAAAGAAGTTCATCTAACTTTTAAAGAAAAATAAATATAAGCCTTCATTTCCTAAACTTAAGAAGGAAAGTGCTGGAACCTTAAACATTCTTTTAAGCCATAGAGAGGCATTAAGTTTCTTTGATTAATCTGAACTATTTCTATGCTCTACCAGCTCTGTAAAACATGGAGAAACAGAACAAAAGAAAGATGTTGAACAGTACAGTCAGGAAGGGAAGGAAATTATGCTGGTAAAACCGAAGGGCTTCCTGACAAGGGAGGGTCTGCCATAAAAACCATTAGAAATTATCCAAGGAGATTCGGTAAACAGATATTAAATAGAATTTACTCTATATAATTAACATATAGGATCACTCCATCGTGGGTGTTAATAGGCTAAGCAGTGGATGATTTCTAATGCCCAGTTTCTGTGCTTTCCCTTCTGCTCATGGGAAGAGGGCAGAGACCAGCCCAGCCCACAGCTTGTGAGCAGCTGCTGAGGGCTGTCAGTGCTGGAGAGGAGGTACTGAAGTGCTCCCTGTTGAACAGAAATGGCAAGACATTGCCACCAAAAATGTCAGTGTTCACTAAGGGAGGGAGCACAAGTGTTTGTCTCAAACCTTTGGTACTAGTTTGAGTGCCTGCTGTTCAGATAAGTAAATTCATTTGTCATACAACAAATGTGAGTGTTTCCTGTCTAGAGTAACAGTCAGAGTTTACGCAGAGTCAAAGTGACATGTCCTATCAAAAAATATATCCCCTCTGTCTCATTCTCTCTTCTTCTACACTTCTTAAAAAACTTCTCCAAATTATAAACACAGTCTAAAAAGATATATTTCCTTTCCTTGGGATGGAAATACTTGAGTAAAAAAATAACACTGACTTTAATTATATGCAGACAGTGAATTTTATCCCCCTTATTATATTTACAGACTATATATATTCTGTTTCTCGTTCATAGCAGAATAAGTATGTAAAAAGGAAATCTATTACTCTATTACAAATTGTTATTTACAGTTGACAGTGAGCAAGAAAATTTCAGCCCTGTGTGCCTACCAACCCTATAAAAAACAAATAGTTTTGTTGGCCCTGGAAATACTGAAATTGGAGAGGTATCAAGGCGTATTCTATGTCTCTTATTTATGGGAGATTTTACTTAGATCATGGACAGTGAATGGAGATTTTTTTAAAAGCTGTATAGCCACAAATAAGTTCAAATCATAAAAGGTTCCATGAGGACTGTTAATAAAATTCCTCCCTCTCTTCCTTAAATAAATTTTTTTTGGGGGGGGAAGTCAATATTGAAATATTTCTGTCACTATATTTCATTTTTCCCTGAAAGCAAGAGTAGAGATATAAGTGATTTGGTACAGTATCCTCTGTCTACATCCATTGCACTCACCAGAAAGAATCTACTCTTGTCTTTTGAGGAGTTCTTCATATGTCTTTCTCTTGGAGGTGAAGTTTCACCCAAGTAAGTAGCATAACTTGACTGCTTCACTCATGAGCACAAAAAGTCAGTCTTACACTTCTGTTAAAGAACGTAAATAATTGCTTTGACTGAAAAAAAATCATTTCCAAGGCAAAAGTGGGATCTGTGTATTGACATTTTCACATTGTTGAAATCTATAATCTTGCAAGAAGTCAGCAAACAAGCTGTACTTAAACAAAATTGCCTGCCTACATGAAGCTCTTTGCAAAACCAGGACATAAAGGAGCAGCAATCCATAAAGACAAATTTATTTTTATTTCATTTTAATGACCTTTAATATTTGCAGACCACTTTAGAAATGAAAAATGGTCCATCTAATTTCTACATCAGATGCGTGCACTTCATCTCATCAATATTCTACCTGCATGTGCATCATTCAGATGGCTGTTCAAGGGCTGGTGACTGACTCTAAAAAAGTACTCTGGGTGAGAGCCACAAAGTGAGCTGGGAAAAAAGACTGCTTATTTACCCTGGGGTTAAAGAGCCAAGCCCAAAGATTGCTCTATGTAGATATCTGGTTAGATGTGTATGTGGGTCTGTGCCACATGACATGGGACTGCAAACCTTGCTTTCCTCAGGCAAAGGGAATAACAAGACTCTTTGCCATTCCCTTAATAAGTTCATGCTCTGTCTAACCCCTATTGCACTCTTTGTGACAACAGTGGTCTCACAGATGAGTATATCTTTCTGAGACAGAAAGGCTGTTTTTACATGTAGGGAAAGATTGCTTAGACTTGTATGGACCTTTTCATATAAAATTTTGCTACACAAAAATGTTGGCAAAGGGAAACTGTTTTTATCCCTCAGTTTTAAACTGAAGGCATTTTCCATGGTAGGACTAAATATATCAATTCTTATCATTTATACCCTTATCTTATTTAACTTGATCAATTATTTTCACTGTCTTAAGAGAGAATAGTATTTTTAATTTGGGTTTATTTGAAGATAGGGAGGTCTGCAGCAAAGTGTTTTAAAATGTATATATTTGTGTCTGTCAGTATGTGTGTAATAGCAGGTGTTTTATACCCCACAGAATACTTTCCATTTTCAAAGGAATCAGGGATGTAACTGTGAACAACTTATGCTTTCTAGGTTGTTTGGTTTTTTTTTTGCAAAATCATTAGCAAAAGGAGAGTTTGTTCCTATTTTGCTGGTAATTACAAGTTTTGATTGTTTTCTTTTTTATTCATCTTCAGCTATATCCCCTCACTTTATCATACTTGTAAAATGCTGTTTTAAAATTACACTGAATGGCATTCACAAGTAATATCAGTTATGGGCTTAGTTCTGATACACTCATAAACACAACCATCTATCTATTCCTTGATAAGATGTGTTTGAGGATACAGACTGGAAGAGTTTTTACCTGCATAAATGACTAGCACACAGACCATAAATGGAAAAAGAATCTTTCTATAAAGCTATATAATTATAGGAATTATTTTTAAAAATATGAGTAATTTGATGGAAAAGGGAAAGAAAATACCACATAAAGCCAGGTGGCTGTGTCACAAGTTTAATATTCTCTTATAAAATACAGCAGAAAAAAAGGCATAGTTGCTGTCACTGCAAAAGTATTGAGATAAAATAAAGAGCATTGGATGTTCTTTTATATAATTCAATGAAAACTTCTGTTAAATATTTGAAAGAATATTTCTGTGTGACATTCCACAGGATAGTTAGTTTCTACAAATAAGCTATAATGCAAAGAAAGAAAAAAGACCTTATTTTCCCTTCTGTGCTTGCACAAGAAATAATCTTCTGTCCCACACACATCACAAAGCTATACCACTTTTGCCTCAGTTTCCACAACCCAAGCACAACTGTGGGTTTTAAAAGTGCATATCTTTGCCTACCTCTGTTATATAACTGAACCTGTAATAGAATTGAATCATATGAAAAAATCCAAGAAGCAAAAAAACCCCGTAACTCAGCAAAGAAAACCAGTATCTTTTGTCATTACATACAGTCCATAGCAGTGATCTTTTTTACAGTAACTCTTTGACTTTAAATAAACTAGAAATCTTGCCTCTCCTAAAATGCTGGAATGCTGAAGGCCTACCCTGAACTTTTCAACTCCCGTGTATGCCTCCTGGATGTGGCTGTGTGTCGGCTGCTGAACTCCAGCAAGATCATCTCTGCCCTTCCAGCACTCAGCCAGCTCAAGCACATCCGACTGGGAATTGCTTCCAACCAGTATTGTTTGCAAATGAATTTTTTGATCACCAGCTGTTTCTCCCTGCAAATCCTGCTTCATCCATTGCACATAGAAATTTTCTATCAATGCTTATACACATATATATACAAAGCTTTGTACTTCTTATGCCAAAGAGCAGGATGTTTTATTTGCATAGATTTTAGGTGCTTAAAAAAAAAAAAAAAGGAAAAAAAAAAGAAAATAACCAACCACCAGCCCCCAAAAAATCAACCAATACAAAACTAAACCATTCCAAAACCACCACAAAACAAATAAACAGCAACAACAAAAATAGAATGGAATTATTTTGACTATGAGAAGATATTAAACATTTTTCCAAATATTAGCTGTGTCTATAAAGAAAAGAAATGAGTTCAGATGACGTATAAAAATAGACCTCACCTGCACAAGTGGCAGTTACCAATGCTAAAATGTTCCTCTCTTTTGTTGCCCTTAGCACTTAAAAAATCTCTCTGCTTTGGCTTTCAAATATTTTTTTTCACATGAGTACTCAGGAAAATCCTGTAATTGCTATTATTAATCAAGCATATTTTTTAGTGGTTTTATAGTGAATCCATGGAGTCTACTAATTATAAGATGTAATAAAAAACTGAATATTTCCTCTTAGTAATACTATATGCATTGAAGTATTCCTCCCAACTCCTTTCACGTTCATTTTAGTTTTCTCTGGAAATATATTTTTATAAATTAAGCCTCTCCTACATAACTCTTCCTTACAGAAGAAGACTTGCATCTAAATAACTCTCTCTATAAACTGATATGAAAACAAGGTCTATATAATTAAATCCATTACAGTAATATAAATCGGATCTAGGAAACACATACATCTGTACTCAAATAAATAGCTCATTTGCCTGCAAATTTGTATCATAAATATTGTGGTATTTGACATTATATAAACACTAACAATTTGAGTAATACATTTGCAGTTTCTGAACACAGCTGAACACTGTTTTGTTAAGAAAAAATAAGAATAGTGCATAAAAATGTGGTGTTTTACAATAAAAACTGAAATCCACTGTTAATTGGCTTTAGTACAGGCAAAGAAGCAGAGTACAGGTTTTGAAAACCATCACAGCACAGCACAGACAAGAGCAGCTGTGGATTATTCCTTCACTGAACTTACAAGGAAAGTTTTACCCTGAACCACCCCATACCATCCTATTCCACACTTCCATTAAGATATTTCATTTCATGGGCATTTCATAAAAGCAGATGGTAAATCAAGGAGTATTTTATGACAATGGCTTGCAAGAAAGTGGTGGTCTCTAGTCTTCCAGGTGGCCCACACAACTACTGCTGTCACAACAGTGAAGCATCTGTCATTTGGTGAGCAGTGACACCGTTTGTTGTAGCCTGAGACCAGTTTAGAGTTTCCAGCACATTTTGTAACCCTCTGCAGTAAAAGAAACAACATAAAACAAAGCAAAACAATGAAAAAGCCCACATTTATGTACAGCTGCTTTGTATAGTTTTTAAGTAAATCTAACCATGATCAAGCTTGCCAATGTGCTAAATAAGTAAGCTGAAATAGTGGCTATAGAAAAATTGTGGTCTTTATAGAATACAAAGTCTGAGTTTGAAAGCTTTAATCCCTAGATCTAGAGAAGATGTCTCCATCTAGAAAGGAAAAAGCAAAGATGTTCTTGGAAAAAAATCCTGAAGTCATGCAAACTTAGAATTTAAAATTAGTGCTCTAGTTACATTAAAGCAAAATTATCTTGTTTTCTTAAGATTGAATGGCCAACTTTTGAGCAATCGGCAGTGGAGACATGACAGGAAAAGTATGGAATTAAGACAATAAGAGATGAAAAAAACCCTACTGTTTCGTGATGAAAATATATATTTTATTTTCTATAAGACATAAACAGAGTGTATAACTTAGAATTATATTTTTAAAGAGTAAACAAAACAAAAGAATAAAAGAGAAAAAAACCCATGTAGTTTGAGATCATGCTGTCATTCCCAACTAAATACTAAATTGATTTGGCTTCCTGTTACAAAGATCTGCATATATCATTTAATTGGTCTTTCATGAGTACCTGCACAAAATTAGGCAAAATCTTTTAAATAATTTAGCTGTTCTGCCTATTTATGTCCACATCTTCTCTTTTGCTGCTTATTCTTTTTTAGATCAGAAAAATAAAATGGAGAGAATAAATCAATCAAAACAAAAAAGTCAGTTCAGAAACAGAATAAAATTTTCTGTGAAAAAATGCAGTTTCTGCTACTTCTTACCCTCTATCTCTCCTCTCCATATTGTTTTTTATTTTTCTTTTGCAATAGAAGCTTTATAACTTTGATAGATTCTATTTGTAACAGCAAAACATTTTAATATCATATCATTAGACATGAAAGAGTGCATTTTAAAATCATATCTCTGTTTATGATCTAGTTACATTTCCTGTTACATTAAATGGATGCTGATAGTGTATAATATCCAACTTGTTCCCCATGGCTTCTGACAAACAAAATCACTGCTGTATTCACATTAAAAATAAATCAAACACAATTATTTTCAGTGTTGCAACATTATGAATTGCCACAGTCCCCTGGTGGTCTTCAAACAATGTTAAAAACACAGCATTCAAACAATAAAGAAAAAAGGAAGAAATTGAAGGGGTATTTTATAGCCCAGGATAATATGTTTTATACATCATCTTTGCATACTTTCTTCAGCAATGTTGTTAAACAGTGGGTTCACTAAAGGTCTCTAGTTGACAGTGTAAACTCATGCAAATGGTTACATAAACAATATAAAAGATGATAATGCACCTATAGAAATTGTGCTTTTTAATACTAGCAGGGCTGATATAGTGTCTATATATAGAAACACTATACATTTCCTACATTTTGCTTTCACAAGAGTACATCCTTATAGTGATGTTGTAGTTTTTTTTAATTCAACTGCATCTGAGAAATTTGTGCTGTAATGCAAATTAATTTCTTTAAAATACTCAGAGTATGGATTATCAGTTTCTCCAGATATGAAAGAACATCCACAAAAGAAACTGAATATTTCTCTTTTAATTCATAAAGGCTCAAAACCCCCAAAGTCTATGCAAGCTTCTGCAGTATCTTCTATCAAGGAAAAACCTACATACTGTTTTTTGTAAATGTGTTCCAGGCAGAAATGCATTCTGGTTAATTGGATTTCTACTTGTATTAAAGTGTTTTAATTTTTTCTTTTCTGTGAGGCATTTAGTATTATTTCGTGAAGAAATATTCCATCTTTGTCGGTTAGGGTATGGTGCAACATAAAGGCGAACATTGCTCCAGCGTCATTTTCATTTACCTTTCAGCTGCGATTTTCTGATGTTCAGATTTTGAAAGCTTAATGATTGTTTACTTGAACCCAGGAAGCTGGAGGAGCAGACAGACTTTGTGCAGCTCAAAGAGGATTTGGAGCACGCAACCGTTGGTGCTGTGGCTTCGTTATCTCCTTCTCCCTCTTGTGGCCTCCAATAGGAAGAGCAAACAAGACATTTTGACATCCAGCATGGCTTTTGCTCCTGTAACAGCTCGGGAGAAAACCAGACTTTTGGGGAAAGTGTCATAGGATGCAGATGCTACCTCAGCACTGGAGGGGCTTCTGTGCAGTGTGATTCCCTCCAGCCAAGAGGGACACAGGGATAATGATGACTGCAGGGTCAGGAGGAAAGCCATCTTTGCCATATTTGCCCTTGGGGACTCTGCGATGCAGTGGGGAGCTGATCAACTTCCCCCACTTTGCAAAAAAAATTAGGTCCAGTGCTTTTCAACTAAGATTTTCAACTAGGGATAACATTATGTGAAGAGAGAATCCACATTCTAATGAGCTGGTAGGCTGACATTTCTTAGAAGCATCTTGATCCTGTTCCAGAACTGACCTAGAAGGTTAAAAATTAAAAGGAATGTCTACTCCAATATAGGAATAAATTAAGGTGGTAGAGGTTCCCAGACTAATTTACAACCAGTTTTGCTATCTTCACCAAGGCTGCAAGATCACTGAGGCAATTTCAAGGCATAGTTGCCCACTTCAGTTGCACAAACCAGTTCTTTCCTGGGCTCTCAATACTAATGACAACAAAAATAAACAGCATTAAAGTGCCTCTTTTCAGCCATATGAAATAAATAGTTTAATATTCTGACTTTAAGGCTGCAAATTGGTGGCTATAAATATTGTACTGCATTCAAAGTTCTGTATATGCCATCTGGTGACCATGTGATTAGTGTATCTATGGGGCAAAAGAAGGGGAGGGGGGGTCTTGTCATGCCCTTATTTATTTTCTGTGCTCAACTATGCACTCACTTAAAACCCAGCCATATGCTAGAGCATCTGTTATAGGTGGGGTTTTTTTGTAAATTTTCTTTTTTAAAATTGAGTCGATTTTGCCCTTTAGGAACCTACATTCTGAACAGTACTACAGAATGACATTTACTGCAGACCAAATTATTATTTTATTAGGAGCTACAGTATCTAGTTTGAACAAACAGCAAAATTCCAGTTTGCAAATAAATTGGTACCTTAAGATTTATAGTACCAAACCAGCCAAATCATTCCTTTTCGCTTGCGTCCACCAAAGAATATATGATTAAATGAAACTATGTTTGTGTGCATATCCATACACAGAGATTTTCAAGTTGATTTTTGTTTTCTTCAGCGTGTTAATATAAAATTATGCCTATTTGCCTTAACAGAAAGAGATGCCACGCAGCAGTTATAAAAGTGAATAGCGAATTCTGTGCTTTATTGGCCCAGTGCTCATATATGCATAATCATCATTTAGTTTACAGAATACTGCTCAAGGCAGTCTTGTGAAAGTGGTGTGCCAGTATGCCGTTGGGAATGAAACCAAGAACTCAACAGTTTTTGCGGCTTTCCATCATGCCTCAGAAAGAGAAGGTTAAGCTAAAATTGGCTCTGCAAGAATAATAGAAGTATACTAAAAATACCCTCATTTTTAGTCATACTTTCTGTTAAAAAAAAAAAAAGAAATAAAGAGTTATTTCTGCAGTCTATGCTTGCTTAAAATATCCAATGAAGGGAGCTCCACTTATTGATATCACAGGACTAGATTCCAGTTTTGCTACTCCAACTTTTTCAGGGAATTTCTATTCTTTTGCTAACTGAGCTAAGTGAAAACTGTAATATCAGGCTGAGAAGAGGAATGCAAAAGCTCATTTTTCAGAGCATATAAATCTTTTTAAATATGGTAGTATCCTAGTCCTGCTACTCTTCTCTGCCCCAAACAGCTTATGTGGGAACACATTATTTTCTTTTGCAATAGTGAGTAAGGTAATGCTGTCATACTGAACTTTTCCCCTCTTCCAGAACTCCAGGATTATCCAGACCGACACATCCATGTCACTGTCACTCTGTTATCCTACTTTCCAGCATTAATTTCATGCACCAGATCCCATGATGAACCTGCCCTGTGCCACTTCTCAATATTTATGCTAGGTCAAGGTGGTAGAATTTAATCTTGCAAAGCAAGCTCAAAAAGGCCATACCAGCTGCTATGTCTTAGTAAATCAGATAACAGCAATAGATCTAAAGAGCGAATGAGACAGAAGTAAGTGAGATTATTGCATCTATTTAAATCCTGTGTCCTTTACAACTATTTTGAAAGCACATATTTGTAAATGACTGAACAAAAATAATGTTAAACCATAATTTAAAACAGCCTAGAATGTAATTTATTTTTTTTATTTTAATTGTGGTTTGAAAAAAAAAGTCATTGTCACAGACCTAACAGCAGCTGGTAAGAAGTTCAGATGCAGGTCAGCATACAGCCTAACTGAGCTAAGATTTCTGCATCTTTAGCCTAAATTAAAAGAACATTAAAGATCAATGTACTGTGATTTGAAATGGCAGTTCTGAGCCTGGTACACAAACAATGTGTAGAAATGAGGACAGGGTGTTGTCTTAGAGTGCTGATGCATTCTGAAAGCACTGACAAAAGCTTGGGAAAAGGAAAGCAAGAAAAAAGGTCTCTTTTTTTTTTTTCTTTTCATAATTTAAATAAATAGCATAGAGATATTGTATGAGGATTGGAGAATGCCCTTATTCTGAACTGTTTGCATGATTTATGAAAGTTTACTTATTTCCAAAGGGCATCCAGCCTGGAAACTAGTGGACTTCACAAAAATCTAGATTCAAACATTCATTCCTAGGAATGACAGACCCTGGACAGGAATTATTCTTCTACTGGTCCTTATACATGGCACCATGGACTGTATCCATGCCTTGGATGCTTGAAGAGTGTTCTGAAGGAGAGATAGCCTGGAGGAAATATTTACTGCCCTAGCACCTATCATCTGTCAACATTGATAAATACATCAATTTTGACACCATTTCCAAGATGTTTAAGTGAAAAAGGCAAGAAGGAATAACATTATGCAAACAGAGGATCCATATTCTTATGAGCTGATAGGACTACATTTCTTAGAACCATCTTAATCCTGCTCCAGAACTGACCTAGCAGGTTAAAAATTAAATGGCATGTCTTGTGCAAGATAGGAACAAATTAAAAATAGGAATAATATATTAATTATATTCCATTGACTTTATTATCTAACAAAAAATTAGATCTCAAACTTTTTCTTTTTAATTGAAAAGCATGCTTCCTTCTGAAATAGATTTTTTTTAAAAAATACTTACACTGTGTATGATACTGCTCTGTTTCTTTTTATTTATAATTTGACTAAAGTGTCTTTTTCTTCAGAAGATTAATCAGCGGGAGCATACCATAGAAACCATGACATTTTCCATATTGCACTGTTTTCCTATTTGAAGGGGGAGATGGCATTCCATGGTTGGTTTCCTGTCTGAGTAACAAAGAATGAGAATCTCTAAAATGTTCCTTTCTGTAGGCAAAAATATATTATTTCCGATTTGAAATTCTTCAGTAAAAGAGAAGCAAAAACAAATAAAAACAAACCCCAACAACACCCCCCCAAAAAACAAAAACAACAAAAAAAACCCCGAAACCAAAACCAACCAACCAAACAAACTAACAACAAAAAAAACCAAAGAAACAAAAACACCCACACAGACAAACCAACCAACCAACCAACAAAACTAAAAAAAATCCTCAGAAAAACAGATATTCTTTGTAGGCAACTCTGGTACTCTTATGAAGCATTCGTGGCATTCCTAATAACTGAAGGAGTGCCTATGATGGGCTATAAGGCAGTAACAAATTGAGCTAAACATTTTTCATATTGGAGAGAGACATTCAGAACAGTTTCTCTGTCTCTGTGGCTCTCTCACACATCCAAGAAATGTCTGGTCCATGACGATTTTGTCAGATGAACAGGAAGGGTTGAAGCTGTGAAACAGTCAGCTCCCAACAGGAGAAAAGGAAGACTTTGTTTGCAACAATTTTCATTTATTTTCATTAGGAAAGCTGCATGTTTCTTTGGTACAGTGCTGACCCAATATCAGTGATAGGTATAAAATCTACATTTAATACATTTGCATCTATGAGTGCTGAGAGAACTGTCGGACAGCACAGCTAAAACACAGCGGTGTTGGAAGGGTAGTGGAGATCTAGAGAGGTGCCTGAGGACTGGAGGAAAATAAATATCACCCTCATCTTCAAAAAGGGTAAGTAGGACCCAGGGAACTACCAGCCAGTCTCACCTCAGTCCCTGGAAGGATGATGGAGCGCCTCTGATGCCAGAGCTGACAGACAGTCGTTGATTTGGTACCAGACTTCTTTTCCTCAACTTGCAATCTCTAATTACACACATAAAGAAAAAAAAGCTTTGAAAACAATGGGTAGCACAAATTTCTGAACAAAAATCATCACTTATTAAGGGAAAAGACAAACTCATAACTTCCAAAATTAAATGTCACATGACATGTTGAATCAACTAAGGAGAAAACAAAACTTGAAGCCAAAGAACATAATAGCCTAAGCCACACTTCTAATGTTCAAAATTAGGGACAGAAGCGATAGAGGGGATTCAAGGTCAAAGCAGGGACAAAATCTGGCTTCTGAAACAAAAGTATAGTTCTTCATCTTGTCTGGTTGGGGGTAAATCAGAGTTTGATGATGGAGTTTGGTGGGAAGAGCACAGTGAGGCACCCTGTGGATTCAGTTTACTTCATCCTTACAGAAACATACTCACGACAGTGGGATAGTGACAGACATGAAAAGTGGAGAGCAGTAGCATACTTGCAGGGGAGAGCAGAAAGAAAAGAACACCACATCAAAGCCAGTGTTCAACCCTACTCTCAGGTAGAAGAACATCAGCTCATAAAAGGCTCATCTATGCCTTTATTCTATAATACAGCAGGAGCTGATTCTTCACAGCACCTCTTTGCATGATGTCACTTATTCCATCACAAAACTGGCATAAATCATCAACGATGACTTTTGTCATTACCCTGCAGAAATGTGTATTACCTCCAACACTACATCACACCAGGAAAGGGTTTCAGGGATACAGTTAGAAGAACAGACCCCACTACCCAACAGCAATATCCCCTTGACATAAAACTGAGCAAATTACCACACCCACCCACCTCCTGAATCCAGTCAACCTTGCTTGCCTCCTGAGAAATGACAGGCTTCTAGAATAGAGCTATATATGTTGCAGAGGCCTCAGAAGATCATTTAAGCTTATAGACAGGAAAAAGCTCCTAACAATAGCGGGCATTAAGTTACAAGCTGGGAAACACTTTACAGTGAAAGCATTGACCATCATTTGGAACAGCAACAGGACCAGCAGCAGTAATACCTTTAGAAATAGGGAATTGTCAGCTGTATTCACCAGCTTAAGGTGAACTGGCATGAAGACAGAATGAAAACCTAGGGTCAATATAATAAAATAGAAAATTTATTTTTCCAAATTGTAGATAACACTGTTTCTATGTTTCTTGTCATTCCCAAAGTATTTTCAACAGGTGAATCTTTTTTTTCCACATCCCTTCCCTTTTCTTTGGCTGGGATGGGAGGTGGAAGCTAAAAAAAAAAACAGAGAGCATATTCATCTTCTATGGCACAAAGCCCTAGATCAAGTATTTTTTGCTTAACATTACCTGTATTGAAGTGTGATTTTTTTTAACATCATTTGTATTTCTTGAATTTCAAGCTCAAGATCATGCCAGTACTGACAGACAGCACCTGGGTAAAAATGACATGATTCTTTCAGTGCTGTAATTTCCCATGTATTCAGCTTTGTATTCAGACAGAGGGAAAAATTATTCACAAGCCAAGACACTTTTGTGAAGCTGCTGATTAGGCCATGGTTTAAAAATGGAGAGTAAGGGAAAATGCGCTCCTTCTCCTTCACGCTTGTGCACCGAAGCATCGACTGTGGAGGGCCCTGAGACTGGTTTCAGTGCAATCAAAGGGGCTACACCTGTCTGTGCCTCACTCTCCCGGAGCTAGGAAAGGAAGCTAGCTTTTAACACAGTAGTTCCCCAGTGCAAAAGAGAAAAAATAATTTGCAGTATTAGATCATGGCTCGCCTTGGCTATGTGCCAGAAAGAGAAAAGCTTTCATTGGTGCTGCAGTCCCAGAGATGCTAAGAGTGAACAAGCCTCAGAGAACAATTCAGACATGTCTTTATGGAACTAACAGAGAACACAGCTTTCATAAAACACAGGCCATTTTAACTTCAGACACTGATGATTCAAAGGGAAAGCCTTTTAATTGTGTTATTTTATCAACGAGAGGACAAACAAGGTTAAATGGTGATAGATGCTGAATTAACAAGTTATTTGCCAGCAGCATTTTTGTGCTGGGGAAAAAAAAAAGCTGTAATTGTTCTCTAGCTTTATATATGGATACTTTCTTCCTACTTTTCACTGTCAGGCTCTTCCAATTGATTTTATCATAATTCAAATACATGGCAAAATGCTTCTGAGTACAAAAGCAGAGGGCTAAGCCTTACTCTCTTTTATTACACCAGAGAGCCACTAAATAGCAAAGGATTTTGATTTAGATTCCTGCATTAAAATTAAATCACACATCCTAAGGAAAAATGATCCGTAATAATGAAAGTCACACACATGGGGGTTGAAAGGGCTATTGAATAATGAAGAAAACTATAGTAGCGATGAATGTAAGGGACCACTATACTTTAATGAAGAGATATTTCCGAAACAAATGTCTCCCTTCAGTGTTTTCTATTGATAGTCTGAATGTTATAAAACAAATTATGTGTAACATGAATATCACAAAGTTCAAATGAATTACTTACTGCTTTTGATTTGAGTTGCAACGTTTTTATGTCTCTGTTGTAGGAAAGAGCTGCATGTAACCACAGGTGATTTTTAGTGCAACCTGCAGGTCAGTATGAATACATTGTTTTCAGTGCCCAAGGCTGCCAATGTGCTTCCATTTTGTAAACTCCTACACAGTGACATTGGCCACTGGTTGGTGATATTATATACAGTTCCAATATTGACATCTTTCTTTTGCCTTCAGGCCCCCTTTACTGATTTTATAAAGTGTTTTTCCCAGTAACAAGATGCTGATCTCCATGTTTTAACTATGTCTGATTTTCCATTTCAGCCTCTTAAATTTCAATTTGATCAAGTACCTTTTAAAGTGAACCTTGGTACTGACTCATTTTTAGCACAAAATCTTTAGTCTTGCAGTTTGGGAGGAAGATTTCTTAGGAAAAATTATGAAACCTGGCAGCATCAAAAGTTCTTATTGGACTGGCCACAAACAGTGAATAAATGAAGACTACACAGAGAAGGTTCATGCCACATTTTCCAGATGTCTGATTTGAGCACAGTGCTCTTAAATCCTATTGTTTTGTGACCTTTCAGTATTGCTAACAAAATGATAAACAGCACAACATTGATCCAGTTATATTATTTCTTTTGAAAGAAGTCTGATATCTCTGTGCAGCCTCAAAACCCACAAAAATAATTTCCTATCACTTTGTCAAATGAGAGCAATTCACATGGAAAGTAAAATTAGTAGAAGCACAAACAAGTCATAAGTCAAGATTTTTTTTCTGAAAAGTGGAGTTGCTACAATCACTGTGAGGTAAAATCACTAAAGATTTGGTTTTGCATCTGACTTCAGTCTTATGTGAGAAAGATAAATATTCTGGGGTGGGGAAGAGGGTGGGGGTGGGAGCTTATACCTCTAAAGCATAGAGGAAGAAAGCACTTCTCAGTTAATATTGATTAAGGCTATTCAGGCTTTGAAATTGTTCCAGAATTCTATATTTCTTAATTTCATTTTGTCATTGTGTACAACAGGAAACAAAATTCACTTTTAAGTTGGAAAATTATATATAATAAAGAGACCATAGTACACTCTACAGTATTCACTTAACAGGAGATGCAACTCAATCCAGTGTTTCGGAAATTCAACTTAGATATGGAAATCCTGCTTCTAAAATTATCTTTATAAATGGGGGTAGATAATTTTTTTAATTATTACTGTTATTGTTATTATTAGTTGTTGTTTGTTTTTACTATTCTTATTATCGTTAATAAGTTCAATTAACTGATTAATTTTAAGCACATAAATGAATCTTGGCACAGACATGAAAGATTAAGAATTCTGCTTTGCCCCTATTAATCTAGTCCCGTGATAATTTTTGTATGTTGGCCTCACTACAAATACTATAAACTCTTTGCCATTCTCTAGGACTATTTTAAAACTATAAAAGGAGAACAAGGTACAGCCCTTCTAGAAAACATATAGCTTATAGCTTTTTCACAGCTGAAGCCTCTTCTTCTGGAAGGGCAGAATTCCATTTGAATGATGGAGACAAATTAATGTTATTATCCCTGGTTTTGGTGAGCATTCTAGCTATTATGGTCTCTGTAAAGATCTATGGCTATAATAGAGTGTAATATAGAATGACTGTATACATATATATGATATGCTCAAGAAATGTCTGTGTGATTGCGCCCTAGGGAACTTAGATATCTGTTCCCCTCCTTATTGATAACAATGAAAATTAGACAAGAGCTTACTCAGATTCAGACTCAGACATGCAGCAACTTGAGGGAGCTGCTCTATGGAAAAATTTGGAGTCCCAGCTTCACCTTGCTTGGAGCTAGTTCTTTTGTTGTTTGGTTTGTTGGTTGGTTGGTTTGGTATGTTGGTTTTGGGGTTTTTTGAGTAATCTGCAATGCCATCTTTTGTTGTGAAGGAAATTTCAGGGCTCTCAATCAAAGAGGTGCTTTCATATTTCTTGCTATTTTTTCAAACCTCAGGATATCCAATAGTTGTTAAATTATAAAGAACCTTCCCTTTTGGATTCACCATTCTATAAATATCTACCATGGGGATTGTTGTTCAGTTTCCTTGCCACTATTCATACTACATAAAAGAGCTGTTTGGCCAGGTGTGTTGCTGCTCTGCCCTACAAAGATAACATAGGCTGACATTGAAGAGATGGGAAAAAACATGACAGAAAAGAAAGTGAGAAAAAATGCGCAACTGGTTCTTACAAGCCCTGAATATTTACTTTTAGATACTGAATAAGTTTGTCCATGTCACTATCAGGGAGCATACCTTGTTACCTCTGTTATGTCACTACCCAGAAATGTTAACTTTCCAAACGTATGAGATTTTAGATGTAGATCTTACTTATTTCAGCAGAACAGATGGGTACGTTTGCTATTCAATAAACATACTAAGAACTCCTTTCACACCTCTAACAGTCACAGCTTTGCACACCCATGTGCTGTACATCTGTGGATTATTGGCAGTGAATTTGGCTGCACAGTAGGAGTATCTCAGGTTTAAAAATTTCACAGTATCTGTTCCTTCCTTGTGACTCTTTCAAATGTCTGTCTTCTCCCTTTGTACATCTGTTCACAGCTTTGACCACAAAAAAGAGACTTGCAACCTTTGCAAAAAATTTGAGTCTGGCAGCCTCCATGTGAGAGTGTAAGAGTTGTTATAAATGGGACAGGGAACAAAATACCTTTTTTTCTCTTTTTTTGTCTTCTTTTCTCTATTTTTTTTTAACAGATCATTTGTTCTCCTCCAAAGAGTAGGAACAAAGCTGCAAGCTTATTTTTAATTTTGAGGTAGAGGAAATGCAGAGATGGTAGTGTGATGTATAAAACAAGGAAAGAGTAGGATTAGTATTTTTCAGTAGTGCTAGTTAGCCCATATATGATGGTATACAAATGTGGCTAGGTTTCTTCCTGCTTTGGAGCTGCGTAATTCAGCTGTGATCCCAGCATTCCAATATGGTACTGCACTGAGAGATTTCCACAAAACTTTTAAGGACCCTCAGTCAGCATGTGTGATATCATTGTGGCCTATCTTCCTTTTGATGTGATTCAATTTCCCTTACTTCTAGGCAGAGACAAACTCTGTTTTCTTCTCATTCAGGAACAAGTCACAAATATTTATTCTCATATGGGGATATCAATATACCAATAATTTAGCCTTTCTCTTTCTCCATTTTCACTGTTCCATCCTCGCAGCCAACTTTTTTCTTCTTTTCTTTTTTTTTACCATAAACCTGTTCTTTTCTTTCCTTTGAAACTGGGAGGCATTTTTACCACATTCATCTTCTTCAGCCCTACTAAATGCTGATTTTTAAAAATAATTAATATTGGCAGACCAGGTAAGTGCATCTTCCATGGTGATTCCATATTTTCTCTCAGACAGATACATTTCAATCCAGACAAGATAGACAGATAAAGACTGAGTAACAGAACAAAAACTATAGTGAAACTCAGGTGTTTTACACCATGCGAAATATTTGAAGGAACTTTCACAGTGTTCCAGTGTGTTCAGCCTGTTTTGACACTGTCCCCACAAAACTCCAAAATTAATATCACTAGAGAGGAAGACTTCTTTATTGTGTGGGTGAGTGATGGGGCACTGGAACAAGTTGCCCAGAGAGGTTTTGGAAAGTCTCCCTCACTGGAGATACTCGGGAGCCATTTGGATACAATCCTGTGCATTGTGCTCTGGGATAGCCATACTGGGGCAGAGAGGCTGAACCATATGACCTGCTGTGGTGCCTTCCAACCTCCCCCATGCTGTGATTCTGTGATGGTTATAAATAAGAACAACCAGACAATAAAATTATTTAAAAGCAAAATACTTTTTCATTTTGAATCAACATACATTATCAAATTTCATACAGTATGTCCTTTGTGTGTTAAATGCATACATTGATATATTATTGGAATATTATTCCCATTTCCTTTGGAGGGTCTGTGCTTATCTTCAGCAGACACAACAAACTTTTTGGAATGTATAAATCTATACCAGGTAATATTACTTGTAATCATTTATCTTCCCCTTGAAGTTCCTCATGAGAATATAGATGAACAATAATTTCAAGTTTTGATTTTGTTTGTCATCAAAATAGAAGCAAAGAGAATATCATCAGAGAGGAAACCCATCAGAGTTGAATGTCTTTACCAAAATTTTCTACCTGTCGTGGCTATTTCACACAATGCAAGATCTGACTACTCATAAAATAAGTAAGAATAGGTAAAATAGAAAAAATAAATTAGAAAAAACAATCTAAAATCTGCCTTTTGGGTCTTTATTTTACTAGCCAGATATAATTCTCTTTAAATTAATTTCTGACATATTTTATGTATAATAGATGAAATTTAAAAAGGAACTAGATTAGAGTTGGAGTCAGTAGTCAAGTTAATAAAATTTCCTATGGTGATCCATTCAATCATTAAGTGTACATTGATGAAAATGCTTAGCTACAATGATATGTTGCTTATAGACCAAGTAAATTAAATTAATTTCAGAAAGTATCTTATTAGACTTTGAAAAAAAGTCATTAAGTTACTTCTGGCCTTTGAATTAGGAAAATGAATTAACAGAAGGATGAGAAGTTGCCAATTCTTACTATCAAAACTTTAAATCTATCAAAGGTAATAATCTTGTATTTAATTAAAAATAATAATTAAGAGTCATTGACCAAGGATTTACTGCATCAAGTAACTATTCAAAATGTTATTCATATAATGCATGAGGATTTTATTATTCTTTTAAGTCTTTACATATACTACTTACCAATTTAAAGAAGGGGACATGAGAGAGGGGTAAGATACAAAGAAATTATGTTTGAAGCACCAAAGAATTAATATATAGGAAACCTTTTTCAGTGACATTACTGAAGCACTTGTTCATTCCAACAAGATTAAAATTATTTTACAATCCTCATTCATGCTGTGAATAGCATTCACTCAGGCAATTCTATTAATTCAGTGATACTTCTTCAGTATTAAGTACCAGCATGGATTTCAGTTTCGTGCCTTAAATGAAAAGCTGAAGAGAGTTGACATTCATTTATTCATTTGAAATACAGCACAGTGCACTGTACATTCTGTAGCTAAATGGAATTTGGTGTTGATAGACTAGTTTTGATATGTCAGGCTTTCTGTGGTGGTGGTTTTTTATGGTTTTGGTTTTGGTTTGTTTTTTTTTTTTTTTGTAGGGGAGACTGTGGTGACTGTGTGGCTGAGATAATAAAAGAAAAAGAGATCATTCAGGCAGTTCAACACACACTTTTCTGGTCATTGCTTCCTTTTAAGCTCTCTGTTCCTCTGTTCACCTAAAAGGTAGACTCACACCCTAAGTTCAAATGTGCTAAGAGCTTTAATGTACTTCAGTCAAGTAAAAGGAAATTATTATCTCTATTGCAAGGGCGGGCAGTCTTGAACACCCATGTAAGCCCTGGGTCACAGAAAGATTTAAGCACATTTAGTAGGTTGACTCTTTTAACCAGATTCTCTAGATGTGCTCTTTTACAACTAGAAAAGTACTTATGAACATTTTATATATTTTATTTATTGTAAAAAGTAGAATCAACAGCAATTTTTTTGTATTATTTCTGTGTACAAATATGTGTGCATGATTCTCTGATGGTTTTTAGTTTTTACCACCCAATTTGCCAGATACAAGATATATGTGAACCAATATTTATATGCAGGGTTACTTAAGTCTATTCACTGATGAGTCCATAAGTACTGATAGGACACAATCCTTCCACTCCACAAGCTGTAAGTCTGCTTGCATTTGCTTGTGTATCCATTCTTCATGTGTAAACACCTTCTACCTCTTCCTACATGTTACAGCAAATGGGTAAAAAAGGGAACAAACATGCAAAACCTGCACCAGCATCTTCAGATGGAAAAGGCAGACTCAGAAAAACACATTGGAGATGTTGTACAGACCTGCACAAGGGACGATGCCTGGGGGAATTCAAACAGAAGTAAATGCAAATATAATAAATATAAAATAAATGCTTTCAAATCATCAGATTCAAGTATTATAGGGAATAATGTAAGATGGTGTTCACACCCCATGTACCTTTCTGCAAGTTTTATATCCCCTTCTGAACTTGGTCAGGGAATTAGTTCTTTCTTTTCCACATGCTGAAAATCTGTCATTTACTGAAAAGTTTTGTTAAAATCAGTTATCATCATCAGTCAGTGTAGCAAAACAAAATTTTAATTGTTTGATACATTTATAGCTAAATGTATTATTATTTGATAATTTCCTAAAGGATATATCTATTCATAATTTTGATTTTCATCCCAGGAATGCAATAAATGGATGTAAAATGCTGTCGGAAATCACAGTAGCAACTAATTGAGTCCTTTTGTTTTGATTAGGGTGTGGCTAACAGACCAGTACTAATTTTATTCGATAGCATGTCCCATTCCTACAATTAACCTGTAACTGACCAAACAAGTCAGATGACTGTCTAGCCCATAACAGACTGAAATATACCTGAAGCATTTATTTGGCAGAATGTCTCCAATTATTATTTTCTTTATTACTCATTTAGCTGTTTAAATTTACATTTTACCAGACCATCTACTTTCTAGTGAAGACTTACTTAAAAACAACCTCCTCCACTATAGTACTCAGGATCTGCAGGGTTTCCAGAAGTCTGCTTTTTCCACCTTTTCACTGAGAGGTAATGGACTGCAAGAAAGTAAGCCTCAAAGTGCATCTAGTTTTATTTCTGAAACACTAGAATTCTATTCTCTTTCTGCCATGCTTTTTTTACAAGAAAGCAGTAATGATGATTGAAAGGAACTATCAGTAATTGAACTATTATCTTTTTTTTTTTTTCCTGTGCTTGTTTTACTTTAGGTATCACCTGTGCAGCTATAATTTAGGGAACTGTCTTGGGACCAGCTAGAAGGAAAGAGAAATACAGGTTGTCAGGATCTTACTGCATTTTGCTTCTGTCTCAGTTTCTCATTGATGGCTCTGACAAGGAAAACAACGAACTGTTTCAATTTAACTTATAAATTCCACAATCAAATAGTTCTTCTTTTACAATACTGTGGGTTACAAAGACATCTAAGACAATTAAAAGGAGCAGTTGTAGAACAACTTGTATTTGCATTCTCAGTGACCTCTGCAGAGTGGTTTCTTTTCTGTTTGTATAAGCCTGAGCTGCTTCTAATCATGAAGTGATGTAAATCTGTTTTGCAATAGTCTGACATTTAAAAGTCCAAATAAATTTATCTCTGTGAGCAACAAAGCACAAGTTCTTTGGGATTTTTCCTTTCAAATGACAGAAAAAAAAAAGAATTTATTTACTCTACCTTTATATATAAACTATATTTTAAGGTAAGATGAGGTTATATTTTCAAGAAATGTAGCAAATGTAACTTTATTCACTTTATACAAGCAAGTAGTTCTATTAAGTTTTCAATTTCTCAAAAAAGAGTGAATTAGAACAATGGAAGAAAGAAGAAAAGGATAAATTATCACAAATTATATTCATTATCAGAGAAATAGTGATGTCAAAGTCATCTGTGCCATGTGAAAGCCAAAAAAGAAATACTTCTTTTTTTTTTACATTTGTATTACCTATGTATCGTATATATGTGTATTAGTTTATAATGACTGCTCTTCTGTGTTATACATACAGATTTTTTACCTGTTAGCAGCCATGTACCTACAACTTCATTTGTTCCCTCATTTTGATTGCTTGTATTTTGCTTATGTTCACCTATCAAATTTGAAATCTCTGTACCTAACTAATTTTTAACAACAAGGACTGTTTCATTTTTGTAACCCTACTTGCGCCTCCTTTCACCTAAAATTTTTCATTAGGGTGATTGTCTGTCAGTACTGGTTATTTATTATTATTATTATTATTATTATTATTACTGGTTATTTATTTATTATTATTATACACAAATATATGTGTTCAGAATATTCTCTGTAAGAACACAGATCTATACAGTGTTGTCATATGACTGTCAAATAATCTTCTAAGCCTTCCAGTTTATTAAGGGAAAAACATATAACAAAACCACATACCAAAACCCCTCTAACAGACTTAGCAATATATCTTTTCCTTTTTTTGGTCATTTCTTTTGCTTTCTTTTGTAAATTGAACTAGTTACAGATCCTCAGATAATGTGAGAAACAGAAAAAAAAATCATTTTAGTCCTAAAAGTCAGTCAGAACAGATAAAACCAGTACCATCAGGGAGAAGCAGCATTGTAATGCAGTACTAAACTTCCGCATTTGAAATTCTGTGCCAAAAATAATGTATCCTGTTTGGAAAATTAAATCAATCCTATTTCCCTCCAGATCACTTTTTTTCTTATAATATATATTTCTTCTATAAGCATTCATTATAAAAATACTTCATTTTAAAAAATATTGAGGACAAATGAGTTACTGTGAAAAGCTTCCTACACCTTAAACAATTTGAACAATATTAAATAAAGAAATGGCTAAATGTTTGGGCTTTGTTTTGTTTGTTTTGTTTGTTTTGTTTTGCTTATTTTTGGTTTTGTTTTTCTGTGGGTTGTTTTTGTTTGGTTTGGTTTAAGTCTCTTACATTTCTCAGCTTTGTAGTTTTACCAATGCATCAGTACCAGACTGGCACTTTCTAAAATTACTGGATGATTAAATTACTGTTTTACTAATTACTGTTCTCTTGTGTAGTTGTTTTGCAACCAAAAGTGATGATGTGGATGGAGGCCCAGGCAGTGGAAGGGCTGTCCAGCTTTGCCCAGATCCCATGGGAGCACGAGCTACACCTGTCAGGATGTCTGTGGAGCTAAGGGAGCTGTCAGGGTATCCCAGTACAGAGAGCCATGAACTCTCAGCTGTGCATCTCACAGCATGGCAGCACTCCTGGCTCTTCTGCCACTTCTGCTGAACAGCTCCAGCTCTTTCTCTGAGAATTTGAAGATATTTCTTCTCCCTTTGGTTTGCATATTTCTAGAGGAACCTGACATTTCTGGGGAAAAAAAAGGGATGATTTTAGTTAAGAGCAGAAATTCCAAGCAGGAGGTAAATATTTAGCCTATCAGACAGGATGTGAAGCAAAAAGTTAGATGGACAGAAATACAACAGTCTATAACCAAAATATTTAGTTTAACAAAGTTCATTAATTCATTGATGCACCTGTGATGTTATAGAAATTGCTTTCTCCAGTAAGTAACTCTTTTTCATTTCTGACCCTGGCAAATGTTCTCTACTCTGGGGAGGAAAGACAAATACAGGGGAATCTTCTTCAAATCATCATTTAGGTTACAAGCACCATCATGATTATAGAGGTCAGGAAGAGTCTATAAAATGTATTGTCATGAGATTAATTTAGGAAGATGGGTAAAGGAATGAACTGTTGAAGCAGTATTATAAGACTGGGACTGAGTTATGGAGCAACTGAGAGATGTGCCAGATTTCTCCCACTGAGAGTACAGTACAAGGCTGCCAAAAAGTGTGTGGAAGCCAGTGGCTTCCTGCTGACTTCAAAGGCTTTGGATCAAGTTCTGGACTCCATACAAAGCTACTTTGTTTTTGTCTCACATTCCTCCTTCCGAACAATAATTATTACATCAAATTTTCTCATTATCAAATATTTAGTAAATTTTTTTTCTTCATTATTTATTATTAATTCATTTTTGCCAGTGTTTAGAAAACTCTTGCTCATTCATTTTCATAGAGATGTATACATATCAATCATTGTCACTTCAAAATCCTGTATTCTATTTCCTCTCTTATTTTAGGCATGCTGCTGACATATTTCCCTCATTCACAACTCTTCTACAGCCCAAGGTCAAATTCTGTTCTTGAACTAATTACAAACTAGTTCATATTTAGAACCAGTGCAAATATTGTCAACAACACTTGATGCATTATTTTCATAATAAAAAACATGATGACAAACAGCAGAAATGCTTTTTTTGGCCTATAAATTCAAAGACATTATGGGTATCAAAATCTGTTCTGTCTTCTTTTTTTAGGATTGCTTTAGTTATTTTAATAATATTTTGTTGATATTTATTGCAATTCAAACCAGACTTTATTTTCTATGGATACATTGACATTAACAGCTCAGCCTGTGCCAGGAGTGCATGCCAGAAGCAAATCTTCCAGACATCCACACAAAGCAAGGAGCACAGTGGAATAGAAGCCATTCTATGAAACTAAATAGGTTACTTGGGACCCAACACACTACAAGGTGACCTTGAAGTAGCTCAAGTCTGGTCGGCAGTCACTGTCTCTCAGGTGACCTTTTAATTCATTTCCATCTAAGAGGATCCATTTTCTGCTTTCTAAGATTTCCCTGCAATAAGAAGCAAAGAGCAATGAAGGAAAACAGCTGGGGAATATTTTTCCAAATTGCACACCTGATCCAAAGGAAGATGAAGGTGTGATCTGTTGGGTTTTGATTCATGGTCTTAGCTACATGAGCTGCAGTCCTTTCAACAGCAAGTCTTCTGGAAAGTGCAATTTGGAGCCTTGCCTAGTGTGCTCAAGTCAATCACTAATGGGAATTTTGACCATCAGCCCAGTAGTACTCCAAAGTAAAAGAAAAAAACACAACAAAAAACAAAAACAAAAAACAACACATATAGGTACTTTTCCTATGAGGAGAGGCTGCAAGAATTGTGTTTGTTAAGCCTTGAAAAGAGAAGGCTCTGGGATGACCTAATTGCAGCCTTCCAGTTCCTGAAGGGAGCCTATGAGAAAGATAGAGTGGGATTTCTTACAAGGGCATGCAGTTTTTTGAGGAAAGGAATGTCTGTGTATCTATAGGAATATATAGGACTGTACACACACATATTTCTTGCAATACAGGGTGTATGTGTATGTACATATATATATATATATAAAATTTGATTTTTTCTCTATTTGTACAAAGTGACCATGAGCATACTCATCAATATCTAATGAGAGTACTAAGGGCATGTAAGCAGGAGACAAGAGCACTAGATTTGTCTGAGCTCTTAGTCTCATAAATATATTCTTTTATTAATCTTGGGACTAAAACAAGGAAGATAAATCATCTACCAGAAGGACCTAATCCTTCATCTCTCACCTTCAGTTTTGGTGGATGCTTTTCATAGTGGGAAAAGTCTTTGTCCACCTCTCCAACACAAAATGCAGAGATTAAAATAGTCACAGTGCAGACTCTAAATAATTTTCACTCTAAGCATCCTTTGTGTTCTAGCATCCAAGTCCCCAAAGAAGAAGACTAAATTAGATACATCAAAATAAAGAACATTTTCTTCAAATGGTAAAGTTATTTGTAGTCTGTGCATGAATTGAAGATAGCTCTTCTATTCTTTTCCTTTGAGTTAAAGCATCTCCCAAACAAGATACTGAAATGTTACACAAAAAAAGTGCAGTTGAAATACATAGTGATAATTCAAAACAAGTTGTAAAGCAGATGTAATTTCAGAAACGTTAAAAACGCTTTCTGCATTCATTAGTATTAGTGGACAACATAAGCCATGCAATTAAATAAAGCATATTTCCAAGACATTTCAAGCAACATGAAATTGTTCAATGATTGCTGCATTGAGACTCAGCAAAATATGGCAAGTATTCTAATAGTGTGCTCAGAAACTGCCATTCCATATAAATCCCTGAGTGGGCTACATCCTTCTTCAGACCTGGTTCTGAAAATACCTTCCCAAGTAATCTAGGAACTTGAATGTATGTATCACACTTAGGAATGTGAATATTCTGTGTTTTATTTTATTTTTTTTAGTCATTATTTGCCTTAAATTCACAGTTCAATGTCTCTTCTGTAGCAAAAAAATATTGTTTTTCATTCTTCATTCATACAAAATAAAATTTTAGGGTCTATGATTCCTGATACATGAAAATTTTAGTTGCTCTTTATTAGTCTTTAAGGTATATGTTTTCCAATGAATGAAGTATGTTAATTTCACTCTCTCTGCATAGTGACTCAAATATCAAAAAGTTTAGCATTTACACAGCAGTCAACCTGACCATACCTGGATTTAATCTAAGCTTTTTCTGCAAAATAAGATTTTCAGGAGTCAAGTTAAAAAAAAAAAAAAAAAAAAAAAGAAAAGGATCAAGGACACTGAAGGTTCAATCATAGATCATCACAACATAATATTTTTTAGCAAAGAAAGTTGCAAACACTTCATTACTGAAAAAAAATCCAACAACAAACTAAATGGATAGTAATTTCAAATGCAATCGTCAATATTCAGCTATGTATAAAGCCCTTAAAATCAATGATGCAAAATATATTCTATTTTACGTAAACCCTGAAGCAGACAAATAATTACAAATGTAGATCTCATGTCAGGAAACATACCCACAGTAAGCACATCCATCTCTTTTTCAAAACCTTTGGGTATTAACCTTCAATTTCTAAATATTGGAAATAGATTTTCATTTATTTTTATAATGCCTTTTAATGAGATTGGGCCAAATGTTATGTTTCAGCTGAAATTTTAATTGCATCACACAGCTGTTAAGATCTTTTAAACAGAAGAAATTATAAGGTATTGAAAATAATCTCACTGGTAAAAAGGAAAGAAACTCCAATTTCTTCTTTTTTATAATAATTTTTTATAGAAAATGTGAGGTTTTCAGCAGCACTTGAGAATTGTGTTATCTCTTAACAACCAATAAAATTTTCCTTCTTCCTGGAAATTATTAGGAGTGTGCTGTGAGACCACCGTGTCAGCTCCACACTCTATTACAGACTCACGAGCCTGTGTTCTCTTTATACTGATCCTGTGTTTTACTTGGGGCTGTCAAGTGAGTTCTTCTATCAGCCTGATATTGTATCAACAAGTAGAGCAAATACTGTGAAAATGTCTGCAGTGATCTTGCGGGCAACAGGTACCTCGAGGCACATTTGTCCTCTACAGCGGAGAACAGAGGTACTTAACTCTCAGATTAACAGAGCCTAAGAGCCTAAGCCTCTGAAAAGGCCACATAGAAATCCAAGCTAGGGAGCACTGTACTTTTCAGCCTTTCCAGATCAGGTCTGGTAGAGAGATAATCGGCACTGAGTCCATGCAAAAATGCTGCATGGACTGTGGCTATGTTGTTGCCAGTCACCACTGGCTTCCTGTCTTTAAGCTCTGTTTTCTGTTCATTTCTTTCCTGGCCCAGCATGGGATGAGCTAGCTGGGGTGGCTCTATGTTACAGTGTCCTTTATCCAGGCTGCAAGGTGTAAAGCCATGAATTTTGCAAAAATCCACCTTAGTCTGTCAGCTGGAAGAGGAAAAAATATAATCTTGCTAGTCAAAATAAATTCCAAACAGCTGAAATTCTGGTGCTCCCAAAATCGGTGGCCTATTTGATATCAAAGGGCTCATAAACTCCATAGAATAAGATGTAGACTTTATAAAATATAAATCTCTACAGTGTGACTATTCCTGCAAGGCAAGGCACCAAGTGATTTTAAAGCAAAGTCAACAGCTTTACACATTTCTGTGAACAAGAACCATTAAGACAAAGCACCAGTTTTAGATTACAGTCTATCACCACATGTCTACTTTCCCAGAGGATTTAAGTGAGTTTTTATCAATGCTGACCACTTTTGTGCTTTTCCTCATTCTTAGAAGGACTCTTTTGAGCTCAGCAAGCCTCTCTCTGGTTAATGATATCTCACACTGGATTGATCAGGCAACAAAGTCAAACATGAGAAAGCCTTATCATAAAAAGACTGATAATACAAAATATAGCAACAACTTTGTTTAGTTTTCTTTATAGTAATTCCTTAGTTTGTGATTCTTTTGTCACATACTAATTTTGCATGCAACACTTTATAATTCAAACTTTGCTAATAGTGTTTACTTTGTCTTAGCTACCTTACTGTCAGCCACCTGCAAGCAATATGTCTATTGTATTCTCCAATTATGCTTGGGTAATTATATGCCAATTTTCCTCTGTTTCTTTTCTCTGACTTTTAAATTGTATTTTTTTAAAGAAAGATTTCTGTTATTTCAGATAGCGTGTAGAAATAACAAGTAACCAAAATCGTAAAAAAAAAAAGCAAAGTCAACATCTTAAAACCCCTATTTAAACACATGCAACCTTTTTTTTTTTTTTTTTGTTAGAGTGATGAGGAAATGTTCCTTTTCATTTGGGCAATGTAAGTATCACTAGTGATTTTGGGGTTTCAGCATTTTACATCACTTTAGGAAGTTCTAAAAGTATAAAGCAAGAACTTATTTTTGTTCCCCGTGGTGGCCAAAAGTACATGCAGCAGTAACCACTAGCACATTGACATTTGCCTTCCAAAAACCATTAGATAAAGTTATCTTGTACTATACTAGTGCAGGACTAATTACTTTCTAGAAGCAAATCCTAAATTCCACTATCAAACAGATGCCTTACCTGACTGAAGAATGAACACGTTTTCCATGTGCTCCCATCTCACTTTCCACAGTGCGTGTGTTTATACTCTGAACACAACTTCACCAGCAGCAACCTTCCTGGAGACCTCCAATCCCCCACCAGGACACATCTCCTGCCAGCATCACACCACCATCCCCAGCCCCATGGAGAGGAACCAGGGCTGCCTGACTCTGCAGCAACCAACTCAGAGCCCTGGTGGCCTCCATGCAGAGCTGACTCGAGGACTCCCATGTACCAGGTGGCATTTGGGGAGGGACGATTATAAAACCAATATTGAATCTCTCAGCATTGTACTGTCACTGATTTTTGTGCAAAAGACTGCAAATCCTTACGTTTTAAACACAGCAATGTTTACCAAATAATTTCTCATATGTTTTCCAGAAATTTGCTATTTTAACATGGATTTCCATAAATTCTCTTTCCTTTCTAACTGTGGTACATTTAGTGTGAACAGAAAGGATGGAAAAAAATGTAAAATTTACTGTTCTACAGTGTCTTCTGGATTTATGACACTCAGATGCAGGTCTAATGTTTCAACAACTTTGGATCTTCCAGAAAAGTTGAGTTTCCATTTGTACACACCCTCTGTCTTAGTTCAGCATAAAGCTCATTGCATTGCTAGTATTTACTGAACCACTACAGTTATCAGCAGTGCAAATAAAGGTGTTTTCTTCATAAGCTTTGCTGAATCATTATATATTTTTCTATATCTAAAAGCCACATATTGTCATGTTGTTATGCAATAGAATATGGCTTTGAATTTGCTGCTTACCCTTATAAAAGAGCAACTTATTTTATTTGCAGTAAAGAAAATATTTTGTTTTATCTTAACTTGGCAATGTTTCTTTGCTCAGGGGATATCTCTGTATATATCCTTTCCATCCTGCTTACCAAGCAACGATGTTTGTAGAACAAACATTTCTGTAGCTTTACATACAATTTATCAATATTAGAAAATCAGAGACAGGAATGAACATGCAATAAAAATATTTATTTCTGCTCTAGTTCAAAAAGAAAATATTTTTACACTAGTAATGCCCTCTAATGTTACTTGCAATGTTCCCTAAACCTTTTTTATCTGTCTAAAGTTATTCTGAGGGAAAAAAACCTCCTGGGAGTTTCATCAAACCACACATTTTCCATTAAGTGGTTTTATGGTACCTTAAATAAAACAAACTTATAAAATCTGAGACATGTTGACAACCAAATTTAGCTTATAATGTATTTACCATTGTATTTTAATGAGTTTGTTGTAACTGTTAGTTGTTTCTTCCACACTTCATAAAATACTAATTTAATGAACAATTTTGGTCTACTTTTCTGTAAAACCATCTTTAATACTTTAAGCTAAGTAGTGATTAATCCATGGTTATCAACATGGAATTAATTAAAAACAATAATATTATTTTTAGGGATGTGTTAATATATTGGCCATGCCTTCATTATATCTAGTGTGATTCATCAGACATGTAAAGGATTTAGAAATTTTTTGCTGATAAAGACTCAGGTGTATGCCTCAGTAATTTGCCACTGACCTCCATTATTTACACCTTTTGAAATTAGGCTCTTTTTTCTCTCATATCCCTCATTAATCCATGTATTCATATACACATCGCTCAAGGAAAACCAAAGTATCAGCTCATGGAAAGCTTTGTAGCACTGTAATGCCATATTCAAAAGGAGAGGAAAGAAAACTCTAATTCCAATATACAAGATATATAGCATATATCCTGTTTATCAGTTATTCACTCTGTTATTGCACTTGGCTGGTAGATTTGCACTAAACAAGGATATACCAAACAAAATATGTGAAGTTGGTAATTGTAAAAGAAAGTTGTTCGGATGTGTTAAGCTTATTCCAGCAAGCACTTTTTCATCGAGGGAAGAAAGTAACTGTTAAACATAAATGGCATCACTAAAATATTTTAGAACACTTATCCAGATGTACTAGATATAATTGGGAAAAGTATGTAAGAAGAATACAGCAGTTAAGATACATAATGAAAAATCTGAGAACTGGAATCTACTTTCTCCCTCAGGTGACAGGTACATTGCATGCCACAGAGACCTTTCATTCATTAAACCATTCCACTGAGGTTTGACATTTGTTCTTGAGAACCTCGTGGCACCAACAGAAGTGATACTTTTAGCAAGCAAAGTAAAAAAAGAAAGAAAAGAAGAAGAGGTCGACCAAAGAAATCCAACAAAAAAACCCAACCCACCTTATCTACTCTGCTGCTGCATTAAGGAATACACTACCAGTAATTAACTACTCTCCCTTCCAACGTAGCTTTGTTTTAAGAATCTGTTGCTTGATAACATATTTTCTGTTCTACTGGCTTAAATTACTTTTTTGTTTGTTTGTTTTTTGGGGTTTTTTTTTAAGATCATTAACAATACTTTCTGTCTTCTGAGACTGGGATATTTATATTTGCAGCTTTTTGAAACTTTATTAGTAAAATACAGCTAGTTTCTTTTTCTCACTACTCTTGGAGTTACACATTTTGTCGCCATTAAACAAGAGTTAACACACAATTTTATTTTGCTACTGCCATCCCAAAAAGAACAGTACAGGTAGGTAAAGGAATGGCCGTCCTCATGTTGTTGAACCCAAATAAGATGGGACTTGCAGGTACCAATATTTAAACATTGGCAGCCATGCCTTCCCAGTCTGCACTAAGAGAATGACTACTATCAGTGCTGGAAGATGTTAATACTGACATGGCCTTCAATGTGCATAAGATAAAGCCAAAACTAATTAAGAAAAATCGATAGAATAAAAGCTTACAACCTGGAATGGAGCCAAAACAAAAGCTGAGCTCAGCTCATTGTATGGATTTCTAACAGGCCATCTTCTAGATTTCCTCAAAACTCTCTTCAGCAAAGAGGACATAAGTCAAAACATTGATGAAACAGACACTTTGAGGTGGTATTTCAAATCTTAGTACATGTTTCATTTTAGAGTCAATAGAGGCTCCTTCTGAGGCACATTCAAACAAAATGTTTATGTGCTGTAAATCATCTTTTATTGGACACAGAAGAAACCTAGTAGATTAACCCACATCAGGTAAGGTTAGCCCTTAATCTAGTGAAGACTTAGTCTTTTTATCTTTTTTTGCTTGAACAAACACCACTGGTTTAATAAGCATTTTTAAAATTTTCTGGTATTTTAATCACAGCAATTCCATATGAAAAACTGCTTAGTTAAAGGTGTCCTAGCATTATAGAGATCAAATCTGTGCTATCACTACAGTCTTTGCCAACACAGAATTCCACTGTGTGCTGTGGCTTCAGTAGAATTGAATGCAGCAGGCAAATCATTGGTTGTTTTTATACCTTCTTTTCAGTCTCTATCACATATCTAGGTATTGCATTCACCTTCTAAACTGATTTTTCTCATAATACATTTATTCCAAATGATTTATTTTTCAGTATCAAAGGCATTCGAAAGCCCCCCAAATACACAGCCAGATTAAAAAAAAAAAAGGAGAAAAATATGATTCTTTGCTGCATTAATCATATCTTTTTGCAGTTCAAAGTAACTGCATTTGTTACCTAATTTTACTGATAAATATCAGCCAGAAACCATTTTAAGAATTTCAGCCTTCAAACTGCAATAAATTTCAATTGCAATAAACATGAAACCTGTACTTTCCCCTCTCCTAGAATCCAGATGTCTATTTTCTGAAGTCAATCCCTAAATCCTCAAAAAAACTGTTGTGATAAAGCCATTTTATTATTTAAATGTGCTCCTGGAAGGGCCAATACTACATGCAAAAGTCATCCATTTTGCTTCTAGATTTGATAAAAAAGGAGATACTGTTATCAAACATGAACGGTTTGCCCTGAGTCACAGACAATTGGATCTGTAAAGTAAACACTTGGCTAAATATAGCTGAATTACAAGGAGAGGGGTGTTGTCAACAGAAGTCTGTGATGTCACCAATTAACATTCAGTTCCTGTATATTACAAAAAGGAAGAGACCTTCGCTCCTCTTTGATTCTCTTCCTCTGTTCCTCCTCTGTTCTCTTTGATTAATGTGACAAATCCTTCCAATGAAAGTTGTCTAAGACACAAGTGTTGTATAATTTTAATGATTCATTCATTGTTTTCACAGTGGTTATCATAGGATATGAAACTGTATTATTTTTCTGATATTCTTGTAAGGACATGAGTCGTTTGAGGACCAGGGGTAAAAGAAGGAAAGAAAAGAGAAACAAAAAAGTGATTTGCATTGCTCAGGTAAAAATTACCATTTTCCATTCAAAAAGTCTTTCTTTTGCCCAGAAGAACTGGTTATGCATTTTACTTCTTACTATTGAAATTTACCTACCTCTACAATTCTGCCTACAAAAGTAGATGTCAGCATCCTCCAGTAAGGTATACTCTGAGAAGGAGAACACACAGGACCTAAAATCAGAGACAAGCCCTCAGAGTTGCTCAGTAAAATAGAGACAGAAAGTACTGTCACACCCTAATGTGGTTTCATGCATGGTGTGCAATTAGTTTTGTGCATAGAATATATCAGGCTATTTTGGTTACAGTTTCTTCTACCATGCAGATTTAGATCCCGTGAGCATGATATCATAGAATCATAGAACGGTTTGGGCTGGAAATTTGTATTGTTTGGTCATACAAGTCAATTTTTTATTCATTAATACATACAATAACTGGTACTTATGGTCTGCTAAGTTAAACATAACATGTTCCCCATACCTGATGTGGATAACCTGATGAGTCTTTGCAAGCCAACCACTTTTCATCATGGTGGGAACAGGTCTGCCACCACTGATCCTTGGAGTATCTGTCCCATGATATTTCTGATTTTCCATTTTCAGATGACAACTTCCATGGAATTTTATAACTTTGCAGTGCAGAGATTTTCCTCTCCTATCTTTGGGTCAGCTTCCCCTCAACAGGTGTGTTTCTTTTTGGTTTATTACTTGTCTTGCATTGCTTTACCTGACATGTTTTCTCATAAAATATCAAAAATGTACTCAGTAAAACTGAGTTGTGTGCAAACAGCCCTGTTGTACCTTGTGCCTGACCCTGAGGATGCTATGGGACCTCTCTGTCCTTGCCCACAAACCTCAGTGTTCTCCCTACCATAAGCACTACTTGAGCAACCCAGTACTGGGCATCGGATGCAATGGGCCCTCAAGAAGCTATCCAAAAATTCCCATCACCTGAAAGTATGGTGATTTCTTCATTGCATGTGGAATGACTTCCCAAACCTTTAAATGTCAGACACACAGGGGTGTATGGTAAATGAGGACATT
Source organism: Lichenostomus cassidix (assembly GCF_008360975.1). Classification (NCBI taxonomy): domain Eukaryota; kingdom Metazoa; phylum Chordata; class Aves; order Passeriformes; family Meliphagidae; genus Lichenostomus; species Lichenostomus cassidix. Next base: position 36,554,579 of record NC_139479.1, read on the forward strand.
CCTCAAAATCATTTTTCTCTAGCAGAGGAGAAGCATTGAAGGCCCTGAGACAAAGAAGCATTTAAATAGTGTAATGGAGAAATCAATACCAAATGAAAACAATTATACCCCATGGTTAAGAGAAAGGAGCAAAACAATACAGAAACAAATGCCAGCTGTCTCAAAATGTTAGGAGTACGAATGTATAAATGTTTTGCTTATAATAAAACTGATTCTATTTCTTTCTCTTACCTATAGGTTTGTGATTCTGCCTTAGGGTATAAGGACGATGAAACTGTTCTGGATGTGCACTGAACACAGCTCAGGCTCATCCTGATGTCCCATTGGGACAGACACAAAAAGCTAAATAAAACTTTTCATATACACAATAAGCAAAAAAAGTTTAGAAAACATTTCCTATTCTTTATTTTAAAGCTTATAATTTTTGAGAAGGGCTAAAACTTTGATTCAGTAGTTTATGGGAGGTTTTATTCCATTTTATTTTCAAAAGCATATTTTTATAAGGCAAAATATGAAGAAACAGAAGAGAGCAAATAAAGTATTTATTACTGCCAGTGTGAAAATCAAAATTAAATTAAAATAAAATAAATTAAATTAATAAAAAACTTTCCTGAATTTTCAACTTATCTCTCACAAAAGAAAAAGTCCATTATTCTCTTGGCTCTAATTAAAACCACATTCATATTTATGTCAGCATGTTTCCTGCTGGCTTGAACTCAGGACTGCTCTCTGGCTTTAGAAAATGTTAAATAGACAAGGTAAGTGAGATCCTGGCCCTGATGAAGGCAGAGGAAGCTCTAATACTTGCTTTGATCAAGTCAAGACTTCGATTTATGGGAATGCTTTTTTCACTTTTTTCTTTTACCCATAATTTTTCTATTAAATGTTTCCATTCTCATCTGTCTTCAAAACACATTAGTCCTTCAGAACATTACCTCATTTTCGCATCTGTAGCCCACACGTCTTTGCAGCTCAAGGATAGAAAAAGAGCAAATCACAGATTATACTGCCATTAAAAGATACTGGAAGGAACAAGGATAGGAATTGTACAATGATAATGGAAAAATTAATTTAGAATCTGCTGTGATAACTTAAAAAGCAGATGAAATCCATGAAGTACCCAGCTGTGAAAAGTACAAAGTGTTTTGAACTTAATGGAGTGGGAAAGCAGCAACTGCTTCACATGACCTGAATTGCATACACTGCATTGGCTGATAATTTTTGCAGGAAGCTATAGGATGAAGCCTCCTCTCTTTTGACTTTCCATGTCTCTGAGAAATCCTAACCAAAACAGTATTAGTGAAACCAGTAGTGTAATATTATATCCTATTTTGACATCCATGCTCTGACAAAACTGTAAAATTCATAGAACAGTCCAGGTAGCTACATTTGTTTTCCTGAATTAAACTTGGCACCTAGCACAAAATGGACTTTGTCTTTATATTTTAAAAATGTTCCAATCCAAAACTGAATGGCTTAGTCCAGTAGTGCTACTTACTGTAGTACCGTAAGCTTGTAAGGAATGGTACCTGGCTCATGCAAATTTTCAAATTATGCAAAGTTATTCTTTTGGAGCTTGCTAAGGTGGTAGAATCATTAAAAATGGTAGGATCATTTTGGGAATACATTTAAGAAATAAAATTGTAGACAGATGAGTTCCAGTTTGCAATGATATTCTTCATCCCTTCCTTGTGAGTAAGTATGTGTCCAATGAAGTCTAAAGAGATTTAACACACATAAATCTTGAAGTGACTTGTTCAAGATCCATAGAATAAGCTTTTATAATAGCTTTTTGTACGAAAGGAAAGCAAGATTTCAATTTCCCAAAAAAAATATAAAAAATCATAGTTCAACTGTTTTTTGGCAACACTGATTGCTACTTATTCAATGGCCTACGATAGACGAGATTGTTTCAGTTTCAATCCTGCATTGGACCACTCTCAAAAATGATAAACTTTTCTTGAAATCTCTGTCTACTAAAATTCTGGGCTGATAAGATCATTTCCAGAAGAATGGCAGCATATATTATAGGGATGAAGAATCTGATTTTTTACAATAACAATGTTTCTTAAACTCACATACTTTTAAAAAACCAGTTCACAATATTTTCCTCCACAACCTTTTCCTTCCCCTAGGGTAGAGAGAAACCCACTGGCATTTGCAATGCAATTCCAATATGTCTTCTATTTCAAATCCATTATAACATAAAACATTGAATACATTTTTTTAAATGAAATATATATTGTTACATATAAGTATGTATCCCTGAAATTCACTTTCTTAAGGGAAGAGATTGAAGGTTGCCTTTTTTCTTTTTTTTATAGTTATCTCTGCTTTTCATCTTATTAAAAATTTTCTAGCATGAATGGATCTTCCAGTATTATGAACACTGAATAATGGTTCACTTTGGAAAACATTAATATTATAGTAAAATCAGGTTTGAAGTTTCTTATTTTCTGCATATCACCGAAGTGCCAAAATATTTTTCCATTAGTGAATGCAGATGGTAATACTTTGGGTAGTATTCTGTATTCATTTTCTCTGATCTCTCCTAAAGTCATAATGACTAAAGTTCTCAAATAAGAAAGGAAAGTACAGAACAGATAAAAGAAAAAGCAAGACTAACAAATCCACAGTATCTAAAATACATATAGCAACTTCCAAATCTTTTTATTTTCACAGTTAATGATATTTGCCTCTGTTTAAATAATATAATATATTATTTATGGAAAAACAGAGGAGAAATAAACAAAGATCAGTAAAACTGTCAGATTAACAGCACTGCCAGGTAGCAAATGTATGTGGAAATTCTAGCAGCACAAAAGCTTCAGTACACATTATGATGATTCTTGTGTCAAGATGGAGGTGACTCAGTACCAGAGATGTAGCAAATAAGTCTTTAAATGAAAGAAAAATAGGTTTATAAATAGTATGAACTGTAAATGCATATTCATACAAAAGTGTTCAATATACAGTTTATAAACATCTCAGTTAATTTATTACTTTGTTGGCCTATTAATTGCTGATGCAATTCAGATAAACAGATCATAACAGAAGCCCATTCTGAATTATCTAGGTTAATTTTTTTTGATAAATAATTCCTATGTATTGTGATAAAACACAAGTCACTTCTTATCTATATGTCAAACACTACTGAATTGAAGAGACAAGAAACACAAATAGGCTAATAATTATAACTGCAGGAAATAGGATTTTTTATCCCAAGTCTACATCCTCATCAGAGTCAGTTGGATTTTATGGAAAAAAAAGGTCAGAATTTGCACATGTCAGCTGCCCCTACCATCACTTTCAGGAAACTAATATAGTCACTTGGTGTATGAATGAACTCTCTTATCTTGTAAAAAAAATTGCAATCTTGATGTATCATTTAATAACCAACATATCATAAAAAATAATTTAATCTGGCTACTAGTGCATAAGATTATTAAAAATGTTTCTGTAATGACATTATCAGCAAAAGGATGGCTAAGGACAATCTTCATCCTTTACTGGTTGCAGAGGGGAAACTTAGTGGCTAAGTATGAGGAAAAGGCTAAGGTACCGAATGTCTTCTTTGCCTCAGTTTTCCAGAGTAAGAATAGTTGCTCTTCAGGTTCTCTGACATCTGAAGACAGGCACATAGAAAAGAATAAAGCCTCTATAATCCAAGGATAAATGGTTAGCATTGTGATACACCACTTAGTCCTACCATTTTTCCTGATTCAAAATAACAAATGCTGACTACTCAAACCAAATTTTTTCTAGATAACATCATAACATTTTAAATAGAAAGATCAATTCAAAGACAAATATAATTTTCCTAATGTTACCTTCTTTATTAAAATACACACTTTATCTTATAGAAAAAAGAAACCTTATATTAATCATAGTCAAACTCAAGTCAAAATTTTTCACAGAAAAATTAATTTGAAATATTGTGAAATATGACTACAGTGATACCAATTTTTTTCTGAGGAAGTACTTGAACCAAAAAATACAAAAATACATATGCCTATTTATCCCAACAACAGCAGCAGTGTGTCACTATGCAAACCTCTATACAAATAATCTAACATCTGCTAAAAAGTGGAAGAGGAGAAAACATTGGCCATTGTTCATTGTCACAGGGTAGTGCTGTGTTGGGTTGGGCTCTGTGGGTGAGCAGTTTTGCATGTAAATCACACTCTCTGCGTACACTTTTGTTATTCATAATGTTGCTGTTATTGTTCATTTTCTTATCTCGTGACTGTTTCCAGAAAATTGTTCTTAGTCTTAACCTGCAATTTTCACTTTTTTCTGCCTTCAGCTCTCAACTCTATCCCCAGAGGGATAAGGGGGGAGTATCTGGTTTGGGACAGTCACTGAGGGGGAAGGGGAAGGGTAGCAGGGGGAGGGGGATGAGGGTACTAAATTGAGGGTACTAAATTGCCAATTTTAGGCAATTGCCAATTCCCAAACCATGATAAGGACATTTTGGTACCAGCACATATATGGTCTCTACATAATTACGTCACACCAAATGTAAATTAAAAATGGATTTCATTGCAAAACATGTGGTAATCAAAGTATCTAATTTCAAAAATATAGTGTCTAATTGACACTGGTGAAGTAATGATTAATAAATTTTTGAACAATAGTCAAGTGTACAGTGTCTTTCATCTCTAAAGGTATATGCAACTTGTACTGATACCAGAGCTGTGATAAAGCCAATTGTACAAAGCTGTCATTTATTGATTACAGTAATATTGACAACCTTCTCTACAAAGGGAATGAAAAATGCACTGCGGGTCTTGCACTCTACCTTCAAGCTGTTATTTTGGTTATTTCTATGGTTTAAAGGGATTGTCTGTAGACTCATTTCAGATGATTCAAAGACAAGTTTCAGCTCCAGGCTGAAGCATCATGGCTATAACACACTTAAAGGGAGCAACACACAAAACCACATTCATTTCAAACAGTAAAAAACCCCGAAATAATTAGATATTGAAAAAAATTTTCACCTTTTATACAATAACACATTTTTTTTCAAATCACAGAATTAATACTTGATGGATTTTTGCTTATTTAGGCTTATTTATTAATTGCCTAGACTTGTAAAATTCTGCTGAAAATCTAGCTAGTATTTATTAGGCTAGAATCCCTTTCTTTCTAGTATGTATAAAAAGCCTAAACAGATTATGCACCTAAATTAAAAAAAAAATAAAAATAAAAAAAATTTACACATCAGAACTGAGATGCAAAGTATTTCTTTTCTGTAAATTTTAATTTATGAATGTTTGCTTACTAGTCCCAATGGACAAAAGCTGCTATGCTGTAATTGGAATAGTGATCATTATAGTTACATAACTATAGTTGTAACATTTCTATAGTTATATATGTATTATGACTTGGATATGGAAAGATGGAACCTGAAATTTTTTTTTTTTAATCACTTGAAAATTACTGGATAAATAAGATCTGAAGAGTGAAATCTGGCTACTTATGAAATTTAATTGTCCAATGAGGGATTTTTCCTATCCCCTTTACTCACTTCATTCTCATATAACTCAACCAGAGGATCAGTTTAGGTGATCATGGGAAGCAGCTTAAGCATTATAGTAAAATTTTAGATTAAAACCAAAGATAACTGAAAACACCAAAATCATCCTTTGGAGGCCTTTTTTCAATTTAACAAGACTTATGATTGAAGGTGCTAAGCTAAAATATTCTCGTTTAACTTATTCCTCAGTTAAACATTCCTTTTTTGAAAAATTGAAATACTTGCCCTTAAATAATATATTTGTAAGGACCCCTGTCCTTCAACCCAGACAAAATGAATTTTCCAGATTATAATGAACTTTTTGTGATAGAAAGCAAGTTTGTCCAATCACTCGAAATATGCAGTCAGATGGGATGGGCACTGAATAGCTTGATCTTATGAAGTATGTCCTTGACCATGACAGGGGGTTTGGAGTAGATGGTCTTTAAAGGAAGGTTCCTTCCAGTCCAAGCCATTCTATGATTCTATGAATTCAGTGAATCATCTTGGCAAAGTCTTTATTTTTTCAGACTAAACTTTTTGATACTTTATAATCAAAGAGTCATTCCAATAAAGTTCCATTTGTGAAAGGATTCAAAATAATTTATCTTTTTTTTCAAAAAATATAGGAGTATATTATTCATTACTCAGTTATTTTTAATTTTCTTATTTATAAACATTTTCTGCAAACAAAAGCACAAACCTATGATAAGTATTTTACATGTCTTTGGGTTTGTATCTCTTTCCCATTGCTTTTAATAATTTCTGACAAAAAAGCACTGGCAAGTTATATGCAGAAAAATCATAGAATCCTGAAATATGTTGGGTTGGGAGGAACTTTAAAGATCATCTAGTACAACCCCTCGCCACTGGACAGGGACACCTTTCCCTAGATGCAGCTCTCAAAGCCCCACCCAGCCTGGCCTTGAACAATTTCAGGAATCAGCATCCACAGCTTCTCTGGGCAGCCTGTTCTGGTGTCACACCGCACCCATCCTAATAAAACTCAGCCTATCTGCAGAGGAGAGATGTTTGAGCCATCTGATCATTTTCATGGCCCTCCTCTGGGCCCTCTTTAATGGATCCCTGTCCTTCTTGCACTGTGGACCCCAGAGCTGGGCACAGAACTCTACATGGCGTCTCATAAATCAGAGTAGAGGGGAAGAATCACCTCCCTCGACCTGCTGGTCATGCTTTTTTATGCAGCATAAGATACAATTGACTTTCTCAGCTGCAAGTGCACAACTTTTTTTCCTCAAGGAAGGAAAATAAAATACTGAACATAGAATATAATTACCTAAAAAGCAAATTAGCTAATTACCTTTTAGACATCACAATTATTTTTTGTAAATGCTTACTTTATGAATATAATATCTGTCAATTTTTAACATGTGTTATATATTTATTACAAATATTTTATAGTATGATCCATGTAATTCTTTGTCTCAACTAATAAACAAATAAAGAAATAATTTTAATTGATAACTTAGATGAAATTTTTCCCTTTCAAATTTCTTCCTCTTAAACAAATCAGTGTCTGCTGTGGGCATATGCAGGAGGTTTGATCAAATTTGAAAGGAAATCCACTTACATTAATACATTTAACAAAAAAGGTGTATTCACATAGTTTATGACAAAAAGTGTTTTACTAATAGTCTCTACACACTGTGATCCTCTTCCATCCAATTCTTTCCTTCAGGCACATTTGTGTTTACTTTTTTTGGTACCTGAGATTCTGAAAGCAATTAGCACACCCTTCTACAGTGCCACAAATCATAATAGTTTAAATTTATTTTCCACAGCACAGCAGACAAATAAATATAAATATTTCTATTTTAACAACTCAGCATTCACTTGTTTACATGAGTCCTGTGTTTGTCATACTTATCCATCAAAAGCCCATCTTTTTAAAATGTTTCATATGTCATTTGCTCATATTTCAGCTCTTTAGGATATCTGTCTGAGGATAATGTGCTAAGTTTAGCAGGTCAAAGACTAGCTCTGTGTAAAAGACACTAAAGACATTCAGATTTTTTTTTCAGTCAAGATACTGGGGAAAATAAATTGAAAAGCAGCCAGTTACTTGATTTAATTTCATAGTTTCTATCAGGAGCAGTCCAACAAACTCCTAATAACTCCCATTTTTCACAAAATGACATGTCTTCACTTCTAAACAAAACTAATGGGCAGTGGAAACATTCATGCACGTATCAAAATTTAAATGAATAATGTCATTAGATAAAAAATGTTGAAATTCTGAGTCCATAAATACCTATTATGAAATTAATGGTGGGTATTGTATTTACTTCATTTTAATAATCAGTATAACTCCTTAAAGATATTATTTCTTTCATGCTGTTAATACAGTGGAATTTGCATCTGATTCTAATCATAAATACATATTCTAGCTCTACATAATTGTATTAGTTAGTTGCTTGTCATGCTTCACCTACATTTTCTATATATTCCTCTAATTATAGTATCAATTTATTTAAGTGAATGTTCAGGCTTTTGAGATGTATTAAAAATGATCCAAAAGGCTTCCCATATAGTGAAAAAATATATTCAACCATTATCCACCCAGCCAAAAATTTCAGAGCTTCAGAAAGTAGGTCATACCATAATAGTGACATTGAACTTTTCAACTGGGAGTAATTAGGTTTTATTTTCAGTGCTCAGTGACCTACTCTGAAAAATAAGATAATACAAGAATGGTTCAGGGTTTTTTTTTGTTTGGTTTGTTTTGGGGTTTTTTGTTTTGTTTTGTTTTGTTTTGTTTTGGGTTTTTTTCTTGGGGGTAGTGGTGGTGGTGATGGTGGTGGTGGTTTTTTTGATTGTTTGTTTGTTAGTCAGTGGCTTGCTTTTTTTTTTCTTTCTACTGTATATACCTTAAGAATCCATAATTGTTACCTATCCAGAAAATAGTAGCTGACAGCTGTGTAGGGTACTTCTGCTGCTTAATATGTCATAAAGAATCTGTTGCAGGCAATGATGTTATCATTAGGGAACAAGGGTAGTGTCTATTATTTCAGAATCGAATAATTCAGCATTAAATCATTTCAACTGCAGCATCACTTGCAGGGAAGAGAAAGCAGAAAACTTACCATGTATGAACAAGCTTTGCAGTAATGCTTACAGCACAGAGGGCATTTGAAGCACACTTCCTTGTGTATTCCCTCTAGGGTGCTTTAGAAAGCTTTGCTTTTATTTAATGGCTGCTTCCTAATGCAAAGAGACATAATAAAATGCACTTGCATCTGTTAGCTCAGATAACAAGACACATTTTTCCTTTTTGGGGCTGGGGTGTTCTAAGAGCCTTTTGAGGCAATTCAAGCTACTGTGTTGCAATACAAACTTAATACTTCCCAAGAGTCTTAAATTTTTTATTTGTTACTAATGTCATTAGGAGAAGAAATACCCTCCCAGCCCTTGCTTTGGTCATGAATTTGTCCTATGTGTAGGGGTATGGGGTGGCCTGCTACGTCGTGCCAACCTGTAGTGTAGTGCAACAAGAACTATAACTTGATAGAGTGTGTCAGATGCTAAATAACATGAAAAGGCATGCATGAAACTTTCACAGACAAGGGGCTGTGCTTATTCAGAGGCAGACTGTTTCTCTGGCACTTACATAGCTGTGAACTGGGAGTGGGAAGTCTGCAATGCCTCTACCCTGTAACATGGAGCATATAAAGGGCAAATTTTCAACATAACAAGCCTATTGCAGGCAGTGCTCCCTATTTTACTAAATATTATTGAATATCTGCAATAGGTACAGAGACCAAGTGGAGTAGTAGATGTTCATCAAAGATGAACAGAGTATCAGGCACCCCAGAACTACAGATTTTTTCTGAGTCATTATGTTTTTTCAGAGAGAAAATTCCTTTTGTTGGTATTTAAAAACATTATCTCCTTGAAATTCACAACACAGGACAAGTTCTCAGTGGCAGAGTTAAGACTTGACCATTTTAACTCTGTCTGCTTCCTGAAAGATATTGTTTTTTCCAGAAGCTCAGATTTCTTCTTCTTTTTTTTTTAACACAGAAATATGAAAATAGTTCCGACTTTGACAATTACGTAAGAGCACCCTCATCTTCATATTCATTTTATTAAGAACCCAGTTTAAAACATATATTAAGTGAAAAATTCTCTGCTGTTTGTTTACCGATACAATTATAACAAAAAAATAAATTACATACCGTATCTCCATGCTCTGACAATGTTTGTGAAAAAACAGACCAAGTATCTTCAATATACAAACAGGCGGCAGCAGCTCAATACCACCTCAATAACGATCTTCAATAAATCAGTGTCTGTATTCAGTAAAATAAGGTTTTGCCTTTTTTACAAGACTTCAGAAAATTCAGTGGTAACAGATTTTTATCACGTTGATAGCTATTCCCTCATATTTAAAATAGATAAATGTGAGCAGTGCTCTTGGGGGACGGTGCAGGGAAATGTGGTGAAAACCTTCCTATTGCTTCTGGAACCCTAGGTCATAAAGTTTTCCGAAATGTTTTCAGTTCTATTTAATTGGGTGGAAAAATACAAGAGATTTTACTGGTCTTTTTGTCTAACTGCTACACTGTCCTGCTCTATTAGGCAGAAGAGTGGTAAGTGTATTGCTATAATTTCACTGATATGCTGAGAGAAACACAGATTTCATATCAAAACCAATCACCAGCTCATAAGAGTTTTGAGCCAGTAGGAGGGCCCCTCCCTTATACTTCAGTAATTATATACATGTATGTTAAAAATACCTATGCGAGTAGTTTTTAAGAATAAATTACAGTAAGTTAACAGTGTCTCCAGTAAAAAACTTGCTATAATTGTTCTTTTTTAAAATTGAAGTTGGGCTTTCCTGGGCAAATGTTAAATGCACACTGAATAACAAATGCAACATAACACACCAATTTTTCACTATGTACTCTATTTTGAATGACTGGAGGAAAGCACAGTTATTATTGACTGATCCAGAACAGTAATAGCAAAACACCTCAGTACCAAATGTGAACACCACGGATTTTAAAGGAGTTGTTTTGGAAACAAGGCTGTATAAAGGACATGATTCATGATACAAGCTCCACTCCTAATATTTGCATCCTTGTTATTACTGCTACTTGCAGTCAGGGACAAACAGCTGTCATCAGTATATCTAACAAGTATTTGCAAATTAACTTATTACAGTTGTGTCTGTGACTAAAGGTCATGCATATAGTCTCAGAAATGTGTGACACTTTGAGAAAACACACTTTAAAATACATCATTCCTAACCAATCCATTCAAAGGACACCAGTGAAAGACATATCAGTGATTTCTCTCAGTCAGTAACTTCCTTTTAATTGAGCTGAAGCTGAAAAGGAGGAGCTTAAATATTCAGTGAAAAGCCAGATAATTGCACTTCCCAGCATTTTGTGTTCAGTTTTTCAGAGAAAATTTTCTGTCTACTGTCCTGTGTCAAGCTGGAATGGAATTGCATCAAATAAGATTTACTCTGCTCTCTGCGCCTTGTCTCAGACAAAATCCATTGTAATTCTTTAGAGCTCAAATCTGTTATGTCCACTGCTGTATCAGAGGTTTGGGGTTTGTTTGGATAGTTTTAATTACGTTTTTTATTTCTTTCATAACTGAAACAGTATATGAAAAATTTGTAACTGGATAATGTCTGTGTCTAGACTATCCACCCACAGAAATTTGTTGACACTGTTAAGGGATAAGGAAATGAACATTTATTTTGTCACTGGCCTGAAGTGAACTTTATCTGCCTTTATATTTTATAATCTATTTTAAATAAATAAATAAATACATAGATAAAACAATAAAAAGGCAGATGGAGGTTTTGTCATCCAACAGAAAGCTGGAATAGGTCAGGCAGCTACCAACAGTAGAACAGAAGATGAAAAATAAAAAATATTGTCTTTCAGAATGTAGCCCAGTTGGTGACCTTCTATCCCTCACATTGGCTGTGGAGGAACAGAATATGGTGCTGTACACAATGAACAGAAACATAAAAGGTAGTATAAAAAGAATAGCATTTATTTGTCTGCTTGGCTCTTTTGCACGTTTGTGGAAACATTGTGGAAAAGTTCAAGTGCAATATCACCTGTCAAAATACATTTTCATCAGTGTTAATGGAAGCCACATTGTTGACGCAGCAGCATTGCATGTATTATTCTTTGAATCACATGATGCAAAATAACTTAGAGCTTGACCTCGTTGGAGGATTTTTTGCCGTTGTTTGCAGTTAAATATTTTAAATTAATAATAATTACCAAAAATCTTCTTAACTGAGATGCTAAAAATTGTCTAATTCATTTTAACATTCTGTGAATCTTGAGACTTCCTGGAAATGTTAAATGATTATTCACAAGTTATTTTGAATATTTGAAACCCTTTCAATCAAGAAGATTTTCAGGTATTTTTTATTCTTAGAATCATTATCAGAAAATGTAATGTTCACAAATTATCACTGACAAGAGAGCTAACAATGTAATTTTCAGGTTCTGAATGTCTGAATACTTGTTTCCCTAGGAAAAAATGCTGAATTTTAATAGTATTTTAAATATACATAAAAATACATCGCGGCATATTCTTAATAGCTGTGAGCTGCTAAAACATATATCTTAATTTTGCTGTAACTTGTTTCTAGGGCAATGTTGCAGACTTGTTAAAGCAATGCAAAAATTTAAATGAAAGAGAAACTCTAAGTGTAATTGAAAATAATCTAGGGCTATGATAAAAACAATAGTTATTATGCAAAGATGGAACAAAGTAGTATTGCTCAGAGTCTACAATGACTCTTTTTCTTCAAAAGACAGCTTTGCTATAAATAAGGCATGTGACAAATACCAGGGCAAAATAGATCCTCAGAGGAGATCTTGTGTGCTGAAAGACCACCAAATACTTCCTAACTACAAAATGGATGCTGACAGTCAAAGGTTCACACAGAACTAGAATTCACAGCATGTTAGCCAAGAATATCAATGTTCTTTGAAATCCCACATTTCCTGTGTAATGATGCATGGAATGAGAGACATCCCAAGAGAAAAATTTATCCTAAGTGCTCCCTTTTTTTTTTTGGTAAAATAGAAAGCTATGAGTGACTGATATAACATTTTCTATAATTTGTATTTTTATTTTTTGCAGCCTTTGAGAAATTTTTTTTTCTCTCACTGTAGGTGCTTTAAATTCCAGCTTTGCTCCAGCCTTGCTGAATGTTTCTTGTGTCGATGTATATCAGGTATCACTCTCTCCATACTGGTGTCTGCCCACTGGAAAATTTTCTAGCCTTTCTTCAGGTGTTCAAAATAAGTCGAGTTCCAAGCTGGCAGCAAAATGCCAGACTAGTGAAAATGAGCAGTCAGCACAATCCTTGAAGAAATAGAAATGTTTGATTAATTGGTTTGATCTTTAGCATAAACTGGGCTTTAGTGAAAATTGGCAGCTTGGGCTTCCTTCATAGCAGTCAATGGAGAGACTTTTCTTGTTAACAACTTATCTTGTCTAAGATGAAGGAATGAAATACCTCTGTAAGTGTCTAAATAAGTAGCTTTGAATAATTAATTTGAATTCTGATTTTCACAGGGCTAAGTCAAGTCATATTTATTCCTCCCATAGTGTTCACAGAAGAAAGTATTTTAGGAAAAATCTATGACTAGTAATAAGACAACAAGCAGCAAATCCATTATTTCTTGCAGTCCAACATTTTCAATTTCTTTAGATTTTCTACATTTTTACACAGATGTTAGCCAACTCAACAGCAAGTACTTACATCACCAAATTGTCCTTAGAAATATTTAATGAGATGATCAGGTAGGATAGCAGGTTGTGAGTGAGATGATCTAATACAAGGCAAATGATAATCCAAATTTTATGTGTGCCCAGATTTTACACTCCACATGTGTACTTACTGCACTGATAAAACTTTGTTACAGATTTCATATATGGACCTTATATTAAACTCTGAGGAATTCTGATTGTGATTTTGATTATTTCTCATTCTGGACCGAGATTTGTTGCACTTCTGTGCCATTGTTAATTAAAGTATTTTTAGTTTAATGAGCTGTGCTACATAATAAAATTAACATGTTGAGTTTTGGTGTCAAAAGCCTTCATAAATTAAAAAAAAACAAAACAAATAAACAAACAAACCAACAAAAATACCCAAAAAAACCTCCAACTGCCAAAACAAAACCACAGGAGTTAAATATTAAAGAAAAAAAATCAAATATTTAATATTAACTGTTTAGAGAAGCACAAATTTTACCACCGTGGACCTCTAAGGACTTAATAGCAACACCTACTAAAAACTCAATCATATCAGACTGCGGTTTCTGCTGACTAGATGGGAATTTTCTACTCTGTTGAACTAAAGCTTTACACTTTCATTAGCTCACATTCTCTGTCATGACACCAATGCCCTCTCATCAGATCGAAGGCTGAGCTGAGTGGTACCGACAGAGAGAGGCAGATAAAAGGAAACTGATGAAAGTGCTAAATGTTTGCCTTCTGGGTAAAAGCTGCATGTGGCTTTGCTGACCACTGATTTCCTTTATCTTGTTCCAAGAAATGGCAGCGTGTCTTGTGTTCAATGTATATATACTAGTAGCTTCAATTTAAATCAAATTTGATTTTTAATTTGTTTTCAGAAAGCACAATTTTTTTATGAGCTTGAAAGAAAAAAAAATTATTTCTTTCACAGAAATCAACCAGGATTCTGAATTTAAAACATTAAAAGTGGAAACCATAACCGTGTAATTGAATTTTCAAGTTCTGTACCACACTCAGTCAAATATTGTTCACTGAAATTTGTAAGAATAATTTGATTTCTTAACAAGCAAGGAAGCTTGAGCAGGTGATGCTGGAAGATATTTATTTTAATAACTTGAAATTGTAGCCAATCCGTGTTTAAGAAATTTTGTTCAGATTCAAAACTGACCTGAATGAATTCAAGCTGAACTGGCAAATTATATCTGAGTGTATCTATAATTTGAATAACGGGTTCTGTGTGAATCCTAGTACGAGAAGCAAAAAGCCAAAATACTATAATCTGCACTGGTCTTATCAGAGACATTCACAATTGAAATCCCTATTTCATCTCTAGATGCATAAGTATTAGAAATCCTCTCAGTAATCCATTTCTTGTTAAAACTAAAGCCTCAATTTGATCACAAAACCAGATAAGTATATAAAAAATGAACAAGTAATATAATCATATAATACAAACTTCTGAGTAATTTTTTAAATCTGAAAACCAAAATTATTCTGATTCATTGAAATATACTAAAAATCTGTCAGACTGTAAAACTCATCAAGACCATGAAAGTTGTTCTTTCTGGTAATAGCTACACAAATAGAAAAAATTACTGAGTTGTGTCTTAATATTAGAAAGATTTATGACAAGAAAATATAAAATCAATGTATTAAAAAATATAGTATAAAATACTCTGATTGTAACATTTTTAATGGAAAGTAAAAGAAGAGCTCTTTCTTCAATATATCAATATTCATTTTTCCCCTAATGATAACTTTTAGGGTAATTTCCTGTTTTCAGAATAATATTTAAAATATAAATAATGAAAGCAGAATTATTAATGCACAGTGCACAGTGTTATCAGATATTGGCCATTTTAAGTTTCTTTTTCTTTTTTTAGTCTATATTATACATAGTTATCAAGAGCTGAATACAAGTCAAAGAAAAAGATGTGAGGGCAAGAATTCAACCTGACAAATTATTCTCAGCTTTGAAAGCTCTTGGAGGTACACACATTCACAGCAGGAATATGTCAAGCTAGCAGAGTTTTGAGAACAATTTCAGAGAGCTAGACTTGAGAGTTACTTCTCATCTGAAGAGTGGTGTCATGGCACAGACCTGGCATAGAAAAAACTGTCTAATCTAAGTTTTCCTATTGCTAGCTACCATGTGTGTGCAAATATGTGACTTCAGACATTTAAATGCAGTTTAATATAATCTGGTTTTTAAAATTATGTTCTTAATAAAGAATTTTGTCAGATTAAATTACAGTGAAAGATAAGTGATTTTTTTTTTGTTATATGCATAGTATTTTATGCTGATATGTGATGTTGAGATTTCAGAAATTTACCAAGCTACTGTAGAAATTTTGATGAAGCTCTTCTGTAGATTTCCTGCATTCTATTTTTCAGCTTATGCATACAGAAATGAGACCTTGATTCTTAACATAAAGGTTTTTGAATCCTGGGAAACATTCCATCTGTATCATAGAAAACAGAGGGACATTGCCATTTCGAGCATTATTGAAGAGATATTCTAATCCCACACTTGATAGTATGAGGCAGAATATGAGAAAAATCCAGATATCTCCAATAGACAACAAGTGTGTTTTAGACAACATCTTTAGAATGCAAAAATCTTTAATGTATCTGTAATGTATCAGTTTCTGAAGGTCCATTATTGCTTTTATCCAAAATTATCTCATTTGCCTAAGCAGCGAGATTCAGCTGTAACATTTTCATCTGACTTAATATATTTCGAAGATTATGCATTTCTTCATATTGCTATACATGCTACTTTGTTGACTTTTTCTTATGAATTTCCTTTTTCAATTACAATATTCAGACAAAATATAGTTGCTTTATGAAAATTTAGAATACTGAAAAAGCGTAAGAACAGGTGCATTTTATCAATTCTGTCAGAAATCTTGTAAAATTTTTTGTAAAATGAATAACTATAAATGTGTTAAATTCTAAAGACAACAAGACTTAAACTATAATAGAAAAATACACATAGGTAATGAGTGCAAAAGAAACAAGTCTCATTTTGTCGTTAATACATTATATATATTGTGCTCATTGACAGTGCTCTAAATATCCCCATTACACCCATTACATTTTTTTTTAAACAAAAAAGGATAACTGAAATACTCTTTAGAATTAATATCCAAATTTTTCCACTGCTCAAGTGCTTTTTAAAAAGCCTCTGATAAACAAGATTTATGAGACTGGACATGCTTTGCCCTAATTTCGTAATGTTTTGTTTCAGTATAGTAATTTCATTCACTGGTGTCTCTGGTCTTCCTTACCCCTTGAACTTTTACCATTTAATCAGACAAATACTGGCTTAGAGTATGTTCCAATTGCTTTGTTATACGTTTAAATCTGAAGTCTGAAAGGAACAAGGCTGATTATCATTTCTCTCCATATACAGCCCTGAGATTTAGTTAGTTGTCTCTTTGCCTCTTAATCCTCAATTCAAATGTCTGGAAATGGGAGGTTAGGCAGAAGGGGGAAGAAAGCGAGGTGATATAGACCCAACATTTGGCAAGCTGTTCTCTTCAAAGCTGGCCACAAAAGCACAAAGCAAAACAAGGCCACACACATTTTTCAAGGTTCTACCACCTGCAAAATGTAAGTATTTTTGTTTCTTCTTGAATTTTAACATCAGAGCAATTTGCTCTTTCCCAAGGTTCACAAGAAACCCATGAGCCATCAAATTGCATATTTCACTGAAGTGCAGCCATCTTGAATACATTGTAGCCCAGGGATGTCAATAAAATGAATGTAAGACACTGCATTTACTCTGTTTCATGTGAAAATGTTTTTAAAACAAATCTATTTCAGAAGAATGATTCTTCACTCACTTTGGGCATTAAGAAATTAACTCACATGTCTTTTTATGTTTTCTGCAAAGGGTAAAATCTAATATCGAGGTGTGCGTGAGTGCTGTAAATGCTGCCATTCTCCAAACTTGATATTATTAATCGGGACTGTCACGTTTAGGTCAAGCGTTTATACACATTGTGCCTCAGTACTTCCAGTGTTTCAAACATATCTGTCATGCACAGCAAATACACAGTGCAGCACAATCTGTGGCACGGAGAGGCAAACATGAAATCTTTTAGCAGAAATGAGCCAATGCTTTTACCTCATTTATCTGAGCTGCTGCTTTTACTTCATTTATCTGAGCTGCCATCATTTTTAATAACAATTTCATTTATTTGACAGCGGCATACACTTTCTAAATAAGCAATTTCCTTGAATTTGCTGATTTGCACCATTTTTTAAATTGTCTTCTCTTTTTATTTTGTTTTCCTTTTCCTTTTTTTTTAACACCTTTTATATTATACAGAGACCAGGGAGAGAAGAACCATGCTGCTAAGTATAGATGTGTATTTTTAAAAGAAAATATATTTTTAAATGGACACTATATTTAATGCCAAATTAAAAATATTGCTGGAATGGTGTTATGTTAGCCCTCCGGCATATGTGATTTCAGCATTTAATTAACTCTGGAGTCCTCCTGTAAATGGGGCTTATGTGTCTGTGCAAAGTTCAAGGCAGCTCAGCTGAATCCACAGAAGAAAACTGCTTGGAGGAGCTGATGTCCTAGAGAAGTAAGTCTGCCCTATCTGAGGCAGACAGACTTTATCACATGGCTACATGTACTAAATTAAGAAGTGGGGAAGTTCATCCAAAGTGCACAGATTAAAATTTTCAATAGGCCTAAAAATGACTCTAAGGCATGAATGAGCCTGTCACTTTTTCTCTGCCTCTTCAGCAAATGATGGATTCACTATATGCCCATAACATAACCCGTGAGATATGCCTGGCTTCATTGGTTATTCTTCATTCTCAGTCAAGCTGAAATAGAGGCTGTGGTTAAACAAATCTGCTTTTATGGAGCAAAGCACTGTGAAACGGAGCTGATTATGGCCTGACACATTGAATTAGACTGTTGTGTAAAGCAGTGCTGATGATTCCATTGTTTCAGGGTCCTATTGGCCTGCCTGAGCCTTTCCTTCTTTCTCAAGCCACACACATTTCTTTTTTCCCTTAGCTTTAAGATTCCTTTTTTTAAAATCTATTTACTGTTTGTAACTGACTCCACAGTAGAATATAATTTAGAGGTCTATTTAATAAGAAGCTTAGTGATGAATGAATTAGGCAAAGGAAATCACACATTTCTTGACCACTATTCTCAAAGACAGACAAATTGCAATGTAAAAACATTACAGTGACAAATGTAATTACTTCTAAGTTAATTTATAAAAAAGTAAAATGTTGGCTAATTAAGGCCACTGGCTAGCAACATCTATTAGCCTGAACCAATGATCAGCCAAAGCCCAAGAGTTCCAAGACCTCATGTTACTGAACATCTTTTCTTGCTCTGGAGAAACAAGAAACACTTAAGCTTTCTACTTAATAAACAATGAGTTCCTTAATTTATTTCCTGTGTTTGAACCTGTTGGCTAGTCTTTCTGTATTGTTCCAGTTGGGCCATGAAAATGAATAAATAACAGTAATTTTACAAATGTAGAATTTTTATTAGTATATAAAACATATTCCACCTTCTATGTCTCCATACACCTGCAAAACCTCAGTTGTGGGTTATTTGCTTAGTTTTCATCACTCCCAGGACATTTCATCTGAAACCGTCTTAATCCTTCTAGGAAAAGATTTTTAGACAAGATTCCCAGGACTGCTCAGTCTCTGAAATGGGAGAACTACATGTCAGTGCTGCAGGCACTGAATCACTGCAAGACTCATCCAAGATACAAAGTACATTGCCTTTTGCTGCCATGACTAATTGATACTGGTGCTCAAGTCAACTAGCTTAAACCTAACTTGAATATGTCTGTGATCTATTGCAGTCCTCACTGTTATAGTGCAGATATAACCAGACCCCGAAAGTTTAATACTTAAAAAAAAATATGTTGTTCTGTTTTTCTATACACATTTACACAGTCTGGTGTATTTATTTCCATACTCACAAAAATTTATTATGGCAATGTTTTTCCTGAGCTAGCCATAGGCATTTAGACATTTCATTGCCTTCCATCATTTCATTTTCAATGTATATCTGGTATGAAAAGAACTTAAGCTTGAGTGGGTTCAGATTTTGAGTACTGAATAATGATTTATGGTGTACACACTTTTGTAAGCTTTTCAAGTTTCAAAAGAATCTTTGAGCAGTCCCAAGGTTTGGTATTCTTAGTATATACAAACTAGAAATTTATTTCTAGTAATTGCCTATTTTTGTAGGGTTGATTTCTAACAATACTTTCACAAGCTGTTCACCTCAACTTAAAAATTGCTCAAAAGTGTGAGAAAATTGTCCTAAAATTGTCAAAAATAAGGAAAATAATGAAAAGGTGAAAAAAGAGTCTTATATTACTAGAAGTGACTGACAGGCTTTTAGTGCCATACAAAACATATGACCGAGGCCAGTGTAGAGTTATCAGTTTATACAGAAGAGTCAAAACTTGCTGCCTTGTTCAAGTGCATCCCAGTTGCCTGATGGGAGGTGCTGCCTCCACAGCAGTGTAGGCAGGGAAGGTGAGAGGTGCTCAGAACCAGAGTGAATCCAGGTTTGATGCACACTGCAGACTGTGGCAATCCCTGCAGTTTAATGGCATTGAGTGAAGTAGATGCCTCCATGCTGTCCCCTTCGTACCATTTCCATGGTATCTGTGAAAGGAGACTCCATGACTCTTTTTTTTTTTTTTAATCTGGAATAAAGCAAGGTTTGTTTTTTCAGGAAAAATGGAAACAGCATAAAGCATGGAGATATAAGCACTTCCACAAGACAAAGAAAGAGCAATACAAAATAGTTCAACCATTCAATAAATACAAGTGAAATTATACAGAAATTGACAGAAACTTCTGTGGTTTATTTATCTTTAATTTATTTAACCTTTTTTCTTAGCTTTTATTTCTTTTGTCTTGACTGCATTATGTTGCTCTATATCATCTGTAAGCTTTTCTGTTCTCTCTTTACATTTTGTCGTGTAACTCATTTGGTGTGTCTATGTTCTATGAGGGCTACCTTACCAACTCAAACAACTGCTTCTCAGCTTGGCAGGAATCTCTTGTTGGCAGCAGGAAAATTCTGCATTACTAAAAGCCAGAGTGAAGCCAATTTGTTCAAAGCTTCTCATCAAGCAAAGAAAACTAGTCACGTCACTCTAATATAGTTTCAAGTGTAGTGGATTTTGCCAGTAAATAAGTAAATTGGTTCTCACTAGAGGCAAGAGACCAGTCAAAGAATATCTCCACAAGGAAAATACTCATTTCACCTCTTGAGTTGGAATGGAGGGAATTTCTTTTCTCTTTTATTTCAAGAACTTATTCTTAGAAAAATACACATTGGTAGCAAAACAGACTAGTGTTCTCTCTTCATAAATAGTGTGGGCAACAGATGAATTATGCAAGTTCTCAAAAGTTAATAACTTTTAAATATTCCATAGTGAGTCTAGAAATCCAGTTTTCATATATTCAATTAAGTTTTCCCTAAAGTCTGTGTGTATGAGAAAGGCTTTAGCCATATATTTGAATGAAGACATTTTGCTTTCTCTTCTGCAACATATGGAACAATGTTTGCATTATCAACCCTGTGCTGGATAGAAACACTGAATTTAATAAGATGAAAATCAATTTTATTCTGGACTAGGCTTTGTGTACACCTCTTATACCAAGGTTTAAGTAAAGGTCCAAATAGACACTTAACATGTGGTCAAGTATTTATTATGACAAGCAAGTGCAAAAAAGTCATATCACTCTGAAAAATGTTATTCTGTAATACTTTAATTTACTTTATTCAATGGGTCCATTGTATTAAGCATCTATTTTAAGCCTTAAAACAGATTAACTATGAGATGCACTTGCAGATCCTGTAACTTCAATGCATATGCAAGTGACAGGATAATTTGTTACATACCTTTTGGCAACAGCATTATATGTTATGATATTGTGTAGCAGTTTCATTATGCTGTAATGGTGCAGGTGATCAAAGAGTCAAAATAATTATTGTATTTCAAAATAAGCAGAAAAGGAAGGTCACATTGATACACAGATTCACAATGTTGGCTAATAATCTGACCTTTCAGTAGTCTGGAAGTACAGAGGACTTCTGGAATTCCTTAAATTTTGTATCTAGTGTTAGTTAAGGGAGATCAGTAGAATGTTTTTCACTGGCTTTTACTGAAGCAGGGCCAGGCTCCAAATACTATGGTGGAATGCAGCTCATACTGCAATTTTTATTTTATTTCAGTATCAGTGAATTAAAAACACTTCAGGGAGAAGGGATGGGGGGACGGAAAAAAGGTAAAGAGCTTAGCCCTGAACTGCTGGCTTAAAAATATGTTCTGATATGTTAAATATATTTATAGCCTGGTCCCATGTGCACATGTTTTCAATTTCAACAGTAATTATTTATATGAAGCTTTTAAATAATTAAGTACCAACTGAGATGTATCTATCCTTGATACTAAATTCATGCAGTCAAATTCAGTGCAACCTCTCTACCTTCTATCTGCTTTATGGATACCCATTGTGAAGACAGCTAAATGGGATTCCACCTTTGCTAGTTACACATTTCTTATACTCATTATCATTAATAGCTTAACAGCCTCCAAACTGTTACCTTAATCTCTTTTATGTCAATGAGATATTCTCCAACTGTCAACATTTTACAACCATTATACACATTAGAAATCGCTATATTTTGAATCATGTCCAATTAATGGTAGAAATAATTACAACATTACCTTTAATTGAATGGAAAATGTTGACCAGGTTTCTTCCATTTTTCCTTTGGATGACATTTTTATTAGAAGTGCTCTACACAAATACACAGATTTAACATAATGCATCCTCATAAAAATATTTAATAATCATAATGAAATCTTCAGATGAGATTTCCATTATTCGCTGTTTTCAACAATATTCTTCCAGCATTATACACACTTATAAGAAAATAGGATATCTTGCTATGCTGCGGACAGCATGGGATTTTAGGTAACAAAACTTCATATGCATTTGCTACTCATATCTTCCATATTAATTAGAAGCAATGCACATACATGTGCACAGCACACACACACAGAGGAAGGTTCTCTGTTCCTTTTAAGCTATCCACTTTTCTGCACTGAGTTATCATCACAACTACACCAAATTTGATATTTATACACAAATTCAGATTTGATATGATACTCCACAGTGGAACTAATCCTTCCACACAGATTTGACTGCAAATAGAGGATATTCCATTTGCCCCACAAAAATCTTAAAAGTCTGTGGAAGATGATGTGATTTTTATGCATTGAATAATTTTATTAAAAAGTTAAAATAGAAGTACATTTTCACTACATATTTGAGCAAAGTAAGGGTAGTGACTTGACCAACACAGACAGTGTTTCAAATGTGAGAAACCATGAAAAGAACCAGATGTCTGAAGGCATTTAGAAAGAAAGATTTCACATCAAGTTAAAAAAAAAAAACAAAAACAAACTGAAATTTGTGGTTTTGGCTTCCTAGGTTATTCACTTCTCTTATACACTTACCTGAATAACATTACAGAATATTAGATTGCCTAAATCCCTTGGAAACAACAGCAAAGAATATTTGAAGCTATTTCTGCACAACCTCCTTCCGAGTACATGAGTTTAAGGGTGATGAGAAGGAGTCTGCATGGCTAAAGGCAAGATCAGAGTTCATCAGAGGTTCAAGTGCTGATGAACAAGCCCTTTAGCCCTCTAAGATTCACTTGTTCAAGACAGAAAAAGTCACCTGCCATTTGAGCTATAGCTGTGATACCTGCCAAAATTTCCTTCCAAATTCTATCCACTTAAATATTTTCACACTGAAGCTAAGAAAACTGAGATTGGGCCACACATGTGAAAGCCGCTGAGATTTTCGTGCAATATAATTCAGAAACGTGTTTATCTGATAGTGAAACCTGACAGGAAATGAGAAAATGATTATGTAAGCTTGCAAAAAATTCAAGGAACTGCCCAATAAATAACCTTTTTTTTTTCTTTTTCTGTAATCTTTTTTTTTCTGTGATGTTAATTGACTAAACTAATGGATCTCGTAAAGTTTAGGAGAGTTTGCTGATCACTTGCATGCAGTTAAATTTTAATGATTTTCTGTGAAATCTCTGCCGGCTAACAAAACAGCATCATAAATAAAATAAAATACTTAAAAGTGAACATAATATGTGTTGTTGCTTTACCAAATTGATGTCACATCATATAACAGGTACATAAAACAAGTCATTAGTGTGGTGCCTTTTTTCTCCTATTACTATGTAGAAAGGATTTCAGTCTTCCTTCCATGTGATGTTAATTCAAATATTAAGGCTACTCTACATCTTTGAAAGTAAACTAACATTAATGAAGTGTAAGTGGAATTAAAATTACAATAGCATTTTCATAAATGTTATTTTCAGATTTATGTTTTGAAGATCTAGCTCTTATTTTAATATAACCTTCAAGCTTCATTACTTTCTTTTACCATCAATAGGAATATTAAAGAAAAAAGTGTAAGTATTGATCTCCAAAGGGAAATTAAAATTTTAAACATTTGCTAACCTACAGGGAAAAAAAAGAATAGAGTAAAAAAATAATGGAAGACCTATAAAAATTCTGGTTTTCTGTACAGTAAACAGTACATTTCTTCTTTGCTTCTATGTCTCTCTCTCTCTCTGTCTCTCTCTCTCTGTATCCCCCCTTATTATTATTATTATTATATCTTTTTTTTTTTTTTATACCAGTTCATCTCTGGGTCAAATCAAGTTCATCTATGTCCACTAGATTATTCCAGTTAAAAGGAAAGACAAAGATTAAAGAGTATAGTGAAATACCTTCCAATCTGCCATGGATGCAGAATTTAATATTAAAGTCAGGTGACACAACTGCATTGAGGCTGTGGTAGCTAACCCAGAGACCTCCGGGTGTTGAGCTGGAAGAGATGAAGTCTGATTTTGACTTCGTCGTATAAACAGAATGTCATCCACCCATCAAATTTCCACCCACAGTGAACCCCCAGCACGGTTAATGATTATAATCTTCACATTTAATCATGGGAACACAGTGACAGGCAAACAAAGGTTAGCTAAACTGACAGTGCAGGCTGTTTGAATGGAAAAGGGGACTTCACAAGTTTTATTTTAAAATGTGTATCCTCTTTCAACAGTACTTTTCAGCTTTACACTAAAAGAGTGTACAAAGCCTGGCTGCTCACAGAAATTGGCAGTGTGCATAATTAACCTTTAAACTGCAGAAAGACTGGAAACTTTGATGCTTTCTTTAAAAGAGTTGCTATGCCAATACTACTTTCAAGGTTAAATTAAGCTAAGGGCACTTAAAGGGTAAAGGAAGAATTACTGTACCAAGATGTCAAAGTGTCAGACAGAAAAAATGTCGTTTTAGAAATGACATAGTTATTTTATAGTGATGCTCTATTTTACTTAGGCTAAAGGACAGTGGCAAGTTACTTAGAACAATATTTCAAGGTACATTTTATTCTGTGTAGAATTTGTTGCTCATAAAACTGTTTTCCTTCTTTCCTGCCTTTTCCTCTTTCCACTGTAATGTCCAGACTTAAGAGCAAATGCATCTATTTCAAACTTTCCTATATTAAAAGTATATATTCACTGGCCTTTTAGGCATGCATGTAGAAAAGGTACTCAGTTTTTGTATGGAGTAATGAATAAAAGTGGAGTGGAGAGATTGATCTTTACAGACAAAATGAACCTAATCCCTTCAGGAGGAAAAAAAATTGCATTAGATTGAACTACTCACCATAAACCAAGCATTTAAGCAAATAGTCAGTTGCTCTTTAAAATATTCTGAGCTATAGTATTGTTTTTGATGTTCTTCTAGGGGTACTATTTAATATGTACTATTAATAGAAAAAATCAATGCAATAAATTCACAGTAAGTTGATAATACATGTTTGTATGCAACTCTCACTGCTATTGCAAAACTTTTCAGCTGAACTTTTCAAGTAAAAATACAATATCGATAGAGCAACAGAACACTCAAGACATGAAATATTGAGCTCACCTGCTTCAGGTGAGCTCCAAAGTGGTTTTCAGAGCCTAGGAATTGGGATCTTGCAAGTCACAGGGGCTATCCAGCCTGCAAGACCCTGTGTCTCACATGCTTTCTTTGCCACTGGTAGTGCAGTGTGTTGAAGGCCAACATATCCTTATGCTTTCCAGTCAGACACAGAGCAGCATGAATGCATCGCTGGTCACACATCTGTGTCACTGATGCCTGAGAAATGTTGAAATGTTGAACCTCCTAAACCTGCCAGAAAAACAGGCTGGGGAGGAAAATATGATTGGAATTTGAATAATTATGGCCTAGCTAAACAAGGTCTGACAAGAAAGCAGTGGCTTTCTGCAACACTAAAAACGAAAAGCAAGGAAAGTCATTAAGAGAAGGATAAGAACACATTGTTATGAAGTGAACCTAAATTCATTCAAGCTGAATCTTACAAGTTTTCTAGTCATAAGCATGGAAAAGAAAAATTAGGGGAAGTAATATAAAATATTTTGATACTTTATTTTTTAAAACTGTGAATGACAGTGATAGCTGGGAGTAAAGAGTATGACCAAGGTCTGTTATGTTCCTGTTTTCCTGTGTAATGAAATAACAGTTCAAGTCTAGTTGAAGACTCTCACCACTGGCTGTAACTAAGCTGAATGAATACAATACATAGTAAATTGGTTTCATTTATCTTTCGTCAATTTAAACTGTTAAAATATAAAATTGAATTCTTTATTGAATGGCTGGTTTTGACCTGAGTTCACAGTAAAAAGAAAAAGTTAAGATCTACAGAAAACACAAGCAGAATTTTTATGTTCACTGTCACAGAAGATTTACACAGCTAACATGAATTTAAATTCTCCTTAAATACTGATTCTGACTTCCATGGTGACTAATTTAAAGCCCAATATTAGAGGTCTGTGTTCTCATTTCTACATTTTATTTCAGATACTCCTCTGTGTTGTGATTTTATCTTTTTTTCTCCTCTGTAAGGAAGGCTTTTTGAGACTACAGTGAGTAACATTGTCCCCTAAAAATAACTTCTTCTAAGCGACCATTTCTCCTTTTTATTCTGTAACCTTTTTATAGTTGGAAAGAAACTATTTCCACAGTTTACACCTTCAAAATAGCACAGAGCAACCTACCCTACGTGACTGTTATAGGGAATGCATCCACCCATCGGGCTAGAGAGGACAAATTATATGCAGTCATTCTCTGCATGCTCTTACCAAGGTATTGCATACTGAATAGAGTACAAAATACCTGAAGATTGGATTTACATGTTGGAACTGTGGGGTGCTTTGTCACACAGTTGAAAGCCAAAAAGGAAATCAGGAACTAAATATTGAAAAATTTGCAGTTTCAAACTTAGCACTTTTCCATTCAGTCAAAACAGTAAATTTTATGCTCACTTGCACATTTAAAGTATTCTAGAATTTATAGGCATAAAGATACAGTTCTCACAAGGACTATTTTTCATGGTTATCTTCTACACCATTGCTCTGAGAAGGAGCAATCAAGTCCCCATTTGCTTCACAAGATAAATGCTGGTCCCTTTTTCAACTGCAGCACCAGCACAGTGTTGGGGACCACCCCACTGCTTCAAATGGTAACCACTTTATAATTGTCATTAGACTTACTGGCACAGATCTGAGGCACTGACCCCATGAGTCTTGTCTATCATTATTCCCTAGAATATAATCTCTTCCAAGTTGTCTCTCTTCCAAGACAATTTATGAAGGCTTGCCACCCTTTTGCTTTCACTAAGCTGCACCCAGTTGTGCCCTCCTTTAGAGGGTTTTCCCACCATACAGCTGAACAGAGGTACAATCGTGCTTGTTTACATACTTCTGAAGTACCACTATTATGTTACAGTGTTGACTTCAGTGAAGAGAAACACACACAAGAAAAAGTATCAGATATATATATATTTTTTTATAACGTTGAGAAAACAAGCAACTATTCAGCAGGGAAAACAACAAGCAAACAAACACAGAAAGACTTAACCAGGAAGACTTAACCAGAAAGACAAGGGGGACACAGTGAAGGGAACTGTGTGAGGCAAAAGGTTTTGGTCATCACCAGTCTTCTCTTAGACACAGAAGCCATTTCAGATTCATGAATACTTTCTCCTTTTCACACTAATAACTGAACGTTGTCTGAGCTAAACACACCATGAAATGTATTGATTGTGCTGTGAGAGATGTCTGACACAGGGAGAAACATTTGCTACAGCTGTGGTCTGATCAGCTGCCACAGAGAAATGGCAGTGAGGGAGAACAGCTACTTAAATTCATCCCAGCAAGAAAGAGAACAACACCAAAGTCTACTCATTCTGACCTGATTCATCCAGGTCTGTCTGTGAACAATATTTTTATTCAGGTTAACAAATCCTTGGGTAAATTCAGACCATAGAATAGGTTGCAATTTAAATTCTCAATGTGCCAATAATATAATAGATAAACCAAGAATTAATTAACTGGCTTGGACTTTAAATCAAGGAAACAGTGTTTATTAATCAGACAAGGTCAGTCTATAATGTAGTAATGGTTTGGTCTGGATCAGAGTACTAAAAAGAAAGAAGGTTTTAGCTCTTTTATACATATTTATGTGAGAAAGGCCATGTGTTGTGTACTCTGTACAACCTAATCAGAATGCTAAAAGGTTATATTTTTTCATTTTCCATTTTTCCAGTGAATTTAAACTAAGGAGGAGATCTCAAGAACTCTTCTACTCCTCTTTTCTTTTTGTAGAAGAAAATTATTTGAGGCATAGGGATAATAGGCACTTCAATTTTCCTCCTTCAGAATCTGCTTTCTCAGTTTTACTTGCAGCCCAACTTAAAAAAATACACAAAGAAGATGTAAGGATATACTTTACTTTGTAAAGGTGTAAAATATTTTGAGAAGAAAATAGATACTAACAATCATGTACAAAGACAGCTGAGTGTAAAGCAGAATATTCATAACTTGAAGATATGACTTCTGCAAGTGATTCCAGACACAAAAAATTCTGGTGAGAATTGAAAGCATCAGGATGGAGAGAAAGTGATAGAATGAACTGTGAGAAAGGAGTTTGCTTTCTATTTATTTGAGAAAGCATAGGAAGAATTAGCAAATACCAGCTGTTAGGACATGTAAGAGCAAAGTAGTCTTGCCTGGATGACAATTCTTTGTCATTCACCCTTTTCCTAAAGCCATCTTCCTTCTTTCTATTAGAAGTGGGGGGAAAAAAAAGGAAAAACATTATAAAGTTATGACAGGCATCTCGAGAGACTTCAGAATGTCATAGAACCTGAGTGTTGAGAAGCTCTCTAGGAGAAAACAGTTAGTTGAGAGAAGATCACCAGAAAGACACTTCAGAACTATGTGATTTTTAATTGTGAGGTTCACCTGCCCTTTGGGATGATGACATCTAAGGTACAGCTCTGTGAGAAACCCTCATAGGCAAGGTGAAGCTCTTCAAGTTCTCTTTACTTCTAAGCAATGATAAAATGTTCTTCAAGTGACTCCTCATGCACAGAATTGCTAAGATGGTGAAAACACTGTGACCTTAACACAGAAAAATTGTGTGCTTTGGTCTGCAATGCATCTTAGTCAACAAGAATGCTTTTTGTCTAATGATACAACCACTGCATCACATGGACGAAAATAGAGAAAAATACTTCAATTCTTCTTCCAGTTGGAGAGATATGGTTTTAAGGCCAAAACTGAGCCTACACCAAAACCTGAACTGAAACTCCTGTGAGGGAGAATTTTAGCAAATTTAGAGCTCTGAAGCTCTGCTGCAGATTTACCACCATATTTGCAAAATGCAATGAAGCAGCATTCAGGACAGAAATGTTAAAACTCATCAAAGAGAAGCAACGGAACAATATTGTATGCATTCAAACCCATAAAGAGGCTTAGGAGTTGAGGGCAATGTTTGCCTTCAAAAAGTTCTATAATCCTTCTCTCAATCACTTTGAAAAAATTAAAAAGACATTCTTAAAGGTTGAATAGGATATTGAAGAGAAGCACAGGGTAGTTTCATTCATAGCTACAGTTTCATGTGCCCAATGCAGATCAGTGGAATGACATTCTATGAAATTTTGGCTGCAAGTTCAAAGAGACCAGTGGGTGAGCCCTGAAAGTCTGCCTATATGAAGTTTTCCCTCAGTGTAAACTTGTCAAAGAGTGCCTTTTTTGAGCATTTTTTAGCTGCACATCCTACGCGAATTACCTTATTTAGTTTCCTGTAAAACTTGGATCTGTATATCTTCTGGAGGCTTCTTCCTTCAAACTGGGATCTGACACTGCAGATTTCTGTCTGAAAACTTTGGTACTTTTTTATAAAATGCACTGAAATGCTTTGGGTTTCTTTTACTCATTTTAAGATTCGTTTCAATGACTAAGTCAAGACCATGATATTAACTAAAAAATAGTGGATTTGGGTTTTATAAGAAACCTTCCACCAAATGCAGAAGTCCCAGCAAGGCATAAAACATTGCAGATTACAAAGGGAGAATGAGAGAAAAATGGAAATAGCTGACAGTTTAAATTCATACTTCTGAAAAGAACTGAAAATATTTACTCAAAAAGTTAATATCTCACATAAAACATCATTCAGACATTCTCCCATTTTCTGAATTATGGTTTCTTCTTTAAGAAGAAACAACTAAATTTGACATCTTTTTAAAATCGAAAAGCCTTTACTGTAGAAAACCCACCATTACCAGAGACAAAATCAGCCTTCTAGAGCTAATTTAGAAAGTAAGATGTTTTACTCCTTTCTGTGTAACATTGCCTATTCCACACAAAATGGAAATAACAGGAGCAGCCAGTAAATCTGTGATAGCCCTCTGAAGATGCTGGCTTCACAGAAACAAAAATTAAGGCTTATTAAGAAATAGCTAAAGTATTAGAAAACAGTTTCTGCTTACCTCTAACTATATATGGCTGACTACTTCAGTCATATCTTTTATGGAATTTGTGGACTTGAACATTTACAGAAGGCTAAGAAAGATTACTGAGAGAAATTAACCTAAATTCTGAATTGTTAAAAAGCTGGCCATAAATTTTTTAGAAAATTCAATCTCTTCATATGGCTGAATAGCCACTGGAAATGGAAACCCTTGTTGATGAATTGTTTTTTTTATGCCAAAACCCTATCTATTGTGCTTTCTCAAATGATTTAATATTTCAGTTCTTCATTAAAGCTATTTATTCAATAAGTTGGACTATTTTCCATTTCTAATTACCAAAATTCCTTAGTAACAATAAAAAGTAACCTAATACCTCAAATATTCCTTTCCATAATTTTCTAAGATATTTACATATTTTAACATATAAATCAAAATAATACAATGATTCATTTTTTTTTTATATTCATTTCACATATAAAGATGGCTTGTGATTGTCCGTGAACATTGCATTTTCAAAGAAAATATTTTTAAAATAATATAAAGAAGGTTGGTTTTTTTGTTTTCAAAAATCAAAAATTATATACAGAAAACAAATATTTTTTAATTTATTTTTTTATTTGTCTTGCTTATCAACTAAGGACAAAATTTTCAAGATCACAATAAAGGCCTGCCAGCTTCAACTTCACTTTCTTTACCAATTTTTTTAAAGTCTTATATTTTTACAAGGTGTTCTTCAGACTGTGGTTTCTTCTTCGTCTATTAGTTTTAAAGGAATAAAGAAGATACATCCAAGTGCAACAAAACAGATTACTCATTTGATATTTTCACTCTCTCACTTTCCCCAAGAAGGTCAGCTGGTGAAACAGGACTGAGATGTTATCCAACTTTTACTTCCACAATTACATAAGTATAATCCATTTGAAGCTAAAACTTTTAACATATGGTTACAAGTCCTATGAGCCACTATGAAATGTAGAATATCTATACTTGAATTGCCCAGACCAAGATAATAAAGGGCTTTTTATATTGAGAAACAAGAATTAGGTACTGATTGCATCATTTGCCTGCTACAATTTAGATCTGTAGGTAAGCAATAACTTTTTTCAATTGCCAAATTCACTCCCATGAATGAAGGTGACAAAAGAGGAAAAGGAGCTTTTATGTTATGCTTAGATTTGTTTTGTGGCACAAAGGAGCTAAAGTATTAAAAAAAAAAAAGTGTTATTCATTCTTTCTGAGAACTTACCCTTTACACTGGAAAAACTCATAGGAAAGATGTTTACAAAAGTAATGGGAAATAAACAGGAATATAATCAGAATGCTGACATTTTAACCAGATGCACAGCCAGCTTCTAGCTCTGAACAATATCATCTCAGTATGAAAACAGTAATAAGCCTTTTTTTGATCCATTCTGGCAATATAAATGTGGAGCAAAGAACAAAATACTCAGAAATGTACAGTTTCAAAAATACAATCAGGCTGTACCTGAAAAGTAGGAGTAATACATAAAAGTACAGATTGGTGAGAGAACTCTGATGAGCACTGGTTTGTTGTTTTCAACTGTGGAACTCATGATGTTTAGAAAAATAAAAGCTTTCCTTTGTTTTTCCGTCTTCAAAATCAGTATAACACCAACTTCCTAGCTCTGTAATTTATAAAATGGGTTCTCAGTCATATTGAGTTTCTTTCAGAAAAAAGTGTGAGTTTAATTCACAGGATCACAGATCTTTTGGGACTGGAAGGGACCTCTAGATATGATCCAACCCACATGCCAAAGCAGGGTCATTTGGAACAGTTTACACAGGAACACTTCCAGGAAATCTCCAGAGAGGGAGACTCCATGACCTCCCTGTGCAGCCTGTTCCAGTGCTCTGCCACACACAATGTAAAGAAATGCTTCTGCATTTTGGGGTGAAAGTTCTTGTGTTTTGTTTTGTTTTATTTTATGGCCATTAATATTAAATTAATTACTATTAAACATATTAGTGCTTTAATGATGATGTGAGATGATGTGAAAAACACGCCATTACTGATAATGTCCTTTGCACTTTATGTTGCATCAGAAGCCAATCTAGATATGTGGACAATTAAAAATATTTTATCCAGGGATCAGTTGTATTTTTACACTAAAAAACCCAAGAATCTTGAAGCTTATTACTGTCAGAACAGACATTAACAAAAAGATCAAAATCTATGTGCTGCAGAGATAAGGTGGAAAGAACAGGGAGTATCTAACAAACAAAATCACAACTATATATATGACAAAGACTCAGGATTAGGCAGACCATTTTCCAGCAGTCAGTAGTAATTGCAATAAACACAGACTTCTACAATTAGGGAGAGATGATGGAAATAATTTATCCACAATTAAAAGCATGCAGACTTGCAGGGGCAATTATAATAACACATATACAGTCAATATATTCACTAATTAAAAAGGCAAGATGGAATATGGATGTATTGGGAAATAACAGGGAAATGCATTCCCATTCAAATGTAATTCAGTATTTGAGATATAATTCTTTGGAAGACTCCCCAGTTGGCAGCAATAGCCTAGAAATTATGCCGTATATTATACATAAACCACCCTCTGAGTGAATACTTGTACAACAGCACCAGTAATCTCAGTCCCAGTTCAGAAGAACATAAATAGTTTGGCCTGGTTCCAAAAATATGGAGTATGTTTCTGATTTTCCTCTCATTGAGCATCTGTACAATTCTCATCAGGAATTTCCACTCTGGGGCATTGTAAAAGCACAAGAGACGGATTTTCTGATTTGAATAATTGCCCTTTAATGAGTGAAAGAGTATCTTGTGGTAGCATTTGCCTGATGCAGATTAGGAAAAGACAATGGCAACAGTGCTGTGCCATTACACTGCTTATTCAAAGTCAAAGTAAAAATTATATCACACATCAATCCCCAAGCTAGATTCTGCTTGAAGTCACTGACCTGCATTAGTATTTATTAAAACTCCAGAATTTCTGGGTTTCATTAATGTATAAGCATTGTAGAAACAATGTTCTTGGTGTTTCTGATGTTGAGGTCCAGGGACAAACAGTTAAGACATGCACAAAGGACATGTTAAAAAAAAAATAAAAGCAAGATACTTCACCAGTATTTACAAAAACTTTAGAAAGGACATACAGACAATGCAGCATCAGGTATATTGGTGACTGTGTTTCATTAATCTGAATCTTTAATGTATCTTTCAAGTTTAAAAACACCAGCTTTGGCATTTCCTCTCTGTGGGTGAACCTGCTTAATTTAAACTCTCCAAGAGTCAGCTTATCCAGTGAAATACTCCTGAAAATATAATGCACTTTCATCCCACATGGATTTCCAAGTGGTTTTAAAGTGATGGTTCCATGAGCTCATGAAGGGACAGAAAATTATCGTGCTCCGTTCAGCAACAGGGGTCCTGCAGCCACTGTAACTCCCAAACACATAAAGGATGAAAGAAGGCAGGTTATCACACTAAGGCATGGAAACATGACAAAATCTAGCTATGCTTAAATTTTAGCTTTCACTCAATTTGCCACATTGCCTTGCCCAGCTGTATCACCCAGGGAGTAGGGCAGTAGAAACAATAATTATGAACAAGACCTAACATAGCATGCTGAGGAGGAAAAGAGCAGGACGTGCTGAAGGAGAATATTGAATGCTATCTATATAGAGCTGTATTGAAGCTGGGAAATCTTGTTCTTCATCAGTACGTGCCACTGCTTTGGTCACCAGAAAATTCTTTCTATGAGACTGTAGGAGTCAGAAATATGGATTAAGTTACATAAAATCTCTAGTCTCCTGAGAACACATGAAATGCTTTAGGAAAATCTGTGTAAAGATTAACACTTAAAGCAGCAGGTATAACATGGCAGTACTTCTTGACAAATTTTATTGTCAGAAGGGAAGAGATAGCATGAAGAGCACAATTCTTCAGCAAATTGTGAGTGACCTGTTTAGAGTATATGCCATAAATGCACATCTGTGCCTTTCCAAAGTTGTATCCCAGTCTCCTTCACACTCCAAGACTCCATAAATCAGAACTCAGTTGTTTGGCTTAATCTACCCTACTTTAGTTATAAAAACTCTTCTTCTCCCCAGAAAACTAGTCAGACATACATGTCTTATGATTTAAGGAGGAAAAAAATCATGATGAGTAATAATAACTTTTAAATTAATTATTCAGAAAATCTCCTGATTTCAGTGTCGCTTTTTCAAGCAGGCTAACTATAAATAGGTCTGGCAGTGTCAGAACTGTCTTTTAGAGTTCTTAAAGTACTTTATCTTCTCAGTGTCTGTGAATAAGAGCAATTTATGTCTGAGATATTCCTCTGATACAACTGAGAAGACTTCACTGGAAAGTTTACAAAGAAAACAGTTTGTCTTTATTGGAGAATAGAGTGGCTATAACCACAGGGGAAATTGAAGAGTAAGTTTAGTAAATCCATAAACCGGAATTCATAATGAGCAAGTAAAGGTACAATAGCTGGCAAATGTCTGGAAGTAATCTCCAAGGTAAAACGGTGGAGGGTGATGTAAATCACCTTGCTTCTGAAGGCTTGAGAGGAACCTTGTCCATTGTCTTGCAAGAATCTGGTCCAAATCTTTTTTATTAATATCTTTTGAAAATAAAAAATTTTGAACAATGTAGGAACTTCTGCAATGAGACAGACCAAATATTTCTTTAGCGTAAAATAATGTCTCTTTTAGTAGTGTATGGAGGATGCCCAGATAAACAAAAAAACCCCACATTTAGACAGAAATTTGAGGTACTTTTTATTACCTTCCAACACTTAGAGGTTCTGGGATTTCCTGATCTGGATTGCAATACAAAACAAGTATGTTTTCTATTTATTCACTGTTGCTTTCCTGAAAGTATCCTG
Organism: Lichenostomus cassidix; assembly: GCF_008360975.1. NCBI lineage: Eukaryota > Metazoa > Chordata > Aves > Passeriformes > Meliphagidae > Lichenostomus > Lichenostomus cassidix. The sequence goes on from NC_139479.1 coordinate 36,589,694, forward strand.
GTGCACATGTTGAATCATTGTTGAAAATTATTTTCCTGAAAAACAGTCTTTGAATATGTGAATTTTTTGCTTCCTTCATGTACATTGTTTTGCATTTATTGTCATTTAGTTTCACCTCTCACTTTAATCATTCACTCACTCTTGCTAGACTCTTCTGCAAATTTCCAGAGTCAGGTTCATATTCGATTACCCCAAATAATACTGTAGTATTTAAAACCTTTGTAAATTCAATTTTCATTACATTTCACTGAGAAATATGACAAATAACACAGTTCAGCTGTCAAAACTGGTAACTTTCTTACATCTTAAAAATTATCATGTACTCATACCCTCTTTTTCTAGCTGTTAAACACTTATTAATCCATAACAGCTACATAGTAGCTCAGTTTCCTCCCGTGAGAAAGAGCATGTAAAGGAAAGTAGACTAGTAGATAAGATCTGTTCAGAAAGACTGGTTTTCTTCATTGCATGAAGTAATTTATTAGAATAAATATACATTCATTCACATAGGAAGATTTTTATTAACATGAAAGCTTTTCCAACTTTTCCAGCTATAAAAATTCTACTAATAAAAGATGCCACTATTCTATTCAAATATTACCCTCTTTAGCTACTATGGCAACACCTTCTACTATGACACTATTTATCCAAAGCAGAAGTAAATTACATTTCTCAATCTTAATATTGCAATAGTTTTCTTAGGAACTATAACAGGGTTTAAATATGTGGTAGCACAAAATCTATGAAATCTAATCATTTGGTAGAAAGTAATAAAAAACCTAGAAAAAATATTATGTGTTTTGAATCAATATGAATTGTTATAGTTAGTTTTTCAGTTGCTAACTAATTTTCACATTTAAATTCCAGAAAACCAAGAAAATGTCAGCCAAAAATGTCAGAAGTACAATAAAACCAAACAGATGTTCTATGAAAATGATTGTCAGGTTGAAAGGAGAATCATGTAGCTTCCTGAGGAATATATTCCTTAGTCTGCAGCCATTTCTGCAAAGAGCTGAAAGCACTGTTTTAAGGCATTGTAAATGAGGGTGGTGAAGGGAGAAGTTCTTTTCTTATATATCCATGCTGGGCATTCTTCCATAGCTGCATGTGATGTTTCAGCACTGCCACCAAGATGCATTATAGCACAATAATTTTTCAAGCCAAAATCTGTTTTATGAACCTATTTTTCCTAAGGCACTTACATTTCCTAATTTATATATTCTATTTAAAATTATGTGAGATGCTAAAGAAAGCAGCTTTCCCTTGTCCTTCTTGCCATAATGATGTGACAGGAGAGTCCCACCCACAAACCACAGGACAAGGTGCACCATGCTGAAATGTTGGGAGGCTGAAATAAATGTCAGTAGATTCTGTACTCCTTCTAAAGACTCTTGTTGGTTCATGAGCTCTTTTTTGTTCAGTTTTCTCTTGTTCTGACAGCATTATACTATATTAGAGGCCTTTTCCTGCCTGCAAAGAGCTGAACAAAACCAGCCCCTGGGTGTCTGGATATTAATATTATTTTGCCTGATTGCTAATCAAGAAAAACAGACTGCTCATTTTCTGTAGAAAAGATTCTTTGGCTTTTTTATTCTAAACAAAACTTAAGCCTTATAAGGAGTCACTAATTAATAATGCAAACAAAAGTTTTGATTGTAGCAATACATACATTTTACAAGCCTCATGGAAATTTTTTTCCACTGTCTCTTCCTCACATAATTCCTGACACCACCAACAGCACACTGTGTGCCTTTGCACACCAGGGACAGGACTGTCAAGACAGCTCAGCTTCTTCATGGGCACCAAAGTAACAGTCCGTGCATTCACAAACATTCATTGCTGAGCAGCTCCAGTGTGCCTCTGAAGACTATGTTTGTCACAAACATTCAGCACCCAAAAAGCTGAGCTCCTGAAACTGATAAATTTGATGCTCCAATAATATCTGAGCTTTTGAGAAGTTCCGGCTGAATAAATCATAAATCTGGAATAACTCACTAACTCCTTTGTTCCTTCAGTCTTCAAGTACTGCTATTAGCTGTTCTTTCCACTTCTGCTCTCACTCCTCCATGGGAGAAATAAATATATTTTAAAAATTGTCTTATTTGAAAAAGAGAAAGAATAAAAGAATGAACCCAGTGAGACTCTCTCAACTGCAATAAGCTGGGACCACCTCTTTTTCATTTACTTGCTAGAAACATAAGAAAGAGACAAAAGCAAGCAAGCAACTTTGTGAATATGTTTTTTTGTTTCATATTCATTCCAAGAATGTCTCTAAAGATCTTGTTCCGGTTTTACAGCTTAGAAAATGTGGAAATGCTGAGGGAGTTAAACAGGAAATCAAAAAATTCTATTTTTAAAAATGGATAAAAAAAGCAGCACTGAAATCCCAAAGTATGCATTATTGACTGCATGACTTTTCAGAATGTATTTTATGAAACTATTAATATTTAACTCTTTTGGTTAAAGATCCAGTACTAAAATAAATCAGAATCATGTGTTCTATAATTTTAGTATAAAACATGCTCGTTTGCATCTCTCTGGTTAAGTGTCAGAACACAACCTGCTTCTTCCATGAAACATATGTTATGGTTCTCATCAGCAACACCCCACATGAGCATCACAGTGCAGTTGCCAAGGAATAATCAATTGAAATTACACATATACTCTGAGCACTGGAATAGTGCCTGGCACACACTGACTACCAACAGGGAAGACACCACAGCAAATTTGGAGTTCTGCTCTAGTGCATTTATCATGAAACATAGTGGTGGTTACTTCTGCTAATCTATTAAGACACAGAAAGATTTTAAAAAAAACTTTTGCATGATTAGATCATTTAAAGACCGGTTTTTTTACAACCCGGATAGTCAACATTCACTATAATTGCAAGAGTAAAGTAAAAATTTCTGAGATGTTTTCTAATCCCAGACATTCTCCATGTGCAATTAAATTACTTGCACAGACACTAGTATTTTTGCATGCTCAGAGACCCATAGCTTCACGGGATGCCAAATAACATCCAGATTTATCCCAAGTGATAGCATTCATGGCACTAATAGAGATCTCAGGATTTGTTATTACCAGTGTTTGTCTACACCTCTGGTCTCTCTGTGAAAGCAGTAAGTTCCTTGCAGTGACCATCAAGGGATGGATGACTCAAGGAAAACATTATGACATGTGTAGAGCTGGACCATCTCCTTTGAGTTTTCCTTTCCTCACTGTTTTCTCTCCAGATTCTCCTAGTCAGTATTGTACTTAACAAGCAATGCTGAATCTGTCCTCTCTTAGATCATTCACCTGGACTCTACATTGTCCTCTTGGCAATCCATCTTACACAGTGCAAAAAAAAGTGCTTGCTCTAACCAGGACCTTCTAAATTTATTGAGTAGCCACTGTCTCTTAATTTGGAAAGAAAATGAATTATTGTTTCCTTTCACCCTTCTCCAAATCTCTTTTGATTTCAAAGCCTGTCTGTATTAACTTCCTTGGTCCCTTCTCTCCCATGTCTATCTGGTCCACTCCAACAAACAGATAAGTGGCTAACCAGGTCTCTGTATGCTCATTGTGCTTTTAGAGGGAAGAAACTCTCCAGGTAATGCTTATTTTACAGCTAAATACCCATTGATTTCATATAACCTCTAGTTCAATAAAAGACATTTTAATAATAATTTTGTAGCAACGCATGGTTCCAGATACTTCAGATACACACTGATCTAATTGCAGAAGCTGTTATCCCTGGCACGATTCAGCTTGCAAGCAGCTATTCACTGCTTGCAGACTTACTGTCCCACTTACACTGAACTTCAATCTTCCTTTTCTCATAGAAAATGTTTTGAAAGTGAAACCCACTTGACTAAATTAAGAAGACATATTTAGCAAACCATCTTAATTATTAATCAGCCTGTAGTTTTACCCACTTATGCCTACTCTGTGTAATAAACATTTATTAAGCTTTTCTTTTTTATACCATGAATGCTGCTAATGTGCTTTGAATTTCTCAGAGAAAATCACATATAAGATTTGACTCCAAGTGATATTAATTACAAAAATCTAGATCTGGAGGTTCTGTGTTGTGGATTCTTTGTTCCACTTCCCACCAAAACATTCCGAGTCCTTGTGTTAATTTCTTTTGGTTATCAGCCTATAAATTTAATTGAGCTAATAACACTTTTAAAAATCACATCTCCAAAATCACTTGCTAGTTTAAGTAATTATGCACGTGAGTAAAAATAAAATATAATAAAAATACTCTTGTGATGTTCATAATTTATTTTATTATATACATAACCATAAAGAAAAAGATAACAAAATATTACAATGGCATCAAGTGCATACTGTGTTTATTTACTGAACAGATGAAGAGTTACCAGATATACACAGCAACAATGAATAATATAGCTTTTATTTTCTCTTTATGACTTATTAGGAAATGTAATTCAACTTATACAAAATATATTAATTATTCAAAGAAATCAGGAAAGGTTAGAATGTGTAGACATAGTGTCATTGTCTCCTACCCACTTTCACTCAAATTCTAAAAATATTCATTCAGCATATTTCAGCTAATGTTAGTCTAAAATATTTATTTTTAAAATTAATATGGGGCATTTACTTGAAATACTTTTTAAATACATTTTTACTTTTATAGGAATTTTTGAATGCTTTCCACTGTACAATACTTCTGAGAATTAGCAATCAAAATACTTCCAGTTCATAGCAAAGCTGATGTATTCTGGTCAAAATGTTGATAGCAATGTTTCTAATTTCCTTTGTCCTTTCCAAAGCTTTTCATTTTTTTTTCCTCTGTCAAGGATAATGTAGAATTAAAATTTTTGCCTAACTACTGCATCATGTGCTTTTGGTTCTCTCTGCATCACTGAGGAGACCGTAAAGGCATCTGGGTCTCCTCTCCGAACTGACAGTCTGGCAAATCAGTGGGGACTACTTGGGCTGTAATGGAATGCTCACTCATATCAATAAGAATTATTATTAATTATTAGAGGCCATGCATCAAGCCCTAAATTTCACATTGCTAATATTTATTAAAAAAATTCACAGGAGTACATTGTCATTATTTACAAATCATAATAAATAATGATTGGGAATAAAATAGTTTGTGCAAAATATTGAAGTATGAAAAATAGAAAATCAGTGAGAAGTTTTGTCAGGGTTCCATTGCATTCACATTTTAATCTGGGGCAACAAATATTCCTCATTCTGTACTCCTAATATTTAACTATATATTGTATATCATAATTCACACAAGTATCTGTGTTGAAAGAAAATCATCCATAAAAACATCACATCCCTAATAAGAGAGTATTTCCTTGCCATCTGACATTGTCAGGGAGAATATAAGCAATAATATCTAATGCAGACCCTAAGCAACCATTAGGAACAAGTCAGCTTCTAGGTTATATTTTCCTTTGTGTCAGTCAAGTCACTTGCTGCTCCTAACATAAAATTTCAGTGAGTTATTTACAGGCACGCCTCATTCTAAAAAAGGAGAAACATGACTCTTACTTTACAAAAATCTACACGTACTAGGGCAGCATAACCATGTCAAGGATTCAGAGGTAGTTCCTGGAAAACAGACTTGTATTGGAAGAGATCTGTGAGCACAATTGCTGCAGTGCAGTCTCACAATTCACGGGCGACCACCCCACGCTGCATAAAGAGGGAGTCGCTCAGGGCCAAAACACACCAGGCGCGCACGTGGCTGTGGCAAGCAGTGGAGCTGCTGGGGACGCGAGCTGCTGTGGAGGCATGGCGATAAAAGATGTGTAGGATCGCAATCTGTGATTTCCAGAGAATTTTTTAATGTCCACAGGTGAGGGTATGGGGATGGTGAAGAGGGACGGAGAGGCAAGGGAGGGTGAAGGGGCTGGAAATCCAAGATGGCGAACCTCGAGTGAAGTTCTGCAGAGGGTAAAGAGGAGACGGAAGAGGGGAGTAGTTAGCTCCGAAGAGCCAACCAGGGAAAGCCAAAGGGGAGGAGACAAGGAGGGGAAAAGAGTACACTAATAAGTTTACAGCAGAGGAGGGTACAGACTCCTGCTAGGGAGAAATTTCTGGAACATAAACCATATACAGAAATCCTATTAGCACACTGCAACACACAATCAAACCACATCAGTCTAAAATCTCTTTCACAGCCAGACCCTCCACATCTGCCCAGTAAGTTCTGGTGGTGCCCCTGGACAGACCTTGGGCTCCAGATGCTGCTTGTGGCCAGGTTTGGAGGCGACAGCACGCTGCTCACCCTGCTGATGACACCTGTGCTGCAAACAGCACAGTTCTCTGAGTCAAGTCTGGCACTGCAGAAACCACATTCTCTCTGCAGTGCCACACAGCTGAACTTGGTGCCACTCAGAAAACTTCATGAAATTACATATGAAATACCTATTAAAGCTCATTTAAAGATAAAGGATGAACACCTGAAATGTTCACATTGTTGGGAATTCTGATGTTGTGCTGCCAGAAAAAGCTAACATCTTCTTAGGGTTTGGGTGCATGTAGCCTGTGCACTGAGAGCAAACAACACAATGACAGCTTTAGGAAGCGCGGCTGAGCCATTCAGTTCCAGTCTAAAGCAATATTCATGTTCACCTTGCAGTCTGAGGCCTGATCACCATTTGGTCACAGGAGGTTAAGTGGACCCAAGATCATCACTCACCCACAAAAGACTTCTGGGATGTTTGCAATGAATAGGCCAAGTTTTGTCATCTCCTGGTAGGAGTCTTCATGCAAGAAAAATAGGCTCTGCTCTCACACAAAACAGGTGTTGCATCAGCTGGTAAGATCATGTGTATCACTATCCACCCTACACCTTGGGCACATTCTTTATCTAAAAAAAACGGAGGCACAAAACCTCTTTTAATCAGCTGGACATAATTCAGTTAAAGAGTGACGCCTGATGCTGTTGTATAAAAGCAGGTATTGATTACTTGGTTAGACAAAGCCTCCAAAACTAAATGTCCTGTGGTTTTGAGAAGTGAGCCCACATGGCAGATGGACAATAAATGCTGTGCAACTAATCAGTACCTTTTAAAAGGGCATTCCCAGTCCAGTGGGGGCCAGAAAATCCTAACTGATAGAGGGAACTTTGTCATGTCCCTGAAGATTTGAACCCACACGATTATATAAAACAACAAAATAATAGAAAAGAGATTAGAAATTTTTGAGTTACTGTGTCTTTAGAGACATACCCACAGTGTGATAATTTTTTCTATCAGGCTGGAAAAGAACAAAGAATATGTAGCCACCTTTACCTAGGGGAGTCACTGAAGCTTGTTTTTGCTTTTGGTTGAGCATCATAATTACAGGCAACTTCTTCAATTGATCAGGTATAAAGGAAAAACCTCATGTCACTTTCCCTCCAACACACAAACAAGCTGGTGTTAGTCTATGAGAATTCATCAGACAACATAATAATAACAATTGTAATGGTGCAGAGAAAGAAAAACAAGCTTCTTTGGACAAAATAAATCCCTGAGGATTTGTAAGTCCAGCTCAAATTCCAGCTTAACTTCACAAAATATAACAGAACATAAATTTTAACATTTAAGCAACACAGGAGTGCATTAAAAATACTTTTTTAGCATACTAATTGTTATCTGTAATTTGATAGTATTCTTCTCTTTCTGAAAATGCAGAGAAATATTATGCCATGGAAGTTTCATGGGCTCTTTTAGCTCAAGTTTTGAATATATAACAAGGCAAATAAAAATATTCTGTTCTAAATTGAAAATTGGAGTATTACAAAGCAAAAATATTTTCTATTTTCATTTTCAATGCCTGTTTCCAATGTTACATTTGGTATACACTATGAAAAAATAATTTTCGTTTTATTCCAAATTATGTACATATGTATTTATTTTCTTTTAAGAAATTTATTCCCTATATATGTTTATACTGTCCCAAAGTTACTACAAATCATTTTAAGACAAAAAGAAAAGTTTTTCCAAGGCCTAATGACTGCAGCTGGAAATGGATATCAGGAAAAGACAAAGAGCAATTGAGAAAGATTTTAGCTTGGAAACTGAAGAGTCTGGGACTTTGCTCTTGACTGTTATATAAAACACCTCTCCTCTCTCCCTGACCCTACACTCGTTCTCACACATTCCCTACATTCAGTTTATTTGATAGGATTAGAAAAAAAATTTAAATTAAAGTATTGATATTCAGTTTAAGTTTAGTTTAATTTCTTAGAAGAAGGACCAAAGTATCTGTTTAAAAATACTGAGAATTATCTTGATTGAATGAATATAAAAATCAGGAGGGTTTTTTTTTTTGGGGGGGTTGGGTTTTTTTTTCCCTGCTTTTAAAGCTTTTAACATCTTTTTCAAGTTTACATCACACAGAACTGATGTGCTGCACCCATGTTGCCTAGGATTTAAATACCCGTTTGGGTGTGTGAAAATTTCCTTGAACTTGTAATTAAGAAAGCACATGGCTGAGACCTATTTCAGAGCAACATTTTACAATATTTTTAGAGTAAAATAGTTTTTTAAGATCTAACAACTAACATTTCTACTATCTTACTAAATGTTGAGACATCAGCCTTCTGGTTATGTTTATGTGTTATTCTTACTTGAGCCCTTGGATTTTGAGGGCTGTTTCAGATGGAATTCATAAAGCTTTCAAACCCAGGACAAGAGACTCATCCAAAATAGTGAGAACTGACAACACTGGAGAAGATATTAAAGCCACTACTTTTCCTCTTTCTTTAGATGTTTCAAAGCAGTAGTATTTGCAGAATCCCTCTTACACCATTTCTGTCTTCATCCTAATCCATGTTGACTTTCTTCATTAGAAATTATACAAGCTACTTACTGTGATACTACCTCTAAAACAGTTAACTTCATCTTTTTAGTACTTACTAGTCTTTAGTCCTTGAACTTATTTCCTAAATTTTGAGCCTTTAAATTTTATTGCTACCTGGAATGGCCTGCTGCTACTTTTATTTGATCACACAGAAGTCCAGAGAGTAGAAAGTCAGGAAGAAGATCTTTACACTTTGCTGCAGTTAAAATTTAAATTGCTCCCCAGAGATAATGACTTATAGAATTGTACTTCAGAAAAGTACTTATCTTCTCCTTTTACAATATGATTAAAATACTTCTTCCTATCAATTAATAAGTTAGATAGGAAGAAAAAAAAAAAAAGGAACACGGCAGCTACAATTTAGGTTGTGCAAAAGCTAGATTTCAGACACCTGTTCCAGATGGATTCAAAAAGTGTGTGTTAGGTGCCTGGGAGCATACAAATCAATATGTCCTCTGGTGAATGAAAGGCATATTTTGGCGCTGATCACAGTGGGAGCTGGGTGCCAGCTACCAGAAAGGTGATAACCATGGTTTGAGTGCAAGCCTGTGGCTTTTTAGAGGGAAAAAAATATTGTCCAGTGTTTTCCAGTTCCAGATAAAATTTACTTGCACCTCTACTTACATCTGTCATGGTGCATGGATGATGTCCTGAGAGGTGTAGGTTTGAGTCCCCAGGTAAGGAAGGACAGGGATGTGGGATATCTTACCTCCACAATGAATTGGTGGTAGCAGAGCACGCACTAAGTTCTTGTGTAAAAGTCACATGTATCATAGTCAATGCAGCTCTGCCTCTTGAAGCCCTGCCCCAAACACAAAAACATTTATCAGCTTCACCATCCTATTTTTATTTTTTTTTTTTTATTTCTAATAGGAAGTGCATAGTCTGGCAACTGTATTCTTTTCTTAGTAAAAAAACCCAAACACTAGTCCTACTCTATGTAGCAATTTTTTTGTCTAAAGATGTTTGTACTGTGAGACCAACATGAAGTGACAACCATCAATATCACTTGTTCTGAGCTGGGGTCAGATTGAGTGGAAATATGAGCTCTGTAAATATGACAGAAAAAGTGAACAATGAAAAACAAATACGTGCATTCATACACCAGACAAAGAAGACAAAATCCAATAACATTACATTTAATCTAAAAAGGAGAAGCTTGCCATATTAGCAATGATCAAAGAATAAGGATTTAATTTGTTGGAAAGAAAACAACCAAAAAAAAACAACAAAACAAGCACACATCTTGAGTCAGCTGTTCACATGATGAAGAATTTGTGCAGGGGGTTAGGAGATACAGTGCTTTAAAGTATATTATCCCTATTTGTCAAACACACAGAATTTGCAACAGCTCTCCAGTACATAAATAGCCTTTTTAATTTTTAATTTTATCTAGTAATAATTTTTTGTTGCCAGAACCTAACTGTATGGGAGAATGAGGAAAAAGGACACCCAAATTTTCATGCCTGATTAATTTTAGGTCCCATTTTTTTAGGCAAAATTTTACTTCTACAGAGAAAAATTTTGAACTTTTGTAAAAAGTTCAGCTTAAAATAATCATGTGATTAATATGATAATTAAATAATTAATATGATAATTAAAATAATTATAATTAAAATAATCAGCTTAAAATAATCAAATGTGATTATTTGTTCAACTTAAATAAAATTACAAAGTGAATTTAAAAAAGTTAACTGACCTAATTATTCATAAATGAGTAAATAGACACTGACACAAAACCACACATAGTCACATATCATATTGGAAGTAAATAGGGCATGCTAGAATTTGGACATGTCTATGTCAAAATGAAAGCAACACTTTTCACATTAAATTAAAACTAGAACTTATAATCACATCCATAATTTCCAACAATTTAGAAATAAACCAACAGTAATTTTGAAGGACTTCTGTAGAAAAAAAAAATACAGACTATATGAAACCCGTAGTTTTACTATGATTTCATGACAGAAAAAAGTACACTCATCAAACAGCAAGGGTGGAGGGCTCCCTGGAGGAGAAGTAAATGGAAGTTAAGACATGTAGGAAGTGCTACTTTTAAAGAAAGAAGTAGAAAAAGTGTCTACAGGGAAAAGAGAAAAAAATCCTCCCTAGGTATACTATCTGGAAGAAACTGAAAGCTCTAAGTTTGATTTTGACACTTTGGGTGATGAATCAATTCTAACTTTCCTGCACATACCTTTTGTTTAACACATGCTCAGTCTTTTTTATTCTCAATTTTTTTTTCAGCTATAATTTCCCTCCTTTTTTCTGTTTATTTTTCTTAGTTGCTTATCACAATATTTTAAAAAAAAATATTCTCTCACACACATATAGGACCTTTTCTACACATACCTACTCAGATCTAGCCTGATGACCTTAGCACTGAGACATTGCTCAGCACTAAATGCAATAAAGCAATTCAGAATGTAAGTTAAATTCAGATTCCATTGTACTATGTATAGCAAGCAACTCTGTTTGAAATGGAAATGGCAAATGTAGCCATATGTATTTGCAAGAACTGTACTTAAATATCACTAGCCTAAACAGTATTAATGTCTTTACTTTTGTCTGGAAGCTTCCTGGACATCTGATCAACCTAATTAAACTAAAAGGGTTAACCTGCTGCGAGCATTGGATCCAAAAAACATTTGGCCAAACCAAATTTCAGTGCATTATTGATAACTTTGGACCATACATTTTTAACTAGTGAATAACATACCCTCTGATTTGCAGCCAGTTGTAGTTTGCCTGAACACACCTTTAAAAATGGATCATGCCTGTAAACCACGGGTATAAGATCTAACTAATGAATATGATGCCCTGACATCATTTGAGCTTAGCTGCCTTCAAGGTTCAGATTATCAAGATTGCATGCAAGCCAACATGCTGACCATAGCAAAAGTGCCCCTGAGCTGTAAAATGCACTAAGGAAAAATGACATCTAAATAGCCATGTTGGCTGAACTACCTCTCCCAAAAGGCCTGACTAATTAGAAATTGGGAATAGCTACTTGTTTAAGTATCTATTTACAGGACTTGAAAAATAAGTTCTTTATGAGAGAGGTTGGTGTCTGATGTTTTGATTAGCCAAGTGATTAAAATCTGCATTTGTAGAGGTCCCAGTGCATTAGTAATCTGCAAACTCTATATTCCAGTATTTTTTAATATATTCATTCACTATTTCCTTGAAGGACTATAGACTGTCAATTTCCATTGTGGTTAATAAATTAAGAGGCATTTTAATTAATGCATTAGCTTTACAAGCAATATTTAATGGTTAAAAGTGAACAACAGACGAGAATATGAATCATAGCTTCAGGTTCAAACATATTTTCAATGTTAGGATTCAGAAATGGGCTTCCCTATCATCTCTGAATATGTTTCAAGAAATTTCAAAGTGGATTATGTTCTCAGTTTCTTTCACTCAAAAAAGCAGAAGTACAGTACTTTACTAAGAGATGTATGGACTTTACTGAAACAGACCAGAAACTGTAGAAAAATATAGCTTAATTTAGAATTTATTAAACTTCCTAAAATCTTCATGAAGATTTTGTTAACAGGTAGATATAAAGCTAGAATGTTACTGTCTTAGTAAGTACCAGGTATAAGGATGCGCTTTCTTACAGAATTAACCAAAGAAAATTTGTTTTAAATTTTCACTTTTATCCAAACTTCCTATGCAGAGAAGCTGCTAGAACATGCAATTTCTTAATTTGCTGAGCAGTCAACAGCTGCAAATTACCTAACACCTAGCTAGTATATTTTTAAAAATCAGGATACCTTTTTAAGCACATTTTCCCCAAAGTAATGTAATTATTACTTAATATTTAATACTCTAAATCATTGAACAACTTTCCTTTACATAATTTAGTCTTTTTTTTTCAAATAGGCACAGTGTAACCATGTTGCCTACTACTAAAAATCACGGACTGTGAGACTGAAATGTTTAGCAATTTTGTACACTTATTTTCGCGCTGATCTTTTTGAAAATCATAACACATTTTCAGGGGCTTTTAATAAGTTTTATTATCAGAAATGCTTCAACAGTCGCACTGTCAGTTAGAGAAAAAGACTGTCGAAAACACACTGCCTGCTGCATTTACAAAGGACTTGATCAAAGTTATCAGTCAAATGACAAGTCACATAGAAATCCTTAGGATTTTTATGGAATTTTTTTACTATTGTCCTGTTTTTCATTTAAAAAACACACTTCACATAGTTCTACAAAGACAATGAATACACTCTGGATATCTGTTGCATCATCACCATAAAACCATCATGAATTGTAAACAGACAATGTCACCACTCTGAGATATGTATAACTTTTGTTGGAAGTTGGACTTATGTTGGAAGTTTTCACTGCCAGATTCTCTTACTCTCCATTTTCCCGTTTTTTTAAAATTCTGTCCCCCCAGCATTCTTTCTATCATTTCACAATCTTTTGTGTTTACCCATAAAGGAGTATATTAATATAAAATAATTTTAAAATATCTATCCAATATACTCTTCTATATAGGAATTATATTACACCTCAAAGGTCCTTACATCAGTGCACATTCCCTTGTAGAAATGCATGTGCATCAAGTCCCTTGCCATTTTCTCTGCACATACAGCAGCAGTGAATTCCAGTCACTACTCAGTCATGACATTTTTGATTTTTAGAGAAACTTTATGACGTGAACATGTAAAATATTCATTATTAATCTACAAGTTCTACATTATGTTCTCAAGTACAGAGTCCATTTAAAGTTCTAAAACTTAATTTTTCATTGCATCTTCAATTTCAATTGCAATTGAATTTTATTATACCATTTGATATCTTTCTGTCCTTGAAACTTATAGGACATGTTGACTGATAAGACAGATATAAAATAATTTATTTCATTCTCCTGCCATCCTCACATTTGGCTTCCCAAGTTCCTCTCATTGCTTTTTAATGCCTTAAAAGTAATTAATAATCTGTGATTAGTGCAAGCTTTGGGTCTGCCCAGAAATTTCACCTAGAAAATCTGTGACAGATGCATTTTGGTTGGTGATGCTACCCAATTACTAGGCTACTTGCCACTCTTCTATCTACATAATCTGTATTTGCAGCATTTCTGTAGCCCACAGTTCCTAGAAAAGATCTCTCCTGAATCACTACTAGGAACCATTGTGGAACACACAGAAATTTTACCCTACTCATCCACACCCTGAATGCTTTAACACAACTGAAAAAGCTGCTATATGTTCCAAAGCTCCAAAGCTGCATGCTCTACTCCAATAGAAACAGCTCAATCCTTTTAAAATTGTCTTAACATTGTGCTTTCAAAGAGATAACTTACACAGAAATATTTAAGGAACTGAGAGACAGGCTGACATGATGACTAGAAAACTGACACAGTCACAGAGGAATGCTCAAAAGGGGTATAGAAATAATGCTTCTGGTGATCATTTTTGCTTCAGAATGACATTTTTTCCCCTACTCTGGTTCAAAATACTGAGAGAAAAAAGAAAATTGTTGTAATAGAATACATTTATCTTCAGAAACAGTGGGGGTTTTGGGCAATTTAGGAAAGTCACAGGTAAGACTGGACACACTGAGCAGTGTGGTAGAAAGAATTACTAACCCAGATTTTCCTAACTGTTTAGAGCCTTATCAGTGGCTGTGGATAGGTTTTCACCTCTTCCAAATGTTCATGATGTTGTTTACTTCTCATTTACATTATCTAACAAACAAATTAATTGTAACATCCATGTTGAAGGAGAGTTTGGTTTTGTTTTCCAGAGAAGTTCTCAAAGGAAAATCATGAGAAGACTGGTTAAGCCGGATCATAAATACAAGAAAAAAATCAGATCTGGAAACCTGGCTTAGTCAAATTTAGCTGAAATAAGAAAGAGAATTCAAATGTCTGACTCAAATCCATACAGAGATTATTGCATACATACAATTTTATATATTCAAAATTCATATCAAGATCATTTGAATTAAACATATTGCCATATTTGAGAACACATAGTATATTTAAATTGCACCTAAAAATGTACACGTAGCATACCAGTGCAAAACTGGATAAGAAAGCAGCCTTTGTAGAGTCCAACAACATGGTGATATGACTGTCTGGCTATCTGGCATATTCCAGCATCAAACTTTCTCACTACTGCAGAGGTTCTCACTAAAGTTCTTAGCAGTTTGTTCTGGACAGTATAACTGTGATAGTGAGAGAAAACAATGGCCTTGAAAGGCTCTATCTTGATGTAAACCTAACACAAGGTATAATATAAAGAGGGGATGAAGGCTGAAAAACGAAACTTAAAACTTGGAGAAGTCACAGTTACATGGGATTTCTAGGTCTGTACTTTCAAGATTTAAAACACAAATAAATACAAAGCCAGCATTAATGATGGCAGAAATCAACAATAGTCATCTGTCCAGTACCATTAGTTGGCATTTTCTGTAGTTACACAGTAAAGGAAAACTTGAGATTAATGTCATCTCCTTGTGGGTCTTAAAACCACAACACCTGACTTGATTACTGATTTCAGGATGAATGTGAAAGTAATGACTTAGGATCATATTTGACCAGAAATTTAAATTAGTAAAATTTTAGTTTGGACCAACTACTTCTTACAGTATAAAATTCTTGAAGAAAACCTGTAAGAATAAGGAAGAAAAGGGTTGGAGCGAACAAAGAAGGATTAAAAATAGTTTTAAATATGAAGATCATGAAGAATAATACAAATGTAAACTATTAGTAAAGGATCACATCAGAAACTCTTAGCTACTTCTTTTATTTCAATCAAATAGAACTAAGACCTGAATAACAAGATCCCTCAACAGGTAAAGTTCTTGAAGGTGAGATTGTAAAACACAGTGCCTCATAGTACCCAAAACTCTATCTTAAGTACATTTCTTCAAAAGTGAACTGGGAAAGAAGAAAAGTTATGTCAGATAAGTACTTTTCGATCTTCCACTCCAAAAGATTAAAGAAAAAAACATAGAAAAGAAAAAGGATGCCACAACTTAAAGAGACCATTAATCAATACTTTGTAGACGTTGAGTATTTGACATAAGAGTAAACTGTTAGGTGTAATGCTAAAAAGTTCACTGAACACAGGTCATAGTTAATTTCACAAGTCTTATTAACAGCTTTGTGTTTAAAGGAATTATTTTATCAAACTATTTTAATATAATTATGGCCAAAGGCAATGCTTTCTAGGTCTATAGGATATGTCACTAAAAAACACCAAAGAACACTACAAACCTACTTACGCTTCAACATAATAATGATGAGATGAAGATATATTACACTTTCTAATTCAGTAAGTGGGAGAAACAATTGACAAGTTACACCAGTTTTCCCCTATTCATGAATACTTCATATAGGCGATATCAAAACAAAATGCACCAAAGAAGGGCTAAGATAATGAGTATCTTGACCTAACTAGTGGACTCAATTTTTCATGTCAATTTGTCATTCAGAATAGACTCACTCCTCTCTCTTTGGGCTTTGGCAGAAAGTCAGGCATTTTTTGAAATTCTGTGTCTCTTGCCAGAATGCCTCTGAATGTTTCAGGCAATTGTCAGATTTAATTTTTGTTTAAAACTGCACTGCAGATATTGCTCTTTGAAGTAGGCCCACATCTAAGAAAACCTCAATTCTACTGCATCCTACATTCCAATATAGCCTAAAGAAACTTGAAAATGAATTTGCATCATGTTTAAAATACACATCTATATTCAAATTCCACTGATTTATAAAGCATTACAATACACTGTACAGAGTAAAGAGCGAATAATTTTATTTTGATCCTTTCAAACTATTACAGAATGCAATGGCATTTTCCATTTCCTATTTTTAAAAAGCAGTAACTGCAATATCAATATAAATAGGTGTTCTTAATTTTAATAATGAAAAAACATGCATGACAGGTAATGACATGGTGATATCAATTTCTACTGACCACTACACCTACAGTATTTCAACACAGAAAAGCAACTACTACTACAAATGCCAATATAACTGGTAGACTTTGTTCACTATCAAAGCAAATGGACATCAAGACTGCTCCAGACATAATATTGCTAGTTCTTGACAGCCCCTTCCCTCTATTTGTGGCACAAGATTTTTTTCTTATAATTTTCTCCAGTGCAAGATGTTCCTGAACTGGAAACTGTTGAAGACTGTAAAAATATTTTGTAAAAGTTGTGTTATTTTCTGTTTTCTTTCAAGCTGTGTCATGCATCATAACAAGAAGATCTGGGAGAAAGATTGAAACCCATATAATGCATTATATAAATATATACATATTCATCTATATAATGAACCAAAGACAGATGAATGTAAAAACTTTTTTACTCAAGGCCCTGATAGAACTTTGTTGACATAACAGTGCTCTTTGGAGTTGACCTGGAAAGGGAGATTCACCAGCAAGGGAGAAAGTTTGCTGCTCATTCTTGCTACACACAGACAAAGCTCTTTGAAACATGAGTTTCTTTGCCTCCTCTACTTAGAAAATATTTAGAATATGAAATAAGAAAATTTCTATTTCAAATTTTGGACATAAATTGAAATATGGCAAGTAGATTTATAATGGTTGGTAAAAGAAAATGTAATTAATGTCCTGCCTATGTATATATGTAATTTATATCTTAAACATAGACTACACTGATTTTGGGCAAAGCCTCTTATTTCTCAAAAGTAAACTTGCATGTAGTCTATTATTCACTGTGTTGTACTAGGTAAAATAACATTATCTGCCAGATTTTCAACTTGCACCTTTCCTCAACACCACAGACTAAGACATAGGCAAAACTCCACCTTTAGCAATTCTTGGAAGCACTGTGCCCCACACATATATAAATTAAACCTCCCCAAAGAAACACTCCTGTGAGCAGAACTAATGCATTTCCCTGCCATAGGAAAGAAAAGAATCAATACCCACCAACCTCTGCAGAGCACACTGCAAGCCATGTCTTTCTCTGCCAAACCATGTTGGTTCCTTTCACAAGGAGTCTCTGTGCACTCAAATGAAAGCAAAATACTTTCCACTTTATTGAGTTGCATTTATGGTTTTGATCTCCATATATTTGCTGTATTTAAATATATTACTCTGGTGACTGTACTCTTTGTATAGCTTTGATAATTCCAAGTGACAATAAATCTATTTTTTAGATAAATATATATATTCCCATTCTAAAAATAACCTGAAATAATTAGTAAAGGTATCAAAACTATCAACAGTCATTGAACACTTGAAGATCACTAAAAATTTTCTTGTTCTTGCTTTGTGTTGATTTTCTGGGAATAAAATTATAGATCCCTTAACACATTTTGAGTCTATTTGAGCTTTTTTTCAGTTTGAGATCAATCCTAAACAATCAGATTCATAATATCTATGCTTTTATTCTTCTTTTCCTGGGCTTGTTTGTCTTTTCTTCATCTGAGCCATCAATATCTTTCCTAAATAAAGACAGGTCTAAAATAATTGAAAATTTTGCTTTACTTAGATTCCATGTGTTTGGTACACCTGCATAAATGGCAGTATAAACACCTTACTGCTGGTTTTAAGTGGAATTTTACTTGGATGTAGATGAGAATGGAAGAACATAATGGTGTCTGAATGTGACTTAATGTTACCATAGGGTTCTGAATCTATGTAGAGACCTTGCTATGCTGCTGGTGACTTTTGACACATTCCTAGCTAAACAAACTTTAAAAAATATTAATGCACATTTCAAAACAGCAGGAGATAATTAGTAGCATTAATGAGGCTACTCATTGGATTCCACAGCAATATCTTTCACAGCAGGAGAATCAGACTGTGTGTGTGTCAGGGACACTTACCCTTGACATTTTCTAATTACTTTTTGTAGGTTTTCTTAACTCACCTTAACTACCAGGAGACATTGACATTGAAGCTGACCATGGTAGTCACTTTATGCCATCAATTACAGGACAGTGAGGTTGCAAGACTGTCAGACACAAAATGTGTTAGTACTGACAGAGGATCAATGTTGGTCTTAAAAGAATTTATATTCAGGGCTTAAGAACTTAAGAGTTATGCCATTATATAAACTTCATTTAAACTCAGATATATATCAATAGTCTAGAACAAATACACATCAAGATTTATTTTAAGCAAGTGCAACTGTGCCAGGCAACCAGTTCATGGCCTCTCTTCAAAAATGAAAAATATTTGGATTATAATCAAACTTAGGTGCTTTTTAAACATTTTTATAGGTCCTACAACATACTGTAGAAATGAGCAAATTATTTTTTAGTTATTCACCCTTGACCTAATTCAGCTTCTTTCAGATTTCATCGGTGTTTTACCCTTTACTTCAAACAAAAATCAATTGAATTATCACTGAGTGGTCATGAAAATTCTGCCTGAGTCAGTGTAACTGAGATATCTTAAATTTTAAAGAATCAGTATCCTCATATAATTAAACAAGAAAAATTGAAAATAAAAATCTCATAGCTACATTTTCATTTGAAATCTCGCTCCTTGAAGGAAAAGTGGATGACATGTCAAGTACTAAGCAGAGTTTTCTTCTGCTATCATGTACCTCCTCACTTTTTCTCTACTTTATATGTACAGTACTATTAAAATTGCTACATCTATCTCTTGGCCTTACACCTGTTGAATTTTAAATTTTCTTCTCATTGTCTCATTAACTATTTGTGAAACATCTGCAAAACATCCTTTTTTCCATTGGGATTTGTCTCTGATACCTGCTGAACACACTGAAAAACATTAAGGGAGATAAAATATAGTCAATAATAAAATCGTGAAAGTAATGATAAAGTATTTAAATAAAAATGTTAAAGTATTTTTTCTTCTTGGGTACAATTCTTGTTTTATTTGAGATATTTCTAATTGAATTTTCTCCCTAATAAACTAGTGGATTGCTTTTAATGCTTCTATTTTCTCTTCATATGTAAGCAAAAATACAGGAGGGACAGGGGAGAACAGGATAGGGAGCACTTATGCTGTGTGCAATCTTTTAGCATCAAGCTGAAGTTATCAATATGGGTTCTTTTGTGCCTTTGTGATACGCAAAGTTAATTACATTCTTCTCATGACCAGCCTGCTTCAATCCAGAAATATTTTCCTTGTGGGGCTTCCCTAGACAATTACCCACCTCAAAGGCCCTGAAGGATCCAGTATAGACGCAACATACACATTACTTGACTGAGAAAGTAACATTGCTGTTCTTCAGTACTCCTACCAAAATTCCTAATAACTCATGCATACCAGAATAAAAAGGTAAAAAATTTACCAGTGTCATATCTGTTATGTGAATAACAAGTGGGTTTTTTTCTGTTTTAGAGCCACTTATATAAAAATCTTTCAAATATAAAAAGTTTTTAAAGCACAAAAATTTAAAGAATGGGCATATCTGGCACATTTTCTGTTGTGTCTCTTGTTTTTAACAAGTTCGAGTTCTTTGATTGTGCAGCTCACTTGAAAAGATTTTCCATGACTGTTTGTCTTTCTATTTAATTCTAAATTATTGCAGTTATCTAATGATCTGAAACTGTTTGCCTCTGCAAGGAATAAAAAACAGTAGAATATAAGGAAGGGTATGTTAGTATCTATACCCTACTTTTATTATAGGAACCTTACCACTTATCATGCACACTTGAAAACTGATTTAATTAACTTCTGAATTTCATCTGACACATGGCTGTACCAAGCACCCTGCCTGTTAAAAACAGCCTTCTGGAAAACATTTCTTCCCAGTTCAGAAGGCATCTAAACAACAGGCAATTTACTTTCCAAAGTCATATTTCCCCTCCATGAGGCACGGTTGCCATATTGACAAATTTACATTCCATTGAATAGACGTTTGTTTAATTTCTCAGTTTCTCAGAGCACAAACTGCTTCCTAAAGAAGTCAAAACTCAGATTGCTCCCTAAAGGGCAGGGGAAGTGTATTTGGTTTTTGTTGTTGCTTTGTTTCTTTCTGATAATGCAATCTTGTCTCTAGCACAGCAAGTGAAGGGATATCAGACAGATGGATTTCAAGGTTGATATTCAATGCATACATTTTTAGTATTTGATTTGGCTTCAACCCTTGCTTTTCACATCCTGGGAAAAAAGGTTTTGTTTTTGTCCATAAGCAAGCACTATACTTTCCCCTTCCTGGAATTCTTTTCAAAATACTTATCTAAATATTTATTAGCATTTTTTCTCATATCTTTCATTCTATAGATTTTTTTCTGGTTATGTCAAAAAGAACTGGAGTCCTATTTTGCAAATCCCTATAGCCTGGTAGCAATCAAAGGATGCTATGATTGTTAAGACCATTGCATTTAACCTAAAATTCTTAGGCTTTTTTTTCTGAAAATATGTGAAAGTTTAAAAATCACAAGCTAAATGCCAAAACCCAGTCCCGCTGTCATGAAGGGAAACTCCAGCATAAGTGGCCCCCTGTTGACATCCTTTCTCATACTAACGAGTAGTCTACAGTTAAGTTTCACTTTTATCAAGAGAACCTCTTGACCACAGTCAGTATGAATGGAATTAAATTGACCTTACCTCTACTAGAGTTAAAACACACACACATACACACACAAAATCAAAAGAGACAAAGATCACAAAGACCACATTCAACCTTTGAACACAGCTAAGTTTAGGCTCAGAAATTCTCCCTGGAGACCTTCAAATACTCCTTTCTCTTCCCATTTACTGTACGGGGACTTAGCAATTTACCTGTAATTTAAAAGCATGGATTCAAGTCCCTAAATTAGGTATATCTGGTCTTTCCCACATTTTAAAAATGTTGAGTCTTATCTTCTATATGTCTACAAGCTATTTGAATTCTTCTAAATGCACCAAGATAAATAGACTAATCAAAGTGGTAAAAATAGAAAAATACAACTGGAAAGAATACTTCCACATGTAATGGCATTGTGCCTATATCTAGATGTATTTTAAAAGATGAAAGTCCTTCCAGTTCTGTCGTTAATTTCCAGCATGAAATTTAAAAATGGAGGCTTTTTAAAAATATGTATATATAAGGCTATATGTATTTTGTGGTGGATACACACATACACACATATTCATTCCACAGGTTTTCAGTTTGCAAGTGTGAATGAATAATTTAATAATGGTGCTGTTCTTTCAAGAAGACAATATTTTCTCAGTTAATACAATGACAGCAGTATGCACAGGTGAGTGTAGTATAATAGGCATACCTGCCTGTTAAAGGTAAACACTTCAGTTGGTAAAATATACTTTGCAAAACTAAGGTTAAAAAAACAAAAAACCAACAAAATATTGAATAAACTGATACAAAGTCTTTACTTCTCTGACGTGCTGCGTAGCCCTTTATGGAAGGTAAATTTTAACAGCTTTGACAAAAAGATGGTGATATTAATCATCATTCAAACTGCAGTAGTAACTGATGCTGTGAGGAATAGACAGCAGCTGGTGTAGACGAGACAAGACCCTAATTTTGACATTTCATTCACCTCTGCCTGGGCAAAGGTGGCTCAGCAATATACCATTTGTCTTCATCTGTCTCCCCAGCATTGCAAGCTGACAGGATAACAGCACGGTTGCTTGATGGTCTGCAACGGCAAACTGCCCTTTATCCACCTAATCGCAGTTCAGTGTGGCATAAGGAAAGTAATTTTACAGGTGTGTAGCAAAATCTGCATCCTCCTGGCCACCCAATCGTGGGATTGCTTTACAAGGTGGGTTTAATCATAGCCAGATATTTCCAGTCAGATACTGATAGCTGCCAGCCTTTGAAGCTGCACTCAAGTCAGATGTAAATAACATAAAATGAAGGCACAGAACATTAAAGGCAGGAACTATGTAAAACCGGTTGAGCTGATTAGTAGTAAATTACTGATGTTCCATCTGCCGGGGTGGTAATACTTGTTTTCAAACTGCCTGACTGCAATGCTTCATTTCACAGAGAGCCCATGTTCTATGGGCCTATAGGGAGCACTTAATAGGGACTGACAATGGAAGGAGATAGTGACAAATACATAATTACGTTTTGAGAGTGCAATGAGTTCATTAGGAAAACTAGCATTTTGTCTGGGGTACAGAATATATATGTATGACAATATACGTTCCCATATATAGACTCTACAGACTTGTGAGCAGAATTAAGGAAAATTTCTTGGATCCTCACCACTTTGAAAAGCAAGAAAATCTGTAATAAATAGATATCTAGAGCTTGTTAACTTAAGAAAAAAGCAAAAACAAAAGAAAAAGCAAACAAAAAACACTATGTACAATATCTAACCTGTATATAAGCTTCAAACTTTAAGAAATTCACTTTATTTGTGCATTTGTTATGCTTGTTCAAACACCTCAATTTGGTCATATTCTTCAGAAAAGACTGTTTTTAAAGAACACTGTTACTACTGGCACACCCTCCGACAATACTGAGCAGCACTTAAAATGGGAGTGGGTTCTAATGAAATAAACTGTAGGAAGTAGAATTAGGAGCACTGTTAAGCCATATTATGACATAAAAAGTCAATGGAATATGCTAATACCTTACCATCTGGTGATTAGAATTCCTCCTCCTTAGATCTGTCTCCTGCAAATACCATCATGATAGCTCCCACACGGCTCTTCATGATTAAGAATTCATTTTTCCTGTTCACTAAATAACTCAGCTTATCTTTAGAGATGGCTTTCTCCTGAGTGATTCAAATCCTCTCTCATCTTGACAAACAATTCTTCTAGAAGTAAGTTTTTGGAAAAGCCAGATTTTCTAGAAAAGTTATGACTGAAAGGGTTCCAGGAGACCAATGAGAAACATGAAAGGTGTGTCTGCCTAGAAACCCTTTCTGTGAAAGCGGAAGTTCAACGTATTCTTTTGTTTTGTTGTTGCCAGTTACAATTCCTAATGTAAGTCGTAGTGTTTAGTTTTTCTTCTGCACTGAGTTGAGGAAAAAAGCAATCATGGAATAAAGATACACAAAAGAAAATAAATAAATATCAGGCAGTAATTTTAGTCAGATACAAACCGCAACAAAAGGAGAAGAACTAACCTTCCTCATATATACTGTGTGAATGAAAATTCTGTAATTATAAAGAGAATGGATCCTGCCAAACTGAACAGCTATTTGGAATCCAGTCAAACAACCCAAAATATTTTATTTTGTTATTCAAACAGATTTGGCCTGTGAAAAAAAAATTAAACCCTGATATAACTCTTTGATATATATTAATACATCTAATAACACATGGAAAAAGAATGGTCTATCTAGATTCTTTACTGACTAGTGGTGCCAAAGCAAGTGAGCTGGTGCATTACTATTAATGGAAAGAAAAATTTCTTCATGATTAATAATTTCATTATTAAAAGGAAGTTTCTTCAGAACACAGAACAATTCTAGTACCTACTACAATACAATGAGAATGGTAATATTTTATGCATGCAATCATCTAACTAATATACTAAAAAAATTGGTTGATGGCTGATAGGTGTTGACTGTTAGTTCAGGTTTATTTGCCATCATGTCTTATCAGTATTGGAATGCATGCTCTTTGATACTGAATTACCAGTTTAAGAGAATTTGGTTTTGCAACCTTCTCCCAGACTCATAAGGCAGTCTTGTAATAGTAGTCTTGTCCCTACAGTTTTATATCACCTATGTCAGTTATGGCTTCACAAGGGAATTACAACCATAAAGTAAAAAAAATCAAGAAACATTTACTGTGCTTAGTGTCAGCTTGCAGTCAAGGCAGGTATATAGCTGATATATCAAACAAATTGATAATTTCTTCAATCAACTTAGAAACAGCTTTTACAATGAATAAGATTATTTCATTTGGAATGAAGATTACTCAGTACATCTCAGGTGTAAATAAATAACAAAATGTCCCTTTACTTTCCACTACAACAGGCAGGGAAGAAAATCTGAGATTTAAACTAGGGAAAGGGGAAACCAGGAGGAATCCCACACTCTAAGTAAATCACTCTCTGAAAAGACACAGTTTCTGTCCTACTCATCCGGGGTGCGACAACTTTGAAAACAAGAATGCTGCCACCTATGCAGACAGGAATAAGTCAATAAATCAAGTCCTGAAATGCACAGACATAAACTGGAAAAACAGTTATTAGAAAGTTGAGCTGCGGAGTCCTGAATATCAGAGACAACTTCAGATTTGGGAATCACCATCAAACGGACCATAGAGATGAGGCATTTAAAAGCAGATGGGATATAACCCTGAAATGTGCTAAATTAAAATTAAAAGGCTTTGGCTATTTGTATACCTTGTTAAATAGCATAATGATTGTATTAGGATTTTACCTGGGGTTAGTTCTTAGACACCTGGCAACTGGAAATGTGCACTGCTGTATTGCTCATTGTTAATTAAATATAACTGCGATAAGTGCATTAAAAGTACCTCACCTGAATTCTAATTTATGTCCTATTTGTCTTTGCAGAATGGGCTTTAGATAATTTAAAGACAAATCATGGACTCTCCAGCATCTAGCTCCCTGGTGATTTAGAAAAATCTCCAAAGAAATACTTTCTTCCCATAAAACATTTGTGCTTCAGAGAAATTTTATTTTATCTTGGAGCCTCCTTGAGTGGCCAGTACACGAGCAAATCTAACAAGAAAGGGGCAAATATGACACTGCCAGAAGGCTTATTTACATTTTAGAACTATTAAGAAAGCTAACAAGGAATGCGTGATTTCAAATTACCTAGTCTGTGGCCCTCATTTGCAGACTAATTCTGTTATAGTGACTATTTCACTATTTCACTTCAATGCCAGATGTGATTAAATAAAAATAACAGATATCATTAGACAACATTAAATGTTTTCAACATTTATTATTTCTTTAAACTATGTTAATATGTGTATTATACTTTTATTAAATAATTTTATTTAACATATTAAATATCTCAAGTAAAATTAAAATAAATGCAAAGTAATGTACAGTAAAGGATGGCAAGCTTTGTAGTAGATTTCCTACATGACTTTTGTAAGGGAAAACAGCAATCTCATGGCTTTTGATGCCCCATTTTTTATTAGCATGCTATTACTGGAATCATTATATAGATATGTATATATACATATATATATATATATATATCTTAGTAAAGGCAAAATAATATTTTTTTTTTCCAAATGGCTGCAAAATCAAAGATGTGGATTATTTTTTATTTATACACTTAGCCACTGTACAATTATCTCAGTCTACAGCTACTTGAAAAGTCCTTAAACATCAATTGTTATAATGAAAAGACCATGAAGAAATAATTTCTACCTCTTATCAGGGTATCAATGCTGCAACTGGGAGACTTGCTTGTGATTTCCTGTGATTTTCATTTTCTCATTTGTGCATTTCTTAAACTTTTTCAAACAGAGAAGATATTCCTCTAAGCTTAAGGAAGATATGAGAAAAATGAAAAGGAAAAACAACTTCTTTAAATTTCCTATTATTACTACAACATGCAAATATAATGAACACCCACACAGGGCCACTTGATGGATACTAGACATAGTTTAAAAACTATATTGTATACTATATCTACACGCACACAAATATACATCTATATTGCAACAATAATTATAAGGAACCATGATATTTCCACAGGAAATAGTTTTCTTCTTGATGTTTATTTTCTCACATTGGAGCCCATGAGATAAAAAACTTTTGTCCCTTCACTCTCCCTGTTTTCTTTTTAAAACTTTAGAGAGCAGACTTCTTAAAATAGTGTCTTAGAAATTTCCACTGTTCTTTCCTAGAATTTCCATCATACTTTCATTTTTCATGATCCAAGAATATTCTTCTTGATGCATTTTCAAATTCCTTTGTCAGAAGAAAAACACACACAAAAACCTTGGTAATTCACATAGAAAAAGATCCAAACTTTTTTTAAAGATCTCCAACAATTACATGAAACATAAAATACCTGTAATGTGCTTTATTACTATTGGTTTTGCAGTAGGTTAACTTTATTTGCTGTAGAGAAAAGCCAAAGAAGGGCTAGCTTTTGAGCAATAACCCAGAAACTAGCCAAATTGAAATGATAAGTTTGTCTTGTTAACATTTTCAAAAAGGGAAGAGAAAGAAAAAGTGAAAGAACACTGCTGTTGATTGTTTTATCTCAGAATTATGTTAATATAATATTTCTTTGCTTGTAAAAGTAAATGTTCCCTTATAAAATGCTCTTTTTTTAATAATATAAGAACATATTTTATGCCCCAAAAAATTTTGTGATTTTATTATTAATCAATATTTTTAATCATGAATTTTCCCATTCTAATGGAAAAATCTAATACATCTAAGGTGAATTGTGTTCCATAAGTTTGCTTTCATTCTAAACATTCAGTAAGGTATCTAAAGGACTATTCAAATAAAGCTGTTTACCTAGCAGACACTTAAATTTGGGTTTCATAAAATTAAACGTTATGATATGGGAATAATTACACTTAAAAGTGTTTGAGACCTAAGTAGAAACATATCCCAAACAGAGAAGCAATCACAATATCATACCTTGCTGTTAACTCAGAAATAGATGTGCTAACACCATAAAATGAATTATTATTATTACTGGAATAATTGAATAAATAAACAACACTTTGAGACACATTTTACTGATTCAACTAGCCAGTGTTTTTATATTACTATATGAAAGGGAAAATGTCTTCATATGGAATTCTGTAACTTAGGTTTTTATGTTTCATAAAAATCAGTATGTTCCATTAAAATCAGTATGTTCCATAGAACAGCTCCCAAAACAACTATATTTAAGTCTGTGTTCTACTGTACTTTGCAACTGAAGTGCAAAAATATTATTTTATAAATTTTGTATGATGTTATATGCATTGTGTGCAATAAAATGCAGTTCATAACTAAACCTCAATAATTTGAAATTATCCTTGGTGAAGCAGAAGGCAGAGACATTCGATACCTTCTTCATCTCAGTTGTTACAGGTGTACATTGCTACAGCAATTTCAGGACTCTGAAACCGATGGCAAAGTCTGGGGTAAGGAAAGTTTATCCTCAGTGCAGATTAAGGATGATTTAAAAGAGCTGAACACACAGAAGACTGGGATGGGCACACCCACAAGTGCTCAGAGAGCTGGCTGATACCATTGCAAACCCACCCCTGATCATCTTTGAAATTTCATGGGATCAAGGGGGTCCCTGATGACTGGAAGAAAGAAAATGCCCTCTTTATTCAGGAAGATCAAGAAGGAGTATCCAGGGAACTACAGTCTGGCCAGTCTCGTCTTGTGAAACTGATGAAACCACCAATCTAGAAACAGTTTCTGAATATATGGAGAGCAAGAAGGTCATAGGGAATAGTCAGTGTGGATATCTGAAGGGGAAATTATGTACGCCTGACTGACCTTATAGCCTTCCATGATGACAAGACTGGCTCAGTAGATGAGGGGAGAGACGAGAATATTTTCTACTTTAGCAAGTCTTTTGACACCATCTCCCATAATTTCCTCACAGGCAAGTTGATGAACCATGGGCTAGATAAATGGGCAGTAAACTGATTATAAAATTTGCTGAATTGCTGGACTCAAAGGGTTAGCATCAGGTGTATGGAGTCCAGCTGGAGGCCAGCCACAAATAATGCACCTCAGGGGTTGATATTGGCACCAATACTGTTTAACATCCTCTTTGATGATCTGGAAAATGGGGCAGAATGCACTCTCAGCAGGTTTGCAGAGAATGCAAAACTGGTACTAATCTCTGGTGCACCAGATGATTGGACGAATGACCTGACAGGAACTTCACGAAGTGTGGCAGCCTATGGCTGCAAGTTTCAATGAAATCTAAACATCATAGGTCCTGCACTCTCCCCGCCTCCTTTTTCATATATAGATTGTGTGCTAGAACCTTCTTTGTTCTCCTAAGTTATGTATATCATTGGTTCATTTAAAATGTGTACCCTCCCCTATCAAAAGGCTATTGGTTTGTACCCCCTTCTTTCTCCCCTCGGACTCTCCTGGCTGGCCCTTCGAGGTTGTCCACTCCCTGTTTCCCTTCCCTCATAATCCCCTGTCAACCGCTGTTCGGGGCTCCCAGCCTCCGGACTTCTAGTCCTCACCCATCCCTGTCTCTCCGTCCCTTCTCGCCACCCTCAGACCCTCACCTGAAGACCCTAAATGTATCTCCCTGGCAGACCGCTGACTGGGTGCTGTGCATTCTTTCGTCGCTCCACTTCAAAGGGGAAACCTCTCCCGCAACCTTTTGCTCTCTGTCCCGTTCCCCCCGCGCTGTGCCAGCGGCTCACTGGAGGCGGTGCTCACCTCGCCGTGAGAGACCCACGGCTGCAGGAGGCGTCAGCCGGCAGCGCTGGAGCTGAGCGCCCCTGGCTGCACCTCTGAGCCATGGAGCAAGCGCTCTGGGTGAGAGCTGCACAGACTTCCCGGGCAGGAGAATGTGACAATGAAGTTCAACAAGGGTCAATGCTAAGATCTGCACCTATGAGGAATAATGCCATCCTCCAGTAAATATTTGGGACAACTGATTGGAATGTATTTTGGCAAAGAAGGATCTGATGATGCTGGTGGTCACCCAGCTGATCACCAAATAGCACAGCAAAGACCAGCACTGCTGTGGGCTGAGTTAGGACAAGCTTCACCAGCAGGTTGAGGGAAGTGATTCTTCCCTTCTACTCAGCCCTGATGAGACATATCTGATGTGCTGGGTCCAGGCCAGGGTTCCCCAGTGCAAGAGAGAAATATACCTATACACTGGAGCAAATCCAGTGCAAGACTATGAAGATGATGAAGGTATTGGAACATCTTTGGCATGAGCTGAGGATGACAAGGCTAGGACTCTTCAAACTGGAGATGGTTTATGAGAATCTTATCAATATGTATCAATATCATGAGAATCTTATCAATATCTGATGGGAGAAGCCAGACTCTTCTCAGTGGTGTCTAATAACAAAGCAAGGCTCAGTGGACACAAAGTGAAACACTGGCAATTCCACTCAAACATAAGAAAAACGTCCTGCTTTTTTAAATATATTTTTCCTGTAATTGTGGTCACACACTGGAACATACCCATGCAGGTTGTGGAGTCTGTGTCCTTGAGGATATTCAGAAACAAATAGGCATAACCCTGATCAACTTGCTCTGGGCTACCCTGTTCTGAGCAGGAGGGTTGGACTCGACGAGGTGAATTCCAATATCATTTGTTCTGTGATTCAATTACCTTTATCCTTTAATGTTCTAATGGGGTGCTTGTGACCATGCTGTGATATCCATAAGCTTGCTACTTATTTTATTGTATTTTGTTAGGCATCCTATACTTTTTGTTATTTTGTGGATAAAGTATGAGTCCTCTAAACTGGAGCTTGCCTGCTTGCCGTTGGTTAATAAGTAAATTATGATACATTTATATTCCTATTTAAATTAATATGTAGGATTTAAGGAACAAATTCTTATGACAAATAATGCAAAATTTAAGTGTGCAAATCACTGAGAAATTAGAAACCTAAGTTTATTTTTTATAATGAGTTTATAGATAAAATTCAATTGCTTATGCATTTGAGATAGAAGAAAATGGGTTTTTTTTCCTTCCTCATGTCTGAATTAATATGAAGGCAATGAACCAAATCCCACTCTTAGGTACACAGGTATAAATTATATTCAAATTTGTGCATTTAATAATTCATAAAATTAAATTTATAAATAATAAATTTCCATATGTGTGTATGTAAAAATAGAACTTAACCAGGAAGAAGGTCAAGAAGAAGGTAAGATGTAAATATCCTCTAATTATACAAGTAAGCTATACGCAGTAGTAGAAAAAAAGATTTCCAGAAAATAGTAACTTTGGTCAACTTCAGTACCTTGGGAAAAATTTCTCTGGAATCCATAATTGTTATGGGACCTAATAGGTAAAACATACATTGCTTTGTTTACCTAACAATAAGGGATGAAAAGATTCACTGTAGTTGATCTTATTGTCTTCATTCTTATAATTACAAAAGGTTGTACAACTAACATTTGTGCTAATTCTAATATTTCCCAATTTCATCTGAAACAGAAAATACCAAAATTATCACTGTCTAATTCAAAATCATCCTATTTTATTTCACCTGTATTTCATTTCTGTGTTTATGTTCATCCTTCCACTTGCTTCTTTTGCCCTTATTGGTCTTCACTACTGAAATCATAGAAATATTTCTACTGTCAGTGACTATTCAGTGTTTCTTCCTCTACAGTCCTCCAACTGATACTTGTGAAGAGACTTGTACATTAAATTGTGCTCAGATAAACCCAAGCCGAGTTACAGAGAAACCTGAATTACTGCTGATTTTTTTATTACTCTCCATGTAATTACTGGCTAACTATTGATAGATGTTATGACTTGTATAGTTCCAAATATTTACAAACTTCATTGGAGTGAATCTAAATAAGGATTTTCTGTAGAGTTTTTTAATTTTTCTTCTGTTTTTCTCTGTTAGAGATGATTGCCTGGTTTTCATCTGCCTTGCTTGCTTCCATTTGACATAATTTAATATTGCTGTGATTCAGCATTACATTGATTCAATTTCTGAAGAAGACAGCTTCAGTGCTGTCTGTCCACAGAAACACTAGGCTAGGTTAACTGATGAAAATAACCTAAAATTATTTCTTTTTCCTGTTGGATTTCAGCATTACTCTCTCCAAAATACATTGACTACTTGACATCAGTCATCCACAATATGCTGTTTTACATGGTAGGAGCACTACAGAAGCACGCAAGGTGCCAATTTATGAAAAAAATCTGCAGTAATGAATTTATTTTTTTAGGAGATTCTTTTAGATGGATGTTCTTTAACACCTCTAAAATCTTTACTGATATGTTTTGCCCACCTTCTGCAGACACCACCACTACCACTTCCGGCAGAGTACTTCAGATTCCCTTCCCATAATTTTCTAAAACCAAGTTTCCATTGAACCAAAATTTGGTGAAATGCTTTGGACAGATTGCAGGGAAGACAGGGAAGTTTCTTCATGTCTCTCTAAGTAAATATGCAGTCTCCAACTCAGAGAAAGTCATCTCCACCACCCTCAGGCTAATGGAAATAGCCAAGAAACAGGCTTACAGCTTCACTCCAAAATGGCATATTTGCGATTTTCAGAAGATGCAAGATCTCTGCAAAAGGTTTTTTCACCCTCTTTTCTGAAGTTTCCCTTGATATTCTCTGGCTATCAAGATTCACCTGCTTGTGTTTGTTGAATAAACAGTGTACTCAAAGCCATAATTCTGTTATGGTTATAACAGAGCTTCAATCTTTTACTCAATAATTAACCAGGAAAAAAAATCTGTAAAAGAGCTTTGGATTCACAGTTACTTAGTGTGAATATGTTTTCATGAGTTAGTCATCATAACTGGCACTGCTACTCTTTGGGAAAATATTCTATTGATGGGTAATGAAACAGTGACATTGCCACAGCAGGGAAGGGAAAGTCGAAAGACTGTTCTCAGTCTGGTTTGCTTAATTAAGCAGTAGCCAGTGACATCGTTTAACTGTATTTACTTGACAATTTTTTTGCTGCTGAGATTGATTGGTGGTGGCTAGA
This sequence comes from Lichenostomus cassidix, assembly GCF_008360975.1. Lineage (NCBI taxonomy): Eukaryota > Metazoa > Chordata > Aves > Passeriformes > Meliphagidae > Lichenostomus > Lichenostomus cassidix. The sequence goes on from NC_139479.1 coordinate 36,622,043, forward strand.
GTGTGAGCAAAGGACCAAAGACATCAACATTCATTGTGATTTGGGGGAGTGAAGCCAAGAATAAACGTGGGCAAAATAAAAACGACAAGTCCCTTGTAGACAGTAATCTGCATTCAAACTAGACAATAGGGCAGACACTTCTCACGCCTTGGATACTCTCACCCCAGTGGGCATGCTATGAAAAAAGACACATGAAGGGCAAAAGTTCTATGTTAGAATGCAGGATCTTTTCTCTGCAGACAGAAATATGGTTATGAGAAAAAGCAAAAACCTAGGCAGAGTGCACTAAGATAAGTGTGCCTTGTGATACCATGAAATTGAATCAGTTTCAGATGTGGTAGATTGTCCCAGCACAGAAAATTATGAGAGAATCTCTATCAATCTGATATACCTCCTGAATCTTGAAAAACTTGGGTGAAGAGGCTCAGCCACTCTACTCTCAACTTGTCTGAGGACAAATTTTACCATCATGTTCTTTCCCCCAGATGAAATCTCTTAGAATAAGTCTCTGAGTCATAGCCATCCCCTAAAGGTTTTATCATCATGGATATCCTAACAGGCCTATCCAGCCTCCCCTTTAGTGACTTCTTCAGCAGAAGAACTCAGAATTAGTGGTTCTCATTTTCCTTCTTAAAGGTTTTTAAAACACCTTTAATTTTCAGCATTTTAAGTTTGTCAGGTTCATTCTTCAATTCAGTTTTCATGTTTTTTTTTAAGGAGCCTTAGTTCTACATTTCTTTCTTTAATTGCCTTTCTTCTAAATCTTTTCTGTTTAAGTCCTTTGTTCAGGCATAGTAAAATTAGCCTATTAATTAAAATGTACATATATGAAGCAAATATTATAAGCTGTGATATAAAAATATACAATCTCTGTAGCCATATGGATGGAGGTATTAGGTAATAGCATGTCAAAAGCAACAATTGACAACATGTAGTTTATTGATATTTTATATTTTGTTCAGCTCCTTAAAGCGATGTAATAACCAAATCATGTAATATATGCAAGTTTAAGTGATCCATATAAAATAAAACATAAAACAAAAAGAAGAAGGAAAACAAGAAGAGGATTAAAAAGTGGGAATAGAAATTCATATAAAGGGTCATTTTCAAATGTGTATTATCACTATTGGCAGCATAGACCATCTTCAAGCACAGAGTGGGTGTCCTAACACAAAAATGAAAACAATCTCATAAATCAACAATCAGACAGGAAAACTGTTACAACTGGAAGAGCAAAAATTTGTTTAGTATCTCTGAGCTTGACCTCAGCAAAAGGTTTCTCTAGAAAATTTCTTCTTCATCTTACTTCTTAAAACAAGTTTAACTAGTAGAACTAAATGCAAATAGCAGAGCAAGTTAAATAAAAAGAGCACATTCTTCTAGCTGTCTAAAAGTTGTTTTCAGCAGGTTATTGAACTGAAATAAAATATTTGGTTTAAATAAGCATTGCCCTCAATTAGCATGCCCTCAATTTCACTGGTCTAGTGTGTAAATTTACTTACAAGAGCACAAGTATTATATTTAAAAAGAGAGGAAACAGAAACTGCCATAGAAATATCCACACTAAATGCATATCATAAAAGAAAATAAGATACAATTTTGTGTTTTCATAAATTTATGGCATTTGGGGCCATAGAACTTTCTTGTGTCATTGTGCCACAGGCTATTCCTTTTCACCTCACTAATCTTTTTAGAAGAATAGCTTGTCTTTGACTGAAGCACAGGTTGTGTTTACCAAGAGCACCTCTTGCACAAAAACATTTCATCTTGATTTAAAGCCATTAAGAGGTGGAAAATCAACTACCTTGCTCAGTAGCCTTTCTGAGAGAGTAATATCTGTTGTTTAACAGTGAGTGTCTTACTTTTTGTGGCAGTCAAGCATGGGGCTTCAGCATAAAAGTCCTCATTTTGTTGTCTTCTCCTAAACTAAAAAACACTGCACTATCAATTTACATTACTGTTTTTCTTTAGAAACTACTTACTGCACACAAGTAATCTTTTAATTTGGTGTTTGACTGAATGTCAGATTGTAGAATACTAATATTAAATAATTAATTGGTTTTTCTCAGACTTCTAATATTCTTCTTAAAATATGAACATCAGTTTTTCAATTAAAAAAGACTATATCTCTCACTAACAAAAAATTATTTGTCCATTTTACCACATCACCCCACTAGAGCAAATGAGAGTCGCTAGTTTATCCTGACATTTTTTCCAAGTCAGTGACTTTCAGAGAGCCATTACCTCCTCTGCCATTATGAATCCTTTTAATATGGAAATACATTCAGTTACCTTCTTTTTCTTCACTTCCACAGGACTTTATACTTCTTGACCTAAAACCTGAAAAAATGAAGTGTAAAACTAAATCAGCAAAAGCTGTTAGTGTGATATACTGTCCAAACAAACACTAGCAGGGATCTTCCCAACTGCACAGACCAAAAGAGTCAAGCCATTTTATGTATGAATAAAATCTTATAGGTGTTTCCTGAAATATTTCTCTTGATCTAGTTTCCTTTTGAAATCTAGAAATTTCTGTAAGAATGCCAGTAAATAAATCTTTCAAAACTCAAAGAAGGCATTTTATTAAAGTATAGAATTGGGAGAAAATGCTAGTAAATGTTTTACCTCTAGAAATCACTGTAGTAAATGAAAATTATACATATGAAATTAATTTATTAATCTCAAAATCAGAGAAATATTGGAAAGTTACTGGGTTTTTTCTGATTTCTGTGTCAGAGTTGCCATCTAAATATCTGTTCAGAAATACTAAAGCATACTCAGGTTATGTGAGACCAGAAATTCATGAAGTAAAATTGAGCAATTTAAATTAAGCAATTTAAAACATTGTTTTGTTTTTTAATATCTTGTTTAGTCCTGATTTGTTGCTCTATGATGTAGCTTTGCTTGTTACAAACCCACTGCCATTGGCAAGGACACCATTCAGTAGACCAGGTTGCTCAGAGCCCCATCCATTCTGGCCTTGAACACACTTACACAATCCTTTCTACCTATGGATTCATGGAAAGTATTGTACAGCAATAAAAAAATTAATCTGCAAGTGAGCCTGAAAATAAGAAATTGCAAATTAGTTTCTCCAAATTAGTGTATGTAATGGCAGCTGTATAAACAATGTCTGAGTGAAGGTGAGCCATAATCACATCTAGAGCATCCTCAATGTCATTCTTAATTCATTTTGTTCAACATGAGAAAAAAATAGCAAAATCTATTCAGTACAAAGTCCTGCATTTCATCCAAAGGATTGTTCTGTGCAGTTTCCTATTGATTACCTTTGTGTATTTTAAGATCTCAAGAGCAGAGTATTGGAAACTGAATATATTTTTACAATTTTTTTCTCAATAAAGAATTATACAGATTACCTACTTGAATTAAGTTTCTGCCTGACTGTTTCTTTCAATTAATTCCAACCCTGTGGATGGACTCTCTTTTTTCAGCTGTCTAGGATATGTCTCACTTGCAGATAAATTTACACAGAAAACTTAAAGACAGCACATTAAAATTAATTCTGACCTGTTCAGAGGTGAGAAGTGTACCCTGGAAAATATCTCGATGGTCAATAGACCTTTGGCATCTCATCTTCTAAAGATAGCATCTTCCAGTCCTGGAAGAAAGCCAGGTAGCCTGCACATGTGGGGAGGCAAGGAGAACTCTGGCAGGGTGCCAAGCTACCTGACTGCTCTCTCTTCCCTCCCACACTTTTTTGAACAGCAGACCCTCAGAAAGGATGTTCACTGATCTCTAGAGGAAGCAAAATGTCCTGACCATAAGTCAGCCTGCAAAGAACAAAAGGAAGGCAATACAGTGCCTTACTATGTGGGGTTGTTTCAAGTTTCTGTAAAATACAGTTGGTTCTAAGTTGCAGCTTTCAAGTTGCAGCTGCCCAATTTGGATTTGTGGATGGGTAGGTCAATGCAGAGTTTTGTTTTCTGTCTTTGGTGCTAAAACAAGCTGCTGGTCAGCTTCTTAAAACAAGGTTTCTACGTATTTGTCCAATTCCTTTTCATGAGCAGTTTTGGAATAGAGTTACTGGCAGCAGCTTTGACATTTGACACTCAACATTTTCTGCATTTTGACATTTGACTGTCAATAGCCTTATCATTACATTCTTATCTGAAAACTCAATTTCCTCAAAAATCTCCATAATACTTGTGTGGGCTTTGTTGTTGTTGGTTTTGGTTTTTTGGTTGGTTGGTTAGTTGGTTTGTTTCAGGGTGGGTTGTTTTGAATTGTTTTTAAGGAAACAGGGTAAAGAGGTTTTTAATTTCAATCCTTTCCTAATGTATTTCAGTTAGCTGTAAGGTACATGTAGGATCTGAGGCTGTCCAGGGTCTGTTCTCCAAACTAGTAATCTTTTTATTCACTGATAGTCATTTCTACTCAAATAATACACAGGGAATGTGTACAGTATGTGTGAAAACATACAGATAAACATGCAGGCTATACTGCTTCCTAAATTGAGATAGGTATCCTGTCACCCCTAGCAGCTACATGTTGCAGACTTGGTAAGGATCAAATCTCTCCTAGGTCATAAAGATGGATTGTGGAGTAGAAAAGAGTCTTCATTGTCACACAGCTCTTTTCACAGCTTCCATTGCAACTAAGGCACAACTTTCAAGCAGTGCTCACTGGGCAACTGAATAGTGGAAAATTATGATTTTATGTCCAGTTTATACAGTATATACAGTTCACACTGTATTTTTTAAAAAGACATTGCTTCTTTGTTAGGTGTTGAGTCAGTGTAGGGTACGTAACTGGTGTTGTACTGTGCCTCCTGCCAAATAACATATTTGTCTCACATCTACCCCAAAAACCATGTTCAGGTGAGGTTTCAAGACAATCCAGAAAATAAATTTGGGCTTGAATAAGATTGAATCAGGTACCTAGTTCCCTTAGCACTGTAACATGGGCTTTCAGATAGCTCAGCCAACTAAGATGTGGATTTCAAATGCACATATCATGATCTAAAACAGAAGATTGAATTTGGTGGTAGTTTACTTTTACACTAAAATTAAAACCATGTGTATGCAGTAAGTTTCATGCAAGCAGTAACTTAAGCACTTCATCTCTTCCTCATCTTCACCCAACTTTGAACTTTGGCTTCCTACTCATCTCAGAAAGACTCTTGGATCCTAGGAGGGTCATACAAGGAAAGGAAGGGGAAAAAAATAACATAAAATATTCATAGATTTACCAGTAAAAATATAGCTATGATGCCGCTGACATAATCATCATAAAGTTAGTATGCTAGGATAAGAGGCAGAAAAGGAAGATCCCAAATTCTTTACCAATTTCTTGTATCTCCAAGACCCAAAAGATCTTCTCATCAGACCGTAGCTGTATATAAACAACGACTTTTGCAATACCTAGGCAAGTTCAGCATACCTTGACTGATCCTTTGCTAACAAATATTTTTCTTTTTACTTATTTTTTTTTCTGTTGCGGTTTAAGGGAATGTTATAGCAGACCTTACAGGAGAGCGACTCTGCCCAGCCCAGGTCAGCGCCCTTGAGCACCAAACCTTCCCTCTGAGGGCCAGACTGCGCTGTCACCGGCCAGGGAGCTGAAAGGCTAGCTCTGGTTTTGTCTGCTGCTCCACAGCGCGGCAATGGTAAAGGAGTTGAGGAGGGTCTGTGCATGATGTCCATGAAAGTTGTTCATTTGCATGGTGCAGCAGAGGTCAGAGACCTCCCAGAGCCAGAGATGCCTCATGGGTGAAGACCTCATGTGCAGACACCACATGCACAGACACATGTGCACAGACCACATCCATAGACAACAACATGGCAGAGGGTGAGGAGTTTTATAGGGAAACAGAGAGGGGCAGGGACAGCACACTGGCCCAGTGATCTCTGGGTACAGGGGAGGTACATGGGTGGAGTTAGGGTACAGGAACCAGCAGGGAAAACCCGAGGGAGTGGCCAGGAGCCGGGGCGGGAAAGCAGGACAATATGAGAAAAGTAGAAATATAAGGGACAAAAAAGGGGTGGGGAAATACAGTTTGTACCACAGCACTTTTCTATTTAATTTGTTTTAGTCTTAATAGAAATGGATCTGGTCAGACAAAAGTGATATATATCCCAAGGAAGTCATGCATCTTTATCGTTATTATGTTTCTGATGTGGCAGTGTGATTTTTGGTGGATTTGAGAGACAGGTGGCTTTCAGCTAATATGAGAAGGCTGCAGAATGATAGGTACTGCTAGAAATCATCAGTTTAATTCAAGCCCTATCAAAGTAAGAAGAAAGAATCCTAATAATTTCACTAGTTCTTCAATTGGATCTGAACTAAAGCTACTTGAGGATCAAGGTGGGAACTGCAGGTCAATTTTATGTTTTAAATTAGGTGCTTTCTAGGCTGTTACCTGAGAAAATTGCCTAGATCCCTGATTTTGAGAAGATGCAAGCACATTCATAGGAATACGTATGTGGGAAATCTTTTAAGGGCACACAAGTGCTTACAACTTCTGTGCAAAACTGAGAATTTGAAATAATTAAAAAAAAATTAACTGCCCTTTATCAATGATTTTTCTTGTTTAAGATGACCACATTAGACTTAAAAATAAAGAATTCTGTCACCAAACAAAAACAAACAAATAAAAAAAAACCCCACAACAACAAAAAAAAACCCCTGATCTTTAAAGACTCTTCTAACCCAAGTCATTCTAAGATTCTAAAATTTCCACAGGTAAATGGCACAAGGTTCAGCTTCACCCTTGGGTCCAGTGCCATATAGCAGATGCAAATCTATTCAGTTTCTATCCACAGACATTCCTCTATCAAGCGGTGGCTGCAGGAAATCAGTGGCATCAAGTGCATAGAAAAACAGTAGCTCCAGATTACAATAAGGCACTTCACCCTGGAAAAAAATTTTGGGAAACTGTCAGTTCTGCCATTAGTGTAATTTGTAACAGCTGACATAAAGATACTTGGCATTGGACCTTGTCCAAACAATTTAAAATCACATCTCCTGGTTTAAACAAATAAACTCATGACATAATACAGTCAAAGATCTTATGCTGCTCTTGTTCATTACAGCAGGTCTTTTTAATCCACTGTAGATGAGTTTGCACTACCTTTAGAAATACCTTTCTGTCAACGTGGGAATTTTAAAAATAGCAATGATGTATAAAAGCTTCATGAATTAAAAACAAAGAAAAAAAGGTTTCAATCTTATCAGGTATACGTGGGATACTGGAATTAATGAACAACGCTGTTGAGAATGCAAATAATTTTGAACTAGCTAACATTCAGTTCTGCTGAAACATAACTCACAATTTAACATGTAAGGGCTAGATCATTCTTTATTTTTGTCTTCCCATTTTACCTATCTAGAAAGTACTCTAAAGAGGAGTTATCAGAGTGCAAGGGAAGAAAGTCTTTCCTGTGAATAAGTTTTAATCTGAGAAAAGAAGCAGTCTTCAAGGGCTGCAACCAGATCTGCTTAAGGCAGTTGGAGGATATTTCTGCTGACAATACTTCTATTTCTCTTCAGGCAAGTCAAGTGCCAGGAAAAAGGGGGGAAAAAAAGGAAAACAACAACAACAAAAAGCTCAATAAAATGCAACAAAAGTACTGTTTTCTGAAGTTTGTGGGTTAATACATATGCACAAACCAACATAAAAACAAAATGGTAAAGGATGTTGTCAGCAGTCTTGAAAACAAACATTTCCCCCTCAGTATGCCCATACGAGATTTTTTTCAGAAACTCATATCAGCTTTATTCTAGTCTAAATTTACGCACAGTTTGCACCTTTTATCATTTTTCTAGAATTGTTAATTTTCCCACTGCATTAATCTATTATGTATAGTTTTTATAGAACTAGATCCTTAATCAACTTTAATATCTCCAAAGAAGTAAAAATTTTCTGTGTCACATGTTATTCATATATCTCTTTATTACCCTTTTTTGATTTCTCATAATGATAAAGAAAGTTCCAGCAAGGTCTTTTACAAAACCATCTCTCTCACAGGTGCCTCATTTGAAATTTCCTTGGGCTGAGGTTGCCTTCTGCTTTATCATAACATGGAGTCGCTCTGTGACCACATAATATAGCTAGGACTTTTCTCCTCATCTGTCACTTCCAGTGGCTCTCAGCTTACAGGCAAAAATTGTATTACTCCATAAATGATCTTGTACTTCACACCAATAAATTTTGTCCTATTTATATTTCCAGTGGACTGCTCACTTCAGACTGAGTCAAAAAGGTCAGCCATTTCTTCCATCTGCAAATTATCCACAAATATGTAAAGCAAAAATCTATCTACCAGTTACTTGTAATGTGATAGTTTTTTACTTCAGAGTCCCAATTCTGTTGTATAGGCCCTATGTCATTGCACAGGTCCTTCCTGGGGTAAAAGGCTCAAGAAAGTGTTACTATGAATTTGTATGACAATACGTGGCAAGATTGCTTGCAACTGATTATGGCCAGTGCTATACAGAATTTTCTATTTGTGTGCTGTGATTAAACAAAATTTCATAATATTTTCAGCTCCTAAGAAAGAACATATTCTCTCCAAAATAAAAATTTAAAGAGCACAAAATGTTTGAATTCTTCAGAATTACTTTGAGCTATCCCCAGCTCAACATCTGCTTAGTAAATTTGTATTTCTAATTCCAATTATACATGAAGACAGGACTGGAAAGGATCGTCTAAAAAGCACTACAGTCTGAGTTCACAAATTTAAGGGAATAATGGTTGTTTAAAGAAAATTTTATCTCAAAAGAAAATTGTTCTTTTCTATCAGAATATTACTGGAAAGAGAATGTGATATTAGATGATACATTATTGGCTGAGAAAAAAGAGGAAGAAAATAAAGTCTGTGGTTTTTGTGAAAGAATACTCTTCATATGACAGATGCAAAGGTACAAAAGCAATAGCAATTCAAATTCTATGTTGATGTTTTATCAAATCCAAATCACAACTCCACTGTGTTTTTGTTTCACTTAAAATCCGTAACCCTTTATTGGGGAAAAATTCCTTAATGAAAGGAATCCTGGCTGATAAAAGAGACAACAAAGAAGTGTAGTCATTGAACTCCAACATGTATGTAACATGAAATGTTTTGAGAAAGGAAGATGGGTTAATAGACTATAGAATCTTCCAGTTATTCCAGATTCTTTAATAAAAGTACAAAATATTCTTACTGGGTTCCTTTCTCACAGTCAAAAGGAGCAGAAAAACACACCTACATGAAACTTTCAACTCCATTTCAGGTATGTGAAAGTAAGGAGAGAAATGTAGTGAGACAAACCAGCATAACCCCTTAATTGTAAAGAGTCAGCATGATTCAATATAGTACTACTATTTGCAGAAAAAGTACTTGGAAACACATGGATCTGGTACTGGATCAAAACACCAGCCCAGCAATAAAGTGCCAGACACAAAGATGTTAAATTCTGCTCATTTAGAACCACTGAATTTGACTTGTCAGTGCAGGCAGCCCATTCTCAAAACCACATTGTTAGATCTGTTTTACTAGTGTGGAAACTTCTTTGGTTTTCCCCTTTACCCTTAAATTGGACAGAAATGTGCTGAGCTTTGTTTGACATGCCTCTGGTCCTCTCCAAAAGTAGGATTCATTTCTAAGACTCCTACCAGAATTCTACAGCACATTTATTAAGTGGGAAATAGAAATCCATTGAAGTGCTTTCTGAGAGAGCAAGAGCAATGAGCCATTGCAACATCTAATTCACATAATACTGACAGTAACTGCATGGGAAGAGTGAACATAAGTTGATGGCAAGTTATATGAGCTCATCCTTGTCAAGGAATCCATTAAAGGAGCTAAACTTGAGACACAATTGGATTACTGAAATTTCTTGTATAACATCAGGGTTAATAAAATAATAACAAATGTATTACACAGGGAGAAGCAAATTGAATTCTGTCCATTTCATGTACTCTTTTTATTTGTCCTATATGTACTATCTTCTAGTAATAGAAATGAATTTATCTACTTTCAAAGCATTCTTGAGTCAGGAATGTCCAAAACAATTTTGATATAGCAGGGGTTTTAGATCGTGAAACTTGAAACAGTGGTGACCCCATTAAAAAGCAGTGCAGTAAAGTTTACTTAAATAAAATTAATTTAAGGTTAAAAGAAATCCATTCCAGAGATGTTCACATATATTTTGAAATGAATACACTAAATCCCCATTGTTTGAAATAGATACAGCCAGCAAAAACTTGGTATAAAAAGCAGACATAAATAAGACCTGTTCCATCATCTAATGAGGAAACCAAGATTTCTCTTTTATAGCAACAACTCCTTTAGATCCATACAAACATATGTTCGACCTGGCAAGGTAGCATTAATTTAGAAGTCATCAAAAATATATATGGATCTATTTGTACAACGTACTAGGAGCGAGTCAATGTAAATGTATTGATTTCTTCCTGTAATCAAACATATCCTTTAAAACCAGTATCCTGAATATAAAATCAGCTTTATTAGTTGTTATGCACCTCTCAGCATTTCTTTGCAACATTTATCACTCCAGCACTTTCCATGGACAAGGTATTTTCATTGTGGTAGATGAATTTTCAATAGTTCTCCTCAAATCAGTCTCAATATCTGATACATAAGACCAGAGGAAAGAGAGAGACACAGGGTAAACATTTGGAATACACTCATAGCAGCAGCAATGATAGAAAACCAAATACACTGAGTAGATTAAATGCATCAGTATTTAGGACTGGGAAATCAATTAGCAGTGAATGCTGTGCTTTACAGCATGCAGGACTGAAAGCTGAGGTTCAACAAATTCTGATTTAATTCCTCCCCTATCCATGCAGTTAGTTCTTGACCTAAGACCTGGATTTAGCACATTATTAGGTTGGTTTTAACTTGGTTCATTATGCAGGAATCACACCATGCTCCCCTCAGGGCCTGGTATATACTTGGATGGCTACAAAGGGTAGTAGACAGATTGCTTTTGAAAAGGGTGAGTTCTAATAGACTGGTTTGGAGCAGAGATGACAAAGAGGTGGAAGCTATGTTGGGGTTTTACCTTTCTGAGACAAGGCTGAGGCAATGCTATGACTGGACTTTGTAAGTTTGGGCAACTGTATGGGCTTAGGCTAAGAATATCAGGAAAGAAGCCTGATTTTCTAAGCCTAGGACAAAGCATGTTTAAATGCTTTACAGTTTAGTTAAGCTGGTTTTGCCTCTTCTCAGCTCAGTATGCTAACCTCTCAGTGTCTTAAGCTCCAGCTATTAACTTGTTGAATTAGGAGTGCTACTAGCACAATATACTCTATAAATTATCTGAAGGAGTGCTCAAAGAAAACCAGATCAAAATAAAGATCAGTCCTGCCAATCATGACAAGGAGTCAAATGTTATATGGCAAACATAACTATCTGTATAAATTTACCCTCAGTTATTAAAAATTTTAAATGAAAAATGTTCTGGCTGGTGCATTAGCTGACAAGATCACTAAACTGATGAAACTGACATTCATATGGCAATAAAGACGATATCTGATTTGAAATGATAAGGATTGTATAAGGAGAACATATTCAAAATTATAGAGGACTCCTAGAAAAAAAATTGTGCTGTCTTTAAACACCATGTTGAACATGTTATACAGTCTCAAAGTAATATACCTTTCTGAAAGTATATGGAAGCTACACTGACCTTAGGTTATCCATCTCAGTACAAAGAATGCATGTAAGTGCTTCATACACTTCCTCCTTTTTATGTTAACTTTAATCCTTTGCATCAAAATATGCATACAGTAACTTCAAAAGAATTTCATGGTAAAGCCTTGCAAAAATTAACAGCGGGTCCTTGTTTTAAGAAGTCATCAGAAGTGAGATATTGCCTGCTCTGAGAAGTAACACAGTGACCTGAAAGCTTCAGCCCTGAAAGCATCTTGGCTGTAAAACCTCGGCCTACATAAACTATTTTTTATACACCTGGTTTGTTGATGCATTCCACCATCCCACTAATTTTTTATGTGATTACTGCTTTGAAGATATTAAGGAAATAAACGTGATTTCGACAGTTATTTCCTGGGATTTGGAGAGTGTGATTGTTAATCTCCTGCAGAAGACATTCTCATTATTTGAATAAATCATAATCTCAGGTTACTTTTCTCTTATCTCTTTTCTTCTGACTTATGAATTCTCTTTTTCATTTCCTCTGAGCTCTTTTACTAATTGACAGGTGGTCCTGATGTGGTTCACTACAGCAACCTCTCTCAAGTTACTGGATGACTCTCCAGATGTTTAATTTCATCATTTTGATATGCTTCAGTGACTTTCTAGGCTGCTTCTACCTAGCACTAGTACACTTATCGCTCTCTTCTATTCTTTTCTCCCATTAGAATAAGTTTTTGGTGGTGGTTGTTGTTGTTGCTGTTGTCTCACAATTAAATTATTTCCCCTGGCATCAACTTCATGATTTTAAAGAATCCATCAAAAAGTTAGTCATGGGAAGCCCTCAAATCTCATCCCATTTCCATCTGCAATATGAACATCTTTGTGACATTGCATGCAATTATGATGTTTGATAGTACAAAAGCCAGCAATACATTGTGATCCCCGCTGTGATTCAGGTACATTTTGTGGAGACGTGCAGAAAAAAAAGCCTGGATTTATAAATGTTATAATTGTTTCAAAATTTGGGGTTGAAAATGCATTTCATTTGTTATCCCTGGGCACTGTAAATCTTTCTTTTGTTTGATATGTGTAACACCTATAATGACAAAATGTTCAGATCTGTACCATTTTGTCAAGGGAACATTTTACAGGCTCTGGATAAAGAATGTAATAATTGCTCTGCAACACCTGAAGACTCCTGTAAATTGTCTTATGCTGCCAGTTTTCCTGCATTACATTTTTCATGCCACAGATCTGTGAATGAACCACAGATTTTAAGATGACAGTCACTTATTTAATACATTGCTGTGTACTTGACAGCCCTGAGTTAAATTGATATACTTCTAGTTCTATAATATGTTGGCTACTCTACCTAGACAAGTATCTGCATTCAGCTAAAATTTAAACCTACAAACATTCATGAGGTAATCTATTTTATTTGCCACTTTTGACTGATTAAATTTTTAATCCTTATTCTTCAACTGCATCCAGTGTTAAAACTCAAATTCATGTGCAGAAATGATTCATAAAATTCCACAGTTCTTGAGAACTTGAATGCCTATCCAAAATTTTTTGAGGGATCCCTTTCTTAAAGCATTAAAAAAACTAAAAAGCCTGCCTATCACAAATTTCTTTACAAGATTTACAGGCATTTTTACCTTTGAATTGTTCAGATAGAGTTTGTGCTAACTTTTGAACTGAGTATTCTGGGAGTCACCACTCACAGCTCTTTTCCAACTCAAAGAATACCTGCTTAGGGAGAAGCATCCATTTTAAGCTAAAAGCTGTCTTAGTTACCAAGAGAAAAGAGCTTTCAACAACAGAAAACCATTTTCTTTTTCTGCTAGGTATACTTCAGTTACTCTAAGACAATAATGCAGGACTATGTACATAATTAAGTACAAGAGAGGTGCTTTTCAAGGTGTGTACTGTGCCAGGATCACAGCAGTCCATGATTCCCACTTTTAGTTTCCTCACGGCTTTAGATTCCATAGTTGTGTAACTGTGCTTTCTGTCACTGTCATATGTTAAATGTCATGGAACTGTAGACTCATGGAATTGTTTGCATTGGAAAGGACACCTTCAAAAGCATCTAGTTCCAACCCCCCTGCCATGGGTCTAGGGAGGGACATCTCCCACTAGACCAGGTTGCTCCAAACTCCATCTAATCTGGCCTTGAACATTTCCAGGGATGGGACATCCACAATTCCATGGGCAACCTGTTCCAGTGTTTCACCACATTCTGTGTAAAGAATCTGCTCCTAAAATGTAATATAAATCTGCTGTCTATTAATTTAAAACAATTACCCCTTGTCCTATCACTGCACGCCCTTATGATATGTCACTTCATCTTTTTTACAAGCTTCCCTTAGGTACTGGGAGGCTGCCCTAAGGTTTCCCCAGAGACTCCTCCAGACTGAACAACCCCAACTCTCTCAGTCTGACTTGTAAGAGAGGTACTTAAGCCCTTGGATCATCTTTTTGTCCCTCCTCTGGACTTGCTTCACCAGCTCCATGTCTTTCTTGTTCTAAGCACCCCAGAGCTGGATGTAGTAGTCCAGGTGGAGTCTCATGAGAGCAGAGTAGAGAGACACAATCAACACCCCAGTCCTGCTGGTAATGTCATGTATTCAACCATCTTTTCCAGTATATGTTGCAGTGCCTTGGTTCAGGGTAACAGCAAAAACCTCATGCCCAATTAAAAAAAATTTTGAATAAAATTATTCAGATTAAATCATTAACTTAATATTTGACATCACAGAAAATCTCAGGTCTTATATTTCAAACATGGCTTGCTTTTTCAATTTTTTTCTTGACATCAGAGGACATATAATTTAGGGGGTAAAAAAAGAAGAAGGTTCCAGTAGTAGTGCTTCCCTGCCTTGAAAGTGTGAAGTCTCACAAAGGAAACAAAGCTCAGCAAAAATAAGTATGCCAAAAGTGTGGGATCAAAAGCACATATTTGGGAATACCTCCATAAAAAAAAGTTATGTATTCATTACAGGGTCCAAAACTACCAAGTTTGTGCATCTAACTGAAATGAGAAGCTGTTTCTGACTGAAATTAAAGCCAATGCTTAATGACTTAATGGTGGAATTATTTGACTGAGAAGATAATTTTCAGATCAAAAAGACAAAAATTTAAAGCTTTTTTTTTCTGTTTAATCAGTCAAAAATAGTTCTTCATCATAACGGTAGTGAGAGAAAATGAAGTGTGAAATCACACTACAGTGTGAACTCTAACACATACTATTCTGTGAAAAGTAACATTTGGTTTCTTAAAGAAAAAATAAATTTGAACAAAACAAGAAAAATAGGAGTCATCACATTCTGATTTTATTCTGAACTGCAAATTCGCAAATGTCCTTAGTGAATTTGGGTGTTATATTTAAATCTAAACACATCACTTGAATATACCTCCATGAGATGATAGCTGAAACAGACATTCAAAAATCCCGAGACTCTTTTAAGTCATAGAAGAAAATTTGGTAATTTCCAGTATGAATGTTATGTATTGTAACCTGTGTACTGAGTATCATAATGGTAGCAGGTATGATACTCAGCACTTGTACGCAAATGTTGAAAACCTTACTGTAGAGGCTCGACAGTTAAGATTGTGTCTACGCAAAGCACACTGGCCTAAAAAAACCCAAGTGGAACATATAAAGGAAGATTTATATAGCTTACAAAATTTATATAACTGTTTTATCTGTAATAACTTATACACACATCATGGCTGCATGAATCTTAAGCAAGAGACTGCTAGTGTATTAAGTATTTCACTTATTGTACTTTCATGTGATGATTTATTTAATCAATTGGGAAGTTTTGGTTTTTTCGTCTCTCACATCTGAGTGAGTACCCACCAACATCTAGTTTCATTCTAAGTTACGTTTTTATTGAATAGAAGCTTAAAAAATGTTGAATTTTAAGATCTGTAGTCTGCCTCATGGCAGTTTCAGGAAGTGGCAGCTGTTTTTCCTATAAAGATCAAGCCTTGGAAACAAAAGACAAAAATGCAAGAAAATAAAAATAAATGGGTTTATAGACTTAAGTTAAAAGCAAGGAAAAGCACATTTCATTTTTTTCTAAATCAAGGCATAGACATGCCAAAAATTGTTTTACATATTAATATACACCACAAAAATTACCTTAGTTCACAGGGGTGAAAATTCAGAAAATGTAGACCTTCTTGTCTTAGTTTTGACATCCACTGTGCAGAATATCTATTCCAGGACAGTACATCCTATTATTTGCAATGAGTATTCAATTCATGTGGCCAAGGAATCTTAAGATACAGATTATCCTAAAACAGACTTTCAGACAAAAAAAAAAAAAAAGAGGCAGGTAAGTTAGAACAGGGATAACAGAAAATAGTTTGTAGCAAAACAATACTGCATTGAAGAACATGGACATGTTTAACTGCCATGAAGAAATATGTCAATTAGTAATATGTTAACATAAGAACTGAGGGGATGGCATGAAGCTGTGTCAGAGGTGGTTGGGTAATAGGAAAAGGTTCTTTACCCAGAGGGTGGTTGGGCACTGGAACAGACTTCCTGGGAAAGTGGTCACAGCACCAGCTTGACAGTTCAAGGACCATTTGGACAATGCTCTCAGATGCATGGTGTGACTCTTGGCGCTGTCCTGTGCCTGCCCAGGAGATGGATTCAACAATCCTTGTGGGTCTCCCCTAACTCAGGATATTCAATGGTTCTATGTTTTATTGGATTTCATATACCACTGAGAAATAATTTCTCACATATGTAAAACCTTTTTAAAAAATTCATTACTTTGCACTCTATGCCCAATCACTTCTTCCAACTGGCAACACTTAAGCAGCACAAGATATAAAAAATGGCTAAAACTAGTTAATTGAGGATTCCCCAGTTAAACCAAATCCGTAATCTGGCATCTCATGCATTATCTATCCTCATTAATTTTGGCATAGGACATGAGAGGACTCCTCATTTGGCAAGAGAACAGACTGCACTATAATAACTAACAACATGAATATTACAACCCTATATGTGTCTGAAGCTGCTTTTCAATTTCTGTAAATTAAATGGTCCTGATTCTTTTAGACTGAGAAAGGCTAAATGTCAAAGACAACCAGGGGGCTAGTTTACTTTGGAACAGCTGATCATTCTTTTCTGTTCTGTGCCTGCCTAAGTGCAGGATACCTGGACAGTTGTATTTTTGATGGATAATATCATATACTAACACAGATTCACCTCATTATACTTGCAATCCATCTTGTTCATGAGGTTATTTAATAAACTGCAGCCTCTTGGTAAGATAGCCATAATCAATGTGCATAAACTAATTTTTTTATTAGTTATAATTATACTAGGTCATTTTTATTGGTGCAACTAGATTGATAGATAGCTCTGTAATTGTTTTCAAAGACACAGACAGCTATAATATAATTAAGTGACAAAGGATTGATCCTTGCTACTTCTAATCAATTGAAACTGATGGCATGCAGAAAGTCACAGACAAGCTCAATAGACTTTAGGATAAGGCCTAAACTAAAATCAGCTCACCAACTCTGCCCATTTTCCCCCAAACTCTTGTTTTACTCTGTATTTAATAAAAGATCTTTAAAAATTTAGAGTTACAACTTTTTTTTTAGTAACAGATTAATACTACACAGACATTTAAAAAAGCAATTGACACAGTCTTGTCAATAGTTTGGATTTTTGTTGATGGTAGAAAGCTGAAAGGCTAAAATGTTATCTAAAATTGTGAAAAATCTAACCCTTTATTTCAATGTGACAGATGTACTTGCCTTGAGCACTAACAAGGCACAGCTAATTACTGATACAGTTGCAGAAAAGGCACTCTGACAGTCACGATCTATGAACAAATTTGTCTTCCAAGTGACAAGTCAAACAGAGGTTACAGAGGATCTTGGGCACTGGGTGCGTTATAAAAAAATTTTGCACATTCATTTTTATTGCTGTAGGGGAAATATTTCACCTTCAGCTCAGATGATGTCAGAGGTCCTTCCATGGTCATAAAGGCCCCAATATTTATTTCTATATACTGGCAAGAGGTTTATAATAAAAAAAGAATTTTGAAATATCATTTTTCCTAAATTATTTCATTATTTTGTCATACAGTATCTATTTTAGTGATATCAACTAATGAATAATTAAGTCCTGCGCCATAAAAATTAACTTTTTTTAAATTAGAATCTATTAAAATACTACAGATAAATGTCTTTTAAAGTGACTATTTTCAAAATATCTGAAGTTTTATATTTTCTTATCGTTTTAAATACAATGAAGATTTCTGAGAACTTGCATTTCAGTGCAAGTAAATGACAAATTGATGGTAATGCAAAAAAATTCAGATAATTCTATTACAATTAATTTTTAGCAATATGATTACTTAAATAAACTGAAAAGCATAGCTAAAAATATTTCTATTATCTTTCAGTCTACAATGCTCATTTTTCAAGTGTTTCAATCTTGAGATGAAAACATTCTCATTTTCTTACATCTGAAAAGAGTTCCAATAAAACCAGATAAATATACTGTTCTTTATCAAGTTGAAATAGTTATTTCTATTTATGATAAATGTGAATAGGTATTTCTAATAGTCAATCAGTTTTCTCACTGCTACACTGGCAAGTGTAATTTCAGGACTGAAATATAACAGTAATTTGAAAGACTTTTAAATCAGAATTTACTGTCCTGAAATACACACGTTGCACGTATTTACTTCACAAATATCAGAAATCTCCTATAAAAGCTATCACAATGCCTTTGGGTGCAATGAGATTGAATCATTTGGGTCAGATCCCAAATGGGATTAGGCTTCCTGGCACAAAGCACTGCAGCAATTCAGTGTTAGGCAGCAAGCCCAGGTGTGTAATTCAGGAATTTCTTACATTTCCACATTCCATGTACAATGAAAGAGAAAAACTGGCACTTCATAATGGGACAAGAAGTGTGACAAAAAGTCCTTAAACCAGGCAATATGAAAACCAAACCCCCAACATAATGAAACTTAATTTCTCTTTTCTGCTCCAAGTACTTGTGTCTTACCAAGTTTCTGAGCTAAAAACAATTTCTTCCACCTTTTTTGCTTAAACCACACTGACCATTTGCAATGACATTTGTTACACTCAGAGAATGCAGCAGGATACTTCAGTTCAAAAACATAATTAGTTTCATGAATTTCAAATTCACACTTCATACTACTCATGTAGAGGTATTAGCCACTAGGAAAAGAACAGTTTGTTTGCTCCCCTTTCATAAATCCTGCATTAAGGATTGCAAAGAAATGCAGCTCCAGTTGGACCCTCCAGCTGGAGGGTCCTTCCTCCTGAGTTCTGCAGCTTGCTATAGGTCTTTCACATAAAAAATGGGAGTTCTCACTTTCAACCAAGAACAACACTAAGTCCAGTTCTTCCCCTCTAGGGATAATAATTGTAATCATTACCATTGTGCTAAAGTTAAAATAACCCTTTTTTCAGTATTCCCTTACTGGATATTTTGGCGTTCTTTTATCCTAAAGCACTATGTTACATTAAAGAATGTATTTTTTAAAGTATCATCTTTCATTTTTCATATAATATGCTTTTCAGCTGATCATGTGCTGAGTTGCCAAAAATTATTAAATGAGATTGTTTCTTCCTTCTCAGATTTATGTTTTTTGCAAACATCCATCACATCTCTCCAACTGGTACATCCAGTTGCATTACTATAGTGTAAGAAACATTCAGACCAAGTCATATCCACTAAGTGAACACTCAGAGAGTGGATTTTGGGTGGTGTATCTCTGAACATTAGACAAACTCAAAGACCCTTGAAATAGCAAGAAGTTTTCTCCACTTCTAATTCTCTGGGGAACTGAGATACCTCTAGAGTGCTATCCTCAAATGTTATTTTTTTATGCTTTGCAATGGAAAAACTAGAAAAAAAGTCCTCTGCTTGAGTGAGATTTGCAGAGAAGTACTGTGGCAGTCTATAGACAATACATACAGGGAGAAGTTGAAGGATATTCTTGGTAGGTAAAGGATGAGCATGAAAATGGCTTCTACAAAGAACCCTATTTAAGTAGTTATCACTACTTAGCTCATTTCCTCACACCTGATCATCTCCACTGGGGCACACCTGGGGAGCGTACACTACTGACGTCATGCAAATGTTGTCACCTCTCCAAACAGGGATAGTTCCATGAGGTTTTCTCGCTCTGGAGAGGCAGGGGAACCCCAAAACCCCACAAAAGAGGTTTCCTCCGTGCGCTTACCACGCTGCCGTGGGCGGGGTGGAGCCGAGACTTGCGGGACCCGAACCCATGCTAGGGCTGCCTTCTCGAAGACAGGATAATAAGAGCCTCGGCGAATAAAGGAAATGCAGTCTCTCAGCCTTTGGAATCCAGGGTTTATTGGTAGGGATGACGGGGAGAAGGCAGATGGGACTGGGACGGAACGAGGGGACAGGAGGCGGTGGGTTCCGAGGAGCCGAGAGCCCCAAAGGGAAGCGAACATCGGGTTAAGAGGGATGGCAAGATGGGAGGGGTTTTGAGAGGATAGCCAACCGGGACGCAGGGGATACAGACTGACAAGGGCTTCAGGGAATGGGGGTGCAAGGAGGGAAGATACAAAACTTTTAAAAACCAATCATAACACCGCGGGTAAAGAACTTTCTGGCTCTTAACTCAATATGAAATAGGGGAAGGCAGATATGCAGTGCCAATCAGACACACTGCTACAGTTCCAATTAATTTTTATTCATTTTACTGACCTATCTTTCCATCCACAAAACATCTTCTTTAGAATATGCATCCTTCTGCATTGCCAATATAAGAAAAAAAACAAGCAAACAAAGCAAACGCCTCAGCCAAAGAAAAAAGCGAAGAGCTCTCTTTTTGCCCTCAACAGAGGCTAAGTGCATACACCATGATGTAAATAAAATATATTAATATGCTTTTTTTCTTTTATGCAAGTCTTTAACCAGATAGATTTTGCTGATAATATTGATGCAATAACATTCTGCTGTTAAACATTCGTTCCTGAGTGAACTGCAATCTCTGTCCTCTCAGCTGTGCCAATACAATGCTGGGGCCACAATGCAAATAGGACTGGTAAACTAACCCAGACTGAAAGTAATTCTTCATTTAATAGGAGCTGTGATATGCTCCAGGTAAATCCAGAAGTGTAATGTTCAAGTACTACGTTATGTTCTGATGAGAATTAAATAAAGGGCTAGCTGAAATATTGCTGTCAGCACAGCATCTGCTCGTGTGATCTTTTAGTCATAATAATAGTGCTAATTTACAGCATATCGAAGCAGACGTGGAAACTAACACACACAGTGCATCTTCTGAATATTCCCTATGAACTGCTCATGAGCAATCTGCAGGCCAAGAATTTATTCACTGAGGAAATAAATGAATATTTTCTAGGTAATGAATAAATCCACAAATTTTGCCATATGTTTGTGGACAACTGGCGAACAGAAAAAAAAGTTGGTGAAATTTAACCCGATAAATAATTCATTACAAATTGCTTGCCTATTCTAAATTTAAACACACAGATTTAACTACCTCCAAGCTCTTTTTCATGAGTAGCAATAGCACCCAGTGCCTTCATTCATTATATCTTTTGCCATCACCAGTGGTTATCATCAAAGGGCTCACATCAAGGCAGTAGAGAAAGAGAGCAGTCCCTTTTGCTTAAAATGTTAAATCAAGTTATATTTCACCTCACTATTTCAGCACTGAAACCATTGCCTGCATTTGAATGACCAAGAGACTAAGAAAGAATAGAAGACACAGGCATACAATAATGCAGTGGGTTGGCTGCCACTTCATTTGCCTCGACCCCTCCTTTGTAACCTACCACTACTGGTAGAGGAAATATTACTAGAGCTAGAGAACCTGGCAGAGTGAAAGTCAACATCATCATCTCTCTCCCCGCAGGTCAATAGTTCAGCATCATCATTCTGGAAGAACTAATCTCATTTCTGAAACCTATTTCTAAGTGTACAGTTGTTATCTAAAAGAGAATCTGGAGACCTTTTTTAATGCTATCAAATGGAGGAAGTTAAAACAAAGTGAAACAGAAGAATATAGAAATGAACCTCCACTGTACTTTTATGAGGAGAGAAGAGGCATTTAACATCAACTTTTTTACTTAGAGCACAGGGATTTTTTGTATCATCTTTTCCAAGAAGGTCTGCTTGAGTGCAGGTCCACTTTAGTGACCTAGAAGTGGTTTACATCTCATAAATAATGAAGAAAAATAAAAGCTCAGAAAGAACAACTTGCTATGAACACCATCCAGGCAAAAAATATAATTGCTGCCACTGTAAATTATCCAGGAAATGAAGGTCTTAATTTACTTTCATAAGAAAGAACAGCAAAAAAGTACAATCCAGTGATGCACTGTCTTACACAAACTTTTATAAGTTGTTTATAAGTAAACAACTTATAAAATAAACTTTCTTTCCAGTACAATTTGCATTTTATCCATTTTCCTGATATACTCCTTGCCCAAGTAATACTGCAGATTTGAGTGGTTGATGCAGACACTGCTGTGTGAGTTTTAATTGATTTGATATGGTTCAAGTCCTGTTGTCGTCTCTGGAGGGAAAAGAGAGAGAAATGTAAATACATACTGAGCGCTGAGGCCTTTTTTGACTCTGCTAAGGATGACAGAAAAATTGGTACCCTTTGAACTTAGCTGTAAAGATCCTGCATTCACAGAAGCCAGAGAGTTATCAAAAGGGTCATTTAAAGGGGATTATTATCTATAAAGCTCATTTTATATTATTTCATCCATTAAATGAGAGAGAATCTGCACAAACCCTACAAAGTCAAACGAGGTTTTAATACGTAATTACAGAAAAGCTCATTACTAACTTCTATTTTTTTTCAACTGCACTATGACTGTTTGCAGTCTGCAAAGTTCCAGTAACAAGAATCCAGCCCTAATCTTTAGTAACAGGCATATTCACATAACATCTACTGGCATCATTGCAGCTAGCAGTGGGGCTGAATATTAAATTTTCATAATCAATTCTAATATCCCTATATTATCACTCTAATGTAAATCTACCTTTACCAGTCCTTTTCTTTGAGATTTGGCCTCTTAGGTTGTGTTTCAATGCAAAACTGAAGAAATTTTGAAAACATGGTGCAGGTGTTTCTGAATTAAATGTTTACTACAAGGGTATACATGAATAAATCTTGGTACATTTACTCTAATTGCTTTAATAACAGTGATTTCAAAAATTAAGTGGAGACCTAGATTACCACCAGGGAAGTAACAGCACAAGGTACCCTGAAGATCTTACCCATTGATCACCATTAGAAATACCATTTGAAGCATATATTCTCAAAAAAACTCATTGAGATGTTTGACTGCTTTTCAAGAGGCCTCCATCCACCTTCAACCATATGTTTAGCTGAACTAATTATCTGTGGCTAGCACAGACCTTTCCCATGGGAACTTTTTTTCTCTTTTCTTCCTGCGTTTTATAAACAAAGATAAAGTTTGGATGTTATTAAAAATAGTTTTTCAGATGTGGACAGTTCAGGCCTGGCTAATCAGGCCTAGGGGGAGGCTTCGAACTGACCAATCTGGGTGACCTTTGAAAAGTCTATATAAGATGGAATTAAATAATAAAATCTTCTTCTGGATATCACTTTGAACCTGGGTCCTCTCACTCTGCTAGCGGCTCAACAGCGACAATTATCAAATTGAGAAAAATTTCCATGTACATAAAGTTCATGGGTTTGTATATTTTGGTTAGTTGTGGTCAGTGATGATAGTAGCTGAATGTACATTTCACACCCATAGAAAAGACTCCAGAATAGCTGTCTCCCTGCCAGTCCCTTGGCAGCTATAGCAGCTTTTAAGAAATATCTCAAGGCATCAGTTTGTTCTTCAGCCCAGCTACTGACATTTTTGTATTACACTAGAGTAATTTCCAAATTAGTATGCCTCTAATCACTGTTGTAGTTAGAAAACTTTTAGAGCATATCTGAATGAGTAAGAAGCACAAAAGGCAACACAGAGGATGTCAGTCTCCTCTCCCAGTTTGTGATTTATAAGCTATTCTCAATTCCCATGTCTTGACTTATGATTCTTGAAGTTTTGTGGTAAAACGCTACCTTCTTTCTTTTAAATAAATCTCACATTTATTGCCAAATTCTGATTTTTCTGTTTATAGTGTCTCCAGGAAATGTGCAATAATACCATCTTTTGTCTTCTTTCTGTTAAAAAAAATAAAAGAGCTAAAGGAACAAAAATAGTACGAAGATAAATAAAGAAAAATAGATAAAGTTGGCACGCAGGAAAACGAAAACTTCTAAGGCAGAAAGCTAAATAAGACAAAATAAGGAAAGAAGAGGTGTAAAATTACAAGTAACAAGTCAATCTAAATAAAGTCTGACAATAGACAGATTTAATTATTTTTGTCCTCCATATTGTTATACTGATCTCAAAAATGTCAGTCCTAACAGAAAGTATCATTATCTTTAAATTATTTTTTACTCCTACAATTAAAAAAACATAAATTTTAAGTCCATGTTTCCTAAATAATACACGTACAAACCTACATGTACTTGGCTTTTCAGAAATTCTTATTCAGAGTTTCTGACAAATAAATATAAGGTGAGGACACATAGATATATTATAGTCAATAATATACCAATATAGTCAATATAGTGACTATATATAGTCAACCAAAGTTTAAAGCAGCACATGAGATTTCATAGATATCATTTACCTCACTCATGGCTCAAGATAATCAAGGATAAAGGGTTACTACACTCTAAGGATATAAAATTAATTAATTATTTTAAATTATTTTTCATTTTTATGATGTATGCCTACCAGGCTTTTTCAATTTAATTACACCATTATAAAGGTAATTTGTATATGGGATTTTAATTATCCAAACCTTTTGAATGTGTAGAATATTGGTGGAATAACTAAGACATTATGAAAAAGTCAACATTAAGGGAATAAAAGGACAGACAAAGCCTATTTCTGATAATCAGATAGTGAGAGATTATTGCTGGCAAACTGGCAAAATAATGCCCTAGTATAAATGCATGTAGTGTTACAAAACCAGAACAGAGAGAAAATGAAATTCAGCTCCTAACACTTGGTGGTAGGTCACGTTTTAGATTTAGCTGTATTAAGGGGCTTGCCCTTTCTTATTTATTATATAGTCACATATTTGGAAATTGCTAGATCATTATTGGCAGGCTTTTGAGCATGCTTTCCAGACATGCTTTCCAGTTTACCCAGTGTAGCAGTTAATGGTAAGCCTCAGAGATCAGGAAAAATATATCCAATAATAAGAGTAAGTTGGTTCTGTGCCTTTTGTGTTGTCCTTTATTTCTCCAAAGTGGTCAATATAATATGTTATGGAAGTAAACTTCAGCTCTGATCAACAGTAATCAAGGTCAGGCTTTGGCAGTTATATAAATCCAATGAGGTTAACTAGCCCATAAAAAATAAGTGCTGAAGTGTTCATTTTTCTGTGGGTTATACTGCTAGGTGACTTGCTTTTCCTGTTATAACCATTTTATTACAAGTTTCCACAGCAAAGAAAATGCTAAGTGATTTCTGGAGAAGACATGAACAATAAAAGTCACTGTAGGTTTTATATGATAGATAATATTTGTATATACCAGAATGACCCAAATAGAGTTCTATTAGCTTTTTTCTACAGTGGAAAACTAAAAAATAGATCAGATGGAATGCTTCTATATTTAGTAACCATTTTTTAAAACGACAGGTGAAATACATCTTTTTTTCCTGATGGTGTATTTGATTTTGTGATTACAATAGCTTTTGAAAATATGGTGGGATTATTTGTTTGCTTGTTTGTTTGTGAAGCCAAGGAGCAAAATAGGAACCTGGGAATGAACTGGGTTATTAACTTCCATTTTCCCATGACCACATGAGAGAGTGTTAGAATTTGACCTTATTTTTTTTTATATAAAAGATACAGTGCTTCCTCATAACCTCATATTAGACAATTTCTGCAGTTATTTCATTTCACTCAGAATTACTTTGGGAATTTTCCCTATTTTTTGTGAATGAGGAGTTTGTATGTGGGCTAAGCTTGTGGCAGCAGAACCTTTCCCTTGTGAGAGGCATTTAAATCTTCTTTATAACCCTTATTAAAGAGGCATATCTCTTCAGCTTCCAAAACACACAACATTTACAAGCCAAAAATTACACACTTGAGTTAACATATCTTTACACAAATTCTTCTGGAAAAAGAAGGGAAAATGAAACAGTATTTAAATTAATTTTATATTTCTCACTTCTGAAAGGAATAATTTTGACAGTGAATTTAACTTTCATTACATACAGGATCAGGTATACAGTGACCAGGGCATTTTGGAAATACAAAATTCCAGGTTTGTATATATAGTCCTATCAGCAGAATTTTTCATATGATAAATGATTAAGAGTTTTACTCTTTAGGCATGGAAGTCTTTAGAGCAGTAAAATCTAGCACAGTTCTGAAATTAGCAGACTATCTTGTAAAGCATTGTTCCCCTTTCAGTTCAGTCTTCTATATTTTGCATAAATAGTTTGAGTAATCAGACCTTAGGGTTTGGAAGTTAAATAAAAATTTTCAGGAGGAAGTGGTTACACTCTCTATATTCTGCACAGTTTACTGAATTTTAAGAAAGGTTTTATGGTTCCAGTTGTTGCATCCATCTCTGTCGCTGACCTTTCAGCAGGCACCAGAGCTATTGCAACCTTTTTTGTCTTTCAACTCTTCAGTCTTTTTAGGCTGTAAAGCCTTCTAGAGGAACATCTAGCTTTTATAGAGTGTGCAAGTAGATCCTCGTGTGATGGATCCCCGTTGAGTAGCTGTGACCTCTGGCTGGTATCATTGTACAGGTACCAAACAAGAGCCATAACATCACAGGCTGGAGTTCTTCCATGCAGATTACAAGTCTCCCAAGAAGCTCCTTGTAGAGTTGCATAAAAACAATGGAAACTTTGTAGAGGAAGATGAAGATTTCTTCACAGAATAGTAAGAATATCACAACAGACAGAATATTAAACAGGAATACTAAGCATGTATTTATGAAATGGGAGATATCTTCAGATAAAGTCATTATGATAAATAATCACTGTTTGTCTGAATCTATTTTTCTGCAGAGAATGCATTGATTTCTAAGCACTGAAATCAATGGGAACTTCTGCTTAAAAACTGATGGTGCAATATAGTCCATGTTATCAATGCTTTACATTTATTCACTCTATAGTCTGAGATTTTCACTTGATTGTATTTTGGATTGTGCCGAGATTCTAGAATTGCAGCCCAAACTTGATCTTATGTGGGATAATGTTTTATAAGATTCATTTCAGGCAAGTTCTACTCAAAGTAACATCTACATAATCTGACTTAATACAGTTCTCCTAATGGAAATTAATTATTCTATGATCACATACCCTATTACCCCCTGAAGACCAGAATTTCTCAACTGGAATTTTTTAATTGAAAGTGGTAGCTCTGGAGCTCTTTATTTAGCGGTAGGTGACTGTTGTTTCATACGCAGAATCTTTTCAAGTAGTCTACTTTAACACTTTGGGAGAGGGGTTTCTCTGTACATGAGAATAGAAATGCTTGCTCATATCCCCCTAAGACAGCAGGATCTGTAGGACTTATGGATTGCTCTACATATTTCAACCTTCTTAATGCACAAACCAAATCAGTAAGGTTCTGGTTCACCATACTTCAGCACACAGAAGGTGACAGGCAGGGTTGCATAAAGGGAGAAGAACAGAGAAATGTTGTAAAGAAAATCAACAGCCTGAAACACTTGAAATAGGGTTTTGAATTTAAGGTGATTGCCTATCAACTGTTCTTTACATGTTGGCTTAAACCTTTCCATGAAGATAACAAAAAGAACATAGAAGCGTACAGT
Source organism: Lichenostomus cassidix (assembly GCF_008360975.1). NCBI lineage: Eukaryota > Metazoa > Chordata > Aves > Passeriformes > Meliphagidae > Lichenostomus > Lichenostomus cassidix. The sequence continues at coordinate 36,649,590 of NC_139479.1, forward strand.
GTGAACCACAGATCTGATTCAGGGTAGCTGTTCTTCTGCTGAAGATCTGGGGAAAGTTTTGGGATGTTTGTTTTTGTTGTTGTTCTTTTGCTGGGGTTCATTATTATTATTAGCTATTTCTAGCACTATTTGGTGAACTTATCTTCTTCTGATAAGTTTTCTAGAGCATGAATGGTGAAGATTGACAGGCATATTTTTGTGTGATCATATCGAAGTTACGCAGGTTAAAGTTAACCTGTTCATAATTCCTCAGCCAAGTAAAAAACAAACTTGATCACCATAACAAAATAAAGAGTAGTATATCAAAAGTATAAAATATGCAACATAGACTTTAAATTTAGACTTTAAACTCCCTAAAAGCAATGGTACAATATAAAAGATAAACACACTTGGCTTATAAAAAATATAAATCAGCAGATAAACTGATTTAATAAGAAAAAATATTTGCTTGGAAATTATTGAAGGAAGGAATAACTTAGTGCATCTTAAATTGTAATTCATTTCTATATTTAAAAAATCGAGTCTAAAGCTACTCCAAAGAAAGAATTCCTTTCTGTCCTTCTGCAGCTTTAATTCTATAGACAAATATCTTGTTTATTAGACGTAATAGTTGCACAATAAGGGTTTATTAACTGGTCAATAAGAACAAAGGAATTTTAAAACCAAATAAAATCAAAGAGCAAGTATATTTTCTCCCTTCTCTAAGAATTGCTTGTCCTAGTTTTCAGCTTACTGTAAGTCTCTGATACTCACAAAAAAACCCTCTTCATTGCGCTGCTAAGTCTGATTTGTAAAAGGCGGGGTGAAGAGTTCAAACAGGCATCTAAGCACACCCCTGAACAAAATAGCTCTGATTCCTGTACTGTACATGAACAAACAAGAGATGCATCCCATGAGACTCTCGACAGATCTGTCATTGTTTACCATTAGCTCTGTCATCTTCGCATGCCTTGTCATTCTGTGCAGCACGGCAAGGGTTGGCTCGCTGCCCAACTGCTGATGTGCAGAACCAACTATCTCCCAGCCCTGCTAGATGCTGTAGACAGCATAATTCCTGATGAAAGTGTGCTCCCTAGTGTTACAGTGATACACAGGCCAGGCAGCTCCAGTTAGGAAGGCAGAGAGGGGAAAGAAAGATCTCCAAGTATGACTTTAGCAGATCTTTCTGTTTCCGGAAGGCGTATTCTATTCCGGATATAGACCTTATTACACATTTAATTTTTAAAATAGAAACAAGTTCAGGAAATTTTTTCTTTAAAAAAAAGTAAGAACTATCTCATTGCTTATGACTCAGCAACAACATTTTAGTCTGGCATAATAAAGACTGTGCTTAAAATAAATTAAGTGACATGTTAGTGGTTGGGTTTTTTATACTTTCAGTGCTAACAGTGGCTTCCAATTTGCAGTGACATTTTGATTATCAGCTTTCTTAAAACAAGGCTCAAAAACTCAGGTGTGTTGGTGGGTCAGCTGTGCATATAACCAATTTCACCTGTTGTATAATACAGGATGAAAGTTTAAACATTATCTTTTTAACTCAAAATCCTGCAGGATAGAGTTATCCATATTCAGCCCTTGTGTGCTGAGCCTAGGTGATGACATGTTAAGCCATCCAACTTTCAGCCTTTAAACTTAAGCAAGATTAAAGACCAAGCTTTTAATTTGCCGTCAAGGCTAATGCTGTGTGTAGTGGAGAGACAAATATTTCAGGTAGTTGTCCATTTTAGCCACATAAGAGACCAATTTTAGCCTGGAATACATTATCCTATCACCAGATTAAAATAGATGTTGAATTTTCACGTGACCAAAGTCAAACAAGGTGAAATCCTCTGTAAGTGCTAAGTCATAAAATTTTTATGTGGTAAAATGTGAATACATGTAAAATTTTATATTTGCTCATTTTTCACAGATGTACATTGCTGCGCAAGGCGCCTCCACACTGGGGAATAAAACAACACAGTATTTAGTGATGTGAATGCACATAATGCCAGAACTCTTGACTGCAGTGAAGTTATCCAAGAGGCACAGCACACTGATCTGAATCCAGGTCAATGAAAACCATAACTTGTCCCAAATCCCTGAAGCACCTCTAACAGAAACTATTTATCCTGGTGAAATCACAGTCTTCTGTTCAGTGACAGTGTCACAAAAACAAAATGACTATCTGATGTCACAAGCAGCAGGAGAGTTCATTACAAAGAAGAAATTAAAGAGTTTTCTTAGAACACTATTTTTTAGAGCAAAATGTATTGAGCAAATCCTGTATTTAAGTGAGAGCTTAGAAAGAGAAAATAATACTATTGTGAACTTCTTCCATCATATAATTAATATCTGGTAGAGCTTTAGGCATCTGCTTTGCAGGCACAATCACTTCCTTAATCATCCAAAGGAAATTATTTGCCTCTACCAGAATAGTAGCAAGAAGGAAGCCTATATTTTTCAAATGCAGTTCTATGATTAATACTGATATTCATACTCATGGATAATAAATAGCAAATTGCCCAGCTGAGTATAATGGCAATACCAAAAGTGTGAGACAATGATATTTTCTGGAATAATTTTCCAACTCTGACACAACACTGGAAAACCTGAAGAATAAATAAATGATTGAAACTCATATTTTCTGCATTTGTCTTATAAAAAGCCCACATTATATTTGCTGACATTTTCAAGTAAACATTTCAAGACATCTTCTGACCATTATGTGGGCTAGGGAGCTAAGTATAGCTTAATATCTATAAAAAATTTAACTGTCATAATGATTATGTATGTGATGGAGTGCATCACATACATAAGGCTTAGGCTCCTTTCCAATTATATATTTATCTAAGATATTTAAAACTGTGTCCTTTTTTTACTTCTCTTCTGACGTTACAATCAGTTGTTTCAAGTAACTGCCGTCAACAAAGATTCACATTTTTTTTAATACAGGAAATATGAACTATGAAGAAAATATTGACATAGACTTATTACCTCTTCACATAATGTTATATGCTAATATTTATTTCAATATTTAGCCATGTAAAATGAATTAAAGCCTTAAAAATTCACAAATATTTTTATTTAAAAGATTCTTGCTTTCATTCAGAGAAGGAGTAGATATTTAATATATGCGATTCTACTTCTCTTCTGCCTGAAGAACAAAATTTAAACTTTTCATGTTCAGTTAATAAAAGAGACATTTAGGGGTAGGTAATTATGTAGGTAATACATTCATTCCTCTTAAAGTTTCCTAAAAAATATATTTAAATTCATCTCTGAGAGCAGGGGAGTTTTCTCATGTTTCCTGTGCTTTGCTGTCTCACACGGATCTAAACAGTCCATAATGTAATATCAGAAGGGTTTGTGTCTGACTGTGGCAGGACACTCCCCCCCTCTTCTCTCTCTCCCTGATTGGTTGCTGGAGATGGATGGCTCAGATTAGGTTATCTAGTAGTGACACCTGAAAGTCTGAAGTGAGATGAAGTGAGAATGTGGAAAATTTTTAGTGACCACAAATCCACACTTTTTATCCTATGAAAACACCACGAAATCTCAGCAAAGGTAGAAGCTTTTCTACATGGATACTGAAAACTTCTCCCCTGAGCTTGGACGCAAGCTCTGTGGTGACTTCTTGCGAGATTGAGAGCGGACTCTAATGTATCCCAGCACCAAAATTAGATTTTGGTAAGATCATTGGTTTCCTAAATTGTATTATTCCAGCTAACTTATAGGTACCTTTCTTAATTTGCATTATAGTTCAAGCAAGCATTTCTTAACTTGCATTTTTAACTACTTTTATAGTTCAAGCAAGCATTTACCCCATAATTGCATTTTAGCTATTATAGTTTTGCAATTATGCATTTATTGTGTGTGTATGTATGTCAATCTGTTCTATGTTTGTATGTTTGTTATTTTCTGTGTCTAATAAATGGTATTTTTAGACTAATCGGCCAAATATCAAAGACCCTTGAGAACAGGACTGAGTCTTGTAGAGCTAGCTACCCCACTCTGTTGCCAGAAGCGTGGCAAACTGCAGAAACTCATAAGGCTTCTGTCTCCCAGCAAGACACTGACATGGTGTTTCCTATTGAGTAAGGAATTAAGAAATCCTAGATTACTTTCACATCTCAAAGAGTCCACATGGAAGAGGAACAAAATAGGTAATGAAAAAACATGCTGATGTCTTAGTACTGCAAAAGTTTCTTTATTTCTCATGCTACTCATATACACTATACTTAGGTACTAAGATTTAACAAAGACAAATTATCTATAAACAGGAAGCTACACAGCAGGAAGTGTTCTTCTAGGGATGCATTTTTTTATTTGGAATAGGAACACAGGTCAACTCATCCTCCCAGTACCCAAATGCAATCAGGAGTTTTTCAATCATCACTGAATTATTCAGTTTATTAAAAATAAATTATTTCATTTTCGTTAGACTTACTGCCTTACTCCAAACTTTCTATAATGTTAGGTACTCTGCTTATATCTACTATAATTATTATAATTTTAATTAATTTATTTTAACCTTTTAATCTGTGATTTATGGAGAGCAAACAAGAGTCTGATGTGTGAACAATCTGGCATTTATTTAAAGGATAATTTAAGTCTTTTTAGATGGCTGCAAGAAGCAAACTATAAGTAGTGGCATGAATTTATTCATAATATCACTAATTTTTTTAAGTTTACTGTTCTCTCTGTACCTGGGTTTAGTTTGTTTTTTACCTGTCCTACATATTCTACAAGGCAATAGTTATATTTTTAGTGAGTTTCTGTAGTCTACAGATCTGTTGAACTTTGAGTGACTTGCCCTTATCATTCTATTTTTCTGCCAATTGCAAGGTTCATCTATTGTGCCATCATTGCCCAAAAAGTCCTGTTTTATTTTAAAATTTATATCTTATAAAACACTTATAGCGACCCTTGGATTTTAACTCTTGGTAACAAAATACTGAAGTGCTTTCTTCTAGCAATTGACTTCATAACACAGGTTACAAATCACTTTATTTCCTACCCATACATCCCCTAACAAGTTCTTTAATGGTACAGAGTTCAGTCCAAATGAAACTCAGATCAGTATTTGGGTCCTGCAGTGGGTCTCTACTTCTCTTTCCACTTAAGATTTGAAATTGTACAAACAAGCACACAAAAATAAAACATGTTGTGCCATACATTTTACAGGCAAAAACCTAAAAGAATCACTTAAAATAAAATAATGAGAACACTATATAAGGGGATTAACTTGATTAATGTGGTGAGTAATACATATTTGGGGGGAAAGAATTACCTTAAATCCACTATTTCAGTGGGCAATTTAGTCTGGAAGGTATATAACAATCAGCTGACACTCAAAATGAATAGACTGTTTTAACTGAAGCTATACTTGCTTTTCATGATAAATGGCATGATGATAGTATTACAGATAGAAGTTTTATGAATGTTTAACTTTATACTAATAATGATGTGGAATATTGCTTTCAGTGCGCATTTTTTTACAAAATCCTCAAAAATTATAATAAGGATTAATGAATAGAATCTAATTTACTTGTTATTCCACAACAAGCAAGCTTCACATAACTTTGGGTAATTTTTCTTTTCCACCAGTTCTCTTTCTTCCCTATTCTTCAGCTATAGGTAAGAACCTGTAAGTGCACAACCATTTTTAATGCAAAAATCAAGGCTTTATACCAAAACGTACATGCAAAATTCAAGTCAAAGTCTGAATGTGTGAATGTGTGAAATGTCCTGGAGAGTGGGAAGTACTATCTGAAGTAAAAAACCATTTTTGTCTGCAGCCATCATGATCTGTAGCGCTACTATATAGTGGAGCTAGAGGAACAAAGAGACAATCCTACCTTTTCACTTTTTATCTTTTGTACTTACAGAGATGAGCATGATTTTCAGAATGGAGTCCTGTCTATAATACTCTTTCCAGGGGTTCCATAAGAAAACTTTTATTCAGCTTTGCAGTTAGGAAAAGTTTTCAAAACATTCCTGGCAGCATTTTCAAAAAACCTCTAGAAAAAATACTTTTCCACTGACAAAGAAACATAAATTAATATTTCTTACTGAATAGGAAGCTGGGATTATCAGTTTTTGAAAAGCACAAAGTATTTATGTGTGTAAGTTTGGGCCTTCCCAGTTCTGAAGATTTCTTTCCCCCAGTTTCAAAATAAATGTGCAAATACTTGAAAGAAGAATGTAGCTAGTTGGGGGTCAACCTCTTTTCCCAGGCAACTAGGACAGGATGAGAGCACCAAGGTAGGTTCAGGTTGGAAATAAAACTGAATTTCTTCAGAGAAAGGGTGAGTAAACATTGGAATGGGCTGCCGAGGGAGATGGTGTTATCACTGTCCCTGGAGGTGTTTAAGGATAGACTGGAGGTGATGCTAAGCACCATGGTCTAGGTGACATGGTGGTTTTGTCATAGGTTGGATTTGATGATCTCAGAAGTATTTTCCATCCTAATGTTTTGATTCTCTTATTCTGTAATACTCTTCAACAGCATGTTTCTTTGTCTATGAGCAGCCAAAAACAAAGGTTCCATACTAGTTCACAGCTCAACAACATTCCTTATGCACAGCCTGAATCTGAATTAACTTCTGCAACACTTTAACTCACACCCAATAGAGGAAAAAAGTAATTGGTTATAAGGAGACCTGGTTGCATCACTGTGTTCCTGCACATCCAGTCTGATGTATGGAGACTACAAATGATGCTGAAGTTTACATCTGTTTCTAAACTTTCAAATTTGACCACTTCTCTGAGAGTTTACAAGACTTTCTAGAACAGAAAACTTTCACCTAAACTGTCCTGGAGAGAGAGGGACATCTGCCTTTCCCATACCTTGTTTCTGCTTTTTGATGGGATAGGGCGAATATCCTCTGTAACCCTATATAAATTTCCCTAATGGTGAATGCATTTACCTCTGTGCACTTCCTTCTGTTGAGCAAGAGCAGAATTTTAAACAAAAAAAGGTTTGATTTCCTGCAGTGAATGAGGATTCATGGCTATTCTCATCATATTGTAACTCATTCTTTCCAAAGTTGTTTTGCTCTGTGTTACTCTTATGACTAGCTCTTGCCAGATGAAATGTCATTTAATGAATTGGATTAAACACTGCTGTCATCACAATCAGCATTAGCAGTTCTGTTTGACCTCTGGATTTATAATGGTTCAATCTCCCTTAGGAATTGAAGGTCAGATAAAATTTTAATATTTTAGACTTTTGGAATTGTTTAGGACACAGCATATGTTTAGGACACAGACAACAAGAAGAAAAATACTGAAACTTGCTGAAAAGTTTTGCAAAGAAAACATCTCTCTTTTCTCCACTTGTAACCACTACAAAACCCACAAAACAAACCAAATGAACCAACCAAACAAAGCCTTCTTGAGCTAGTTACTCTTAAGTCAAAAGATTTTTTATGAAGAAATACTTTTTAGGGGAAAGTGCAGGAGAAAAACAACTGAAAAATAAAGGAGTATATAAAAGAACTAGAGGAGCTAAAGAGAGATGAAGAATAACAGAAAAAAAAAAGAAAAAAATAAGCTTAATCATCATTAATATCTTTCTGACCACGAAATTTTAAAAGATTGTGAAAATATACCACTAAAATAATGAAAATATTTCATTACTTAGGAAAGGTAATTGGACAAAAAGCTAAATGTTGTTATAAAAATTCATGCAGAACTTAATAGGCTATAAATCCAGCTCTACATCTTAATACCTAGAGGTCTTTTGCAATTAAAAGTGCAGATGTCTATTCAGCATAGAAGTTTTTTCTGAACATCAAATGATCATTCACATAATTTTGAAAATCAATAACCTTTAAGATTTACCCTGTGAATCACTAAAAGGGCGGTCAAATCAAACCTAAATTAGAGGGACCCTGCACTGACAGAACATACTATTTAAATGGAAGATTAAGGTACTATTTTTCAAAGTCAGGCCTCTCTGGCAGAAGGCTATGTGGCAGAAGAGTTTTCAGAGAATATTGTTCCCTGGAGACAGCACTTCAGGTACATCCCTGAACATGAGGCCCCAGCAGTGGCCTTTCTATGCACCCCCAACTTTTTTTTCCACAGGGCTACATCTGAAGGCTGAGTTCTCGCAGCCCAGAGCAAGAAGAGCAAGAATGAGGACCAGATAACAATGTACTGGACTTGGATGAAAGCAGAGAACTGTCATACATCCAACTCTCAAGCCTTTCTGAAAAGGGGATAGGACACATATGAGTCCATGGTTCTGAGTTCACCAACCATCCCATCTACCACAGAGATGAAATCTCAAAATGTCAGGATTCAGAATCTGCAATCTTGAGGTTTCAAGTTGTTCTGTACAGAGGAAAAACATATGTTTATTGCACAGAAATGGAATATATATGAGCACTTATAGGAGCCAATATAGAGAATAGAAGTTTTGCCAAATGGATTCAAAACTGATCAAGTGAAACCCAGTTGCTTTGATATTTTGATGCAAAAATTGAGGCTAGGTTTCCACCATTTGAGGTTTTGCAGTAGCAGTTAACTCAGCTCGGGTTTCATTGTAACCTCCTGGTTTTACTTATAACCAACTATTAAACATTTTCTTTTGGTAAGGAAATCTTTTTAGTTGGTTTCTGCCCAAGTAGGAATGACTTTGGAAAATCTGAGCAAAGTCCAGACATATGTTTGAATTAGATTGAAGGGGTGGGGGAAGGAGGGCACTAGTCTTTTCCATTAACAAAGTTATTTTTAAATTACCGTCTTTGAATGAGAAAATGCTTTTATATTTTTGCTGAATAATATTTGCTTGCATAATGAAGAATTTAAAGGATTAAAAAAAATTGAACTAAAGCAAAAAACAAACAAACAAATAAGGAAAATGTAACAAAAAACTCCGAACACACACAAAAGCTTGATTGGACTAATTCTTGTATAACAGGACAGACAGAAACACACACACACACACATACCCCCCAATTGTATATACCAAGGAATGATTCTACAAATCTTCCAGATAGCCATATCTGTGCCAGATATCTCTGAAGCCAATCAATGGGCAGACACAGGAGTGAATGACTCCAAATCTGAATCATTGCTGAGGAAGCAGAAGCATGTCAGCACACCTTTGCCAAAGCACAGTTGTGCCATATGTTACAGAAACTTGTCCCACTACTAAGCTGTGCTAAATAATGTTCTACAAGCAGAGAAACTGCAATTTAAAGTGGAACATTTTATTGAGGAACTTGAGGGAAGCATTTTAGATGGCAGAGAGTGGGAAGAATGGCAATAATTCAGACGGCATTACAGAAAAGCTGGAGTGGGTACACTATAAGAGTAACAGGCATGTCTCTGATTTCTGCCTTTTTCTCTTAAAGAGAATTTTGCCAGTTTATGTGTATTTGCCCTTCAAAGTTTGAAGCAATACATCAAAATGCATGGTGCTGAACAAAACATGTCCTGCAGACAATGACTAAAAAAATGAGAAGCCTGTAAATAAGTAGACAAAATCACTTTTGAAAAACAGTAGCTCTATAAAGAGTCTTTAGAGATACAGGTTTCATGTGGCTGTTTAAATAATACTAGCTACTGATACAGAATCTCCATTTCCATCTGCAACTGATCTAGGTTGAATCATTTATTTAAAGCACTATTTATTCTTGTTGTTCAGGGGAAGAAGCTAACTCATCTGCTCCTTCAGAGCATAAAGGTCATCATAAAAATAAAGTGCATGCAACGTAATAAGAGAACAATTACAAAGTGAAAATGGGAGATAAGGATTAACATTTTGAAATATCATAGAATCTTAAGTCAAGGATAGAAATACGTGCAATGGGGAGTTCCATTAACTATTTAATTGCTTTGTAGAATTAGTTCTTCAGCACACACACACACTTGTTTTCACATATGCACGCAGAGTTTCTAGTTAGTGTGAGAGGGCAATTAAATTAGTTCACCACTTAGCAGGTCATGGCCTGCTAAGATAACTTCAATCATCTTCTTCAGAGATTAGAGACTTTGTTATTTTTAAACTCATTCTCTAGCATCAAAACCTGCAAAGACTAACAGATAGCCTTGTACATTAAATTGGCTTTTTGGCTTTTAGAAAGAAAAAAATGGTAGCAAATATGAAGACCACTGAAGATATGTCTCAATGCATGCCTGCTCATAGAAATGAGTTTTACCTATTTTGATTTCTCCCTCAAAACTAAACAAAACAAAACAAACAAACAATCCCAACGTGGAAAGGGATAAGAAATTTGAATATAATAAATTTATTTCATTGGTATGCAGTCTTTTTGGTCACTAAATCTATCCAAGGAAATAAGTAGAAAAAGTCTCCCATAAATCCATTGTGTCCGTATAGGACTGTGACAGCAGAGAATGGAGCCATTTACTGAGCTTTCATTTTGCTAACAGTTTTTCACTACATTGCTGGAAGTCACTCTCATTTTAACACCATCATTTGCAATTTAAAACAGTGCAATTTATCAAGAAATTGTACTAATAAGATTAAATCTTCTCTGCTGGCTTTAAGTAGAATTCATTACATAAAACAAATTTGATCCAAAAACCAGTATCTAGACCACTGTTTGTAAATTGCTTAATTTTCCTGTCTGTATCTGGACATCCCTTGAGTTTCCCTTAGGCAATAGCAGTCATTTTCTGCAAGTGGCAAGATACTGTCTGTCAACCACATCTGAAAGCCTCAGTAATATATTTGGGTTTTGATTTCTAGCTTTAATTCAGAGAGTGAAAAAAAAAGGAAGAAACAAGTGCATTGTATTCAGTCAAATACAAGTGTTTTCCTGTCCTAACTCAGCAATTCCCTCATGAAATAATTTTGAAATATTTCACACATACTTTTTTTCCCTCATGATTTTTAAATTGTTGCAGGAAATTTTGTTTTTCCCTCTGAATCTCCAGTAGAAGGAGTTCTACCACCAGTTTCTCTCCCAAAAATCAGCTTGATGTTGGATTGCTGATTTTGCGGGTCAAACTGAAGGCAGATTATTTAGTACCATATTCTGCACAATTTCTGACCAGAAATAAAAAGGGAATAATGTCAGTTTACAAGTCCAGCTGTCTTCCCAGGAAATCAGGAAGCAAACTTGAGGTGCAGCAGGTCTTTTCGCAGCTTGTGGTCAAAACCTAAAGTGAGCATATTGCCAACTTGGCTATTCAGAGACAGCTGGCAATAACTTTGTAAGTGGTGTATGTTGAAAATAAAGACAAATAAAATGTATGGAAAAACCCAAATGCACCTAAATGTCAATATTTAGGAAAAAATTTCAATCCAGACAATGTATATGAGCCTTAAGGGAAGGGTTAATGTTTCCAGTGTGTCTTTGAAAATTAACTATAAGCTAAGGACTATGTGTTGTCTGGGTTTAAACTTAAAAGCTGGCTGGCCCTGTATTGTATTTTCCACCCCTGTTCATGACTTACTGAAAGAACTTGCAAAAGTCATCTGGCCAATCTGTTTCTATTCCCAAAAGAGCAAAGCAAAGCTAATGCACTTACCTTTATTCAAGACTTCTATAAGCCTTAGATGTACTTAACCCTCTGTGTGATACTAGCAGATACCACTATTAGCAATTATTTTGGATCAGATTCTGTCATCTTGAGTTTTACTTACATGAATTTGACATCATTGGTGTGTTTTGTTTTTATATTCAAGTGTATGTATATAGGAATTGAATTTGCAACGTACATTTATTTTAACCACAATGTTTTTGCAAGGGGAAGGGAAAGGGGAAGGGGAAGGGGAAGGGGAAGGGGAAGGGGAAGGGGAAGGGGAAGGGGAAGGGGAAGGGGAAGGGGAGAGTTTACATGAAGATATATTTCTCTGGAAAATAATATCAAACAAATATTAAACCATATTAATAAGTAATGGACAGAGGGAATATTTTAGAAAGAAAGCCTTAGCTGTGGAGGAAGTCATGCCTGCAACAAGCCCAGGAGAACAGCATTGTGAATCTCCCTATATTTCCAAGCAAACTTTTACATTATTCATCTGGAACAGACCCATTTCCATAACATATACAAGGGAATTTTCTGTACGTAGCATAGTAATTACAACCTGTGAAAGGTTAGTTTACCCTTCAAAAAGACTATTTTCATGACACTATTAGTCAAGAATTTACCATATGGCTGCAATTTTGACCTTTTACTTTTTTTTTCTTTTAATCAATAATCCAGGCAACTTGAAGATTTTTTTTTTTTGTGAACTTAACTTTTATGAGTGTGGGGTTTGGTGGGTTGAGAAATCAGGGACATTCCAAAAAATCCCTACACAGATGGTCAGATGCAGCATAAGGTGAGAATCAGAAAAGCTGCCACTTAGATACCCTCTCAAAGTTAAGAACGAGCACCTGGTAAGCATGTACAAGATACTAAACAGGTTTAGAGAGTTTAGAGAGAGTTTAGAGTTTAAAATTAAGAGCTACTGGGCTCTCTAAACTTTTTTTTTTTTTAATAGCAATAACATATGGATGCCAGGAGTCTGTTATGTGGGGCAGTGAAAACTGAAGGTAAATTAAAAGCAGAAGTGGAATAAACTTTAGAAGAATTAAAAACTGCCAACTCAGCCTGATGTCTAAAGTTGATAATGGATTTGTATTTCCTCCAGTCCTCTGAATTCTTTATCACTGCATTTCCCTTGTAAATTATTAGGGTTGCATTTGGCATGTGGGAACTTCTATATCATGTATCCCAGTGAATTACAAAGGGATCTGCAAGCAGAAAAATATATTGCCTCTTTTTAGAATTTAATATGTTGACTGCCCTCTAAAAATGCAGTTTCTATCAGCACAAATTTAATGCATAACGTCATCTGTTTGACATATAATTGACTTAATTTAATAATGCATGACAATATTTGATTTGGGATTGTGGTTCATCCAAAGACATCGAAAAGGTGAACACACTTATGCAGCAAATAAGAGCACTAATTTTTTTTAAAAAAAGGCTTATCACAAGTTTCTGTGTTTAAAGAGACCACAGCCCTACAACAAAGTACTCTCTTTCCTTTGTTTTTATTTCCCCTCCTCTAACCCATGATTATGAAGGCCAAAATAATTAGATGAAAAAGAGCTAAAACAGGTTCCCCCCTATCCCCCTTCTGACTTGTGAATCTTCCTTATTTTGCCGTATTTTGAGAACAAATCACCTCACATTTTCCCCTGAAAAGTCTTCTTGATTGTTTTGGAAAATTATCAGCACCTAGAGGGAGGAAAATACTTTTAATAACAAGAGAGAAAAATGTCTACCTGATGAAAAAATGTCAAAATGAACAATGACCAGTTGTTCTATATGAAGTTCTTTTAAATTTTTGCTTGCCTAAATATATGGACAAGACCACACTCCTTTTAAAGAGTATTGCTTTCTATGAATACCTCTGTTCTTTGAAAATGGACTTGACTGCTCTCTAATGCATCTATGACATGACTCAAAACATTCTTCCTACATGGAAAACTATAGAATCCTATTCTGTAGGTGAAGGAATGAAAAAATAAAGATCTTACCCTAATTCTACTGAAATCTGTGAGTCTGTCATTCATTCTGGATGCTTTTAAAATCCAGAGCCTCAATAAAGACAAAGGTATATAAAGCAGGACTAATCAGAGATGTAACCACTGAATTGAAAACCACCATTTCTAAATTCTCTGTTCAACAGCAACATCAGCCTGGAAGCAACAAGCATGTTTTATGCCTCATAGTGGGTTGACCCTGGGTGGATGCCAGGCACCCACCAAAATTGTTCTACCACTCCCTTTGACAAGTGAAATTTTTCTAACAGGAAGAAAATTATCTTTCTGTAAGATTCCAGTAGACCAATAAAAAAATAAGTTATTTCCTACATTTGCCAAAACAGGTGTATAAAGAAGGAGAACAATAATAAACATGAAGAAAATATGAGAAAAATTAGGATTTTGTCAATAGCTGTAGAATAAGTTATCACTCACAGATTTATGTTATGGATTGGCAAATGTGTTATCAGTGGCTGCCTTGAATTCTGGCTTGTTTTTGCTGTCAACAAAGACCATTTTCTGATTGATTAAGAGCTCTTTGGTTTTCCTTTTGAGTTCTACCTCATCTAGATGTATCTCCTGGTGTTGGCCAGCACAATTTCTCCTAGAGCAGGATGAAAAGTGGTAGACAGAAAAACATGGATGGGGAGAGTATGTGGGTAGAAGGGAAATCAAAAAAGTAGGTAAAACAGAACAAGAGTACATTTTTCTAAGTCATCCAACATTCATTAATTTATCATTCTCCTGGCATATATATGCTGGTTTATATGCTGCAATTATTGAATTTCTCTAACAAGATCAGAATGTCTGGTGAAGGACTAATTGCAACCTGGTGAATCACCTTCCTGCTTAGCTGTCTTTTGATACACTAGGTCTACTGCGTCCAAATTTGAGACAATTTAAAGTCTCCTGGTAAGAAGATAAGCTCAACATATGAAAACTGTGAGTGGCTATGGATTCCTTAGTATCAATGCAAATGTGAGCAGATGCCTCACTGTGTTCAGAGAGTGCACTGAAGGAGAAAGAGAGAATGATAGTGCATAATCCCTTCCTTTACTCTGTTGAATAGCCTATTGTTGAAATATCGGTTTTCGTCCATTGACTTCTGATTGGATCCCCCATTTATTTACAACTCACCATTTGATTTCATGAGATTATCAGCATTCTTTTGGTTTTAGACTAATTTAGCCCATTTTTCAGCCCTTTGATAGATTTTCATTGATACTGGCCATTGTTATACCTCATGAGCTATGAAACACTTTCTAATAGCTGTAAAACAACTGCAAAAATTAACTTCCAAAAACTGTAGCAGGTGGCTTTGAGGTGACCTTTAAACATAGTGTTCTCTTCTAGAGTAATTTTCCATTTATATTGGTTTAGCTAAACGAGGAATTAGGCCCAGAAAATCCAGCTGTCAGAAAGAAAGCAGAATTAGGGCTGGAATTCACCTCTGTAAATGACATTTTATTTTGTTCAAGCTGGCATGAGTTCTGCATTGATGAGCTCCAGAGAACAGGTCCTTTAGAACATGTTACTTCAAGAGTTAATATGCTTCTAAGCCTTTTTATACATTTGGCTTTCTTTTTGCTTTTATTCTTTTCTTTCTTCAAAAAAGCTGTTCAAAATACCTTTTCCATTAACTCACTCCACTTGACAGCATACAGTTTTTCAACGCATGACTAGATGGCTACTATGCTGTTATGACTGAGAGGTAAGGATGAAAATCCTGTTGAACTTTTAGGTCAGCAAGGAAGCAGCCTTCACCTACCGCAACAATATTGCCTTCTCTTGGATGCAGCGAGGTTTAAAAATGCTACATTATGTCAACATATTCTACACACAAAGGAATGTCTTTCCTAAACCATGAGAAATTTGATGGATATTACCCTTTGCTGTCCCTAAACATATTACATATATAAACATAATCTTCAAGAGAAGCATGTAGGTTAACTCCTCTAAAGACAAACCTTCCACATCAGAAGTCTTGTCATTCTGTGTGATTTGTACAAAGTTAGCTGCAAGAAATTTCTTATATGTATGTGTCTCTGTAGTGATGCTTCAACCCCAAATTTACTAAAATGTTTTATGATTGGTGTCCCAGATTAGACCAACAATTTATTTAACAGTGCTTTGTCTCTGATAGTGATAAATGTTAACTTCTAAGGAAAAGGTTATTCAAAACCGAGAAAATACCCTTTCCATCTGTACCTTCCTGATTTCTGGGAGTTAAAATTACAAGTATATCCTGAACTTGAGGCTTCAATTATAAGTCCACAACAAGACTTTCTTACAGGCCCTCTCTTGCTGCCCTGGTTTTGGCTTATGTCTTCCACATAATGCCATGAAAATGGAAGAAGCTTCTTCATTCCATTGGTGATAATATAGATCTCAATAATATATTCTTTATTTAGCCTCTCTTTGGTAGCTGTCCCACTATTCTGACTGATCTCACATCCCTTTTGGTTCCCACTCTACCCTTGCTCCAGTGAAAGAGGGTGCAGCATTTACACTCCGACTGTTCCAGAGGTTTATACATTGGCAGAGTCACATCTTTCATCTTGTTCTTTATTGTCTTTCTGATAATTTCAACATTCTATTTGTTCTTGAAATTGCTATTCAGCACCAGGCTGACATTTAGAAAACTGTACACAATTTCCTTGTGGAATACTGAAAGCTAATTTAGAGCCAATCACTTTGTGTGTATAATTAGAATGCATTTGGTATTTTTCCCCCTTGAAAATTATTTTGTATTTATCAACAATGGATTTCATTTACCATTTTATTGTCATGAGAGTCATCTGTAGTATTTTGCAGTCAATTTTACTTTTAACTATGTGAATAATTTTTTATTACTAACAAAGCTTGACGTCTCATTATTCATCCTGTTTCCCAATAATTTATGAATATGTTTAACAGCAGAAAACCCTGGTAAATAAAATACTAATTCTATTTGCCATAAAAGTTTCCATTAATGAGTGGCAATAGCCAACTCAGACCAATCCTTTCTCTCTAAAAGTAGGATTCTTTTTTTCCCACAGTGTGCACCATGTTACACTTGTCAGCACTGAATTTCCCTTTCTTTTATAGTGTCCGGTAGCACAGTACTGTACTGTCCTTTTCCATTCTCCAATCAACATTGATCTTTGCTGCTGTTGATAACTCAGTATTCATTAGGGAGCTGTGTCCTTTGCTATTGACCCTCTCTCCAGGTCAGTTACAAGCTTGTCAAACAGCACAGGCTGCAGCATGAATCACTGTGGCACTACAGGGTTTGACCTCAGTGAAAAAGCACTGTTTACCCCCATTTTGTTTCCAGTGTTTATCCAGTTATTTATTCGCAGGAAGACCTTCCCCCTTATCTCATGACAGATGATTTTCTGTCTTATCCTTCTGGTGAAGGATATTGTTGAAAGCCTTTGGAAACTATATAATATGGATCTCCCTGTTCCACAGTTGCTGCCTCCAGGACACTGAAATTTTAGCTGCTGCTTCCAATAACCATTTCAGCTTTGATGCAGTTTTTAAAAATTAAATATTACTGTGCAAGATTCTCAAGGGAGATTTTAATCTTTCAAGAATATTAAAATTTATGTAATTTTCTATTACAAACAAGCTTTTTCTCAATGTGGCTGCATGTACAGCTCAGGCCTCAAATTAACAGATGTTTCTTTTCTTGTGAACTTTTTAATTAGGAATGCCAATAAGCAAGTATGTATGTTATCTAATCACTTATTTCCTACAGAGTTCCACACCAGAATATTATCAAGTTCACATGGAGGTAATTTTTTATGCCTGTACTTGTGCTTTGAGATGTTAGATTTTACATTAATATTTCACTTGCGAACTTCTTGACTGAGTAGCTGATAGTGTAGTACTATTAATACCCTGCCTAGTGAAACTTTCACTTCAGTTATGGATGTACTCTGGTGTTTGAACTCACAGTTAAAGTATTTACATTATTTCACCTCTTTAATGTGCAATGTCATGGCTCCACATAACACCTTTTCTCTCATTTCTGTACCGTTTGTGTTCTGCTATTTCAGTATTTTGCTGATTCTGATCCTATTTCTGAGATGCCTGCTATGTCATATCTCTCACATAATTGCAAATGTTTCTACTTCATTGTTTTTATCCATCTTTGCATAGGAGTAGACAGTTGACCTCCATATCTATGCTTCTCTTGCAATTCTCTTCTGAAATGGAACTCTCTGCTGAAGTGTTAAGACTCTTTGAATAGCTCTTACCTGAATTTAACAAAGTCTGTTCTATCTTTTATTCTTGAAGAAATTTTCACACTTTAATGGAAAAGAAAACTAGCTCATCAGCAGTTTTTGTGAGCTGTGCAGATCCTAATGGTGTTCTGTCATCTGAATTTTCTAAAACTTTTTGTGTTAAATGACAGGACCTTCCCTGAGGTAATGTCTATTTTTTGTAAACATTAAAATTGCACTAGGTTTGCATAGCAAGATTTTGGTAGCAAAGTAACTACAGGGATGGCTTCTGTGAGAAGGTGACAGAAACTCCTCCCTTGTCCAATCGAGCCAACACCAATCATCTCTGAGAAGGACCCACCACAGGCCAAGTCCAAGCCCATCAGCAATGGTGGCAGTGCCTCTGGGATAACAGAGAGAAGAAAGGGGAAAAAAAGCAAACAAGCAGCTTCATGGAAAAACACCAGTGGTGAGAGAAGAGTGAGAATATGTGAGACCAACAATGTTGCAGACACCAAGGTCAGGGAAGATGGAATGGGAGTAGGTGGCCAAACTCTGGGATAGATGTTCCTCAACAGCTGGTGGTGAAGACCATGGTGAGACAGGCTGTCTCCCTGAAGCTCAAGAGGTCCATGTTGGAGCAGATATCCACCTGCAGTCCATGGAGAACTCCACACCAGGTCAAGTGGATGCCCAAAAGAAGCTGTTACCCCATGGGAAGCTACACCAGAACAAACTCCTGGTACGGACCTGTGGCGTATGGAGAAAGGAGCTCATGCTGGAGCATGTTTGCTAGTAGGGCTTGTGAACCCCTTTCAGACACAAGGTGGAGCAGTTTGTTCTTGAAATTCTGCACCCCATGGAAATGACGCACACAGGAGCAGCCTGTGGAGCCCTGAAGTCCATGGGAAATACACTGGAGAAGATCATGAAGGATTGTTTCCCATTTGAGAGAAGCCACACTGGAGCAGGGGAAGAGTTTAAATTCTTCCCCTGAGGAAGAAGGAGTTGCAGAGTCAGCATGCAATGAACTGACCACAAGGCCTCTGCCCTGTACCCCTGCACCACTCTACATGAGGCAGTGGTAGAGAAAATCAGGAGTGAGGTTAAGCCCAGGAATTAGGGGTGGGGATGTGGGAGGCAAAGGGGAGGGTGCTTTAAGATTTGGGTTTACTTCTCATTACCCTAATCTGATTTAATTGGTAATAAATTAAATTAATTCCCCCAAGTCTAATCTGTTTTGCCTGTGATGGTAACTGGTGAGTGATCTCTCCCCATCCTTATCTTAGCCCATGAGCCTTTTGTTAAATTTTCTCTCCCTTGAGGAGATAGAGAGGCACTGGTGGGTACCTGGTATCCAGCCAAGGTCAACCCACCACAAAAATAAATCCGTAATGAAAAGAGTACATATGAAGGACAAATACATTAAAAAAACCCAACATATATTATTCTATCTTGATGGGAAATTTCCTTCTGTTTCCCTGTTCCCCTTCCTACCACATCACACAAAGACAGTAAAGAATTATCACTTCTCAAAAATAAATTTAGAATACTTATAAAACTCAAACTCAAAAATATTAATACTATTTTGACCCTTTTTTGGAAAAGAATAAAGGTATATTTAATTTAAATTTATTCAAATCAATTGCTGCTGTTACTTTTTCTTTTTTCTGTTGCCTTCCTACTTGCCTATCAATATAAAAGCACCTTCAGGTCTACAACTGAAACATGTAGGTGAGACGTCTGACATTGCTGTCAGCTGTATTTCATCTGATCTGAGGTTGTTGGCCTTCACAAGTTGCCTTAGCCTAGGGCACATTCTTACTTAGCAGGACTGTTGCTCGTAATAGTGGCACTGTGGTAGGATTTCATTAGACTCAGTTGCAATCAATTGATCCTCTCAGTTAAAATTTCTAAGGCTTTTTTTCTTTTTAAAGTCCTTCTTCCCCATATAATTATGTGTGGCAAACACTACTTTTTTCTGAAGAGCTATATAAGGGAAAGAATAAAAAAAATACTATCTTTGCCTAGTAAATGTTGGTAATTTATTTGTTGGGGGGGATTCTATATATTAATTCCACAGGTTAAATCTGTTAACTCACATGAAATTTCATACACCTTCCCCACAAATTTGTCTTTCAAATTGTGCTGTAGTGTGCAGCCTTGGGATGTATGGAAAACAAAAGAAAATTTTGTTCTTATGAACCTGATTAAAGGCATAGCCAGGTGATAACACAAGTCTTAATATTACAGTCTGTTAAGTGTAATTGAAAAAAATGTTAACTAATTTCATATTAATATAGAAGGCAAAGGCTTAAAAAACTGGTGTTATCACTCAAAACCAAAAATTATCCAATAAGAAACAGCATGTTTTAAAAATTGGCTATGTAGCAACATTAAAGTAAGTATATTTGAACACAATATCTGAAAAAAATTAGTAGCAATTCTAGTAGTAAACAAAAAGTTGATGTACTTTTCAGTAACCAAATACTTAGATCTGGAGATCTAGGATCAGTTTCTTCCTCTGTCTCACAGTCTGCTAGAGGATGTTTTGTGATCGTGTTCCTACAGTCTCCTATGTAAGTGTAAAATCACTGTGCATTAAGAAACATAAATAATTACATGGTCAGTTGCTTTGCACCTACAGTTGCCTTCTTACTCTGAAACCAGCAAAGAACATATCTAAACTTAGCTCTTGCCCATGCCAAGTGAGAGCTTTAACAACAGGAGTATCATAAATTTGGTATCCACTCCTTAGCATCTCACACACAGTTTTTCTTCATGTAAGTTTTTAAGTACTTATTAGATCAGTGAGAGAATTACTACATCTTTAATGTTTAGGACAGTCACTTGTGATTCCAATACCTGCTCTGATATTAAAATAATTTGCACAGAAAGAATTCTAAGCAAAATTTCTACCCAAAAATACCCCACCTCTTTTGTTTTCTGTGCTAATGGATAGTTGTTCATGCATCCTGCTGCAGAATAAGTATTCCAGGTAGAAAAGTTTTCATATATGAGATCATTGGCAAGTTTTCATGGATTAGCTGCTAAACAGAGACTCACTACAGTCAGTTGTTTAAGTCTTAACTTTATTTCTTCAGCCTTACTTCTAAGGGCTTGAAACAAAAATGGTTCTCAAAGTGATGCAGTGAGTTGAAGCATATTCTCTTTTCATTTCAGGTGAATCCTCTAGATGAAAATGGCCCAAAGCAGAAAAAGCTTGGATTTGCTCAACGGTCACTGTTCAATGATAAAATATTAATCCAGTTTCAGTAAGGAAACACCAAGTATGCATAATTGGTTTGCTCTGTTGACCTCCTTTTCCATGGGCCCTGCAACAGAGATCTATGTAAGCACTTTATCAGGGATTCCCTGGGCAGGACTAGGCTGGGCTATCTTGGTTGGGCTGTCTTATAATAATTTTTCAAGTCGTCCCAGTGCAGAACTTCTGCAGCCTTGGGCTGCATTATTACTTCCTTGTCAGTTTGATGGTCCTGGTGGAAGAATGACCTGAATTTTCTTTGCTCTGCCTCTAGGCACACCATCTCTGACTTGGCTTTCATATTTATCAAGCAGTATCAGCAGTCTTGGGGGAAAAGCAGAATATGTCATGGAGGCAACTGTCTATCTCATCCAGACCAGACATAATAAAATTCATCATTCTTTTTAGACATGAATCTCCAGGATATGCAAGTGCTCAAAGTCAGTAATTTATGAAGTGACTCCCTTTTGTTAGCATGAATTGCTGCTACATACATCAGTAGATCAGTCAGTAAAAACCAGAAGTGAATTACCTAATCAATATTAGTTGAAAGAGAGATGTGTATTTGAAATTTCAACTCAAGCTTTGATTTCTTAAAAAAATCTTTGAATAATTCCTAAAGTTAAGATCTGCAAAAGGCTTCCTTGCTGGCAGAAATGATAAACACGTAAACCTGAATATTTAGGCACAGCAAGAAAAAGTCCTTCCTGAGGCAGCTATGAAAAACAGACAACTAGGACATTTTCTTTACTGAGGTCACATTCTTCTCTACAGCTGCCTGTTTATAAAAATAATTATATTCTCAGCATAATCAAAGAGTTTCAGAATTAACACTCTCAGTTTTGTGGACTATGAAGACACACTGCCAAAAAGGTCTGGACAGAGGAATTTCAATGCTGGCAAAAAAGTACTTGTGAGATTTATGGATTACAAAGAGAGCATGTAAATGCATAATCATACTTACTGTTTCTCTATTATACCCAGCCAAAGCCACTAAGAATGTAATCTCATTAGGTTTAAATTGACTACACATTGCTTTGGCAATATTTGTAAAACTCTATGGTTTGGTAATTAAGGGAATGGAAGAAGTGGGTTAATAAACTCTCCAGTTTCAATTGAATATAATTTTAATTATAAGACAATAGTCATACTTTTAGGAAAATAAATATTTGAATATACTCACAGGGAAATACAGTACTGAGAATTTGACATTGATTTCATGTCTAATACAACTACACTCATGATTGTGTGATTCACTTGTCCTGCTTAGTGAAATAGTTACTATATAACCCTTGTAGGAGCCAGGAAGAAATTGATGATGAACACCATAGTAAGGGCTTAATGGAATAATAGAAAGTAAATGGAAATTAAACAAAATCAAAAGAAACGCTTTATATCTTTTCTTAGCATTTAGAAGTAATGACAGAAACACAGAAAAATTCCTTAGCAGATGGCAAGTCATCTTAATCAAGTAAATTAACGGATCACGCATTAAAAAAAAATAAAGCGGTGGGTTATTTGACACACACTGTAATTATATTGGACATATTGCTTTCAATAAACGTTAAAGGACAAATTAACATTACAGTTGTGCCAACTATGCTTCTAAATCTGCTTTTCGAGCTTATAATTAAAATCCTAAATTATTACTGCAGCAAATTAACATTTTTAATAGGATTCAACCATTAGAATCATCAGTATTTGCTTTAATTTCCACCCTGAAAAAGACTTTTAAAAAATACAAATCTATACAATACAGCACTTCCACAAATACTAAAAGGCTACATGGCATAAAACTGTATCTTTTAACACATATATTCCAAAACTACAGCCCTTTAAAAGTAGTATGATAGTGTCATCTATTACACTATTATATAATATTCTATTACACTTATCAAGCCATACAGAGTAAAGAAACAATTAATTTTTAAGTCTTTTCATTTCAGAAGATTTCCTACCACAAAACTTAAATTGATCTTATGTATTGGTTCTTATGAGGATCGGGTCTGAAAACTGAACACAAAGAGAATCTCTCTGTTGAATTCCAAGAGAAGTGAACCTGATTAAGTTTGTTTATTATTTCCAAACCACTATGTCTTTCTCCTTCAACCTGGGCACCTTCACATCCATTCTTGTAATTATTTCTGTATTACTCTGATCTTTCCCTATTTCTCTGAAACTTGAATCTGTTTTGGGTTTGTTTTATTTTATTTCTCTAGAATATGAAGAGCCTAAGGAAATAGAAATTGTAGCGGTATTTAAAACACTCAGCTGTGTGTTTTAAACACTCAGTTTGTACTGAAGGAATCGAAGATTTTTCAGAAGACACATTTTCCAACACTATGATGTTTGACTGTTTTCTCCTCCAACAATTTTAGCTGCATAAATCAGGGTTTAAGGACATTACAACTCTGTTAATTGAACTAAAACAAGTTTTAGTTTAGAGACAGTTCCATGTGCTTAGTTCCAACATTAACTTCCTCTTCTTTTCCTGTTTTTCCTTGAAAAAGTAAAACTGAAAATATATTAGATAATAATGCTTAACTGTCTATTTGTGCTTTCTTGATCTACCCTATTAATTCGAAGTTCCACTTTATTTCCTGTGAAGCATTCAAACATGAAATCATAGTATAATGAATTTCATTTTCCAGTAACTATCCTGTTAACATCCCTACAGCATATCCTAAAATAAGCTGATATTTTGTATGGAGGTTTGGTGGATTGACATAAATCTCATGGAAAAGATTAGACTGCTTTCATGCTATGAGACACTTCCTGCTGACTGAAATGTGTTTGGTGATACATTACAGAAGTTTTCCAAAGCGCAAAGGGAACAAGTGCAGATCTCACTTAAAATAAAAAAAAATAACCATATCATTATTTTTAATTCAATTCAAGGTAGGTTAATTCACCTACCTTACCATCGTTACACACTGAATTTAAAAGCAAAAAGGTCATATAATTTAAGTCATGTGAGCCAGGCAATGACAAAGGAGGGTCACTATGGATTTCTGTCCTTACAGGAATATTCCAATCCTGTGCTTTAACCAGATAGTTAAGTTTTGTA
Source organism: Lichenostomus cassidix (assembly GCF_008360975.1). Classification (NCBI taxonomy): domain Eukaryota; kingdom Metazoa; phylum Chordata; class Aves; order Passeriformes; family Meliphagidae; genus Lichenostomus; species Lichenostomus cassidix. Next base: position 36,673,632 of record NC_139479.1, read on the forward strand.
CTATTCAAACACTTTTGAGTAACACTTGATTTGAAAAACCTTCTAAAATAAATTTTCAATGAATATGAAAAATCTCTTTCAGGTTTCTGTGTATGTCCTGAACTTAAACACATAAACTCAATCTGAGAAGTTAATAGATATCAAGTTATAGATAAACTTGGATCATTGCAGAATTAGGACCTTATTGTCTTCTTCACTAATAAATATGTGGTCTAATAAGAATAAATCCAAAATACACTATTTTACCAAAGTAATCAAAGTTATCAACCATTTTTCATTGTGAGCACCACTATCCTGTCTTGTTTGCAATAAGCTGGGATAAATTTTTAGCCTCTCCCCATCATTTTTAGAAATACTTTTGTTATCTTCACTTGAATCATCTGTTTAACTTCAGCCTTGAAAGAAATTCTTCCATTTCCATAGTTCAAAATGTTGTAGTACCATATGTGAAGTCTTATACTTCTGCTATACTTAAATAGTCATTATCTTCTTGTAGTAATTATATCCAAATATAAAGCAAGTACTACACAGCTTTAATGATGTATTACCCATCTCTTTTTAGCATACCATTGTAGGGATCTTTTATGGCACACTTAATGATATGTTGTAACAGAATATCATACTTAATTTACAATAATAAATTTATTTAATGAATATTAATGTGACCTCTTTAAATACTCTGCAGTAGACCTTTTGTTTTTATTATACTCATTCAACAATTAAAGTCTCAGAAACTATGACATCACTTTTTTATTATCCAAAGATTACAATGCTCCACATTGGGTCATGCAGGGCAGGTGATGTTTGTGTATTTTCTTGTGAATGTATCTCACAGCAACCAAGGATTATAAATAATCTGCTTGATATTTTATAATTAAGCTCAAAATAACATATTCCTGAAAAGAAAACCTAGCCCCACTAAACTGAATTGTTTTCAACAAACTTGAGCAAGAAGCAAACCTTACTTAAATAGATATTCGTTCTGGTTCAATAAATTGGTGTAGCATTGGTCCCATCCTTCTATGTCTTTCTTTCATTCCAGTAAAACAATTAATAAACATATATGATCAAGAACTAATATCAAATATAGCATTAGTAATAAATATCTTACACACTCATATACATGTCAATCATCTAAATTATGCAAGTTATGAGTATATGTGGAATGTTTATATTTTTAGGATGTCTTCCATTTTCATATGCTTTGAATAGATAGAGACATTCATACCACTGTGTGCACAATTTTTCGTTTCTTACACTTTTTTATATTGTCATGGCAGGAGCATGATGAGGCTTGCTACTGTTTTTAAATCATAAAGAATATATTTATGAAGCAATGCCATAAATACACATATCCTTTAATGAAATTTTTATAAAGAATTTAAGTAATTGTCATTTCTTTTTAGTAAATCCATTATGCCTAACTAATGATGTTTCCTATGCAAAGAAATATGTGTGGCCATTTAATATAATGCTTACTTTCAAGTTTGCTTGGATGTTAAAAGCAGTATTCATGTACTTGTTTTCTGCAATGACTAATTTCTAATACATATTTTGGTGTAAACAATATGGAAAAGTTTTATCAGAAGATCGAATGTCAGACATCTATTCATGTGTTAAATGGTATCTAGAAGAATTTGGCTAAGATTCAATATGGAATTAGATTAAAAATATATGTATAGTATATATAAGTATATTAACAATATTCACAATTTGAAAAAAAATTAAAGGGTGCCTGTAATATTTGGGGAAGCTTTCAATTCTGCCTTAATTATTCTCTAAAACTATGTAGTAGGAAGACAAGTTTTCTGGTACATTTTCACTACCCCAAACTCTTTTTGTGACCCCACCAGACCAGTAAAGACAGCAGATCTAAGAGAACAGAAAAGTCACAGGCTCAGACTCAAGATTTTCCTTTACCAGCTTCCCTAATTTGATGCTCTGTCTGCTACCAAGCCCTGAATTTTCATGAAATTTTAAAATTTAATTGGATTAGACCATTTTATTATTTTCATGTATTTTACCCTTCTGTCACACTGTACTGGGGATGGGTTTGGTTTTCATGTGAGAACAGACAGGTAGGTAAACAGGAAAATTTGGCTTTTGCATAAACTCCTGTTCTTAGGAAACCAAATTAAAATGTTGTTTGATGCCAAGTAAGGGAACATTGTATACAGTAATACTCACTGAGTCTAGGTTTCCCAGACAATGAAACTACAGCCTAAGTTCACAATATTTTTCATGATCCAAAACCTTAATTAATTATGATTGTACCATTTCCTCTCAAATATTAGAGCTGCTTGTTAACACAGAGGCAAACAAAAAAGGCATATATGTCCTCATATCATGAGGCATAACCTTACTGTTGGTTAATTATTTCTCCTAAATCTTATTTTAGCCTTCCTTGACCTTCTCTTTAACTTGGAAAGAAATACCTTTATTCCGTAGACATACCTTCATGGAACTAAATTACACTGTGTTTTTCTTTCTGAGTTTGAAAAATGATGAAATACTGAGCAGATAGTTTGAAAATGTGTATTTCATTTGTATCCATTATTTTGGTTTAGGATTGTGCATCCTCTCTGCCCGTTTTCCTCATAGTTAATATTGGACATCTGGAACCTGAAAATAAGACATCTACATATACCAATCTGGCCTGAACTGATCTGTACACAAGTGATACACCCACCAGGATGTTGGTTCCCTGATAATCAAGATTAAGGACCATTTTTAAGCATGTCATGGACAAGTTACGTGTTATTTTTCCATGAAAGCAAGCTAAGTGATATTAAAAAAGTGGGATTCAGTCTTGTAATATGGAGCTGGGGAAGGTTCAAAGCTAACAATTGGTCTTATCCTATGTGGAAACACCTTTAAGTCTTCAGATGAGCTGTAGCCATAAAGTGGTCTAAGATACCGCCACAAAATCAAATCTTAAGTACTACAGGGAATACGCAAATATACACCAAAATTTTAACATAAGCCAATTTGTTAAGGCTCATTCTGTTCTAGTAAAGGGAACAGAGAAGTAATTGTTGCTAATTTATATTTCCTACATGTTATTTATATATTTACTAATTCATAATTCAAATAATTAATATGGCTTGTTTTGTTTTAGAACTCCAGCAACAAATAATTTTTTCAAAAGCACTTGCTTATTTTCATATTTGTCATTTAAGGTTATCTGTAGGAAAGAGGAGTGTCAATTTTAAGTCTTTATTTAGTTTTTATTTTCTGACTCTTCCATTCTTAATCACTACGTTCAGAAAAACTTAAAAATCACAACTACCAAGCAAGACAGAAAATTGTCAGGAACATGATTCAGGCAACATGGTTCAAAAGCCTTATCACCATCTGATGAATTATACATATTTATGATAGTGCTGTGAGGAATCATATACCAAAAGACCATTACTGGTAAAACGCCTTTGAATAGAATTGTGACTAATAACTAAGAAATCAGATGGGTTTAAAAAATTTTTGGTTTTTTTTTATTCTTAATATAGTACATGGGGGGTTTCTGGTTTTGCTTTTATTGTGTTTTTTTCTTACTTTTTCCTTTCTTTAGAGTTCCAGCATGAGATTTTGAAAAATAAAGTTTTCTGTTGCCTTTCTAAACAACAAAAAATAGATTAGAAGATCCTTCATTATTACTATGTTTTGTACACAACACAAATTAGTACATCTATCAGATTTCTCTACAACTCAACATTGTTGAAGTCTTCTAGAAATAAAGAAACCAGTCCTCCATTTGTGGTCCATACAAAGCACAATATGATAACATAGTAAAATATTTCACACTGTCATACAGCAAAATATTTCACATTGCCATGCTGTATCCAAGCATAACCAGTGTAATCATCATAATAAACCATTATTGACAATTAACTACCTTAACTCATTAAAGTTGCATGAAATCTAAACATATAACATAATCTGGTATTCTGTCTTCGGGTTTATTTTCCTTAAATAGATTGCTTTCCCAGGATGAACGTAAAATTAGGGATGTTAATGCAACTGAATATAAAAGGCAAATAAATGCTTAGAGCTATTTAGCCAAAATGTTTCCAAATACTTTCAGCTCAGGCTTCTGATATCATTTACAGAACTTCATATTTGAATTTTCATTTTTAAATAATTTGTAAATATTTTTTCCTGAAGAGGAGAAAAAAAATTATATTACATTTAGGCAAGAATATGAAAAAATTAAGTTTGTTTCCAAAAGTTTTCACTAAACTTCCAAAGAAATTTCAATCTGATTTTTTTGATACATACATTAAAGGATTTCACCTATTCCTAAAATGTCTGTGAGACATGAAAACACTTCTGGTGTCATTTTATTGTCAAGACTCATTCATTTTCTTATATTTCCTATGGAAGTGTTAATGTGTGGTAAAAAATACAAAGAAAGATGCAGAGAAATCAACTTTTCTGCTAAATGTACTTTGATAGATTCAGAAATAAGTGGAATTTCTTCAAGCTTGGGAAGAATTGTCGCACCAGATTTAAATATAACAGGACTATGTATTGCTTCAGTGACCCTGAGATCAAGAAAGCTTCTCTTTTCTGAAAAACTAACCTTAAAAAAAATGTGTTCAATAATTTTCTATACAAAAATCATTAAAGGACTAAAGGCATCCTGTGTTGACAAGCATTAGCAGCAAATATCAAACCTAAAACAGGAAAGTGATTTCAGAGATGCAGCTCTCCAAGACACTTTTTAGTTCAATTTTATTGAACAGGCTTTCTATCAGCCTAGCATGATTTTATTTCTTGAGTATATTAGCAGACTGAAAAAGATAGATATGAGACAAAGCTAGAAAAATTTTCCCTAGAAAAAGGCCTGTGAAGAAAATATCTGTAATATTTCATGTGCTGATTTTCTTGTTTTTATTTTAGGGTATTTCAATTTCAGAAAGGTGAGTTGCAAGGCTTTAAGTTAGCTAATTGACATATTTTTGACAGCTGAATAATAATAATAATAAGGTATAATGTAATATTATTTGTGGCAATTTATTAAGCTGGTTTTGGCTGAGATAGAGTTAATTTTCGTCCCAGTAGCTGGTATGGGGCTGTGTTTTGGATTTGTGATGGAAGCAGTGCTGATAACACAAGGATATTTCAGCTGAGCAGCATGTGAGCAGAGTCACAGCCTTTTCTGCTTTTCCCACTGCCATGCTACTGAGCAGGCTGGGGGTGCACACATGACATCTGGTCCTGACTGACCAGACACTATCCCTTGCTATCAGCATGGTCATTATACAGAACTGGGGGAGAAGAAGGAAGGGGATGACTTTCAGAGTGATAACGTTTGTCTTCTGAAGTCACTGTTCCACGTGATGGAGACCAGCTTGCTGGAGATGGCTGAACACCTGCCTGCCCACGGGAAGTGGTGAATTAATTCCTTCTTTTGCTTTTCTTGTGTGTGTAACTTTACCTATTAAGCTGTCTTTGTATCAACTCACAAGTTTTCTCACTTCTCCTCCACTACAGGGGGAGTGAGTGAGAAGCTGTGTGGGGCTTAGTTTGCCAGCTGGGGTTAAATTATGACTTGTAGTGACTTCATTCAGATGCACTATGGCTCAGATAAGAAGCAACAACAAACATAGATATAATACAATAATATGAACCCAGTCTTCCATCTATCTAAGTAATTGCCACACTCTTGAAGTCTCTTGTTTAAAAGCTGTCATGTCTTACACATTTAAAATACCATCGCTATTTGTCCCACTATCTACTTTCCAGGCTTGGGGTAGCCAAGTCTCTCTATAATATTATTCATGTAAAATATAGCATTTATTTCCAATTTCAAATACAGTCAGGAAGGCTGCAAATCTTTTCCCCTATGGTACACTTGAAAATTCATGACCTTTTACATAAAATCAAACAAGCTATATCTACAGCATGGGACAGATAGAAAGCTTTTCAAAAAAGGCAACCAAATTAATAACTTTTGAGCTGTGCATTTTTGTGTTGCCTACAAATATTTTAATAAGCAAAGATAAAGTTCAAGTCTTTGCCCACAAAGTTTTAGCAGAGCCTTATAGAAAACTGGAGTTATGAGGTTATTCATAGTTCGACATGGGGTTACTCCATTCTTATTTAAGAAAAAGAAAAACGAACAACCTCTGAACTGTTTCTTTTTTCCTTTAGGAAAAGCTGATGTCTGGTATGTAAATGAATACTGCAATGAATGCTGCAGTTAAGATTTTAGATAATGTGAAGGGTATTGTATATTCAGATAAATTGATTCAGAGTTGTGTTTTTGTCAGATATATTTGCAAGAAAAAGCATACTTTCCTTCATGCTAGACTGCTTTATACTTTGCAAAACCTCACTTCTAGCTCCAGAAATTGAACTGTCTCCAGCGAATCACAGATAATATAATGCAAGTCTAGACACATACTATTTTTTAAACTGTAAATATATATATAGGAGTCACAAATTAAGTAAGGTAAATGAATTAGTTAAAAATTTGAAACGAAATAAAATTTAGCCTTGTTCTTTAAAAAAAGAAAAAAAAAAGGATATTTTCCCTAAAAGAAGAAACAAATGGAAAAAGCAAGTGATTACATGAGATACTAAAAGATGTCATGCTGGAACTGACAAAGAAGAACTACCTGAATTTTCAACCCCAAACAACTTGTGTATTTAACTTTTGACAGTAGGATTCAGGACCATTCAAGTCATGCTGAGCAAAGTCACAAATTAATTGGTTTTAAGTTCCATTCTGCAGAGGGTGGTCTGTACCACCTCTGGACTTTCAGCTCTGTGCAGTCTCCAGGCTGATCGCAGTAACACAGCTAGTAAGTAAAATATTTTAATTAAAAATAATAATTGTAACTGCTCATAAGTGCCCCCGAAATAACAGCCAATATCACTAAGCTGTGACTCATACACTGCAATTATCTTACATTGAAATGGATTATTTAAGATATAGCTATTGGTCTTAGTAAGTAATTTCTAAAAATCAACGATTAAAATGTCTATATTACATTTATCTGATTATAACTAGCAAATATTTCTCCTTTTGCACTTCGAAATTACAATGGTATTTACTCTGATTACTCCAACTTTTTAATCTTCCTTTAGCACACATAAAACCCTTACTAACTCAGCACAGCTGCTTTCTGCTTGTATTCTCAGTGCTTTCTCCCACAACTCTTTTTCACAGTGTCCTTCTTAATACATTTAGAATTTCTCATTTTGAAGTTTTTAAAACTGTAAAGTTAATGGATTCAAGGACAGCACGATTGAATTCATGTGGTAATCATGCACCTTCATGAAGTTCTTTTATCTGAGAAATATTTATCTCCGCTACTATAGGTAGTTAATGACATTAAAGAGGACCACTTCTCTCACTTTTTGGGAAAAGACATGGACCATTAAAAAAAACAGAGTAGACTTTATGTGGCTTGAATCCTCTTGTTAAATACCTCCCTTTCCTTCTCTCTGCTGGGTAAAAAGCTAGCTGGATAGCTGGGCCTAGAGAGTGGTGGTGAAAGGACTTACATCCAGCTGGCAGCTGGTCACCAGTGGTGTTCCCCAGGGCTCAGTGCTGGGGAAAGTCTTTATCAATGACTGCTCCCTCAGTCAGTTTGCAGATGACACCGAGTTGGGTGGGAACATTGATCTGCTGGAGGGTGAAAAGCTCTACAGAGGGATCTGGACAGGCTGGATTGATGGGCCAAGGCCAATGGTATGAAGTGATGGGTCCTGCTTTTGGGTCACAAAAACCCCATGCATTGCTACAGGCTTGGAGCAGAGTTGTTCAAAAGCCACCTGAAGTTGCTGGTCTACAGTAGCTGACCATGAGTGGGCAGTGTTCTCAGGAGGCCAAGGAGGCCAATTGCATCCTGGCCTGTAGAGTAACAGTGTGGCCAGCAGGACCAGGGCAGTGATTGTCCCCTGTACTCAGCACTAGTAAGGCCACACTTTGAATGTTGTGTTCAGTTTTGGGTCCTTCACTAGAAGAAGGACATTGAGGTGCTGGAATGAGTCCAGAGGACTGCAGAGCTGGGGAAGCATCTGGAGCACAAGTTCTATGAGGAGCTGGGATTGTTTAGTCTGGAGAAAATCAGGCTCAGGTGGCACCTTATAACTTTCTATCGCCACGTGTAAGAAGGCTGTAGCCAAGTGGGGTTGGTCTCTTCTCCCAGGCAACCAGAGACAGGACATCAGGAAGAATTTCTTCACTGAAAGGGTGGTTAAGCATTGGAACAGGCTGTCCAGGGAAGCTGCGGAGCCACCATCCCTGCAAGTGTTCAAGAAACTACTAGACATGGCATTTAGTGCTATGGTTCATTTGGAATGGTGGTGTTCAGACAAAGGTTGGACACAATGATCTTAGACATCTTTTCCAACCTTAATGATTCTATGATTCTTAGATCTTTCTGAAAAAAATTATTCTAAAGGATGGAAAGAAATATTTTAAGAACTCCCTCAGTGCTTCCCATGTTCATCCAGCATCAGCAACTGTCAAGCACTGAAAGTTTTCCCAGTGAAATCTCAAGATACTCTCTTTAGAATATTCACAACTATAGGCATTCTGGAGGAGGCTGAGGCATATTTATGTATATTCCCTATACAATTTAACAGAAATAAGCAGTTTCTTTTACTGCAATATATTTTAAAATTATGCTAGAATTGCTACTAAAATGAATAAAAATAAAAACCTTCTAGAAGTTGTACAGGGTTTTTTAATGGGTAATATTTTCTATTACCTTGTATTGTTTTATTTTCCAGTAATTCTTGTTTGTGGGTTTTTTTTTGTTTGTTTGTTTTTGTTGCAAAAAAAAAATGCAGGTGATTCATCTCATTACAAACAGTAGCCAAGATAAATGGTTTTTAGACTATATTGCCCTCCATATTCTGTAACTGAATCTACCTCTACAGTACACAGGCTATCTCGGGTGAGGAATTTGGCTTTGAAAATTTGAAATGGGAAAGGTTCATCCACATGTGCCTTCAGGGCTGTGTTGCAAAAAAACCCCAAGGACTAATAACAAGCTATAGCTTAATTTCAAAATCTATGAAAGGAACAAATTATAGAATTTAATTCTAGTTTTGCGAGATCCAGAACTTAGATTGTCTTTCTACCTCTTTCTATTTTTGACTGAATCAGCAGGTTAGTGTGATTAGGAAGAGCATTCTACATCCAATTTGAAAAGCAGGCATCATCTAAAATTTCTTAAACACACTAATGATAAATTTAAACGTGCCTGGACCTAGACATGAAGTTCAATGATTTTGAAATTGTACTTTTAAAATAGTCAAGTGTAGGATATGATAAAAAGTACCATAAAACACCTAAAGACCTGTATGAAAAGTTTGCACAGAATGAGCAATGTAGCTCTAAGGTGAGAAATGGAGATTCTAATTTCCAATGTCTTTTTTTCAAACCAGTGTTTTGAGAAAACAAGTGATAATGTATCTGAGAGGCCAGATTCAAAATCAGGAAATGAATGTTTGAATGTCTTTGATCAATCGGTTACAGTACCAAAATTTAAAACTATGATATTACATTGACATTTAGTTATTTAGCTCCAGTTATCTAGGGAGACCTACAACTGAGTGAGAGCACATATAGAAAATCTGCAAGAATCCTAGCATCTGAAGGCCAGAAGAGAGTCTGTTTCCTTAAGCATCTTCCACATCAATTACCTAATGTTAATACAAAATTCTCCAGAGACATTAAGAATTAGACTGGGGAAGGAACAAAGCACTTTCTTCTAACATATATTCCTCTTCTACAAATCATAGCCTGAAACCACTTAGCTCAAAAATCAGCATAAAACAGCTCTCAGGAGACTTGCCTGATAAAATATTTGATCTAAGCTCCTCCCCCTCATTAAGGCCTCTAGCCTTTATATTGTACATTCATGCATGCCTGACTTTAATATCCCATAATTCAGAAAATATACACAGGAGACAGAGTATTGATATGATAGGGAGCTCCACATCTCTATGCACCTTGACCTGCTGAACTAAAGCTGACAGTCAGTCAGCTGCAAACATTCAGCTTCACTTCCCCATAAAATACAGAAGCAATGAATATTAGGTCCATCAACAGACCATACTAAGTCGGCTGTCATTTGGCCGATTTCTCACTGCAGACTCTAGACATTATTCACCCTGGAGGCTTTCAGGATCTGTCTGATGTTTTTCTTTGTATCCCAGTACAGTGGAGTTTTCAGAAAGGATTATTTTAACTCGATAATCTGAATAGTGATCTAATAGGGGGCAGCTGTGGCATCTGAGTCCCAGGGGCTATTTATTGTCAATTAGTATGAATCTTAAACATATTCCCTTCATTCTTTACTTGGCCTGTCCTTAAATAAAGGACAACACTCTCCAGGGGGGGAAAAAATGAGTCTATGGCAAGGACCAGTGAAATGAACCCAAACAGAAAAATCATGAGGAAACTTCAAGATTAATTAGTGAAAGACTAAGGATAATGAATCTTTGTGATGGGAAGACAATTAATAATAAAAACAAAATTTGATCATATAAAGTGCCCTAAGGGACATTACAGCAAAAATGCATGCTGTCAGATTGAAATCATGCATTACAGTTATAACCACGACTGTATTTCTCTATAAGCCACTCTGGGACTTTAAGTTTTTTTTGCTTGCTTGCTTGTTTGTTTGTGGGTTTGTTTTTGTTTTTTTTTAAAGGAAACTTTATGCTTCCAGAAAGTAGAGTCTTAAAAACTCTGTATGGGAAGGTCAGCAGTGAGATGAGAAATTCCACATCCCATTGTGTGGGACCAGGGTCTGTGTGTTCCACCTGGTAGATAATGATGTGAGAGGACTAGGCACCACCACAGGGCAATGCTTGTGCCTGGACTCCACAGAGTGGTATCTGAGACCATAATTTGCTTTCCATGCCTAGAATGCAAAGTATTTTCTGTGTCTATATGGTAACAGAGGCAAAAAATTGCCCTTTTCATATGGTCATGTATGAAATATACAATACTGATGCATAAGTCACATATATATATTTGGTATTGCTTTGAGAATAGCAACAACCAGAAAAACAATTGAGAAGCCTCATTATGCTTAGGGCATTTCAAGTGACACCGTGGTGAAGTATATGAAACCCATTAAATATTGCAAGCCAACAAATATATGCATTCATCTTGGAGAGTGTTTGCTTCAAAGATATGAAATATACCACATTTAAAAAGGAGCAATGACATCAGAGCATTGATTCTACATATGGATCACCAATATATTGATGAGTGGAAGCAGAGGTGGCTCAGCTGGTTGCTTAGAGAAGCCTGAAACATAGAAAAAGAAAATGAAGTCAGTCAGAGAATCAGAAAAGGCTTTAGGCATTAGTTTAATTTACTTATAATGTATTTATGATGAGACCAGTTTATCCAGACATAATTTATCTGCAATAAGGTGGTCCAAAAGCTTAGTCCAAACATATAAAACTTTATTCAGCACTAAACAGACACTTTATGGGGACAACTATCTGTTGCAGATAGAGGTTACAAAAGGTCATGGGAGAAATATTAAAAAAAAAATAATACTGTTTATATTAATATAGTCCTGAAATTATTTTTAAATAAGGGAAACCTTCATCTTTTTTGTTTGAATGTTCTCCCACACAATGTTAAAATAATTTAGGAAGAGAAAGTTTGGTGGAGTCTCCCAAGACACGTGTAAATTTTTTTAGAATTCAGTACTATTGAGAATTATATATAGAGACCTTTGCTTGATAAATAGAGTGCATAAGTTTTGCATATAATGTGTTTAGCTATAGTGTTGCCTCACAACACAAAACAAAACCAGAAACAGAGAACTGAACCAGTATGAAGCTCAACAAGGAATATCAAACTTCCAGATTGGCAGGACAATCAAGGAGAAACAAGGGTATCATCTGCGATAAAGTGAACGATTCACTGTCATAAAAGAAAGCTGATATATCTATTCTTGACACAGAGATGTATACAATTTCCTGGAAATTATGGTGAATAGAATATAAAAATGTTAGTACTCTGAACACTAAAACATATATATTGGTAATGAAGATTTTGAAAAAGAAGAGAAATGTAATCAAAGGTAAAATATTAACACATTTATTTTAAGTCCCTTTCTACACACGTTTTTAATAAAAAATATATATATTGGTTGATCATACTCTGTCACTCTCTGTATGAAAAAATCAGAGCCATATCCTAAAAATTTATGGCATTCTTAGGTTTCTGGCTATTTATTTAAGAAACTAGAGGGTTTGAAATTAGTGAAATAAGGGCTTGATGTACTAAGAAGCAGGGAATAGAGTTTTCTGAGAACTGGTGTTTGTCTCTCTTTCTCTGGTGGACCTCTGTGCAGATAGGTCACAGTCCAAGAATCACTCATTCTGGAAGAAACCTCAGGAGGTCTCTAGTCCAGATAGCAGTGCTGGCTCAAACAGGTTTCTCAAGGCTTTATCCAAATCCTATAAGGCAAGTTGTTACAATGATTGTTTTCCTGAGGAAAAAGCTCATCTCTTATCCGATCCAAAACCCTTTTTTTTTTTTTTTTTTTTTTTTTTTTTTTTTTTTTTAATTTAGACCCATTTCACCATGCACCACTGTGAAAAGCCTAGTTACACGAAAAGCCTGGTTTATGTCCTTGATGATCTCCCTGTAGGACTTGGGGTAGCTGTGATGTGTCCTTAAAGCCACCTCTAAACCTGCCTGAAAGAGACCTGTTCCCATAATCTCTCTGCATGGGGCAGCCATTCCAGACTCAAACCACCCTGATGGCTGCTGCTGAACTCACCGAAATTTGTTAGTCCTTTCTGTACTTGGGGTCCATAGCTAGGCACAGATGTTATCTAATGAATGCTGGCTAAAAGGAGATAATATTTTTCCTTGTTTCCCTGACTCCTGCTGGACTAGACCTGGATGCTGTTGTGTCTCCCTCTCTCTGGTTCAGGTTCAGCTGACTTTTCATCAGGACAACCAGCTCCTTTCTGCAGAGCTTCTCCTCAGTCAGGAAGTGCTCAGTGCCTACCACTGCAGAGAACTACTCTCAAGGAGCAGGACTTGGCATTTGTCCTTGTTGAATTCGATAAGGTTCCCATTTGTCCCTTTCTCCCCTTTTGGGCAGGACCCCTGTGAGGCAGCTCTGCTCTCAAGCATGTTGACTGGACCCCCCACTGCCACATCATCTGCAGACTTGATGAGAGCATCGTCTGTCACTGTTGGTAGTGATGTTAAACAGGAGAAGGCACAGGACAGACCTGTGCAGTACTGCACTTGTCACTGGCCTCCAGCCAGAGAAACACCCATTAATCATGGCCCTCTGTGCCCAGTCTTCCAAACAACTGTTTTACAGATTCATTATCCACTCATCCATACTGCAATATCTCGGCTTGGGTTCAAGAATATTATGGGAGATGGTGTCAAAAACCTTGCTAAATGTGAGATAAATGACACCTACTACTCTACCCTTGCCCACAAATCCATTCATTTTATTATAAAAGGAAAATGGCTGGGCAGGCATGATTTATCCCTGGAAAATCCTTATTGACTACTTCCAATAACCTTTGTCTCCTTGAAATAAGCAGAAATGCATTCCAAGATTTTCAGGGTTTTGATGAAGACTACTTCACATTCTTCCAGGGATGGAAGTTAGGCTGACCATTGATGTAGTTGGTAGGAAGTAAGGCTGACCATTGATGTAGTTGGTAGGAAGTAAGGCTGAACATTGATGTAGTTGCCTATATTTTTGGTCTTTCTCACTTTTTTCTGTTGCAGTGGCTTGCAGTAGGGCGATTTGTCTTATGCCATTTTTTTCTCAGTACTTTTGTTCTTCTCTGCTGTTTTTCTTTTAAATTAAATCAATGTATTCACAAATTAGAAAATCCAATAAAATATCCAGGTGCTATTTAGATGTTACTACAGAATAATTCCTTGTTTATGACTTCTTCAACTCAGAAGAGGGTGACTACTTGGTGACTAAGCTGTAAATACAATTTTTCTTTTCATTGACAAGACTCTCATCTAAGTTAAATGACTAACTGCAACAGGTGACAAAGACGTGTTCATGTTTTTTCAAAATATGTTTTTACCTGCTAAAAACCTTTATGATTCTTTAAAGTATACACAATCTGATTATTTAAAAATTCTGGTTTAATATGTCATCACACTTATTAAAAAAATAGAACAATGGAAGTCTTTAAGGCATTTTTGTTAAATGGAAAGAATGATCTCACTAAAAACAATCTCTCTTAATTTCATATAAAACTAGAAAAATATATTCATAGGAATTGTCACGTTACTGAATGTTCTGAAAACTTTACTGTTGGACCACCAAGAAAGTATACAGAGTATACTCCCAAGGAGTATACTTTGGAATCGACATAAAATGTAATGAATATAATAAAGCTATTCTCTTTTTTTTTCCAATGTGAACACAATTATGGGAAATCTGCCAAAGAACTAAATACAGGGATTGGAATAAAAACAATTGAATCTACTAATCCTAAAGCCTGACCTTTTTCATTTAGTTTTTCTTTTTCCCAGACATATATATCTCTTTTCTTGACTTTCAATTTATATTTGCTGTTGTCCTTTTCACCACAGCCATGTGGTTTTCCTCCTCTCATGCTTAGATTGAATTCTTCTGTTTCTTCCTACTGTTTCAGTCTCTCATATCTCAGACATGATTTTACTTTTGGTTTTTTTTTTTGTCCCTTTTCTCTCACCTTTAATTTTCTTCTGTGCCTGTTCTAGTTCATTTTGCCAATGGCACCCCAAGCTCTATCCTCTTCTGTGGCTATGCTTCCCCTTGTCCTTTTATATTCATGTATACAAGTCAAATATCTAGCAAATGCAATACACTAATGTGACATGCACATTAAGGAAGGAATGTCTGGGAAATGTGAATGAAGCTGCTTCTTTATTCAAAAAGGTTTGGATAAACAAAAGGTTACTTTTAATGAGCAAATACTAGAGTGATTCCATTTGAGCCTAATAGTCCAATAAAAATCATTTCTAATATAAGGTGGCTAATTTGAAGCCTTGTAAAGCTTTAAAAACAATGCTAGCTATTTTTTCTGAATACAATGGCTAAAACTGGAACATCTCCTGTATGTGTTAGGTAATAGTGAAGTTTAATTTCAGGTTTAGCTAAAATTAGAAAAATATTGTTCTTTTAAAAACTATACGTCATTAAGTCAATCATCAGGATATTTTTAATTTATATAGTATGTAGACCTGGAATAAATTATGCCAAGAGTTGTGTCAATTATAAGAACAATCAGCAGATTAACTTGGATAAGTGGTAATGTTAAAGTCTTTCTCAGTCTCACTCAAAACAGACTTTAATACCTCGTCCCGTATCCCTTCACTCAGTAGATGTAAATGGTACAGGTGCACACAATTATGTACTTGTCCTTCTGCCAAACCACCATCTAAAACATGACTGAAGATTACAGGCATCACTGCAAAAATAGCTGGTTTTTTTTCTTTGTTAATATGAATTTTTCCAATACAAACACTTCAGCTATCACAAAGCATTTAAAAAAAGCGGAGGGGAGAGAGCTGCAAATTCAGAGATTTATCAGAGATTCATCATAAGGACTATGTCTGCTCCAAATAATGAAGAAAAGTATTTGAAAAGGATTTGATGGAGGTCCAATGGAGATCAGTGACATATAGTGTCCTTCAGGGGTCTACACTGGGATCACTACTGTTTCAAGTCTTTTTCAAAGATGCACACCATGAAAGTGAATGCATCCTCAGAAAATCTGCAGATAACACAAAGTTGAATGGTGCAGTTGACATGCCTGAAAGGACAGGATGCCAGGATGCCAGGATGCCATGCAGAGGAATCTGGTCAATCTCAGGAAGTGGGTCCATGGGAACCTCATGAGGTTCAACAACACCAAGTGTAAAGTCTTACATCTCAACTGGGGCAATCCCAGATATCAGTACTGAAGGGAAGATGAACTTTCATTTCCTTGAATTGTGAGTAGCCTTGCCAAGCAGGATTTGGGAGTACTGATGGGTGAAAAGATTGACATGAGCCAGCAATATGAGCTTGCTGAAGTTCAGAGCTTTAGATGTGGAAAGAGTGATTACCGTTGAAAACTGAGGCAAAAAGAATTGTTGAATACCTCAGCCTTTTCCATGTTGGTTGCCACCAGCTCCAACCTGGGGGTGAAAGTTTTCTTTAATCTTCCTTTTCTGGCCCTTATTATTCTTCACATCTCTCCCCAAATTCACCTGCAACTGTGACCTGTGTTCGTGATCCCATCCCTATACAGAATCACACAATACTCCGAGATGCATAGGAGTCACAAGGATCATCAAGCCCATTTCCTGGCCCTGCACAGGATCACCCCCAAGAGTCACACCATGTGCCTTGTTCAAACCCTTCTTGAACTCTGTCAGGCTAGTGCTGTGACCACTTCACTGGGGAGCCTGTTCCAGTGCCTAACCACCATCTGTATGAAAAACCTTTTTCTAATAAACAACCTAAACCTCCCCTGACACAAATTCAGGCCATTCCTCCTATTCCTGTCTCTGCTCACCAGGGAAAAAAGATCAGTGCCTGCCCCTTTGCCTCTCCTCATGAGAAAGTTATGACTTTCTGAGGTCTTCTCTCAGTCTCCTCTCCTCCAGGCTGAACAGATCAGGTGACCTCAGCCACTCCTCATTCAGCTTCCCCTCAAGGCCCTTCACCATCTTCATTGCCCTCCTTCGTTGCCCTCCTTTATATCTTTCTTATCTTGTGGCACCCAAAACTGCACACAATATTCCAGGTGAGGCTTCCCCAGCACAGAGCAGAGCAGGACAATCCCCTCCCTTGCCCAGCTGGCAATGCTGTGCCTGATGCCCCCCAGGACACCTTTGGCCCTCCTGGCTGCCTGGGCACTGCTGACCCATTTTCAACTTTCTGTCTGCCAGGATGGAGAGGTCCTTTCCACAGCACTGCTTTCCAGCATTTCATTCCCCAGTCTGTACATACATCCAGGGTTGCCCCTTTCCAGGTGCAGAATCCAGCACTCGCCCTTCTTAAGCTTCTATAATTGGTGATTTCCTAGCTCTGTAATTTACCAAGAACTCTCTGCAAGGCTTTTCAGTCTTCGAAAGAGCTTCTCCCAATTTTGTATAATCTTCAAACTTTTTAGTGTCTCTTCAAGTCCTGTGTAAAGTCCCTTCTAAAGCTGTTGAAGAGCACAGGACCTAAGACAGAGCTCTACGGAACCCCCCTAGTGACAGGTTGTCAGCATCTGGTTACTGTCCTTGTATTTCTCCAAGGATGCACAGGAAGTTCTTACATGCTGGGACATGCTGGTCTTAAGTGTGATAAAAGACAAATCTACAATGCTCAACTTTCTATTCACACATAAAAACTATTTCAAAGTACTATTTTCTTACTCTTACTTAACTTTACCTCAGCATTCATCTTGAACTGGGCATGCTTCCCAAAATAAACTATGAAATACATTCAGCTTTTTCATCCTTACACCTTTTCTTTCCATTCTGTGTTCTTTTCTTCTCTAATTAAAACACCTTTTAGCCAACTAGAGAGCACAGCCTGTCAAGTGACACACTTATAAAGAAGGGTTTAATACATATACCCCTGGGCTCCTTTCCTCAAAAAGGTTATCTAACATTAATTTTTTATGAACTTTACTTGGAAAAAGTTCCAGAATGTACTTTCCAGAATAAAGTACAGTACATTCTTTTTTTTAAATATTGATTTTATTCTCCTGTGCAAAGAGGCCAACTTGTCATTAGAGATGAGTTCAGGAGACTTCAATTAAATCTTGGGGCCATCAGGTCTTGAATCCAGTATTGCATTTTGAAATACAGTGATGCAATGTCAAAACTGAAGCACAGAAATTTCTCCCTATTCTCAAAAAAAAAAAGAAAAAAAAGAAAAAAAGAAAAAAGAAAAAACATTCTTGCCGTTGCTCAAAACTTTGGGGATCATAATTTAAAGGCAACCAATTGATAGCAAAACTCATAGAGAAGTAGTCTGAGGAAACGGTGTCTATTGTGCAGCCTATCCTGGTCGTAATCTCTAGCAAGCCACATTTTGAAAGCTACTTATGCTAAACTTTTAGTTGTGACTAGTGTCACTGTGTTGAGATACTGCACATTCAGAAATCAGTGTCAGATTCACAAGATCCCATAAAATTTGGTTCAAACCTGAAAAGAGAACAGTACAAGTCAAACTCATGAATCAAATTTAGCTTCAAGTTTTTCAATATGATTTTATTGTTCATGGTTTTTAATGTATTTTGTAGCCTAAAGGACACAGCCCAAAGGTATGATAAAACACTCCAAAATAAAAGAGAACAAGCCATTCTAAGCTGTGTATATTACATTTCTTCACTAAAAGCCAAAATATTACACTTCCACATTTCTCATTGAAAATATTCAGGGCATACCCAAAAACTAACAGACATGTTCCCAGAAAAAAAAAATCAGATTGTGGGTGATTCATTAAATTGAAAAGAAGCTGCAGTTTTTGAGAAATGTGAACCTCAGTAACAGTCTGGCTAGTTTTATTGAAAAAACTCTACATTTGGAAGAATTGCTCAGATATGACTGATGGTCTATGAAAAGCCAGAATGTTGAAATAATATCTTCAAGTAAGACAATACTACACTATATTCCTCAAGGTATTAAAATGTAATTAACTTTTCATATAGTTTTATTTTTCTATTAATTTAATTACTTAGGTGTATTGATTTTTTAAAAACATGAGTCTGGTAAATAAGAAATGCAAAGTGAAGATCACAAAGAATTACAGAACTTTGCTTGGTATAAGTTACAATAACCATTTTCTGCTTGCCATGGATGTATCTGTTAATAAAAACCTCTTGCTGTATCTAAGAGTGAACTTAATGGAAATGTTCCTCTTCTTAGCAAATAAGAAAAATGCACCATATAATGCATCAATAATTCTTGGCTAGCTTCCTTCCTCTATGCCCCAATTCTTTTGCTTGGCATACAGGAGAACTTCACTGTTCACTTTGTCTATGAATAAAATCCCTTAACACTTAAAACACTGAAACTCATAGCTGCTCAGACTCCCACTGAGAACCCACACAGAGAACTTCAGTAAGAAAAAGTAATCAGGCCTATTAATTTTTGCTATGTTTTTTTAAATCCAGCTAACAAAAACCCTGAATGTTTTTTACAGCATTAATTTACCCAGCATTATTTTCCTCCTCAGCTAATAAATTGGTAGTTTAAATCAATGCTAACTTTATTCCACTGATAAGCAAATAATTCAAAATTTACCTACTCACATTATGTCCAAAATAGAAATTGTGCTTTTCAGAAGAGTACTATTAATATTTGTTTGATATTAATTACAGGAGTGAAATGTGGTGGTTGTTGTTACATATTTTATGTGGTTGTTGTTCCATACTTCTTGTACACACTTTCAAATATAACAAGTCACTTTAAAAGAAGCTGCTTTTAAAAATATAAGGAATACTTACCACTTGAAGATCAATTGCTGTTAAAGATATGCTGGATTAAAACCCAATAACAGGATCCATTCTTTTCCTTAGTAGGTAGTAGCTCCCAGAAGCTTAGTGGAAAGGTTTTATGAGTATTAGAAAGAAAACTGAACTGTCAAAATGGAATATAGATATATTTATAATAAATTAGTGCAAAGATTTTCAATAAGAAAAAATGAAAATTCAAAATTTCTGGGCTTCACTACACTGAAACTCAGCAGACCTATTCAAATGCTCTCCATTTCTTCTCTTGGCCTGTGAGTCATGCTGCCATAATATTAAGAAACTTTGAAATAAAATTTGCTAATTTAATCTGAAATTAAGTAATTGGCATATGATATTCAGATAAACTTTTGTTCTGTTACAATCAAATAATCTTTAATATTTACCTTTTGCTAGTACCCAAGTTTTCCTATCATATCTACCCACAAAGAAACTGGAATTACCTGTGGTTTGCCATTTTAACAGCTAAATAGTACTCAAGTGTCTCAAACACATGCTTGCAGAGAGGCAAGAAGTTTCTTTTGTGGTGGCCTACAATTAGTACTTCAGCAACGACTAAACCATGACTATGTGCTAAAATGCTTTCATCTGCTAATCCTTTTGCTCTTTCTGAAGATAGTTAGGTGGAAGGTTTAGGAAACTTGTTACTTTTTTCTGACTCTCAGCCGAAGGAGTTTTGCATACAAGTTGCTTTAGGTCAGAACATAGGGTGGTTTCAGTTTGCTCTGAGGCAGAAGTAACAATCAAGAGGAAAAGGAGACAGTAGAACCATGTACACACATTGCTGATTTGGTGTTTGAGAAAGCCACTGAATAACATACATTTTCTCCCTTTCTTTCCCTAACACTTCCACCTATGGTGCATCACAACTCAGCAATTTATGTCACAGTTTTTATCCTACTGAGATCTCTTGGCATACTTACTTTTCAGAAGGTGTGTAACCACATCAGCAGGATGTAATCAAAAGTCTAAAGATGAATTCCAGATTTAAAAGTAACACTCTTATCAAAATTATTGTCCACTGTTGATAAAACTGTGTTTTAGACGAGGCATAAACCTGCTCTGTCACATGCCCAAATCCTATTCTGTCTTTTCATTAGTTATGCAGAGCTCCGATATGCCCATTAAATAAACACAAAAAAAGGCCATGGTGTGAATCAGTTAATTAATTGGTACCTTCATAGAATGATAGAATCATTAAGTTTGGAAAAGACCTTCAAAATCCTCAAGTCCAACCTCTGACCTAAAACCACTATACCCACTAAACCATACCAAAAAGGGACTATCCAGGTATTTTTTGAACACTTCCAAAAATGGTGACTCCGCTACTTCCCTCGTATTACCAGAACTCGCAAATATAACAGGAAAAAAATATATATAATTGTTTGACCTTGAATTGTGGCTCATCTAATAAAGTATTCTTAGTATATAGGGTTTGGCACTGGCTCTTTCAAACCTTCCAAATTTGCAGAATTATACTGTACATTTGAAAAAGTTCCACTGGGGATTTTTTGTCTGCACTTGAAAAATTCATTTTACGTCAAGTGAGGTCAAAATTATGCAACAGAAAGTTCCTCTTCAGTGAGATAAATCAACAAGATGAATTAGACAAATCTACAAGACTTAAAGTTCGCAATAATTCCTTTGGAGATCTATGCATAAAATCGAAATGCTTTAACCAGTTTCTGAATTCAAATAAAATGCAGACCACACAGAGACATATGTAGATATCTTTCATTTGTGATGTCACTAGAATAATACTTTTGCCTTTCCTCTACATCACACATGTAGCTATTGTCTACAGAAAAGGAGAAAATAATGTCTGAAGACAGTTTATAAGGGTCTGCAGTAGATTTCAGTATTTTAGAGGCTAAGAATAATATATTATAGCAGCTGAGAAAAAAAACCTGGTCTCTTGAGCTCATAGTTTCCTCTTGGTAAAAATAGAATTGTATAGGGAACAGCTGAAATTTTCTTGATCATAAAAATGGCTTCCATTCTTGATCTCATAGAATCTAGGTCTGGTAATATACAGGATGTTCTGTATCACCTTTCCATTCTGTTCTCCTTTCTACTTATGGCACAACTGAATGGCAAGATGAGTGGAGATACATTTTGTATGACTGAAGGAAGCACAGACAGTGTTTGGCTCATATTCTGGTCTTATTACAGAGTATCTATCTTCAAGAGTGACAAAGGAATAATATTTCATATAAAAATAAAAATTTAAGTAAATTCTGGGTGTATCTGGAAAGGAATAATTAAGATGTGTAAATGTGTATAGCATGGATCTTCAAATGCAAAGATTTTTCTTAGAGATGTTGATAATGATTTTGCAAAATACTTCAAGTAGATTTTTTCCATAATTGCTTTTTTGTGATATTTCCTATCATTTTTTCTTAATAAACCTAAATCTTCTCTTTTTTAACATCCTTATCATATGTGTAAATATATCCGTATTTCTTGCAGCCTATAACCTCTAGGCCTTCGGCTTTCTGTCTCTTGTCCCACCTTCATTATTTTATGGAGTGGTGGTTCAATTTTCACAGATAATGGAAAAAGAAGGTCTTGTGGATGCAGCTAGTTTTGAAATAAAAGAGTAAAGTTCAGCTACAAATGCAGAAGAAAAGAAGGAAATTTAAAATGGTGTTCTACTACTGTGCCTAAATCAGGCTACATTAATTATATCTGGTGGGGGAAAATATCACTAAAAATTATATGCTGAGCATGATTTTACAGCAAAACATATATTGCCGGGTTTATGTATCTATTGGATTTTTCTAGCTCACTGAAAATAAATAAATATAAATTATCTTGTTTTCACAGCATTAATGAAGATTTGATATCTTTGGTGATATAGGAGCTGGCTTCTTCTCTTTCTCCTTTGCCTCATAAATCTTGCTGTGGAAGGTGTAGTTACTTCAATACATTGTTGATTTTTATACCATCTTTTGGGGTCAGGATAATGAGTTACAAAAATTATATTGATCTCATACCAGCTAGGTAAATCTTTCATGACCTTGTATTTTCTTTTCTTCCTCTCATCCCCTGTCCCCTTTAGTTTGCTATATTAATTTTTCTAACACGTCCTAGAGCAAGCTGCTTTCTGTATACAAATGATTCAGGAAGGCTGAAATAACAAAATATGTTACTTATATGCTGCATTGCAATAAATTTCTCTTTACAGATCCTCTAAGTACAGGTAAGTTCAATAATGCAGTTGTTCAATTATATTCTTACCCCTGTATTGATGTTTTTTCACTCCCATCCTTTCCTTCTTTCTTGAATGAACTCTGGGAAACAGTAGAATAAAAGGACCATTTTAACACCAGCTTGCGTAATTCTCTCTGATCTTCCATAGGAATTCTGCAACCTTAAATAATAACAATAGAAAATAGGCCGATTTTCTTGAAGATATTACTGAAGACAAGAGCATGTGTTATTGCCCACAGTTGTAAAGCAAATGAAGACATTTTACTTTTTGTGTGCAACCACAATAAGGGTTGCAGAACTTCACAGTGGTAGAAAGGGTGATCTTAATACAAAAGTAGAAACAAAGATCAAAATATCTCCTGAAAATAGCTGAAAAAAAACACATTAAATTTCCAGGCATTATCTTGAAAACTGAAATTCTGTGTTCATGATACCCTTTTTTGCACTTCTCAGTAATCATACCACAGAATCACTATTTTCTGTAATCTTCAATTACTTGATAGACAATGGCATTCACTTCTGCCTAATTACTCTGAGCTATATATATATTCTGAATGAAATAGAAACCTTCTTTGATGTAGATAATGTGTTAGACAATCACAGATTTATAACAGTGTGGTCTAGACAATGAAGACTATTTTCCAGACTTCCCTGATGAAACTTAAGAAAATGCCTCCTCAGCTTTATTTTGTTTTCTTCTCTGAACTCTATAACATGCTTAGGATTTTCTGGCACATTTATTCTCTCTAAGATTCTCTCTTATTTCAATAGTATTTGTCAACTGGCTGCAACAAAGAAGACGCAGGAAAATCAAAATGTGGTATTTTGGCAACATTTTTGTTTCCTTCTTGTTTGCTTCACTTTTTACTCTTCTGCTCAAGGCTTGAAAATAATGAACATTTTCTAGAAATTCCTGTGTTTTTCTCCTGAGACAATATATTTCTAAGGCTTGGTCAATGACATGGGAGTAAAAGATTCTCCTAATAAAACAAACTCAAGAACAAGAAATGTCTATAGAGGAATCATTATTTGCAGAAACAAAGGCACAAGCAATTTTAAGCATCTTTATTGGAAAAAATTACCTAATTTTAATATAGTAATAATTATAAATTATCAGCATTATTGCCACTAAAAGGAAGCTCTGTATTTACAAATGAGAAATCATATTCACTAATAAGGACAATGATAAAATAGCAGGCATTTTTAAATTATTAAATGTGAGCAAAAATACTTTCAAGGTAATGTTCTGGAACCTAGAGAAGAGGTAGACCTTGTTGCCAAATTGTCATATCTATTAAATAAAAATAGAAACACAGTCAATATCAGCCATTGGGAAAATAAAATTACTTTTAAAAAACCACATTAATTTCTCAAATCAAGCAGTTAGCTTCCATCCACAATGTTCCCACAGCTCTTGTCAGATAGATTCAGTCACTGACCAGAACTAACATAATTTTAAAAAAAAAATCCAGATGTATGATGCCAGTTTCAGAAATTATATCCTTTTTCTCTATATTTTGATGATGTGAGTCAGTAATCAATGTTTTATCTTGCATTTTTAAAATATTTAATAATTATTCCAAGCTCAGAGTTGAACAGAATAAGCCAATAATATTCTATCAAACTTCCTCTGCAATTTTTCTGTACTCAAAGAGAAGTAATTTCCAGTTCATTCCTTTAGAAAAAGAGTATCTCTCAAGGGTAGAATATTTTGATTACTACATAAAAACACACAAGGTTTGTTTCACATACTTTCCATATCCTGAGGTAAATTTAAACCCAGTAAAGTGTAGCTGAGCCAGGAGAAAAAGCTGTATCAATCTTCTGACATTGATGCAATGAAAAAATATTGAATATTCCTTCGAGGTGTAAAATTTTCATCAACTTCCTTTTATCTCACCGAAATATTTAAACTGTTAATATTGTCACTTTGCATACAAATCAGTGTTGTAACAGACTTATAACAAACACCATACAAGAAGCTTATGAGTTGCAAACACAGAGACACATAAAGCATTATAACTTGAATTCTCTTTCAGAATTTAATTTGTAGACACTCCAATTTTCTTGTTTCTAGTCCTGCCACTAGAAAAGGGAGTATTTGTCAATCCATGTGATTGGAACCATGATAGTGCAATGTGCTCATGACACAAGAAGAGCAGGTTATCCTACTGATGCTCCACTCCATACTATTAATTAGGAAAGTGTTTAGGTGTTGTGCTTCACAGTGGAATTGTGCAAAGACTTCAAATAAAAGGTGGTCTCTTGACTTGTTCTTTCATTGGAATGTATCCTGAGATCACTCCTTAAGACTTTATTCTGTAAACTGATATTTTGATTTAGATGGTTAGACACACTGAAAAAACCCACTAGGATTGTGGGAACTTATTAGTCTGCATCCCAATGTGATAGTGCCAAGGCTAGAATGATGATTTCATGGTGTGTCTATGAAAGGCAAAATTTTCAGTGCAAGCTCTGGTTAAATGGACATCAAATGGAACCCTGCTTGAAATAGCAGTCAGTAAATATACAGAAAGTATTTAGATAGGAGAATAATTAAAAGGTTTAAAAAAAAATATTTCAAAAATGTTGTCATGGAACAAATGTCACTTATAAATCATTTCCATAGTGCTGAATGTATACCTTATCTTTTGACCCAACATAAAAAGAATAAATCTCTGGTAATACAAGTAATACTATGCAAGCTGTTGATTTAAAAGGTCTGCAAGGGATAATGAGCTAGCTCTCCCTTTGCTGTAATAGCAATTTTGAAACTAGCCAATGCAGTGTTCCTTTTAAAACTTGCTATTACTATGCTACTGTTGTACGTTGGTCTTGGAGGCATTTAAACTGAAAAACAGTGAGCTGGAAAACACTCACAAATTCTCAGTCCTGAGCCAGGCTTTGAGTAATAGACCTAAATGAAAAATAAACCAACAAATAACACCCCCCATCTCACCACCACATCCCCACAAACCCCAAAATAAACAACGCCCCTTAATAAATATTTAAATATGTCAGACAAAATTTAGGTATTTCAGTATCAAGTTGCAGTCAAGAAAACCTTGACCAGTGGTTCCTTAGACTCGATTTATGATAACTCCACGTGGTTCAGCTGGATTAGCTTTTGGACTCAGCTGAACCCCAGCGGACACAAAGCTGTAGAGAAATAAAATAAAGCCATCAACATCCCCCTATCTACTAATGGAAATAGTTGTTTTTCAGAGCCAGTACCTTGGTCTTGGTGCACACCTTCCTTATCTGGTGGAATATTCTTTCACTGTAGCCACATTTCCCAGCATTTCTCTGATTTTATGGTAAACAAGGCTCATTTAGCTTTGAAAGACTCAACCCCATACCATGACCTAACCATGCTAGGTACTGTCCCACACACATACATAGGATAACGTATCTCCCACCCAAATCCTCATATGTACATGCCCTTATTTGGAATTTCATTTGCACATGTATTTGAAACACTGTGCTTGAATTTTCTGAAACCCCAGCTGGTTTGAGTGTACTGTGTTTCATTTCATGACTCCCTCATCTGCTTTTCACTTATTTGCTTATATTTTTGTAATGGAAACAACTTTTAAAGATCTGCTCCAAGTCCCTTGCCATGGGCAGTGACGTTCACTAGGTCACGCTGCTAAAAGCCCTATTCAACTCTGAACACTTATAGAGATGTGACAGCCACAACTTCTCACTCTCATCAGAAACTATTTCTTCCTTATGTCCAATCTAAATCATCCCTCTTCCACTTTAAAACCATTGCTCCTTGTCTTGTTACTGCAGGCCTTGGTAAAAGAAGGCTCCCTCCACCTTTCTTGTAAGACTCTTTTGTATGTTGGAAGGCCTCAACAAGGTTTCCCCAGAACCTTCTCTTCTCCAGGCTGAATATTCCCAGCAATTTCAGCCTGTGTTCACAGAAGATGTGTTCCCTCCTGATCATTTTTGTGACCTTCCTCTGGACCTGCTCTAAGACGCTTATGTCTTGGTTGTAGTGGTGAGCTCAGAGTGGGATGCAGTACTCTAGGTGGAGTCTCATGAGAGTGGAGAAGGAAAATCCCGTCCCTTGATCTTCTGCTGGCCACAATTATTTTGATGCAGTCCAGGTTGTGAATGCCTTTCAAAACTGCGAGTTCACATTTCCACCTCATATCCAGAACATTCTGCTTGGCCTTGTACTTCATGAGGCTCATTTTGCCCCACTTCTACAGCCTGGCAAGATCCCTCTGGATGGCATCCCCTCCCTGAAGACTACCATTCCTTCTGTGTTTCTATAACAGCAGACAGGCACTTATTTCTCTGCTCCTGGTACAAAAGTGCAAAGGTGGAGGACATTCACAATGCTTCCAGTTCACAATGCTTCCATAAGCATACATAGGGTTGTTTTTTTTTTTAATTTGGAGGAAATCTACTGCTTGACTGATGGCGTGAAAAACATCTTCTACCCAAGAAAAAGTTATTTATTTCTTTCAAATAGAAAATATACTTCTCTTATCTGAGTAGAACATCAAGTCTTTCAAAGAGATAGAATTTCGCAGTACTAAACATCTGCATGACTGGGCAATGGACACCAAATCAGTCTGCTTTTTAATATGGCCTGGGATTAAAAGAGTATTTGTAATTGAAATTGCCATTTATTGGTATAATATTATTCTTTTAGGGTAAGTTGTTGATTCAGATGCTAGTATAAATTTCAGCATTGCTAGGAAAGATATAACTTTCATGAAGTGACACGGCAATGAAAAATCATGTTTTATATCCCTTATGTATTAGCTAATCCACAGTTTTGAAAAGCTCTTTCTCAAGAATTATCTTATAGAAACTTTAATCTCTATCTACAGTTCTCCTAATACATATTCCCAGTTGTGAGTATATTCCAGTTTCTTGTTTAGTAATTTATTCTATCCTGGGATTTGTGTGAGGCATTATGGAACAAAATAAAAAATTAGAATAAAACACATAGGAAGGCCAAACATCCCAAAGAAATGTGCTGGGAAATCACGTTCAGTAGCACCAATGTCCATCTGGGTGTAAAGTGCTTTGGAGTTCTGAGACTTCAGAGTTAAGTAAATCCAGAGGATAATCACAGGGCTATTTATATGATCCAAATAAAATTAATTAGCAATGCT
This sequence comes from Lichenostomus cassidix, assembly GCF_008360975.1. Classification (NCBI taxonomy): domain Eukaryota; kingdom Metazoa; phylum Chordata; class Aves; order Passeriformes; family Meliphagidae; genus Lichenostomus; species Lichenostomus cassidix. Next base: position 36,701,474 of record NC_139479.1, read on the forward strand.
AAGTCTCAAAATAAATAAAAATAATAATCATTTAAAAAACTTAAAAACAGACAGAAGGAGAATATTTGCATGGGGAAAAACATAAGAAGTAGAATTGCTATTTGATTTCCTCCTCTCTTCCTTGTAAAATGATTATAATATCATTATGTTCTAGGAACTTACAAACATTAATGGATGTTTCTAAAAAGTATTCTTGTGACAGGTGTCCTAGGTTGCAATATAGATGTATTTATTGTTCTATTACCACAAGCTGTGGGGCATTAGCTGTTATCTCCTGCTATGACTCACCCCTGATAACTGTTAATGGGTCATCAAGAACCAACCACATGACTCGTGGAATTATCTGATTGTGAGATGCTCCGCCCAGGAGGGAGCAGCCAAGCATTCCCACCTGAATATAAGCTGGGTTCTTGGATGGCACAGCAGCCTTGTCTACTGGATTCCCAGAGGACAATCAGGTGGAGATCAGACCTTCCACAGGATCACTGCTTCAACTGAACTACTTCCCTTGGACGGCTACCACCACCCTGACTAACAGGGTGTCAGGTTGTATCTGACTCTGTCAGTGGTTTTCCTTGTATTATTGCACTTATTTTTAATTTTCCTATTAAATTATAATCCTGACTTGTGATCTCCCACTGGTTTGTTTTCAAACAAATACAACAGGCGCTGCTTTAGGAGCAAAGTAACACTTAGTTACCACATATCACGTCTACTCTTATCTGAATATGTTGCAAGAGAATATCAGGAAAAGATCAAATTACTATATATTCCAGGAAGACTTGGATATCTAGAGAGCAAGATGCTTCTCATGCTCTGAAACTCTGAAGAGACAAGCCATTTCCTGGTGTGCATAATAATTCTTCTTGAGGAGTTAATTTTTGAAAGTCTTAGAATTTATAGTCCAAGAGTCAAGATAAAACAATTGTATTTTAATCTAGGTCACAAAAAAAAATCCTATAAAGCACCACAGATCTCAGCTTCCTAAATATATGGTACTATGAAAATTAATTTAAAGGTTAGGAGAACCACAAAATAACAATATAGATATGGCAGGTGTTCCAAGTGTTCCTCCTCTTGAGGGGTGGTAGTGTTTATTTTGTTTTAGATTTGGATTTTGTCATCAAAAGGGAGATGACTGAAAGACATCTGCTTTTTGTCTAAAGGATATAAAAGGAAACTTTATTGGAATTAACTAATAGAATGATATGGGTTGAAGATGGATTGAATATGAAACAGTTATTAAATTTAAATTAATATTGGAACAGCTGAGCTCACAACCCTTCTCACAGCACCTAAATCACAATCTAGAGATTTCCCAGATTTCTTCTGAGATCTCATGCAATGCTTTCACTGATGCACCCACCTGAATTCAGGAACTTTATGTGGATTGATTTGAAAAAAGTTTCTGAGCTGTTCTGATTCAGAACTAACTGATCTTACTTCAAATTTTCTGACATATATAATGAAATTTCTCACCACAAAATGCATTGAGTGGAAAAGAGATTGTATGAGACATAAACTAACCCACAATTTAATAATTTTATTCTGCAGAACATAAATGCAAAGAGATATGTTTCCAAAGACCCTGTCATATACAGTGCTGTCTGAAACACTAACAAGTTATTAAAATACAAGCAAACCATTTGTAAACAAAATTTTTCATTATTTTTGTTGGTGTATTGCTATTAGAGAGGAGACTTTAAAAGCACATTTACAAACTTTAATTAATCTTTGTCTTAACACCTGATAAAAATAAATGTTGAATACCACTCTTTGATCTGTACACAAGGAATTATATATGTGAAATACACATCACTCTATTTATAGTACACAAGTTCCCAGGATCTCTTACAAGTCCTGCACAGAGCAATTCATTAAACCTCACATGATAGAGTAAGTAAGCATAATGATTCTTGCATAAACTATTTGGTGTCTTATACGCACCAAAAAAACCTCACTGCAATAGAGGAAATGCTTTAATGAATGATTGGTCTGAAGGGCAAAAACATCCTTTATGCTCATGCCAACAAGATTTTTCAGCAGTACAGTTCTCTCTCTCATAAAATGAAGAGGAATACTGAATACCTAGTCCCAAAATAACAGAAAGAGGTACAATAAATTTCCAGATAAGTAATCTTGTTTAACATCTTTGTTAGTGACGTGAACAGTGGGATTCAGTGCAGCCTCAGCAACTTTGCCCATGACACCAAACTGTGTGATGTGGTGGACATACTGGAGGGAAAGGATTCCATCCTGAAGGACCTTTCCAGGCAGGTCCATGTGAACCTCATGAAGTCCAACAAGTCAAAGTGTAAAGTCCTGTACCTGGATCAGGGAAATCCTTAACACAAATACCATCTGGGGGGAGAATGGATTAGAGGCAGCCCTGAGAAGAAGGAGATGTTGATGGATGAGAAATTTATGACCCAACAATGTGATCTTGCAGTGCAGAAAGCTAACAATATCCTGGGTTGCATCAAAAGCGGTGTGGCCAGCAGGATGAGGAAGGTGATTCTGTCCTTCTGCTTTTGGGAGACCCCACCCGGAGTGCTGCATCCAGCTCTGGGGTGCCCAGCATAAGTAGGACATGGAACTGTTGGAGCAAGTGCCACAGGAGGCCATGAAGGTGATCAGAGGGCTGTAATATGTCTCCTGTGAAGACAGGCTGAGACAGGTGGGGCTGTTTTTCCTACAGAAAAGAAGGCTCTGGGGACACCTTAGAGCAGCCCTCCAGGACTTCAGGGGGGTTACAAGAGAGCTGGAAAGTGTCTGTAGTGATAGCACAAAGAGGAATAACCTTGAGCTGAACGAGGGTAAGTTAGGATTAGATATTAAGAAGAAATTCTTAACTGTGAAGGTGGTAGGGCACTGGAACAAGTTACTCAGAGAAGCTGTGGATGCTCCATCCCTTGAATTGTTCAAGGCCAGGTTGGATGGGGATCTGATAAACCTGGTCTAATGGAAGGTGTCCCTGCCCATGGCAGGGAGGTAAGAACTAGGTGATCTTTAAGGTTTCTCCAAACCCAAAACATTCCATGATTCCATTGTATAGTTTATCAGGCAAATAATTAGGAAATGATAAATTAAACTAAGAGGTGACAAGAAAAATATCAAGAACACAAATGAACATGTCTGTAAGCAAGCATCAGATAATAGAAAAATTACTGGGAACTGGAAAGGTCAATAAGGGAAGATAGAACATGGAGCTTATGAAGTTGAAATTTAGAGGAAAAGAAAGATGTGCTGGAACAAAATTTCCCTTTATTTTCAAATGGTTAAATTCTGATCAGTAAAATAGTTACGTTTGGTGTGAAATTTCTGAACACAAGTTATGGATTTCTCTTTGTTGCACTATTAGATGAAGTCATTTACAAGTCTTACCTTACAGTCATACTACTCTTATTCAGACTGTCTCTGGTAGTTTTAACACTAATCTTCATCAAGAAAAAAAATTCTGTAATTACTTCAAATTTATTCAATTTTTATTTCACCTTTCAATGCTTGGCAGCTTTCCTGAGACTATATTTGTTCACCTGTTACCTGTTCTGCTTCTGAAATGTTTTACTTGTATATTGTTTTTATGTACTCAGTGTCACCTTCCAATTTAGATTTGTTATTTCACGCTGAGTTATATGATTCCTTGTCTGTTAATATTTGTTTTATTCCAATGGGGTTGTGACTGGTATAAGCCAATTTTTAACTTCCCCTGGAATTAATTGTCCTTCAATTCATAGATTATAGTTTAGAACTGAAAAACAAAAGGGCATATTTATAAAGCATGTGCTACTTGCATAGTATAGCACTTGGGATCAGAAGAAGACTGTTTAAACTTTATCATACCCTGTAAGTTTTCCCTGCAGCTGTCATTTGAGATCTTGAGCCTGTTTTCCAAAACTGTGTTGTAGAAAAACTGAAAAGATGCGGCAGTCTATATTTTTAATAGAAAATAAAGTTCTGGGTTGTCACACATAGTTGCTGCAATCACATGTGCTCATACCTGAGAAACATAAGGAAAATAAAACAATAGAACACTGAAATTCAGTAAAAAGAGTTACTAAATAAAGAATTTAATGAAAAATATAATTAAAAAATGGTTGGGTTTTTTCCTATCCCCTCTTCTCTAAATTATGCATAAAGTTAAATAAGAGGATATATTTACACATAAAAGGTGTAAATATAAGACAAACCTTAAATCTATGGAACCTATGCTCTGTATTCTCTTTGCAGTTCAATTTTTAAACAGGTAAGTATTTATCAAAGAAATTTCCAAGACGATAAAAATAAGAATCTCTCACCAGAATAAAGCAGTTGCTGGACTGAGCTCTTCTATTTAATAATTCTTTTGTACTATGCTGTGCCTGTATGTTCACCTGCTTGCTTTTATGAGGGAAATAAGGGCAGTCATTGCAGAGTATTTTAGTGTCCTCAGTGTTTAGCAAAGTCCTAGAAATATTCACCCATGTAATCAAGTGAAGATGGTGTTCTGGGTTTCCCTCTGCACTCTGAGCCAATGCTGCTGTACAAAGACAGTTGCATTACTTCCTTGCAGCAATGCCTGAAACATTTTGCAATAAACTGTGCAGTAGAAGGGGTGGAGTGAGGGGTGACAGTCAATACCAAACTGTGCAGATGTGATTCAAAATGTCCAGGAGCTACAAGCAGTGTTTTGCTCTCCTGTATATTTCCAGTTGCATGCAGAGACTATGTTTTCCTTCTGTTTACGCAGACAGCTGTTACCTTCTAGGAAGTGTAAAAGGAAGGAAGAAAGATTGCAATATCGTGTCAGTAAGGGAATTACAGGACCTGGATGAGAAAGCAAGGGGTTAACTGCACACAAAGCAACTTCTAAATGTAAGGACTGAATGGATGGAAAGGTTTGGAGGTTCAGCAAGGGTAATGACATCTGCTAGGAAAAGAGCTCCAATGGTCCTTCTGCCCAAGTCATCAACCTTTATTGAGAGCCTAAGACTATCCAGAGTAGACTAGCAAAAAAGTTGCTCTCACTATTCTATCATGATGTTAATTGCAGAGTGCCGCTCAGCAATATTTTATCTATCAAAATAAACTTGACTTTTTAGAAGTCTGAGTGGCCTACCCACTGAAGGAAGGGACTGTCACATAAAAAGAATAAGAACATTGATTTCTGAAGATTATTTAAATTTCTCATGGATATACGTACTGTCCCTTGCTTTGTGTTGTATATGAGTAGTACCATTACGTCAGCCTCAGAGAGCTGGTGAGTATGGAGCTTTAATAAATAGTTCAAGTGTAGAAAATTTCTCAGGAATCCTCATATACACCTAGACCAATGACTTATATTCTTGCCCAGGGTCTACTCAAATGTTTCATTCAATTAAAAAAAATGCTTAGAATTGAAAAATCTCCATGTTATATAAAAAATAAGTTGTTTATATTCATTCTTGACTGCTCACTTAGGGATAGGAATGTGAAAGCAACATATTTCTATTAAAATATTTATAAAATGAACCACTAGCTTTCTTCGAGGAAGTTTCCTATTTATTCTGTTTGGAAATGGTAACAAGCAGGCTTGAAGGAACACTTAACCTTTAAAATAAGGAAATTAAAATTCTTTACCACACGCTGCTAAATGCTAAAGCAGAAGTTTGCTTTGCTAATTCACATAATAATAATGCCATGCAGAATATTTGTCATAAAATCCAAAGTTATTTTTTTACAAAACACATTCACCCACCCTGAAGAGACACCTTAAATGATGTCTATTCACTCTACTAATGAAAAAGAAACAAACATTCTATTGTGAAAAGATGAACCACATTTCAGGCACAATTCCCTTTGCAAAGAAGAAATATTTAGGTAATTTGTCATGCATTTGTGCATGCTTGTTTGTCTCGTCAGAGTACACGTGAACAGATTTCTTAATGAGACACTTTTTTTATTTAGATAATGTTTGTGCAGCTCTTTGAGCATGTAAAGAGCTATGTAAGTGCTCAGTATTATTCAGCCCAATCCGCAGTCATGACCTCAATTATTATTTGATTCCTTATATAGCCTATTCTCAGAAAAGGTAAAAAAAAAAAAATTAAATTTGTATCTCATAAAAGACTGTGAGTCAGGTCTATTGAATTTTAACCATAGTATAGGGAAGCAGAATATCAGACTAAACTCCTCTTTGTAAAAAAAGGATGGCAAAATGAAAGAGAGAAGGACTTGATCTGAGGGGCTTTACAGTTAGGATTAAGAATCCAATTACACATAAATGTCACCATTTCAGATTCAGTCCAGGTCACTAATGGCTGAAAATCATTACCAGCTGAAAGTTATTTAGTTGCCCAGATGATAATATGTTAGTATTCTGAGGTCATACTGAAGAGAAATATGTGTGTTTAACATTGTCATCATATTAGGTAGTATGTGCCTTTTGGAAATGGCCTCAAGACAGATTTTTAATTCAAAGTGCTCCTACTCCAAACCAACATAAATTAAGTTCTGCAGTAGAACCTTCTAGATAAAGTTAGAGCAGAGTCCTGAAAGTTAAAAACCAGACAATGAGAAATGCATTATTATATGTCAGGGGAAAATAAATTTAAAATACTACGCACACACAACACATTAGTTTATCATGATGAAAAATTATTGTGTTTATTATATAGAGAGACTTAGGGAGTTCTTGTGCTAGATCTTTTTAAAGAAACAACTTTGAGAAAATATTTCCAAGTATAGAACAGAAATTAAACTGAAATAATAAGAACCAATAAATCAGTAATATTATGCCTAGTCAAGATTTTTAAATTAGTTTTATTAAACCATGGAAGTTTCAATTACGTACATATTTTACTAGCTAACTTCTATGTAATTAACTAATTAAGTACTACTAAAATTGTCTCATGGTCAGAGAAAAGAAATGTTCAGAGCTTTGTGTGGGGACTGGTACTCCTCAATGCATTTGCATCTGATACAGTGAACAGAGAGAACAGTGAATTAACAAGGTTTGTTGATATTACAGATATAGAAAAGTTAAATCTGACTCTAAAGAGCTGCATTAGAATTTCACAAATCTCAAAGACTAGCTGATGGAATGAATCCACTGAGGCAGTGTAACAGGCTGTCCAGAGAAGCTACAGCTGCCTCATCGCTTGAGATGTTCAAGGTTGGAGGGGGTTTGAGCAGCCTGATCTGGTGGAAGGTGTCCCTGCCCATGGAAAGGGGGTGGAACTGGGTGATCTTTGAGGTCCCTTCCAACCCCTAACATTCTATGGTTCCATAAAATTCAGTGAGAAATAACACAAAGAGTAAAACAAACATAATGGTATCCAGACAAAAATAAAGTTGAATATAGCTCAATATATTTGTGGTGAATAGGTTCTTTAACATTTCAGTGTTCATAATTGATTGGAAAAAAATATCCAGAATTATTAGTAGAGGAGATGAAAAAAAAAGAAGCAGAAAACAATTTGGGTACCGGTAAATATTTTGACCTTGAGCATTTATTTTCTGAAGATGATAATTGACAGGGTACAATGGGGAAAAACATAAAGAAAAACTACAAAGGTTTTAAACTTCTGCGCAAGTATAAAGTCAATCAACTATAAGCTTAAAAATATGTAAGTTTTGTGGGTGATAAAATAGTTTTATTTCATAATTAATGAGATGGAGAAAAAAAATAGGAAAACTTACTTGTTTAGAGAATTTACCATTTCCCACAATGCATGAATTAAGGGTCATCAAATGAAACAGTCAGGTACTAGTTTAAAGAAAAACATATATGTTTTCCTGTACCATACAATTAAATTGTAGTACTTACTGTTTAGAATGTTGTGCATATTAACAGCTGAGAGGGGTAAAAAAAGCAGTTTAATGAATTCATGAGCAAAGAATATATCAAGATCTATTTTGAAAATACAATTTCTAGTCAGGAATTTGTACCACAGTCCAATGGAAGCTTAGAAATTACCCAAGAAATAGTGTTACTATAGTGTTATCCCCTATAAGGAATTAATAGTCTTGATTTCAGGTGGGAAAGGAGTTTCCAGAATAATATAATTTATAATATTTCTCAATAATGATGCAGTAGTTTAAAATGTAACAGAATGGGAGAAAGGAGTTTGTTTTACTCTAGAATAAGAAATAAGGTTTTTGTGAGTAGGGGTTTTTTTGGCTTTTTGACAGTGATATATGTAAAAACCTCACAGATTTACTTTAAAATAAATTTTCTATCAGTCTTGAGACCTCTTGATGAATGATAAGCTTAAAAGGGCTGATAATTTGCTACAAAACGCTAAAATGCAAATCAAATGCAGCTGGGGTACTACCAAGGTGAAGATAAGAATCTCAGCTCAGTGTTTTCACAGCACATGAAGAAGAAAGATTTTAAGGTTCCATTTCCAGAAGTGCACACTATGAACCATCATTTGACTTCTCAACATCCATATTTATTCCATGGCTCAAGCATGTCAGTAGATTTCTTAAGGAGAAATAAAAAAATTTAATTTTAAAATAGTCACATTTTTATTATCGAAAGACAATGCTTAAGCGTATTTATTCCCAATTTTCAATACTTGAACTTGCAATAATCTAAACTTGCTTCTCTTTTTCCCTCAAGCAATTTGTCGATGTCAGTCATCAAATTGTAATAGTGCCTGTGCTTCAGTGGTTTTAAAAACTGTCACTTTCATCTGTTGCCATTTCACATGGTCAGTCCTCGATGGGAGATTATTTTATACTCCATTACCTTCAAGTAGAACATGGACTGAAGCATAGCCGTTAAGAAAATTCACTCAAAGTCACAAATTTTCCTATCATTTAAAAGAACCAAATGCATTTTGGTTCTTTCTCTAGCTCTGCTGGTTTATATGACTTCAGACTCTCACAATACACAATGGTATTGCAGTTAGAATGGGAAGTTGTTTTTGGGGTTTTTTTTAATTTGATTCAATTCAACTATTCTACAGTTACCTCAGGTAACAGAATGACCTAAAAAATTCATCCTAAGAGTTATTTTAAAGAACATTTATCTTATTAAAATTATTTAAAGCTACCAAGGTTTGAGCTCCTGGACGGGCAATTTAACAAATCATAAAATGTCCTTTTCTTTGGTGACAAGCTGTACAATGATGCCACATTTTTCACAGAGGTGCTCTATTGAATTCGAACTAAAAAACATAGGCACTAGGGAGAAAAAAGGTTTCTTTAAAATGGTTCACTTACTGACAGGCTTTTATGAAACAATTTATACTTTTAAGCCTGAAAAAATCTTAGTAAACTAGAATCTAAATAGTCTTGAAGATCAGAGCTAGGATATCTAAATGCTGCTTCACCATAACAACTTGCTTTTTGAGCTCTTTTATATTAACAATAGACAGAAAAGCAGCCAGATAAGATCAGTATTACTTTCCGTTTCCAAATGGGGCTTTTAGACTTCGTTCATTCATCTCTCGTCCTTTACAAAGTACCAAAAAGTTAGAAGTCTCAGTTTATTTTAGCTAAAATAGAAAATGCTTTGGAGACATTCTCAGCATAAGCATCCATGTGTATTGGATTTGTGTGGCCAGGTTTTGGTACCAGGAGATACTATAGGGGTGGCTTTTGTCAAGCCACTTGACTTTTGTGGCTTTTGTGAAGAGTCTAGAAACTTCTCCCATGTCTGGCAGAGCCAATGCCAGCTGGCCCCAGGGTGGACCGGCTGCTGGCCAAGGGCGAGCCCACGGGAGAAGGTAGTAACATGTCTTTTATAATATATTTAGTAGGGAAAAAATGTTATTGCACAGATGTAATTGGACGAAGAGAAGAGAGGAGTGAGAATATGTGAGAAGACCAGCTCTGCAGACACCAAGTGCAGTGGAGAAGGAGTTAGCAGAGTTTCTCCAGGTGCCAGATATGAGATTCCCCTGCAGCCTGTGGTGAAGACCCTGGTGAAGCAGCTGTGCCCTTTTGATGCTGAGTCCCCGATAAGCAGCCGCAGCCCCAATGCCACAACAGAAAGGCAAATGGCTGCACCGGAATGTGCGAGCCGGGCTGGGCGGCACCGGGTCCGGGGAGCACGCAGGAGCAGTGCGGAGCTCGGGGGACAGAAGCCCGGTGGGAACCGAGGTGGGACAGACATACGTACAGACACAGTCTCTGGACTTCCAGGGAGATTTATTAGGATCTTCGGATGGGGCTCCAGAGGAGGCGAGCAGGGACGGGAAGCAGGGGAGAGGCAGATGGACTGAAAGCCCAGAGATGGCGACCCCCAGCACACGCTGGCAGGGCTTTATATGGGAAGGGAAGAGGGGAGGGAGTTAGCTCCGAAAAGCCAACCCTGCAAAGTCCAAGGGGAGAAAGGCAGGGGTACACAGCAATAGACTTCTGATAAGGCAGGATGCATAATTCAAAAGAAAAAAATAGCATACAGAGCTAAGGAGAACAAAGGAGAAACCTCTGGCAAGCCACCTAGGGACAAAGAGGGGGGGAGACACACCTTGCTATATGCCGTTGTGTTAATAACCACAAAGATGAAGAGACCCACCTGCAGCCCATAGAGGAGACCCACACCAGACCAGGCAGATGCCGGAGAGGAGGCTATGACCCCATGGGACACCCCTGCTGGAGCAGAGTCCTGGCAGGGACCTGTGATCTGCAGAGAGAAGAGCCCATGCTGGAGCAGGTTTGCTGGTAGGACTTGTGATCCTGTGGGAAACCCACATTGGGGCAACGTGTCCTTGAAGGACTGCAACTTGTGAAAAGGGAAAAATGTTGGAGGAGTTCACGAAGAACTGCTGCCCATGGGAAAGACACACATTGGAGAAGTTCATGGAGGACTCTCTTTTCTGTGAGGAACTCCACACTAGAGATGGGGAAGGACTCCTCTTCCTGACTGGTGGCAGAAACCACCAATGAGTTTTCAAGATTTCTTTTATTTCTCATTATGCTGCTCTGATTTTGATTGGCAAAAAAATTAAATTAATTTTCCCATGTCTGTTTCGCCTGTGACAGTAATCAATGAGTGATCTCTCCCTGTTTTGATCTCAACTTATGAACCTTTTGTTATATTTTATCCCCCTTATCCACTTGTGGAAGGCAGTGATAGAGCAGCTTTGGTGGGCACGTGGCATCCAGCCAGGGTCAACCCACACACTGTGCAAACCAGTTTTCCCTGTCACTCACCAGCCTTTAGATAAATTCTGTACGTGGAGAACACAAGTCTGGGTTTCCTACCTGCTGAAATATGTATATATTTCTACATCACTCAAATACTTTCTTAACAATGTTGAGAAAGCAAGTGGAGATGACAGAACTTTGTTCTAAACCAAATATTTTTTGTATGATTTTCTTCTGAAGGTTGCTGGAGTAGAACCAAGACTAGATTAAAACTAATAATTGAATACTTATTACCCACTGTTCCCTGAAGCTGTATAAGTGGCTGTCTCTGTGCTTTCATTCCCAAGACCACCACATCAGTCTTGTAAGAAAACATGCTGGTCAGCACTGCATATGATCATCATATATTCAATGCTATTTTCTTTTTTCAATTAAAAATACCTTCAAATCAGCAAAATAATCCCATTTTCTTTTTCATTAATCCTCACTATGTTTTCCCATAGTAGTCATGGAGCAAATTTCACAGTTTCCGTTTAACAAATGCAGTTTGATCTAACTAGAATTACATCAGCATTGTGTGATACACCCAGTAAATTAGGCGTCAAGTACAGGTATGACTGTGTTTAGTTTGTTCTTAGGTAGAACACTGTGACCCCCAGCTTGCCTGCATGCCATCGAAGCAGGACCACTGGGGAGGCTGAAAGTCTTTCTATCCCTCCCTGAAGGTATCCAAACCTTGTGGTGCTGTACTAATGGCATACTATGCCTCTGGGTAGGCTTGGGGGTTCTACATGCTCCAGAAGTTTCATATTCCCTGCTTGGGGTCATAGGAAAGATAACTGAGGATAACCAAAAGTTACAGTACTGATGTACTCAATAGGCTCAAAATAACCTTAGAAGCTCAGCACGCATGGTACAGCAAGTCCTTTTCATAATATCGAATAAGGTCTTGGTTAGCAATGGTAAACTTAGATTGAGCGCATTTCATGCAAATGAAAAAATAAATAAGCCCTCCAAATATTGTACATTAAAACAGTGAAAATTTGGTATTCCAGAAATTACAATTTTAGAGACTCAAACAGTTGTTAACACAACTAGTGCAGCTCTTCCAGAGAAGATGGTTTGTGAGGTTTGTTGAAGTGGAAGATTGAGTGGATTTTCCTTTTGGTATTATTGCTTCACAATAAATGTGCTTTGTTACCTGCTGCATCACAGCTCTTAGATACATGACACTGAAACACTTAGGAGCTAATATACTAACAGGATTCTACTTGCAAATCACCACACACACAGAGGGCTTGATTTATATATCAACCTGGCAGCTGTCTTTCCATTTGCTGTTTAATGAACCCAGCAGCTTCATTTATATTTTTTCATCCTAATTTTATTATGTGAGCTTTCAGAGGCCACCCAAAACACTGCCTGCAAGAAAAAGTGGATGGGGCATTTTAAAGGCACATGCAGTTATGTTCAAAAGAACAGCTCTTAGACACTACTCAGAATTTCTGTGTTTATGAATCAAGTAATTCCTAAGCACTATGAGGGAAAAAGTTTTTTCATTTCATTCAAGACTGTTCACTGTGCTTCTCAATCAGGAAAACTTATAGCATAAAACTATGTTGCACTCCATTAGAAAGTTATATTGCTCATTTTTGATTTCCTTAATATATTCTTGCATAACTTTGGATGTGGTCAGTACCACAATTTATCTGCTCGGGATTCAGCGTAGAATTTTTTATTTTGGATCTATTAGAATGCACAACTAAAAAAAGCTACATTCTAGAGAACTGACAGTGATAAGTACCACAGAGCTTGTTAGTATGAGAAGTCACTTAAAAAAAGAGTAGAATATAGTCCTCAGCTTAAAGTCATGCACCATTTGTACTCTACCTTTGCAATACTAACTAAGCAGCCAATACCAAGCACTAGTATTAGTTGTCACTTAGATAGGTTTCCATTCAGCCTAGATCTTTTCCCTTCTCAGACAATTCTGTACTATATCCAACATCAGCATGAACAAAACAACATCAGCTTTGTTAATTTTACTTCATTTAATTTATCATTCATTAACACCATTTTCTCATCATTGATTTGGGTACTGAGATGGGATGACCAAACAAAAAACATTACTTATTTTCTCACCCTTTTCTAGTCCAGTTTTCTCTCATGTTTGACATGGGCTACACACAATCTATCATATCTATTCTATTCATATGGTGAAAACAGAGGCAGCACAGGAGGGTGGGTATGTATTGCTTTTTACCTGCTGTACTATGCCTCTCTCTCTTCCACTGCTTTGGGCTTCTTAATTTTCCACTGCTTTGACATATGTTGTCCATGGGCCACAGGCTTCAGAGGTGTCCCTGCCTCAGTCCGAGTCATCCATAGCTGCATCTCTTCAGGGTGTCTGTCCCAGCATGGGTCACCCATGGCCAGAGTTTCTCAGCAGTCTCTACACCTTAACGTGGGTCCTCCACAGGCTGAAGTCCCTTAGGAGTGTTCCTTCCCTGGCAAGGGTCACCCACAACCAGAGTCCCTAACCCAGGGGTTGTCCCTAAGCCAATATGGGTCACCTCTTTCCAGGACAGTATCTCCAGCCTTGCCCTTAGCTGTCTCCTCATCAGCACCTTTTCTGCCATGTTTCCTAAAAGTGTATCCTTCTGCATGTCTCCATGATATCCAGAGCCTCACTAGTCCCTTGGGCCTGCTGTTCTTCCTTAAAAGTGCACCACAGTGTTCCCATCAGGCTGCAGTCTTGGCAAGGGGATGGGCTGCTCACCCTAGTGTCAGACTGGGTTGAAATTACCGTGGGGCACTTCATGGCCTCCTGCACAAAGGGCTCCTGCAGATCCTTGCTTCAAAAGCCTTATCATTTATACTCCATACAGTCACCCTGGCTCTGGATATGACTCTGGACACTAACCACACTAAGGTTACATGCCATAGCACACATTAATGCAGTCCAAAATTCCCTCCATCTTTCCACTGGCTTATTTTTCATCCTGTAAAATGGAGACACTGGTGTTTTCAAATCTTTCAGATGTCTTTTGGAGCTCACTATTCAGCTAGCTGTCATATATTGAGATGGCAATCATATATTAAACTAGGACAGAGTTCTGACTTTTCCTTCTGCAGGTAGTTTTAACTGTCAATCAATCAAAACTAATCACATTAATGAAATTCATAAATAAAGTAAAAGCAGAATGAAAAACAAAAACCTTGTGAAAAAAATAAATAATACTTCAAAAGCTATTATAAAAGCACAGGCTGAGAAAAGCAAAGAGAAATTTATCTTGGAAAAGTGAGGCTAATGCATCTGAAAAAAGCAAATCTGAAATTCTGGCATTTAACATGACATACCTTTGAGAAGCCATAACATTTTCAAGAGGCCATGGACTGATGACAGAGCTGAACATCAGGGTAGGGCATCCTGAATCAGAAACATAACAGTCATTTTTTTACACTTTGATTAAAAGTGGGCACTATGCTGCAAAAAGACACAGCTCAATTTGAACCCCGCAAGCCACCCTGAAGAATAGAAGCCTTTGTTACAGTGATACAATAGTTGATGTAGAAGGAAGGAAGACAAAAGTTAAAAATTATATGTGAAGAAGGATTAGGGATAGATGTGCTCATTTATTTGGTTATTTAAAAGAGAATTTAGGCTGTGGAACAAGATCTGCAAGAAAATTAATAGAAATATTTTTCCTTGGTTACACCTTTAAAAGATTGCATGGAAAAACATTTGATTTACAATACAAACCTTTTCTGACTGGGAATTGGCAGATAACTTGTTCAAATTTCAAGATAAGTACTTGTATCTGAATTTCATTGACTTTATTTTCATATTTCTCTTCTCTGTCAATATCTGATGTTCAAAAAAAAAGGAACTTCAAGAAAAAGAATCAAAGTAATCTCTTCATTTGCTTTCATCACATTATTACATGAATACACTCCACCAGACTGCTTATGCAAAACCACAGAAAAGCAATCAATACTAGGGAGTACTTAAGTGTAAGGGTTTGCTTAGTAAAAGTATCCAAGTGAAATTTTAGGCAGCTGGAGGAGTTATTATACTCTGTGGGCCAAATCCCAAGAACTCTGTGGCACTGTTTTAGCTGATGACTGAGTGGTTTGCCTCAGTCTCCCCAGTGTGGAATTGCCTTAGAACAGCACAAAGGCTAGTGCTGACAGCAAGGGAATGTTGAAACAGAAGCAGCATGAAAAATATCAGTCCTTCCTAGTTCAGCAATTATTAGCAGTAAATTTTTAACTGAAATGGGCTTCTGCCAAGATGTCTCAGCCAAAACCAGTACTTGAAAATGTAATTTTAATGCTTCATTATACTCAGGAATCTGAAACAGTTTAGTGCAGATGTACTGGTTGCTCCTTTTAGTGGTAACATTTCTCAATAGCTGCCACATTATGACATTTGCAGCAGCACAGTGCTCTTGTGTCCCAAGGAGGGAACTATTCTGGTGTCTTCAGTATCAGGGTGGTCACTATAACTTTTTATTAAGTATAAGTTACTGCACATCACCTACAAGGTGGAAATGGTCATCAGCTCAAATCTAACCGGAAAATAAACCACTATACAACTGCAGTCAAAGCATGTCTAAGAAAAAAGGGGTGAGGATGACACCTGGATAATTCTACACTTCTTGCCTTTTCTGTGTGAAACTGTCTCTACCCTTTGGAGGCTTGACTGGATTGCAGTGTTTACTGTTGCTAAAAATCGACTGAGGAATAAAAATTAATAGAGATGTTTTCGCCTGCTCAGTACTTGCTGATTTACAAGTGATGTTACAAAGTTCTGAGCACCATGAAAAGTGCGGATTTTGACACTTCCTGAATCTCTAAAAAAGTCACTAGTTTTGTAGTATCTACTTTCACTTTACTAGCCAAACACAGTTCTGTAAAAAGCTAGTCTCTACTTCTTCCTTCTTCCTTTGATGCTTTTGTAGATAAAATTATAGAGAATTTTTGGAACCAGCTATTTTGCTGGTAAGTCGAAGGCTTTAGCATCAAGCATTAGTAGTCATTTGATAGTAATTCTCAGTTGAAAACCTCTGTGTGTTCTCTAGATGAGTACATTAAAGTAAATAATTTATATAAATATATATACACAAATAATATATAAATATTATAAGTATTAATAAATATATTTAAACATATAAGAAAATATAAAATTAATCATAAAAATCTATATTATATAAAATATATAATATCTAAAATATATAAAGATTTCTATAAATGTATATACACATACTATATATTTCATGGGAAAAGAGTGGAAGAGAATAAAGTTCAGAGCAGCAGATACATTTTTAAATCTTATCATTAGCCCACATTATGTCCATTCCACACAGATCTGAAGGGTCCTGATGACAGATATAAATCAATGGATTAAGTGTTCTGTACTTTATTCATCAGAAGAAGTGTGGGTGAAGGGTGAACCTCACATGTCATGGGGGTTTAGTAGCCCCATGTAGTTAACAACCTATACAGTCCGAAAGCTTTCTCTACTTGGTGGATGTAGGGTAGTACTTACTCCTGTGCAAGCAGGACTGGTTAATCTTTAGCCCACACAGATTTGAAAAACAGGATAAAATGAAGAAAAAGAGAGAAAATAAAGGAAAAAAAGAAAAATATTATTTCTAGACTGCCCTGTGTGAAGAGGAATAGATTAAACTACATTGGAGTCCAAATACTAGCTGTGATGCACAAACTTTTGGCCTCCTCAGTGTTGAATGGGAAGACATTAAATTGCTTCAGTCTGCTGACCACACTCTTCTTGTTTTAACCCACTATGATTTTGTCATGCAGAGGGCAGAACACTGGTAGTTAATGTGAATAACCTGGGTCTTTCTCAGCATGCCTGTTATTCAGTCAATTGTTTCCCACCTGTACAGATTCATGGGATTTTAATTCTTTTATCATTTCATCTGCAGAATTTTGTAGCTCTCATTGCTGAGAAATTCTCACCATTTCTGCTGGCTCCAGTTACAGACATGATCACGGTCCCAACGCACTGAATTCTATCTCTTGGCACTGCAATTTTTATCCCAATTTAGTACCATTTGAAAAGATGCTGATGGTGCACTCCATTTCATAACCCAGATGAGAATTGAATAATACCAGTCCAGCATGGACCCTTGGGCTGTTTATTTGCTCTTGGCTGCCTACCAAATATTAAACCAACAACTGCTACTCTTTTAGCCTCCTGGTCCAAACAAAATTTAACCCATCCAATGATCTGTCCATCCAGTCTATATTTTCTTAATTTTCAAAATAGAATTGATTGAATGTTTTTTTGTTTTCCCATGTCTGTAAATTATGCCTACTTCAAGCCACCTTACAGTAAACATGCAAATACTAACAGTATCTAAAATAGAAAACTCAGTGATAAAACTTTAGAAAAAAGGGAATGATAAATTTATATCCATTCAAATAATCCTAAGATTGTATCAGAAGTTATGTCTTTATAACATTCATCAGAATTGCTCTATCTGAACAAACGATACAGGAATCAGACAGTATATTTTCTTTCTTTTAGTGGACTATATCTGGTTTATTATTCAATCTTTCCTCTGAAGTGTTTCAAAAGATATGGAGTACCTTAATATTTCATCCCCCAGATTTATTTTACTTTCTCCTTAAGTAGGAAGCAGTCTATCCAACCTTTAATTAGAATCAAGGTTTCTTTCCCTTCCATAGACAAGAAAATATGTCTTCGTTGTAGTATTTGTTAATGTTTTGGAGTGGATAGAGTAATAAACAACTCTTTGCTTAAATGAAGTGTTAAAATTCTGACTTCCATCCTCCTCTCTCACTAATTCTTAGGCATATTTCAGCAGGAAAGTCTGATGAACCTCAAGTTCTAGACATTTTTCCTTTACATTAAAAACATACATAATTCAAACAGCTGTAGTCTTACTGTATGCAGAGCATAATTGGATTTTTATTGAGACCAAACAAACAGAAATCAAATTACTTAGGGTAAAAAGTCCATTAGGAGTGATTGAGCCCCAACATCTTCCTTTTAGGCATGTTGTAAAACTGGTTTATACATCCTCATCATAAGTGAAAGGTAGAATAATCAGAGCCATGTTCTTACTGTCAGTCAAAACAAAGATGACTAATTAGATGAAACACATTATAGAGCCAGATTTTAGAGTGGCAAACCTCTGTCGAAATATAGTGTGAAATCTTTTGAATGTTATTTCTTAGTCTGAGTCAGATGTGACCTTGTTTATGATTAGATCCACTATAGATGTTAAGCATAAAAATGGCTTTAAGTTTTTCAGTGAATGACACTCACCCCAACCAGTCTTTGGGATGCAAAAATAACAGTAAATAAATATACCCATTTAAAAAAAAAGTTGTAGTTTGACACTGTAGTTCCTAGAAGAAAGATAGCAGATCTCTAAGAATAGCAGACATGGCTTTCTCAGAAACAGATTCTATGATGAGTAAAAGCATCCCTTTTGTAAAATCAAACGACAGCTCCCTTCATTGCTCCAAGAACTGTGAAAGTCAACATTTTGCTGTAATGTAGTTGAATAGTTCAGATCACTGAATATGAATAAGAAAGGTGGAGGGAGGGGAGCAGTCTTAAATAGAAAATGTGTACATTAAGTACTTGGGCATTACATAAAGATAAAATTAGTAGAGCTTAAGCTGAAACAATTAAAACACTGCCTCTCTCAATCTGCATGACAGAGAAGAAAAAAAATATGGAAGGTATGATAGATTATATGGGAAATAGAGATATTATAGATAATACAGTTAGAGATGCAAAATGACTATATATCTCCTTTTCTGTGTTAAGTAGGAAAACTGGGAAATATAGACTCAGGACAAAGGATATGAACATATTATATATCTAACCTATTTTAAAGTTTATTTAAATAGCTGAAATACAGGCAACAAGTTTCATAAACATAATAAGTCTTTTGGATAAGTCCATAGAAATACAAATACATGTAATTTCCAGCATTACCAGAGTTATTGGTGTGGGCTTCTCTGAAAGATAAGAGCAGCTTTGTATTAGGCATTATACAGAATCAGCACACTACAAACTTTGGATCACCTCCTCAGTGGTGGCTTAGACAACTAGAACAGGAGCCATGTGGTGTGATTTTTTTTTTTTTTAAATTATTTTTTTCTCTCAGTTTTGTCAATGTGCAGGAAAGCATGACTGATAAAAGTTCCTAGGATTAAGGTAAAAGGAAAATGGTGTCAAAAACAGTACCGGAAGGTTAAATTGCTAGAATAACATTTTGGAAAAAAGTGACTCTGCTTTAGGGAAAAAAAAGAATGGACAAGTTTTGGCAAGGATACAGTGAAAAAATTTCACAAGGAAGGTAACATTATCCAAATGGAATTGGGAAAGAGAGTACTTTCTCTTAAAGTATGTTAAAGGGGGAAATGTAAAGGCTGGCAAAAAGAAAGATCATGTTATAAAACGTGAGATAAAGACTTTAGTTCTCATATTTCTAGTATTGATTGAAAAAATACAACTCAGTTATTAAATTGGGCAAATCAAAGAGATTCAAATGAAGTCTAGACAAACAAGTAAAAATAGAATCATATCAGTATCTTAAATCACAGTGAAATCAGCTGACAATTCACTTAAAATGAATACTATTCTATCCAGCACTCAAGTCAGGCCCCAGGAATTTCACATGGTAAAATATTTGACTTTCCTTTGACTTTCCTTCAAATTTGTAGCTAAAGTTTACTGTGGGACCAAACCATCTCTTTTCATTTGCAAGGGATACAAACTTAGTTTCTATCCACAGCAGTACTCTTAAATGAAAGCAGTACTTATCATACAACAAAGATTAGAAGGTGCTGAGGCTTTAAAAACATTAAATATTACATGTCTGTGGTAAAGATGGAAGTTTGTTGATAAAATAACTCGAATGTGCAACTGATTGCTGTTTAAGGATCCCAAAAAGAGGAAAAATTAAGTTGATGGGGTTGCAGTATTTTATACTAGAGACATTAAGGGAGGACTGACCTTGATTAGCATTAGGGATTAATTAAAATGAAAAGCACTACACAAAGAATCAGTCATTAGCAAAATGGTTTTGCGCTGTCTTTAGGTCAAGATAGCATAGCGGAGTTACCACTTCATTAAAACTGATGATGATGATGATGAACTCTATATTCCATAGCAGTCATTGCATGCATATAAGTATCTCATGTAAGAGACGATGAAGAGATTTTCCTGTTGTCACTTCAGAACAGTTTTAGATTTACATTAGATTTAGAAATTCTGAGCAAATTTCTGAAGAAATATTTTTAGTTTATATGTCATGGAGAGTGATCATTCAAATGCCACTGATTTTTTGTTTGTTTCCCTTCAGTTAGACAAATTGAACTCAATATAAGCAAACAGAATTAATTTAGTTCATGGAAAATTGTGACTATTAGCTGTCGAAAACACCAGAAATAGGAGTGCATCAGGCTAACATACATTGTGTCCTTGCGACAAGAAACATTCAAATCTATATTAAATGAGTTTTTACTTTGCACTCAAATAAAATAGACCTCCCATGCTGTCCAATAAGTTACTGTTCTTCTTACCTACAATATTAACATGATGGGAAAAGTACTGTTACGTAAAATAAAATGTTCAGGGTAACTGTTTCAAAGAAAGTCATTGTGGAGCCTACATGGATTAGTGGGGTAACTTTTTACCAGGTAAAAAAACTTCCCTCTCTGGGATAATTTCACTTTGAAAATACTGACGGAATCAGTTCTTGCATTTTAGTATAATTATTTAGTAGGCTTGTTGTTCGTGATGACTGGATAATTTAAGAGATTAGCAGGTCATTTGTAACCATGGAAATCATGTTGCCTGCATATCTAATAGACTAATTTCCACATGAAACAAGGCAGTAGTTCTGTTTATTTACTAGCTTGTTAAATGCTATTTTGAACTACCTTGTTTTCCGCAGGGGAATTGTCACTCAATTTCTGAAAAGAGAAACAAAAAAGTAATGCTATGTCCTTACTGAACCTCAAAGAATATGCACTTTCTTATACTTTCAGTAAATGTATATTTGACCATATTTGTAGAGTCACGCCTTTGTTTGATACTTGTGTTTCACATTTCAGGTGGTGATTGAAAGAGTTTAAGGATTAAATATGTTAAAGACATCCATTCGATTTCAAAATTTCCAGTTGCTGGCCTCAGTACATAAGAACATTAGTTGATTGAGCCAGGGCAGCTTGATTGTAGTTACAATTTACTAGCAAACTGATTGCATATGTATGTTTCTTATTCTGTCCCATCTGTGGGACAAAATGTTTAAATCATGTTAATATCAACATAGTATACTATGTCAACTAAGAGTTTTTAAGAAAAATAGGAAAAACTTGAGGAGAGAATGGAGTTTCTGGATCTTTTCAGTGATGAATAGTAATATCAAGTTCCTAGCTCATAGGATTTAAATGACAATAATGAAATTTTTTTAGAATAGGAAATATATAGTCCAAATCCCAGATTGCAGAAACTTTAAATTATTAGGGGTAGGAGTTTGGGTTTGGGTTTGGGTTTTCTTTTTTTGGTTGTTTTGGGGGTTGATTTAGGGTTGTTTTTTTTTTGGGGAGGGATGATGTTATGCAACCTTTTGTTAAAGAGATCTGGGGTGTCAAAGCATTTGCTTTTCTGTTAATTGATGTAATCAAGATTCAAAGGCCTGTTTTCAAAGGCAAGATATAAAGCATATCTATAAAGTACCACTCAAGCAGACACATCTTAAAAGGTCACAAAAACCATGAGTCGCAAGGTGACTCACCTATCCTCTGAAGTGTTTTCTCTGCCTTCACGACTATGACACTGTCTTCATAGCCTGGGCTCAAATCTTTCTTATGAGCAAATGAACAAAGTCCCCATGAGTTAAACTCACATTGTATTATGTTCCTCCTATCACTAATTTAGCTAAAATACTTTAATATTTCCATAGTACTTGCTTAATTTGAAGTTTGTGTTGTGGCCAGTATACAATTTAACTGTCCTCACTAATCTCAAAGCTGTCAACAAGCTATTATCAATCACTTGTTAAAATGACAATACTCTGTTGGCATCTAAATTATTTTAATAGGCAAATTGCACAGCATTATGATGTTGACATATTAGGTGAAAAATATTTTCAAAAATTTGCTTCCTGAACTTTTTCAATTGAATGATCACTTGGGAAACAAAAGAGGAACTTGAAAATATAATAACATATTGCTGTAACCACAAAGCAATAGTATCAGAATTGTCATTTCTATCCAATCAGATAAACATATTTAATAGATAAATCAAAATAAATGTCATTTGGAAATCAACCAGTTACTCTTAAACAATAAAGTAAGAATACATTCCCTACTTCATTGAAATCTCTAGATAAGAAATAATAGATATCCCTTTTTAAATGGTAAACAACATCAAAGTTTTCTCAAGAACAGTAGTTCATTCTTCAATACTGTCAAAAAAACTTAACAACTGGCATGTTTTCATTTTGGTTGTGCTGTAGCAGTATTGCACTTTTCATGTCATAGAATCATAGAACAGTTTGAGTTGGAATAGGACAATAAAGATCATTTAGTTCCGACACCCTTGACATGGACAGGGACGCCTTCCACTAGACCAGGATTCTCAGAGACCCATCCAGCCTGGCCGTGAGCAATGCCAGGGGTCAGACAGCCACAATTTCTCTGGGCAACCTCTTCCAGTGCTTCACCATGCTCAAAGCACAGAATTTTTTCCTCATATATAATCTAAATCTACTCTCTTTCAATTCCAATTAATTCCACTTTTGAGCCCATTTGCCCTTACAGGCTCTTGTAAATAGTCTTGCCCCACCTTTTTTGTAGGCTCCCTTCAGGCACTGGAAGGACAAAATTCAGCCACCCCAAAGTCTTCTCCAAGCTGAACAATCCCAGTTTTCTCAGCCTTTCCTCACAGAAATAGGGCTCCATTCCTCTGAACATCTTGATGTCCCTCCTCTGGACTTGCTCTGACAGATCCATGTTTTCCTGGGCTGAATATCCCAGAGCTGGATGCAGCACTCCAGGTGGGGTCTCACCAGAGCAGAGGAGAGGGTCAGTGTCACCTTCCCTGACCTGATGGCCACACTGCCTTTGGTGCTGTTCGGGACACAATTGGCTTTCTGGACTACAAGTGCACATTGCCAGATCATGTCCAACCTCTCATCCAAAAGCACCCCCAAGTCCTTCTGGGAAGAGCTGCTCTCAGTCTGTCCATCCTCCAGCCTGTGTTGATATCGGGGGCTACCCCAGCCCAGGTGCAGCACCTTGTACTTGGTCTTGTTAAACCTCATGAGATTCCCATGGCCTCACTCCTCATGCCTTTCTAGTGCCCTCTGGAATGCATCCTGTCCTTCAGGTGTGTCAACTGCACCACTCAGCTTGGTGTCATCTGCAAATTTGCTGAAGGGTACATTCAATTCCTTAATTTATGCCATTAATTAAGATACTAAATAATACTGGCCCCAGTACAGACCTCTGAGGAACACCACTCATCACTGATGTCCATCAGGACTCTGAGCAATTGACCATTGCCCTCTGGATATGATCTCCCAACCAATTCCTTATCCACCCAACAGTTCACCTATCGAATCCATCTCTCTCCAGTTTAAAGAAGGATGTTGTGGGAGACCATGTCGAAGGTTTTACAGAAGTCCATATAAATCACACCTGTAGCCCTTCCCTTATCCACTGATGTAGTCACTACATCATAGAAAACTACTGGGTTGGTGAGACAGGATTTTCCCTTGGTGTAGCTGTGTTGGCTGTCTCAAATCACTTCCCCATCCTTCATGTGCCTTAGCCCAATTCGTGGGAGGATCTGTTCCATGAGTTTGCCAGGCACAGAGGGCAGTTTGACAGGTCAGTAGTTTCTGGGGTTTTCCTTTCTTCAGTTTTTAGAGGTGGTTACTATGTTTCCCTTTTACCAGTCAACCAGGACTTCCTCTGACTGCCATGACTTTTTGGATATCATGGACATATATATATGCACATATATATATATATATATCTAAAATGCAGCCAGACGGTACCAGAAGGGACCTCACCAGCAAACATATTGAAACAAAAGTGACTGGCAAAACAGGAGTAGCCTTCAACTTCCTGTCTTGGGAAAATTTCATTGAGGTGCAGTTGAATAATGGGTCTCCAATGAAGTTAATGAAGTTCACTTTCATAAACTGTAGTAAGAAATGGCCACAAATTTTAGTTAAACATGTAATAACTTCTGCTAAGTTTCATAGCAAATTTCAAGCAAAATGTCAACTGTAAAATGGAATTCTGTAACTATTAGAATGACCCATTTTTACCATCTATGGTACATGAATCAGAGATGATACATGCTCTGTTTTTTTTCTTGCAGTTGTAAAGAAGACTTAGATAAAAAGCTCATATAAAGATATCTAAAACTGACTGAAAAACCCCTGTCTTCAACTTTGTTTATGTGAATTGGCACAATGCAATAATCACCTTTTTTCTATGTTTAATGTCATGAAACACAGTTGTGATTTGCATAGCTACGTGCATGATATCACTTCTGAACCGTGTAGAGAAAAATGAATATTTTTCATTCTGCCACAGTGAATTCAGGGACAAAGAGGAGGGGTGGGCAAAGTCAAGGAGATTTCAGACTGTATAGGGAGGCTGCTTAGGCTCCAGCCTTGGGTACTGTATCCTCCACCTGTAACCAAACTGGACAAAGCCCTGAGTAATAAGGTCTCTCCTCAGATCTGACTGTGCTTGGAGCAGGAGGTTGAACTAGAGTCATCATGAAGTCCTTTCCAGCCTGAGAAATCCTGTGATCATAGGATGCTACAAAAGAAGATGAGTGAGGTCAATGAGAGACCAAGAGATTAAGCTTCTGGAAAACATGTGAGACTGACATGTGTCACTTCAGCCTCAAGTAACTGGATGCTTATTTGAATAGTGAGATTGTACTTACTGTATTGCTATTATTCTTTGACTTATATGTCTTTCTTTCCTGTCACTGCACTACTTTGAGAAACAGATGATCTTTCCTCCCTTTTCTCTCTCACTAATCTGCTATAGTAGATCCTACAGGTTGTCTTGTCTCCCAAAAATTCCCTGGGAGCCTCCCTAACAGCCACTGTTCTCCTGAGAGGAAAAAAAAAGAATGAAAGGATCAAGATCTGGCTGGTGGAAGACAAAACTGGAAGAAGTGCCTGCCTCACAATATTTTCCACTGACATTTTCATCTTAATACATAGCTCAAATACTCACTGTGTACTGTGTATATAAAGGAACTGGGATGAGTAGCCAATATTTTCATGATTTCCATGTCATAATATAATTTTCTCATATTACTTATTTATGTGTAAATAGTGGATTAAGAATTAAACTCTATTCTATAAGTCTGAAGACAACATAATTTATGTATTTCTTTCCAGTTTACACTTTTGAATAAAATTATGTTCCTGAGATTCCGGTATTCAGTTCTGAGAAAGAAAAAATATCTTTACCTCTTTTAAGGAATGCCTAAAGTTTTGAACTTTAGACATAGGGCAATAGTAACCAAATCTCTCTGTTCAGTATATCTCCGCTGGACAAGCTCCCAGTTGTAATCACAGGTATTATCTCTTTTCCCTTTGTACTCACATAATATTATAGGAGAAACTACAGAAAATATGTCATATCACATTATCATCCCTTCAAAAATTAAGCCCCACGTATTGCTTTTTCCTTAGCTCAATTAGGAAATGATTACAGAAATTAGTAACTTGAAATGCGCTGAATTTCCTATTAAAAATGACACTCCATTTATTTTTGCATCAAATTTACTATTACATAAAAAAATTTGCTTATCACGGTTGGAAAACTTTTTTTCTCACACTGCCTCTTATGCATGGAGTGATCCCAAAGCATTTTTGTGAAGATTCACATTATCTACATCTAAGTTTTCTGTAAGACTCATTTCTCTGCTGGTGTCAAAAAAACATTGAGTATTTACACCTGCTGAATGGGAGAAATATCAGTTTCAAATAATTTAGATGTATTAGGTTTAACAGATCAGGCAACTGGTGAACAAGACGAAACGGCCTTAAGCTGTTCTAGGGGAGCTTCAGGTTGGACATCAGGAAGAATTTCTTCACTGGAAGGGTGGTTAAGTGTTAGAATGCACTCCCCAGGGAGGTGGTGGACTCACCATGCCTGGAGGCATTCAAGAAACAACTGAATGTGTCACTTAGGGCTGCGGTTTAGTTGACAAAGTGATGTTTGTTGAAAGATCAGACTCAATGATTTTAGAGGTTTTTTCCCAGCCTTAATGATTCTGTGTTTCTATTATTCTGGAACACAAAATCAGTTACATATTTAATCCCATGATTGACTCACTTGGCACCACTGTCTTGCTTTGTAAGGCCTTCATGGTCTTTTTGTTATCTTTGATCACAGTTTAATACCTAACACAGTAAGGTCATGCACAGTCAATGTAATATATTTTTTTAATTCCACTTCTGTTCTTATCAGTGAATATTTTGTTTTAAATGTCCTACAAAAGGATTAACTGCACACTTTCAGCAAAATGATGGTTTGGAAGATCAATTTTAAATATTTATTTAAAAATAAATCTAAATCTTAATATTTCAGATATTTGATATTTTTTATTTGCAATGAAATCTGCCTTCTAGTGATTCATTACATGCTCTGAGATCTGGATTTTCTTGAAATGTTCTGATGGAGAAGAGAGTGAATATTATTTCATATGGAATCAAAAATGGAAAGACAACAAGACGAACAACAAAAAATGTTGCCAAAGTAAAGCAAAGTAAAACAAAGTAAAACAACAAAGAAAAAATAGGCATCCAAAGGGGAAAAACCCCAACACAGTTCCCTGAAGAAATGGAACTGAATATTAATTTCAAGAAAGTGGAAACTTACTATGTATCCTCACCATAGGTTCTAGACGGATATTTCTGAGGTTTTATAATGATAATAAAACTGTGTGTTCTGTTACATATTACGAAATAAATTAAATGAAGTCACAGCTTCCTGATGTCAGAGAAATAATAAAAGAGAATTAGTGAGGTAAAATAGAAGGTTTGAAATTCCAAGTGTCTACCACTGAAAAAGAGAATATGTGTTTTTTCCTACAGTATCCTGATAGACTGGTCTAATGACTACAAAGAAAAAAAGATGAGGTTTTCATTTGATTAATTTAATAAATATTTTAATGTGATCAGAAATAGGAATATCAATAGCAAATGCATTGAATGTCTTAAGCAGTTCTGCTTGTTGTCTGTTGTTTTTCATGCTAGTAAGAACAACTTGAAAAAGACAATACTGTGTTGTTTAGATTAGTTCATATGTCGCAAGAATTCCTTCTTTAGTATGTTCTGGGAGAGGTAAGAATTCTGCTGAGATACTGGTACTTCTGAAATTATCTCATACACAGAAAAACTAAGTTGAATTAGAACTTATTACACATTATTCAAGAAGTAGAAACCCCCAGATAATTATATATGCTGTGGGTTTTTTTTGCTTTCAAATTTGCTATTATAGGCATAAAGTATGATATACAAAGAGAAATCAGGGAGCTGCAAAGATTGAAACACAAAGATAATTAGAGTTTTCAATAACTCCTATGTGTACTGGATAAAACTCGAGTCAAGTTGTGGGTGTTACATTTTTATACATTATAATTTACCTTTTCTTGGAGGCTCAGACACATCACAAGAAAAAAAGGCAACTCCTGCTCTAAACTGGAGTGTCACACTAACTTTAGTTCAAAACATATCTTTCAAGCTTCAACTGTACAGTAAGATCTCAGAAAACTTCCCACATCTTTTCACCTTCCTTCCCCTTCCTCTTTCTCAATATGTTCAGATTTCTCCTGGAAGAAAACCATGTGTAGAAAAGGCGCTGTGAAACACTTTGGAAGCTGCAACCAGGCAGCCTGGGGGGAATGAGGGATAGTATTCCAGAGAGCACAATAATATTTACTTGCCCACTTTTTAGATTAACCTACAAGTTGTTTTGTAGTGGACACAATCATCAAAATATGTTTTAGTTCTGTATCTTGTAGGAAGAAAAAGATTGGCAAAGTTCACTGAAAAGGGGAGCTACATATGTATGAAAAAGGTAATTATTACGAAACTGAAATGGTAGAATATATGAATCTTAAAATGGACTTTATTCACGGGGGAATACACCTCAATAAACATAAGTTGAATCCATGGAAAATGCAAAAGAGCATAAACCTAGAAATGCAAGTTTAAATGCATAATGTCAGGTCAAGAAGCATGTCAAGAATCTGTATGTTTAATCTATAAATTGTAAAGGCTCGAAATAAAATCTTTTGAAACATATCAAAAGCAGAGAGCTTCTCAGAGAATGAAAGGTATCAGCAGGTGATGGAAGAGCATGAGGAACACTCATACGAGAAGTTTGCATGAGAAAATCGCAGAAAAAAGAAGTGAATTTCCAGAATCATGCTCAGTCCAAGGGTAATCCATAAGATACTCATATCTAGCCTTAATTTTACAGAAGGAATTTGAGGAAGTGCTTCCAACTGAATCCTTCCTAAATGGGATTTAAAAGAAAATTCTAAATAAGCAAGTACAGTGAACTGAATAAAGCTAAATCTTTTCAACAAACTTTTAAAGAACTCTGATATTTAAGCTATGAGGATTACTACTACCATGTGTAACCTATTTCTTAAATCAATAGACAGAAGAATGGAAGGAGAAAAATATGACAAAATATCTAAAATGGTGAAAACTAAGGATTTGACTGCTATGTATCAACTGGTAAAGCCCATGTAAAAAAGGGAACTAGTAAACACAGGATAGATACAGAATATTGATAAAGAGTTAATGTGGACTGTTTAAAGGAAAGACATGCCATTTAAATCTATCTGCTTTTTTTAAAGTATCACTGAGTAGGTGGATAAGTATGATCTAATTACATTTCTGTTTCCAAAAAGCTTTCAACAAGCTCTCACATGAATTTCTTAAATTTGGACATTGGCTGCTCGATATTTACCTAAATATTTGGAAACATGTTAAATAAGAATGCAATGATGTTTTCAAATAATTCAAAATTATGTAGTCAAAATTCAAACAGTCTGTAAGGAACTCAAGAGGATTTCTCCACAGTCAGTGACTCAAGGGTGAAATAACACATGAAATGTAAAATTACTCAGCATAGAATAATGAACACAAAATGAAAGCAAAAACACCTACAAAACTCAGTTATAGGGATAATCTCTAATTCAGATATACAGAGAGAAGTCTCCAGTCAATATGGACAGGCCTCCGGGAAATTATAATATTTAGAGATGACTTGAATAAATAACTGCAATCTGGAATGTTACATTAAAAATGTTATCTGTGATTTTAAACCAGACTATGGCAGAACTAGAAAAAGTGTTACAAAGAACAATTAGACATATGTTATCTCTCCCACATAAAATGCAACTGAGTCTGGAAAGGTATGACTGAGGAAAAATAGCATCAAGATTTTTATAATTTTGAAAAAGAAATTGGTAAATGTGGTTATGAGTCATATTATCTTTATTTTAACATTATAATTATGGGTTGTCATCAAAAGTTCATCAGATGTGCAGTAAGCAAGTGCTGTTTTCCTCACACAGCACTGTGTTGAATGCAGAGTTGAATTATTTTTTACAGTTATTTTGGAGGTCAAAGGTGCAAATATACTCAGAAAAGAGATTTAATGCATCCGTCAAACATTTAAGCCTGTAGTGAATATTAGATAACACACTTCAGGTGCAATTTTTACGTGAAGAATGCAAATGGCTAATTACCAGAAAGTGAGTTGACTAAAAGGTGTATCACCCAGTGCTTCCTACATTTCTTAGATTGGTGTTTCTTCCAAGGACAGGGTGCCAAAATATGTTTAACTTTCGTTTGATTCTATAGAGCAGTCCCTGTATTCCTTGTCTAATATGATATTTATAAAGGAGATAAATGTAGACAGAAGGGCATTTCAAAGTATTTGAACATGCCCTTTTAACCATTTGAACATTCTCTTTTAACCATTCTACATATGCAAACCCTAAGTCCTTGAGCTGTTAAAGAATTTCATACCTTGGACTTATCTTGTGTTATAATTTCTCCCTTTCATGAGATGATGGAATATCTGTTTTAGGGCTAAATGTATGACTCTGAAGATGGCAAATAGTTGTTGTTTTCAGTAAAGGGAATATAAGGAAATTATCCTGTATGTAGACAGCTAGCTTTTAAATATTCATACCATGTAAAATTAGGCTCATTCAAGAAAACTTGTGCCTTGAACTTAAGATTGCTACCTCTGTAGTGTAAAATCAAGAAATAAAGAGATCTATTACTCTTGCTATAATCACCAGATTATCTGAATGGCAAAAAAATCTTTTGTAAATATTGAAAAGCTAATCATCTCAATGATTGGTATTTACCACACTGTAGTCCCTTGAACCATTAGTTAACCTTGCTTCTAATTCTTTCACTGTTAAACGGTTGCAGGACTGAAAAAAACCAGCTTACATTGAATCAAGAAAAGAAGAATCATTAAAGTGTAATGTTATAAAATGTGTTCTTCACAACCTATCGTAAAAGTCATTCTTGAGAATGAAAGTCCTAAAAACCACTAGGGCACTACTGCAGGTGCTGCAGGTTTGACAGCCCTTCATCTTCACACACATCTTTATCTTGTAGAGCAGTAAATTCTGAATAATCTATTTCATGTCATATTTTCATGCCATGAATGATATTCTAGATCAGTGAAGTCCTTCATTGTTTAATGCTAATATTTCTAAGTGAATATAATTTAACCTGTCAACCCTGAGAGTGAGAGAAAATTGCAACTACTTCTGGAGGAATCACGGAACTGTGTTAGGTGGAAAATATTTCTAGATATCAGATAGACCAACACGCCCAGTCAAAGCAGGGATAACATCACTCAAATGTAGAAAATATGGCTGTAACATGGTCTAGGCATTGTTTGTTTACTAACCCCATACAAATTCAGAATCATAATCTGTGTGGCTCCATCTGTACTAGCAAGTTAAGTATGATCACCACATGGACTCACACATGGCATGTAACACTGGTCTAAATAATCCACTGCATTTCATAGTTATCCCATTGCCTGCACAAGTTTTGGCTCAAGACCTTTGCCAACAAAAACTAAAATGTAAGACAATAACTGCAACTACAGTAATCATCAGATCAGAAGACTGCAGAGTCCTGGGAGTGTTCCCAACAGGTAATAAATGTGACAGTTTTCTTTGGGAGGGAGAGAGGATTTGGCTGTATAGACTAAAATTGTATTGTTAAACTTGCTCTTGGGTTGAGGGATGAACCTTTGGGTTTCTCCAGTCACCAGAATATGCTCAATCAGCTGGTTACCCAAGAAACAGAAGAATTTCTTTTCCCCGGTGCGAAATCTAATATTCTTCTGTTTCATTAAAATACTGTGATTAAATGGTGCTTGCTGACTCAGTGCATTTGCTCTGCAGTTTGAATAAGATTAGTACCATTTTCCAGTGCAAGTAGGGTTTTTTTGTGTACCTGTATATGTGTGTGTTATAGATCTCCACTGTCATTTCCTACAAGGTAGTATTTTGCAGTTTGTGGGAAAATGGTTGTACCAGTTAATGCTGTTTGGAGAGAGGATAAATTTATGCTCAGGGCTGCCAAGATTCTCTGTTTCCTCTTATATGTGGACAGATTTATCCTGACACAATCCTTTAAATAATAGTACTCTTAGTGGTAGAATTGTTTGCAATAAATGTAGGAGAAACACAAGTCCCTTCTACTCAAATAATAAATATTTTCCCATTTTCCCAGTGCCAAGAAAAACTTCCCTTCTGACCCTGTTCTGTTTATATCAGCATTACATCAACAACACTGATACAAATTGTCCTACGTTATTAGCAGAGATCGTTAACATTTAAAATCAGAGCTTAAATGCTTTAACTTATTTTACATCTAGGCCAGAGAAACTATCCTTAAGAATTTATTGTCTGCCTGTAGCTCAGAGCATTAAAGATGAATCTGGCCTTAATGAAGAAAGTTAACCAAACATGTAAGCCTCAAAACCTGTCTGCCTTTCTGAGCACTCCTCTTCCTACTGGAATACTAAGTACATGTACTGTCCTGTCTAACTTAGTCCACGTAATCCTTGCTTAGTAGTAAAGTTTCTTAAAATTCAAGGTTGACTCTACAAGAATATGACTCTGGACAACCACCTGTCTCCTGTAACAAAGGGGTTAAAACTTTAATATACCTTAACTTCCTTTTCTGAACAGTAACACCTTCCTTCCTCAAAATCAGTAGGCAGAGTAAATAATCATGAACACCAGATGTCCACGCTGACTTGGGAAGTCAGAAAGATAAAATTCCACGTGCACGCAAGAACATATTCTCAGCATTAGCAGAATGAAATAGAGACATCAGATAAGTGAAAACAGATGTTGTTAAAATGTCAAGTGCAGCAGATGTGTGGATACAAGAAAAGCTTTGAAAAGATTAAACTTTGATCCTTGTTAGGCTGTAGGAATTTATGTTAATCAGGTAGGAACAGTAATCTACTTTGGACCAGTTATTTCCACCTTTACCATAATATGCTATTATGTACTGTTCTTAATGGAAGTCCCTCTGAAAAATTAACCAGTTGAGCATGAGCAGTGGCAGCATTTTGTCTGGGTACGCTTTATGTTCTGTTCCCATAAACCTGATCTCATGAACAGCCTGAGTGCTCAGTAAATCCTTTTCTAGTCACGTACCCACATTTTCATCCAATGGAAAAAGAAAATAGTGGAAGAGAGGGAAGAATGCTGTATGACAAGATACACATTCAGGTTCTCTCCCTTTACAACCGATTGTTACGCACAGATGACATACAGGGTAGTAACAGCTAAATGTATTTTACAAATATTGGATATTGATTTCTTGTTACCATTAAGTATTAAGAAGCAGATTTATTTCTACCTTTTAGTACGTGAACATAATTTGGACTTTGGTTTAGATTACTAAGGACAAGAGTCTTACTCAGATTTTTAGATGATTGAAATTTACAGCAAATAGTCACCTTATTTATAGCAAATGATCACCTTGTTATGACCTCTACTAGTCTTTTTCTCCTGCTAATAATCAAGAGGAAAACAAGGTCCAATTATACCATTTCTACTCATCCTCTTTTTGCATTGTTCAATAAAACTGCTTGGGTTTTAGGTAAGGATTTATACTGAATGAAGCTGATGGAGGGACTTTTTCTGGTATCAGTGTAGCACTTAAATACCTCAGCTTTTTGTGACCTATAGCTGAAAAAGCTCTAACCTTTAAAAGAATTTTCAATAAATGCTTTTTCTTTTGCAGAGATAACACCTCATAGAGTTGTGTTCTGAGATCAACTTCAAGATTCCCTACTGCTTTTAGGGGCCTTAAAATCATAATAGAATAGTTTTATTTTATTACTCAGCTCAGAACCTTCTCATCCATCCCAATTGGTTTGATTTACACTTGGGTTTTACTTTAAAGTTTTTCTAGCATTTTTTAACGGACTTGGATATTTCACCTTCTGTTTGTATCAAGACCTTGTGCACTTAACTGAGAATTGACAACTAGGCATATTTCTAACAGTTCAAGCTTGCCTTTTAAGTTTTATATGAATATCTATATTAACAACATTACTCTTGTTTTGTAGTGTAAAATAACTGAATTTGAATAAGAAACTAAATACTTTTAATTAATACTTTTTGACTATGAGTGTCTCTTCTCCATGTCCATTCAAATAAGGTCCCAAAATATCCAGTTGTATTAAATGCTCTCCTTCACTCTGTATGTGTTTGAAATTTGTATAGCCAGTACCAATTCATTTCATAAAGCAAAGTCTAGGTATCTTTTAGGAGAGTTTATCATGAACATAGCTTGTAAATTGAGGATGTTTTCAAAAGTTGGAAAGTGTAGTAATAAAGTAGGAAAAGAAAGCAAATACTGGGTGTTCCACTTCTTGTACATCATGCCACCTTTACAGTAGACTTTCAGGAGTTGAACAAATGGCTAATAAGTCACATCTTTTTTGGATGTTTTTTGACTTTGTCTTTACTAAATGCCATTACTAAATGTCACCACTTGAGTAACATGACAATGTCCCAGGGCATGTCTCTGCTGGGGCAAATAAATTTTCTAGTTCTTCATTGACTGGAGGCTAAGGGACAGGACTGGCATGACAGGTTGGTTGCCCATTCCTGGGTTTGTCCAATTAGACAGTAGAACAGTGTTTCTTAAAAAAAAAAAAAAGACAGTGACAGAGACTGCATCGTTGGGAGCTTCTTGCTTTAATATATATCCATAGAAAACCAGGAAACCAGATTTTGACAAACTCCTTTCAGGTACCAGAATCCATAACTATGGGAACACCCTGCCTAAGCTAAGTCACTCAGTTTTCAGCCCTGCTGAGAAGTCTAAAGGTGTGCTGTGATTACATGCACATAATGCTCTGGGTCAGAAGAAATTCAAATGGTATAAAAAACAACCAACATGCATATATGTGGTACTCTGCTTAAACTGCAGTAGTATGTTTTTCAAATGTTACACTCCTCTCTTCAAATGTCTCTTAACTGGGGTAGACCTTGCCTAAAATATTCCATTTTCTTCCATTGAAAGTACAGCACTATCCAATATCCTAAGGGGACTCTGCACCTGCAGTGATGATGTGTTCTGATGAGAACATACCAATGGTGAGCTTCTACTGAGAATGTATAAACTTAAAATGTGCAACTCTGTTAAATTTTAAGTCACCATTAAAGATGACATAAGGGTAATATCTGACACAAGAAATATTACCTGCAAAATGTGAAGTTTCAAAAAGTGAAATGCATAGGGGATTTCAATGTTTTGTAGCACTTCTCTGGGTCTCAAGCACTGTTTAAGATGGAGAAATTCACTTTCTTCTCTGGCATCTTGGTCATAGCTATACTTTTATGGCTGAAATTTTTTGGGAATGTTCAAGAGGTTTACCATAATAATTTTCAAGTAGAACAGGAAAGTTGGGCAAAACTCATATAGCAGAGACAGCTTTGCACAGCAGGGAGTATCAGGCAGCTCTAAAAATAGAGACTGCTACTAGTTCTGCCTAGAATAACATGCCTGAAAGAAGAATACACATTTACACAGCTGGCTTTACATGACCCTTGTTTATGCAATAAAACAAAAGGAAATTACCTCTTCTGAGGTTTTATTTTTTTTATCAGGCACTCATTAAATAATAATTAGTTCAAAGTGCAAATGTATATCATGAGTCATTTCTATGTGTGCATACTTATCCTTTTTGAAAGAGCAATTGTCTCCCTGAGGTAATATAGAGCATCAGTGATCTGTGCTGCTTTAACCACCTCTCAGTTCAGTAGATCCAATTTCAGCAGTGCCATTACAGTTTTTTTTGTCTTAAACCAATGCCACAGTAATGGATCTTTCCTATGTGGAGGTGATCAAAGCTGAATTTGGTCAGAAGCTACCAGCTGAACTCTTAAATACTACTTAGATCAGTGAGAAACTTGCTGTTTCTTTTACAGTGTTTCTTTAGGATTCCATTCTTTCAGCAGTCTTTCCAGTCTTCCAGTCTTTATTTCTTCTTGAAAGGTCCCTCCCTGACTCTCATATTTATATATTTTTTTCCAAAAACAGTCACACATTGATACATCTGTGGGTGTCCAACTATTCAATTTTTTTTCTCCACAAATGCTATCCAGGAAGTCTCACAGACAGTGCATTTCATTTAATTCTTCCCTTGCAAGTTCATAATGGAATTTAATTGTGTTTCCCTTATCTATAACCTTCTGCTCCCTTGAGGAGTTTTCTCCTTCCTTCAATATATTAGAATACTCCCTAGTTTTGTTAAGATGTCAATCTCATTTATATCCTCTTTTATAATTATTCCATACCTGCAAAGATGACAAGCAATCTTTTACCAAGAGCATTACATAAAGAAAAGACCTTTTTTTTAAAGCATAGAGTAAAAACAGCAGTCAATCAAACATTGTTTTCTTGAGAAATCTTTATTTTACCACAATCTTTCATAACCTTGTGAAGGAGAAAAAATTAAAAAATCTGTAAAAGTTTTAATTTAAAAAATAATAACAAAAAAAAACATGCATTCTGAAACCTTAGACCATTTTATAATTATTTTATTTAGGCTATTTAATTTTTCTTGGTTGCTGGCTTGCTCAATGTAAGAAAAAAAAAAAGCCTTGTTACTATAGGAAACTACAAAACAGGGGAAAAGATTGGAATATATATTTTGCTCCAAGAGCTGAAAGAAAGTGAACTTCTTTCCATTTTATCTGTGATGCCATCTATGGTGGTTTTACATGGCTCTTCTGATCCTATTTACTTTTATAGATTCATCTCAGGTTCTACCACATCTCTAAAAATAAATTAGAAAGAAAACAAAGATTTGTACATGTGAGGCTTTTTCAGCCAGTGTGTCAGACTGGCAAAATGCCCTCTTTGAAGAGAGAATAGAGCTGACATATAATTGTTGCCCTTACCTTTGTTGCTACTGACACTGGAGTCTGAACCCTCCTTGGAGACCTGAAAACAATTTTGGTGTGACAATCTGAGAAGTTACCATGGGTATTTTACAAATACTGTGAGGTCACAGATTTTGACCTATACAGAGCCAAGTAAACCTCTGGAGGGCGTTGTGTTTTATGGGAAAAATGTTTCTATTGATTTTTAGATTAGCATTTTACTGCAACATAGAGAAGATCAGTAGCCATGAAAGACAAAATTCGCATTACAGTAGCAAGAAAAGTAACACAGCCCAAGATGTATTTAAAATCTAAGCTTGTTTGGTTTTTTTTAATATTCTTTTACACACAATTTTCCAAAGTCACAGCAGGAAGAATGAGGAGTAATACCATGTAATTATACCAAATAAAAAATATACTATGCTGTTTCTCTTCAGCATGGTATATTTTTTATTTGGTATAATTCAGCATTTCTTAATGGCCTGAAAGGGTTAACCCTAGTCCTTTAGTATAAATCCTAGTTTAGTTTTTAATAAGTGTGGTATGTTCAACGTTTTCATCCTTTTCTGAATTTCTGTAAACACAATATTTAAAACTGTTTTGCAAGAGTAAACACCAAAGTTTTGTTCCTGATTAAATTTCGAAACATTTTCCAGATATCATACAGGTCTATTAAGTTAGGTAGCCAATGGCAGAATTTTTAAGGCAATTGCCTCATAAAAATAGCTTGTTCTCCAATACATTCACTTTGAGGCTGCCATTTATCAGCAAAATAAGTCATTGTATTTGCAGACATATGTTAATGTCTGGGGAAGTAAACTAATATTTTCATAAATAACCCTTAGTAATTTGACAGAAATTGAGGTGACAAAAGCATGAGGGATTTGTCCTTCACACTTGTAGAGCATCTTGTGTTGTCATCTGTTCTTTTAGGCAGGGACAGAGCACCATGTCACAGCACAAGTGTCCATCTCTTAACCTCCTTTCTTATGAAGGCAGGATGCACAACAATCATTAGCAAATAGAGAACAGATGAAATATAAAAGTGGTTCATCTTACAAGCTAGTTAAATGTATGTGGAAAGATTTGTTTTATTAGAATCAGGGTATTAAAGTCCACATATAAGACTTCCCAAGGCATTTCCCATTATTAGATTATTGCTATTATTTTTGTGTTAATTCAATAAAAGCCTTTCCTTTTTACTATTGTGACAGTTTTTCCTTGTTGAAGAAGGATTAAGAGTTGTCACTCTAGGTACTAATGTGATATATCCTCAAAAAATCACAAGCATTTAATTTCTGAAAAGTTGCCTTGCTTATGGTTTATTTATTTTAATATGATACTGTGTAAAAATAGGAACTTCTACATTTATCATTTTCAGCATGCATCAAGAAGAATTGCAAGATAATGGATGTAGTGAGACAATCTAGATAACTATGAAGGGTATTTCATAATTCTAAATTACTGCCACTAAATAATACCTTTTAACAAGAGAAACTTGAAAAGCGAGGACTTGCAAAAAACTTAAAATTAAAAACATATTTTGAGATATATTGGAAAGCCTTTCTTTGCAAGAAAATATCTCATTTGGGCATTGAATAAGAGAAGAGGAAAAATTAGCACACAACTAACATTTATGTTTAAGCTTTATGTTTTTATTGATAATTATTAATAGATCTTTTACATAATTCAAATATTACATAATATCAAATGTTTGTCATTGCAGAGGTATCTTGATTATTTTTTTAGCATAAGGTTTTCACGTGGAAAAAAAGTCTACTCTCCAACTAAAGAAATAATGTAGACAAGACTCACAAATGAAAAAATATAAGTGGTTTTTTCCAAGGTTTATGAATTCATTACAGCATGCTATTCCTTCAGATATAAGAAATTCCAAAAAATCAAGTATTATCAATATTAACTACTAAAACATTAGATCTATGGTATATGGAATATTTTTACATAGTACCATGGTAGTAGTTTCACAGACACACAAGCAAAGAGGAGGGAAGGTCAAGGAAAATTCTGCAATGTATTTGTCAAAACCTAGGAAAGGACTAAAGAACTTGGGAATCCTGGCCCATAGCCCAATACTTATGACCACAAAATAAATACTCCACTCTAATATATCCAATCCAGCCAAAGTGTTTTACACTTTACACAAAGCCCTGTCTACATGACAGGGCTACCCAGAGCTGACAGGATATTAATTGTAAAATTGATCCCCATTGGTCTTTTAGGCAACTTTATATTAATCCTCCTGAAAACCACGCAATGCCCAATTTTCATTGTACATTTACTTTTCATCATGTGCATATTATTTCCTATTAAAACAGTTATGGTGCTATCTGATATGAGTTTTGGGAGGTTTCTGTAGTTCAGTGCTGCTGCCGACAGTGAAGACCCTTCTCTAAATAATCATCCTTAATCTCCTTAAATGAGGAGAGAGAGACAGAAGGTGGTAATGGCAAGTGTGGGCCAGGCTGGGAGCATAATGAGTGGGCAGAGGCTGTCAGTGCTGGGCTCTCAGCATCTCTGACTGGGCAGCAAAGCCAACCCACTCCCACAGCCATGTTGGCTTCATTGCTTGCTGACCCCTTGCTGAAAGCTCACCCTCCTACGGAAAATCAGGAATAAATAATTGTGATGCTAAAATGAATTTGGTTCATTCTTAACCCTCCATAATAAAATCAGAGGTACACCTAGCGTTCTGCATATTGTAAGATTATTGCTCACGTGTTTACTTTTTTTTTAGCTGAAGTGAGAGGCAGAATCAAATCCAAATTAATTAAGCTTCATGTAAGACTGGCATTGGTAGATACAGTTAATTTTCATCTTCTGCCAAAGAGATTAGAGTTCATATCTCAAAAGTAATTGAAAGCCCATATTTGAAAGGAAATAATTCCCTTCGGTTCAGAAGCAGGATTTACTTAACCTACAATGAATGAAGGAGTGGTGCAGTGAGTTTAGCTAATATAACAGCTTTATGCTTTTCAGATATTTTTCCACTGAAATTTCCCTCCTGCTTCCTGTGTTTGACATTTTAAGGAGTACATTTAGTTGAGTTTTTCAATGAGTCTCTATGGTAACAGTAAAAATGCCCAATCAAAATACTTTACCTCCTCTGCCTTCTTGCCTGTTCACCCAGCAGAAGCTGCAAAGCAGACAAGTGAGAGCCACTGGCCCTTTCAAGTGTAATGGAAGTGTATTATAAAGTAGAAAGGAATGATCTGTAGATTTCAATACTACCAATGACCACACTAAATAGAGAAAGAACATAATTTGTCAAATACAAGTTTCAACATCAAAGAACTTTAATTTCAAAATTAAATATTTTCTTTTGTATAAAACTGAATCATTGATATTTTCTTTTACTTTAAATGTAAGAATTGTTTTTTCAGTTTTGCAGCCAACATTGGACTCTACTGGAGCAAAGAAGCAGGTGCAATACAAAGTCTTTTTACCATGAGTAACCGAAAAATGTCACTTTTCTGGCAATGTGTATATATTTTTTCTGGAAAAGTAATAATCAGCAACTCCATTTTTGCACCTGTAAAATAAAGACACTTGTTACTAGATTGCCTGAAGTGGGGGGAAAAAAAAAAGGAGGAAGGCAGAAAAGATACACAGGATTAAACATTATTGTCAGGAAACCATGGTAGCCTACTGAAATCTGTTGAGGGGATTTTAGAGAACAGATATTGTTGCAGCAAGAATGGCTTTTCCACCTATTACTGCTTCTTTCAGGAGATACCAGAGGCTCAGCTGAGACGCCCTAGAATGTAACTGACTCGGGGTATTGCCATTTCCCCTAGAAACTGTTTAGTTGTATAAGATGTATTTCAGAAAGCTATTCAGTGCGCTGTGGGACACCTCCCTCACCATTGTCAGAGCAGGGGTGCCAGGCTAGAGTTTGCCAGCGTTTGCCTGCCAAGAAAGCCCTCAGAGGCCAAATCCTTGCCAGCCCAGCATGGCAGGCTGAGAGCTGGACACATCTCAGGGCTGCTGCAGGGCCCTGCTTGTGCCGCCTGGTCACGGCGGCCTGCTCTGCACAAACAGCCGGGCAGCGCAGAGGCAGATCTATTTTACTGTTCTAATCAACCTAGTGCAAACACCAACACAGTTATTCATAGCTTAACCTTTTGGAGATCATCAATCATTAATAAAACGTCATATGTTCATGAAAATGCACTCATAATTAATAGTCTTTTTAGCAATGCAGAAACAAACTGCAACGTTTTAGTGTGATCAAGAAAACTTTTCTCTGGCATTTGGTACTCAGTGGACAGCGTCTCAGCAACCTGACAGTTTAGTTTCTAATGAACCCTGACCATTATGTTTAAATCAGCTGAGGATCTCCTTGGAAGTGGATGACCACAGTTTCTTAGGGGGTAAATAGATGAATTAACCATGAACAGATGTATTGTGTCCAAAACAGATTTAAGTCACTCATTTTGACTTTCTATTGTTGGCCCCTTTTCAGGAACAACTGAGTGGGACAAAGGCAGGAAAGCAAAAAAATCTGCACAAAAGATGAAATCTCAACTTCAGTGTTTGTGCTAGGTTTCTATTACCAAATAATTAGTGTTTCTCCAACTTTTAACCAGTGAGGTGGCTTGATTAAGTTTTGTTTAGAGGTAATGTTAAATGTATTAACAGAGAAATCACTCAGAGTATATTGCAAGTCCTAACTCCAATTCACAAATGCAGCATCATAAGTGGGTAGAACACATACAAAAGAAAAACATATTCAATTATTTATACATGAAAAACTGAAATTCTGCAAGCATTTAAAACACACCTTGAGATTTGCATAACACCATGACTTTTAGAAAACCTCTGAGAGGTTTGAACCCAAAATTCAGCTGGAAATGAAAATATAAATTAGCGTTGTATACATATTAGCATATGCTGTTAAGGAAACTTCCCTGTCCGACCATCCAGACACCCCTCTAGCAGTCACACTGAACCACCTGAGCTCAGATCAAGGCCCCTTTACTGCACACCCCACACTCACACAGTCACACAAGGTTTCCTCACCAGCTCGACCTCAGGTTTCCCATAGCAGAGTCTCAGATGTCCAGATGCTTAAAATAATTTGATTTTGCTGCAATAATTAAAACAAAATAGCAGCTTGAGCTGGGTCCCTCCTAGGAGGGACCCTGAGCAAAGGCACCCTGGGCTTTTATACCCTCACAGTCTAAGCAAGCCAAAGTCTGGCTGAGACCACCAGCTCCTGCCGTGTCCATTCCCCCTTTTCTAGGGAAAGGGTAGGCAGTTCACAGCCTCTTGCCTGGGGTTTTGTCCACCCAGAGCTCAACCTGCAGCTGGCACTGCAGCTTGCGAACTGAGCTACCTGTCCCGAATGTATTCCTTAATGACGAGCAGCGTCAAAGCTGAGTGAAACATCACAAACTGTGCAGTTTCATTGAAGGGGAGCTGCAGAATAGCTACACTTGTTTTTCAGAATTTTTATTAAAGAGGACATGTGTGAAGTCAAGCAGATAAGTGAAACATTTCCAAATACAGTATCAGTAACTATTGATAAAAGATATCAGAACTGAAGATTTCTAAATTCCAGTGAACTATATCTGTGGCCAGAGCAGATGTTATTCATGAGTTGTTACTACTCTACTGAATTTTTTACAAAAAATACTGTTGCAAATTCAAGATCTGAAAAAATGGCTAGTACATATAGATCAAAACATAATGTAGTATGAGGAGGTAATGAAGGAGATAATCAAAGGCATGGTTATAATACAGAACTACAAAGAACTGATGGTTCTCGTTAGCTTTCAGAAGTAAATTAACATGCAAATTATTTTTAAAGCTTTCCAATGAAACCAATGAATTTTTTTTTTTTACTGTCTTACTTTAATTACCGCATGAAAGGAAGTGTAATGTACAATCAAAATCAGTATAATACTTTTGTTATATAAATGCTTCTCTGCACTGTAGCTATCCAGATACAGGGAAGAGTTATATAAAGGCCTTTATTGTTTCCATTCTAGTCTGCCTTGTTATAGTGTTTTACCCCTAGCCAGCAGCTCAGCCCCATGCAGCCCCTGCTCACTCCTCCTCAGTGGGATGGGGAGAGAATCAGAAGAGTGAAAGTGAGAAAAATCAGTGTATTGAGATAAAGACAGCCTAATAGGTAAAGCCAAAGGTGCAGTATGTGAGTCAGTGTTCACAAAACAAGGGATTCATTCACCGCTTCTCATGGGCTGGCAGGTGTTCAGCCATCCCCAGGAAAACTAGGCTCCATCATGTGCAACCTGGAAAGACAAAGAGCATCACTCCCAATGGCCCTCCTTTCTTATTAATCCTGCTTTTGTTGCTGAAAACATCATACATTTTGGGACATCCCTTTGGTCAGTTGGGGTCAGCTATTCCAGCTGTGTCCTCTTCCAACTCCTTGTCCACCTCCAGCCTGCTCCCTGTTGAAGCAGAAGCAGAAAAGGTCTTGACTCTGTGCAAATGCTATGCAGCAAGGAGTAAAACTTTCCTGTGTTAGCAACACTGTTTCCCTCACAAATCCAAAACATAGCCCCATACTAGCTTTATCCCAGACAGCACCAGCACAGTCTCCACCCTTTATATCATACGCCTTAGGTCATACTCATATCCCACACTATCCAGTTTGGAAAACGATTCCAGCCCATCTTCTTCCACACACTTTGCCACCCATGACCACACTACATTGGGGCATATCCCTGTGTGAATCTCCTCAAATAGTGTGATAACTTTTGGGAAAAAAAGGAATAGATTTTTGAGACACATCAGTATGAGCATTATGATTACTCAAGGATGTTCAAGGTAGAACAAGGTAGAAGGCAGAACACATTTACTTCACAGAAGAAAGGGAAGATCCCATTATTTGTTTTCTCCACAAACTGGCTTTTGGAGAAGACAGGAAAAGTATAATTGTTAGTTGTTTGACACAACACTTGGACAACAGCACAGCAGATAACAAATATCAGATATGATAAAGCTCTTAAGATTATCAAAAACACTTTAAGATGTTCTTTCTACTTAAAAAAGTAGATACTGCATATGGCTACCCACATTTATATGAAAGGAAAAAAAATAGTAACCCCAAGGCTCTATTACAACACCTCTACAACTATTCTGTTTTCTGGCAGGCAAAAAGCAAAAATAAGTGAGATACTCCTCCCAAAGAAGGCTTGTGAAGGCATCCATCTACTTTGTATAATACTGATGACAACCAATCTGAGATTCAATATCATACCATTTAAAATTAAATTTTGTTCGCCATGTGCCATTGGCTAAGCTGTTTCT
This sequence comes from Lichenostomus cassidix, assembly GCF_008360975.1. Classification (NCBI taxonomy): domain Eukaryota; kingdom Metazoa; phylum Chordata; class Aves; order Passeriformes; family Meliphagidae; genus Lichenostomus; species Lichenostomus cassidix. Next base: position 36,745,371 of record NC_139479.1, read on the forward strand.
GTCATAGATACATGACATCTTAAGAACCTACCTGAGCAATGAAATACATTTATTCTTGTAAATGAAGATTAAATGTAATTATTTCCTCTATAATCAGATTAAAAATTCACACTTTGGTTCCTGGTAACTCAAAGTTAAATATGCTTTGTAATGCAAGACAATTGATCACTCTGTATTTCATGATAGAGTGACCACTGCTCCAGTGGTCTTCATAAAGAAAAAATTGAACACAGACTGGCTTTGACAGTTTTTGACAAAAATAGAGATATAGGAAAGTGCATGAAGTTTGCGAGTTTTGCTGCTGTTGCTTTTAAATTGCCAGTGTTCACAGCTTTCCCAAGTCAATCTGTCTCTTAAATTCTCAGCTTGGGCCATAGATGAGGTCAAGCACCAAGTGGAGGCATTCATAATCTTCTAAATTAAATGACCATCTCAGCAAGAGATCCCACTCCTTTAGCAGCATGCAGTTAAGGGATTACTGGAGCATTACTGCAGTAGACAAGGAAAGTCTAAGTATCAACTCCAATAGCAGAATCCTACGGAAATGGCAATTTCAGCAATAAGCCGAATGGGTCACAAATGAAGTAAGTAAACTCAGAAAATCCTTTCAAGGCAAGTATTTCCCTCAGCACTCTCCTACAGATTCTGAAACTGAGATTAGTGAAATGGTGTATTTTACTGAATCCCTAGAGTGTCATAATTTAATAATATTTCACAGCTACAGTACATCATCACATTACATTACACTCTCCCTGTCACCATACAAACTACAATACCATGAAGTGATAACACAGTGTAATGAGACATACAATACAGTGTAATGTGATATACAAGAAAGTCAATGCAGCATATCTCAAAAATTACCCTCATTTAAAGGGAAACCTAATACATATTTCATATAAATGTACAGGTCATTCATTTTCTCCATTTTTTGTGATATGTTTAATCACTGTGCATCTTGATACTTCCAGAGAGAATTTTAATATTATTGTCAGAAGCAATCATATTTTACTAAGGAAGCTGAAATCATACAACAGAAAACATTTTCTATGCAACTTTCTGAAAGAACTTTAAAAGTCTTTGGAAAAAAAAGCTTTTATGAGAAAAGAGCTCAAGCAATCTTGTAGGAGACTCATGTCCCCGAGAGGTGGTATTCATGGAAATTACCATTGTTCACACAATTGAAAATCAGGTTGGTTGGTGCTGGCTTCCTCCACACACATGTGCATATCAACATCCTTATACCTTGGCTATTCCATCAGTACATTCACAGACAGATAGCTAATCTTTCCTAGCTGCTGTTGAGATATGAGTTAGGGAATTTCTGCCTTTGCAACAGCAAGAAATGGTCAAAAACTAGTAATAAAAGCTCTTGAGAAAAAGTTAATAAGGACAAACTTAGCTGCAGATGGGTCTCACTACACATTATGAGTCTCTCCAAAGAAAAAACTCAAGTATAACCTAATTAGAGGAACATTATACTAACATTACAGTTATATGGAAGCACAGTTATCACTTTAAAAGGAGCCTAGATGACAACCCACACAAAACACACTCATCAGATCTCCCCAGCAGATAGGTAAATTAGCCGATTTTTTGGTATAAAAATTAACACTTTGTATTGTCAGTTCTTAAAATCTCTAGTAAGACTGTCCAGCTAGACTAAAGAAGCTGATTTTCTCTCACATCCCTCAGCATTTACCTGAAGCTGTGTCAATCTGCAGCATACCCTCTTCCAGCTTACAAAGCTAGGTGTTTTTCACCTTCTGTCAGCTGAGAAAGGAAGACATAAGTAGCAAAGAGGAGAGAAAACTGTGTACCGATCCACCCCACAGTCATCTCCCATCTCTCCCATCTCTTTCACACATGCAAAGAGATTTTCTTCAGCAGGTTTCACTGAGAATCAGACGGTCAGCAGTGGGACACCAGGAAATGGCACTTAGCCTAGGGAAACTGTTCTGTGTCTGTCAGAAAATCATTTAACATTGATATTATAACATAGATTAAGTTAGAATATATTTCAGGGGAAAAAAAAATGCACCCAGTCTTCAACCTCTTTAAAATAAAAATTCAGTGTCCTTGAACACACAAAGTAATATTTTCATGGCATTTTCACATTTTAATTATTTTTTAACAAGTCCTACATATATTCATGACACGGTTTTCAAATTTTTACTGTTCTACAAAACTTGTATAAGTAGCACTAAATTTGAACCACGTTTTTTAGGATTATTACTGTCAAGAATGAAATATTCTCCTAAACATGCTGCTTCACATCACAGAACTTCACAATTGAACTGGCATTCCATTATATCAAACTAGGAAAGTTATCTGCCATTTAAAATAATAAGTAATAATGGCTATTTTTACGGAATGTAAAGCTGCCTGTTCTCAATCAGAACAACCTCAGAACACTTGTCCCACCCCAGACAATTCAGAGTTTTTATGAACAGCATTCTCTTCTTTACTAATAATTTTTCAAAAGGCAGAAAGATAATGTTTTCTTAAAAATCCATGTGCAGAAAAAGTTTTGATGAATTTATTTATAGTTATTAGTGGGGTGGGTGGTTTGCCTGATTTCCTTTTTCCTTTTTACTTTATGCAATTGAAGTTGAAGCTTACTTAAATATAATTATTTGCATATTCAGGAATTCAAGTTAAAATATATTGAGATGGACAATTACAGAAAACCAAATTCATCCAGAAGCTTGTGCTGCTCCAGGACTCACTCATGTGATGGAGATTTCAAAGCTAATGGTCTGTAATGTAAAATAGAGATCCTCTGAGACATCATGACTTCAACATCAGATTTGGAAATGAAAAGAATTACAAATAAGAAATATTTAAACTAAAATTTCCCCAACTTTATACTGGCAGTTACTCAAACAAAATGGTAAAAATATGCAGGATGGAGACTAAACCCACAGTGAAAAACTAGTGAAGTTTCCATTTTGGTTAATCACAAGGAATCAGCATTTTAGGGTTTAGATGGCTGTCTAAGCTCCTGTTTTCAGTACTTTTCTTTACATTGCAAGTGGCTGAGCTGCAGAGGGGAAACTGAAGTGTAGAACCTTAGGTCACTGCTCCCCAGGACTTTTACCCACAGACAGTGATGCAGCATACAAATTATTTCTGTCAAAAAATATTCTCTGAGTTCCTAGAAAGCAAAAATTACTAAGTTCCCTAAAGCAAGATATCTTAACTATTTTCAACACTATTAAAGAAACTAAATCAGAGAAATGCTGCAGTGTTTACAAATAATTAAATTTTCAAATAAATATACAAGTATATGGTTAATTGATTAGCACAGCTAAGGAGGAAATGACATTTATGAATGAATAATTTTAAAATTTTGCTACCATGGTCTAGAGGAATCCCTCTTCAGAACTTGAAATCCATTGCCTAAGTCATCTTAGTTATCATAGATGAAAAGGCTACACATTATTCCCTATTCTGGCAAGACCTCTAACACCCTCTTGAAACAGAAAAAGGTGGGGATTTTTTTAGCTTTAGCTGTCCTTTATATCTCACACAGGATTAATCCTCAGAGATGAGTGTGGCCAAAGGCATGAGATAGAAAGCATAGTTATTACTTTGGCAGGTTGTTTAAGTCTTTTATTTTCAATCTAACGTTGTCTTTGTTGTTACAAGGAAAACTGCTCAGCATTCTTGTAGTATTTGTTCCATTCCAGTTTCCTGGCATATAGCCCTATTGTAAGCACTTCAGAAGCTAGTGTCTGTGCTTAAAAAAGGCCATTTTATGTTTGCAGTGTCATCTCTCTGCCTAGAGTCATGCTAAGAAGGGGAAGGAGATATGCTGCGAAATTCTAACAGTGATGTGTGGTTTCATTCTTCTCTGTACCCATGCAGTTGTGAGGACTTTACTCTACATATTTATCTCCTTGGGAGAAACTTCCAACACATTTCCCCAAGACAACCTAGGAGACCTGACAGCTATATGGTAAAGCCAAGATACCGAAGTAGAAAATAAGAGATGAAGGAGAAGAATGTGCAAAAATGTAATTGTTTAATAGCAGATCCTCTTCTTCTATAGCGGAAAAATTCTCACAGAAGCTTGTAAACCTGCATTTTTTCCAGCTTGTACCATTTTTCCAACAGTTTGAACATTAACTTAATAGTTTTGTTCAGACTTATAACCTTCACTGTCCACCATGCTAACAGAGTACGAAGTTATGAATTGTTTTTATCTGTAAGAAGTTATGTAATAACCTCTACAGTGGATGTTTAAATCCTGGAATTTAATATTAAATTAACATGAACAATTGAAAAGCAATCAGCTGAATTATGCCTTAGTTTACTTGAAGTTTTTCTTGTCCATTCAGGGCAGCATCTCAGTCCCTACTTTTAAATTATTACCATTTCATTAACTTCTCTTTACTGTAGTCCCCTTCATGCATGTCCTAAAAAACCTCCTGACAATGTGTAAACAGAAATCTTAATTTATAAAAAGAAATCTTAATTTATAAACAATTATTTATTTCCATAACTTATATATCAAACAAGGATATTCTTTTGTAATCTGCAGAGTCTTTTATCAGGGTGAGTGACAGCAGATTTGAAAAGAGCGGAACCTATCTTTGTTTGCCTGTCCATAGATGCATTAATGGCATAGAGCACTAAACCAATGTCTCTTAACACACCAAATAAATTTTCTTTCAGGATTAATGGTCCACTGCTAGTGTGAAGGAGATTAAAACTAGAAGTAAAGAGACAAGAGAGTCCAGGGCTGCCCCCCAGTTCATTTCTATGGAATTTGTGAGTGAGCAGAGCCAAGAAGTCAAGCATTTGGGTAAACAGTTCAACGTGAAATTGCTTACTGAATGCTATCAGACGTTATGGTCAAATACATCTGCTGCACAGTTAGGCAGGAGATAGAGTGATTTAGCACTGCATACAAATCACTGGGATTCTGTGTGCTGGTACCAACTGAAATGCTGGCAGCCATAAGGTTGCCAGTCACCAAGTGTCACTTTTTCATTTACATCACATTGATATTCAGAAAGTGGCAAGCAACCCCAGAAGTGAATTTATTGCTATGAGAAAGTCAATATTTTACACTAACTGTAGAAATTCTGAAGCACTAATTTAAAAGACTACTTAGAGCAAACCATTTACTGTTTTATACACATGTATATTGCTGGTCATTGCCAGGGATACCTAAAATCAGAGTAGTCCTGTGAAGCTCTTAATTTTAGACACTTGGACTTTTACAAAGCAAACTGCCAATATTTAGTTTAGTTAGTAAAACCGAGTTATTAGAGACCTCCTTGACTTTCCTAGAACAATTATTTACTGTACATGGTTCATTTGTCTCTCTCTTTTTAATTTTCTTGAAACAACATTTCATTAGGTTTTTTGCCCTGAAATGTGCCACCAGGCTGTCAAATCAAACCACCCTATTTTCTTAGGAAATATCAGTCTTGCAAAGAACTATCCTTTCGAAAAATAAAAACAAGTTGAGCCAACAAAATGAAAAGTAAGGCATGATCTGATTTTTTCCACTTTTCTTAGAGCATATAAACCCCAACCGAACTTAAATTTCAGTATCCCTTCAATGCTTTTTGTGTGTCAAAACAGAGAAACATTCTACTAAACACAGACCCAAAAATTACATAAATGCTGCCTTTATCATTACTGTTTGTCTTTGGAAGCACAGAAATCCCTAGAACCGGCAAATATGAGACTGATGCTCAACATTCCTGTAGTTCAAACAGTACCTGATCACATGACTATGGCAACCTATATACATTGAGCTGTCCTTATTTGTTTAACTTGTCTTTCAGGCTATGGATTGACTGAATCGTCTACTTACCCTTCACATACTTATTAATTTATTTTTTTTTTAAATAAATTCGTGCTTTTTCGCTATTTGGAAAAAAGGAAATCTTCGACAAAGTTACATATCTATCAAGCAAAATTTGAGTTCTATCCCATGGACATATATTTCCTGCCTGGCACTGTCTTTTTGTCTTCATCTCAAGATACGTTTCAGTAGATATTTCTGCAGCTGCAATACAGAAGAGGTAAAAGGCAGCAATAAGCTTTGTTTTCACTAAAGTTCTGCAATTTGTGGGGGGGAATTCATTTTGAACAGAGAAGGAAACATTTCTCAGCAACTTCTAATGGTAGCACACAAGTCTGATTATGTCAGTGCTGGCTCCTAGAAAAGACCAACCGATATAATTGATCTTGTAACATTTAAAGTCTCGTCACTTCAAGCGTATTTTATTGCTGCCTGGCTACAATTATGTTGACCAGAAGTGAGGCCAGCTCTGGGGTTCAGAACTCAGAGGAAAATCAGTTCAGCATGTAACCACTTCACTCCTAATGGCAGAAGTTGCATGGGAAATTAATTTTCAGGATCACATTAAGTCAGACTGCAGAACTATTGTGGGATTCACTTGGATAAAATTGCTCTAGCTGCTGGAAAGATGAGTGTCAGTAATGATATTTATTAAACAAAATGAATAACGTTTGGAAGCCATGGAAACCAGAGAACTAAAATTGGGTAGATGCACTAAGTGCAAGAGGTCACCAAGAGCTTTTAAGACAATCAAAGGACTTCAAGTGCAATTGTAGATTAGATAAATTCCAACACATTTTTATCCACCTTCTATCTAATAGAAGATAACAAGGTAAAATTAACACAGAAAATACCAGAATGTATAATCAAGAAAATGAATGTCTAGCACTGCTATAGAAGAATACTTTCATCCTTTGAATATCAGCCTCAGTTAAGCTTCCATTCCTCTTTATGATTCAAAGACCAATTCATTAGCTAGAGAAACTGCAATACAGAAAAAAAAAGGGGGACAGCAGGAAAATATCCCAGCTAGAATTAAAATTTGTGAAAAATGCATAAAAAGCTGTATAGATGTCGTTCATAAAGGTGTTAACCATATAAGTAAAGCAGAATATATTCATCAGAAATAAAATTAGAAAATATTATGGATTTAAAAAGATTTAAAGACACATATCTCTGAAAGACCGGGGCTTTTATTTTGTTTTTCTCTGGAAGACTGCAATACTCTAAATCTTCCAGAATATCACATCCACGTTTATTTCATAACTACTGTTAATTCAGCTGACTAGTGGAACTATTTGCACTGTGCAAAGCTAAGATTCTAAGACTACAAATGAGAGGTGTAGAATATGGAAGAGATACAAAAAAGCCCAATAGTTTTTTCTAAAAGGGCAGCAGAGACCATTTTTTTTGAAACACAGCAAAATATTTTTATTTTGAATTTGGCTGAATTAATTCTTCAATTAAAAAAAAAAAGCTAGATCACTGAAGTTACCATAAAAATTCTACAATACACTTCCTATCTCTCATACAGTGCAAAAGAAATAAATGAAAAATGCATTCACATTCAAACAATTTCTTTTTTTTTTTTTTAAGCAATGGTCCAGTTGTTCAGAATATCTTAACTTGGAAATGAGATTTCAATTCTTTCACAGAGCATTTTGCATTGCTTTATGGGCAATACGGCACTTTCTACACTCGAACTGCTGTTTCATTAGTTATATTATCTGTAGGGATAATAGCGTAATGTACTTTGCCTTAAAAATATGTGTTTAAATGCAACAGATATGACTAGAAAAATAGGGATTTAATGATTTAAAAAAGCAGTTAGTCTATTCAGATTTACTCTGTAGCACAAGAGCAAAAAAGATAATGTTACTTCCAGCAGGAGTGCTCAAACTTAAAACACTATCTTATTGTGTTTCATTTGAGGCCATATTACATTATAAGGTAAAAATACAGTGAAAGTTAATCAAGCATACCTAGTATCTAATGCAGCTGACAGCTCTCTAAGATCATACAAGTAGTTCATTTTACCCATTAGTGGGAACATCATAAGGGCGAAAATGTCCTTTAATACTCAACTTCCATAAATAGGCCATCTGTTTTCCATTAGATAACTATGAAGATGTACTGAAATAAAGCCAGACTCCTGTATTTGTTAACAGGAACATCCTTTATCATACTTAAAATTACTAAGTTAGTGTACCTTTAAAAACTCCAAGCCACAGATGCCATTTATGTGGCATATTCCCCGTTCTGGAACACCTGCATTGTGAAGCATATTTGCATATAACTGCACTGTAAACACTTGTGTTCTAAACTGATGCAAAAGTTTTTGTATATGTGAGTATGCTGGTAGGGAAGAGAGCAGCACCTTCAACTGAGATATCCAGTACTTGGTGGGGGGAAAAAAGGACATTCTGAATGACACAACCACACTTCTCTCAACTGCTCGCCTCCAGCATTTTTTCCCAGCTCCTAAAAGTCTTTTTCTTATTTGAATAGGCAGGAGTTGATAAGACATTTCTCCTCCCTTCCATGTTTTTCACAGGATGGCAACACTAAGGTAATATCATTCAGAGAAGACAGCAGTCCCAAGCCAGATCTTGCCATCAGAATTGGATGGATATATTTCCACTGTACAGTGATGAAAATGCATCTGTGGTACCAGAAATTCACAGCATTACATCTTGTTGGTTTGCACCAGTGAATTTTCCAAGGAATGTTTCAAAGAAATCTGTTCGTTATTATCAAGTGTCTTCTTGCACCCTGAAAACACAGGCTGATTTAAGAACAATAGATGTGAATGTATCTTAAAAATATAAAAGAAGAAATGCATTATGCACTTTGTTTAAGTCTCTAATTGAAGTAATTTTTAAAAGCTTTCTGTTTGGTTTTTTTTTTTTTAATTGGACCAGGATCTGAACAGGTGTTCTTTTCATTGTAATGGTGGGGCTTTTTCTGCCTGCATATATTATATAATTACTTTATGATCCAAAAAAGAAGAAAACTTTAAATCAAAATGATAAAATAGTTTCCATGCTTAGTTGGGAAATAATTATATAAAGTTATTATATAAAATACATGAATACATGTCACCAGGTGTTCTCACTATCCAATCAGAGAAGGGGGTTATGATTATTTTTCATTTATTTCCTTAATGTTATGTCTTTAGGGAATTTGAGGGGTCCACTTAAAAACTGTTTTCCGCAAAGGTGGGATCACGGCAAGGTAGGTAGAGAAACTTATATACATCATATATTCATATATGTGTATATATATGTGTGTATACAAATATATATGTATATTTATATAAAGCCACAAATTTTAAGTGTAAAGGGTAGGGCTGAAGACAGAAAAGATGAGATGTGGATGACAAGAAATGAGGAAGTTAAAGTTAATGTCATCATAAGGGAAGAGGTATTCATGAACAAAATCATTTCCCTGAAGGAAGAGAACCCTCATGAAGTAATTCAAAAAGTAACTAATTTTGTCATTTGCTCTATCCAAAAGCCCCTAATATGTCCTCCAATATCCTTTTCCACTAGCCAAGCTGCAAAGGTTTAATCTGGTTTGTTCTGTGGTAACTTTCCAGACTGTCATCTGCCTCTGTGACAATGATGCCTGATTATTGTCACTCCCTGCTCTCAAGCTTGCAGCTTGTTCAGAGTGCTGTAACATGATATTAAGTGGTTTAGGCAAATCTGATGCTAATGCCTGCATCCTTTGCTTTTACTACTATTCGTTTGAAGATTAGCCTAGATGTGTTGGTGTAAAATCAAAGTCCATGCTGAAGCACTCTGTAAAAAGCGTGCTGTGAAGAATAAGGAGTAGTTTGCCTTTCTTTCCACCTGTAAAATAGACAAATTCCTTTTTTTTTTTTTTCATTATATGCCTCCCCTCCACAACCTGGCTGCCCTCTTAGACCCTTTTGGATGAGGCAGCCATTAGATACAGCATGCAGGTTTAAACATTAGCTGACAGGAAGCAGCTGAAGTAATTATTATACATGCCTTCCAATTTATATTTCAATATGGAACTGATAAACTTCATGGGGCAGCTCTTCAGCTGATGTAAGTCATCATAGCATCTTTAGCTTCAATGAACCTTTTTAATTTTACAGTAGAGGAGATGGCTCTTTTGCTGTTTACCGTATTTAGAACTGCTATTCAGCAACTCAAGTACTGCTTTTGAAGCTCTGATTGAAATTACTGCTCATTACAGCCTCTGCTATTTTTTTAAATACAATCATCCACATAAAATGCACAAACATTTTATCTCTTCTAATATTATTTCATTTTAAGTTTTTTCTCCTGTAGAATTGCATATGACTTGATTAATCTCATTCCACATTTTAGTTACTTGCTTGGCCAATTCTCCTTAATATTCTTCATATCACAGTGCTGTATTCTCCATATTTTTGAGGAGCCTCTGCCTCTTTTTCATTTCTGTCATTTTTAACCTTAGGAAGATCAATTCAAAAATATTGAATTATCCCATCTACTTTTAAGATAAAATTGATATTTTCTCTAGATTGCTGTCATTTAGAGAGAGCACTATCTTTACTAACTTTGCCAACTGCAGTTTAGATGTCCAGTCTAATTAAGTCATCCAACTCCCCCTGTCACCAGTGGAAGGAGGTAAGTTGAAAGTTGACATAAATCACACTTCAGGGCCATCCACCTCCCTCCACTGATTATACAGGACAAAGAGATGGAGGCAAAGGCACCATTTTAAAAACCAAGGGAATGCTAGGGAAAGGAGTGAGAGTCTCCACTCTTCAGCAGAGACTCCAGCAGTGCACTGGTCAGTGTATTTAATTAGGAGGGTTTTGTTCTCACCTGCCCAAAACCACTCAGCCTTAATACTCCATTTTGGACTGAAGGCATTGCTGTAAATCGTTGGAGGCACACTGCCTCATTTAACAGCCCTAATCTCTCTCTCACTGAGTCATTGCCGTTTTTGTTAGCCCAGCCCTAGGGAGTACAGAAGTGTGACAAGCAAAATAAAAGAACTTCTCCTGAGCAGATTTTGACCCTTATCACTGGCTCCGTTAGCTCCAGCTGCCTCAAGGAGCAACTGGCGATAAGTCTCTTTCCATCTGTCACAGCTGCTTGCACCCACTGTGACAAGGGAAGAACCCAATTTGACATCCGTGAATTCAGCATGCTTCTAAACTGAGGCCACATGGTTAATTCCCACTAAAAGGACAGGCAGAAGAGTCAATCCACTTCAGTCATCAGGGTGTAGCAAACCACACTGAAGAGAGCACAGGTGCTACCTCAGCCCCTTGTCCAGAGCAGCCCCTTGTCCCCAAAGCAAAGTCTCATCCTCATGGCTGCTGAAGCTGACTGGATTTGGGGAGCCAAGCATGCACTGATAGACAAGCTTTGATCTTCATGAGAGTTAGTAACTCTTAATGTCTGTATTACTCGTGGAAGAAGAAGCATCATTTGTACAACATTTGTCCAAATTACATTATTTTCATTTTAAATGATGTGTCTCAGTTCATCATACACAGAAGACAAATTCCACTGATTTTAAAATTTTCCTTTTTAGTAAGATTGACAACTTTGTAGGCAGCTAGACCCACAGACAAAATTCAATTCAAGTCTCCATAACAAGAAGCTTTCAATTTGAATGTATTCTTAAGAATATTAATTCAGTGGGTGCTCGCAAAATCAACCTGTTGATCAGTAGCGGAATTTTTCCAACACTACTTTTTAGATGCTTTCAGATTGCCTTTATCCACTGCAATATGTTTATGCCAAAAGAGTGCAGATTTTGATAGACAGTAGAAACCTGTGATACAATAGCCATTATGAATTTAATAAATTTGTCTTTTCCAAAGCAAACAAAATCACCAATTTCTTTTTGACAACCAAAAAAATGTCTACACAAAAAAGAACTCCAGAGTATACTAGTTTGAGGCCTCACCTCACTTAAAAACAACTCAACACCCTTACCCTAGAATGCGCTCATAACTGTCAATTTATTTAATTTTTTCTCTCTTTTCTACAGCAATATATTTATCAAGTTGGAGGGAGAAAATGCAGCTAAATTAATTTATTTAGAAGGCACAGGGAACACAGAAAGCCTTGGTTGGAAAGGTAAAACCTTAGGACATGTCTTGGCCTAGTTGTTAAATCTGCTACTTGATTCTGGACATATATAATCTTAAATTTTGATATACTTCATTTCAATAATTTGATGTAATCCATCCTGTACTTCTCATTTTCAATAATGATAAACATGGAAAATATGAAATGGGAAACTGGTAAATTAAATAATTAAATTCTGCAAATGCAATTTGTCGTAATGATACCAGATGGCTCACCCTTGTGTATCTTCTTAGATAACCATCATGCATTTATTCTCCTATGGTCATAGACACAGCTTTAGGGGAAAAAAAGAGGAAAGTTCAATCCAGGTTTCATGTAATTAATTGACAAAATACTTGCACATATCAAACAGAATAGAAGTTCCTAGTCCTGAAAAGACATTTATCCTACTTACCATGAGTCCTGCTTATCTTGTTGTGGTATGATAGAAATTATTACTACCCCTGAGGTGAGCTAAATTTGCCATGACAAGATACAAAGTTTGTATCAATCACACAACAAACTCCATACCATGCATTTTTAGAATCAAGGCTTGAGTACTTTAGGGTGTAGGATAGTTAGGAATTACTCTTTTTAAACATGCAGCACAAGCCTTTCTTAAGAGTTTTTCATCCAGATGAAAGACATAAAGTAAAGCCAGGACTGGTGCTCTGTGGAAAAAAATTGGTTTTGCCATAAACTCTAGCTTTCAACAACAAATTATGAGATGATAGCTCTCTAAACCCTCAATGAAAAGACCCTTTTTACCAAAGCACCTTTAAGATGCTTCCTAGTCTTGCTTGCATCAAAAACACCAGACAGGTGACTTTTTTATCTCCCCACAAGGCAGGTCCTCAGGTACTTTTTAATTTGTCTTGTCTCACCTCTGTTCCAAGAAATAGAGGTGAAACCCAAGGACATGATACTTTCTCAAAAAAAAAAAAAAAAAAGGAGGCAATTTGTACCAACAATCCACTTCCTAGTCATCCTTGCTTTTAGTCTTAAATAACTTAGCAATGCATCTGAACACCAGTCCAGCAGGTACTAGAATGGTAAGAAGACTCAGAGACCCTCAAGTTGGTCTTCAGCCAACAGACCTTGTTATGAACACAGTTTCACAGATCTGATGAAATACAATACTTTCAATTATTTCGTGTGTTCTGTTCCAAAGAGACAAATTCAGAATGAATATGAAGGAAATAGTGCCACCTGCTGTGATACCAGTAATATTCCCTCTAGTACACAAGCCAGAGAAAAGTCCAGAAGCTGGAATGCAAACAGGATGAATTGCTCAATAGTTAAAAATAATTAAATCACAAAGGAAATTATCGCTTGCAAATGTCATTATTGTGGAGGATGTTTTTTTATTGAGCTAAAGGGTTTTTTTTAATTACATTTTCATTGAGATATTAGACATGACTCTGTTCTCCATCACACTGAAGTAAAATTGTCTTTGTTGTGCTACTTCGTTTGCTTCTGCAGTCACTGAAATGAAACTCTTTCTGATGTGTCATCTATGTAGTGTGGCATACAATATGCATGTCCCTATGTTTTGATTCCTCTTTAACTTTCTGCTGTCACAAAGCCAATGTATGTATTTAGAGATTTTTCTTCTACACTACTAGTTCTGTCTTCTTGACAGAAAATTGATTTTTCTCATCCTGATCCATGACCCAAAATAAATCTGCTGCCCTATTACTCAAGAGATTACAATACAATCAACCACAGCTTTAAAGCATGTCATTAGAGACAGAGACATTAGAATAACTATAAGCAATCTGAAGCAGTTTCTTTATTATAGAATTAAACAACCCCTAGTTTTCTGCTGATAACAAGATATAGACATCCATTTTTTGCTGCATTTACTGAACACAGTACAAAGTATAAACCCCCCTTTCTGGTCTTTGGAAATAATACTCAGAAATATATCCTACTATAAATGGTATTCCATCACGCTCCTCTTGAAGCAAGATGGAAACTCACATTTATTTCTGCATTCATTTATTTTGAAGATACTTTTAAGCGCAATAATTTAAAATTATTGTAAGGTGAGTTTTTACCCTAAGTTTACGGAGATAAATACTGTTCTGACCACATCACACCATCATCATGACATATGCTCTGTTACTTTACAGAAGGCATACAGAATTTACACAGAGTGTGCTGATGCCTTCCGATAACATTGCAGGGGAAGTGTCCACATCACATATCTAAAAACTAGATCTATTATTTTATTGAGCTGTCTACAGGAAACTGTTCCAAGACAGAACTCCATTACTGTTGAGCTCTTTTCCTCTGCAAGTGGACACCCAAGTCAGATTTATAAAACACACAAATGTGGTCCTGCATGGTGAGGCACAACCCGGCCTACCTGTGCTACAGTGTTTAAGGATGCTGAGGGCTTTACCCACTTAAACTCTCACAGTAAATCTATTTCTGTACAAAGACAAACTTGTAAGGGTTGCTTACTGATACTGTTTTCCTGGAAAAGCATGAGAGTGAAAGACAATGCCTCTAACAATATCCAGTGGATCATGTCATGATGGTAAGACTTTTACTTTTTTTTGTAAATGTAAATTTTAGACAGTAGCCTGAAAAATTATCAAGGCCTCACTTTCTAAGACAAAGGAACATTTTATGTTTCTCCTGTAACTCACAGCTGACTTAAAATTAATTTCAGCATCCACTACAGATAAAAAAGAAGTGACAGATTTAGTGTTAGTTCTGTAACTTCCACTAGTCAAAGGCTCAAAGGCAACAAGTGGGAAGGAAGATGTCATTATTCTTACAGTTGTCTCCAGACTTTTCTAATTTACTTGAAAGGGGCAGAGAATCAACCAGACTAAAACTTCAAAAGATAATTTGAAACGCCTTTTTCTAACCTTAGTTATCTTTTCTCTGTCCAAATAATTAGGACCAGTTCTGTAAAATGACATATTCCTCCCAAACATATGAAAATAAGGGTACTTTTCACAAAAGTTAATAACATGTCTTGTGTAATACATACTTCCCCAAATTCATTGGCCATACAAGTAAATTCTTATAGTTTTGGAATTTTCTGTAATGTTTTAAAAAGTGTAATATTACAAACAAAACTGATTTGACTACCAAGTTTTATATTTAGTTTATTTTGTGATAGGACTGTTAGAAGTTCCTGAGTTAAAAATCATGCCAATGAAATGTAATTACATATACCAACAAGCAACCCAGGTTCCATTTTCAAACTTGGGTGCCTAAAACAATGAAAAACTTGATAAGCATTCACAGTTGATTTTTTTTTTTCATTTTGTTTCAGTGCTCTAAGACATTTGAGTTTGAATGTTTTGGCATTTATTTTTTTCCTTTTCTGACTATGAAGATGACCTCTGTGTATGATTGCTAATGAAACCACTCTGAAACTCTGAAGTTTTAAAAAGATACTATACATGAACATTTTAGAGTGTTGTATGAACATTTAGAGGGTTGACATGTCTGTAGAAACATCAATCCAAATAATTTCATTTTAAAATGAAAGATCATTTAATTTAAAGTTCACATAATTTAAAAGGATGTTTTATAAAAGTCAATTTCAAGTTTAAAAGGCATGAGTACCCACTAACTTAGTTGTTTCTAGGAAGTTAGAAAGGTAGTTCTTTCTACCCTTTCCAGATGAAGGCATTCAGCCTAATCACACATAGAGACACAGAAGTTCCATCTGACTTTACAGCCTGCTCTTACCCACACATTCATCAGCACAGGATTTACCTCACCTCCCTTTAGACAGGCTGATGCCTTCATGTGAGCTACCTGCTGAAGTCTTTCTTTAGAGTCAATGGAAAGAATCAAAGGTTCTTCAGTACATGATTAACCAACTAAAGCAGCTGATTGAAATAGGTCAGATAAACCACAGCCTAAAAATGCCTGTTTCTTCTCTCTGGTGGGTGACTACTTCAATTGTAGATACTTATTGGTTAGGTATTTGTGTTTGATCAGGCTAATCCCTCCTGTAACAGCAATTAGTGTTTGACCTTTAGGTATGGTGCCTTCTGGTGCACTGTGTAATTGCAAAGGGTGCTGCTGCAACTTCCTTTTAATAAGGCAATAAGACTATTCTTAATTACTGTGAGTGCCAAGTGTCTTTTCTGAGGAAGAGAATTGGCTAGGATTCAATGGAGAACAGAAGCAGAGTGATGAAAAAAGTTTAGAGAGACTGGAGAGATATGCACCTTATCCGGGCATGAAGTCAAACAGCAGTAAAGACTGTTTTAATCACTTGTCTTAGCTGATGGACATCCTGATGAGACCATGAAGGCTAAAAGGGCATGCCCTTTCTGAGCTGATCTGTAAAGCCATTACAGTCTTCTCAGGCATATACGTCTCACAGACCCCTTTCAAGCATAACATATGTCAGATGTCACTCAAGCTGGATCCTTCTAGATGTAAAAGAGAAAGTATTCTTGGCAGAGTGCTCTCAGTGAAGTCTCTTTAATCTGAAATAGTCCAAAACTAATGCCCTTGAGGGCATGCTGCAGGACATATCTTTTTCAGAGAGCTGCTGAAGCGGCAAACTTGAGCAAGGAGTGATGTATAGTGAAAATGAAGAAACTTTCATCTTCATTATTTATCTGCTAAATGATGATTGAATATTATGAGATGTAGTAGATTTCCATTCATTTCGATACACTGATTGGTTCTCTTTAAAAAAAAGAAAAAACTTATCAAGAACATCTAATGTGTAAAATGAAAGTCTTTTGTCACTTCACAATTTAAAATCAGCAGTAAATGGGAACACTTCTGAAAGACTATGGCTGAAGTGTTGGAACAGGGAAACAAATTATATACCTCTAACATGACAAGAATGTGTTACCAGAACATTATATAGCCAAATAGGTAAAATTAACAGTTATTTTTACTTTCCTTCTAAGTTTCTCTATTTTACCTGTCTTTTGATCCTACAAATACTTACATGTATACTTAACCACCTAAAGACTCTTCCTGAGCTCTAAAATTGTGTTTATTTTACTAAACTGAGAAACATTCCCAAGTACCCTTGAGCAAGGGAACAATTTAGCCCTACTCAAGCTCCATACTGAAGCACTGCCTTCTCCACACACAGACTTGCACATGTTCACGTGGAGTGGGTGCCACAGCAAGAAAGTTTGCACAACGCCTGAGCATTCTTCCCGTGTGCTGTGGACATGAGGGCACCCAGCAGCTGAGAGTAGGCTCAGCTGACAACTCTTTGCATGCCCAGAGTTAAGCACATTTTCAGTGTGAACTGAACTGGAGGTTTAGTCTGTGAACACTAGGCTGTGAAAATCTATAGAGCCATTAAAATTTTTTCCCATTTTTACTCTAAGGCAAATTTTTCATGGGGATCACAGCTTTCTTTCTATTGGTAGAGTTAAAGTCTAACATATTATGAGCTACTGTAAATGAATAACAACACAACTTTCAACCATGGATACTGAAAAGTATTTCTTTAAAAAGTTTGCTTTTACCTGTCTTAAAAAGATGGCCCAGGAGGGTTGGAATTGGGCTATGAGAAAGTAATTTAATTATGAAGATAATTAAAGAAATTAGACAGATGAATTATCACGATAACATATTACATTTCTAAGATGTTGCTGCCTTAAACGTGTACCTGCATGTAGATCTTAATTATGATTCTCTATTTCATTCAGTTAAATTTTTTAATAATTTTTCTTTAAAAAGTAATTTTCAGAATCAAAGTACTGGTTTAACTATTATGCCTTAATCTCTCTCTTTCTTTCTTTCTTTCTTTCTTTCTTTCTTTCTTTCTTTCTTTCTTTCTTTCTTTCTTTCTTTCTTTCTTTCCCTTCCTTCCTTCCTTCCTTCCTTCCTTCCTTCCTTCCTTCCTTCCTTCCTTCCTTCCTTCCTTCCTTCCTTCCTTCCTTCCTTCCTTCCTTCCTTCCTTCCTTCCTTCCTTCTCTCTCTTTCTTTCTTTCTTTCTTTCTTTCTTTCTTTCTTTCTTTCTTTCTTTCTTTCTTTCTTTCTTTCTTCCTTTCTTCCTTTCTTCCTTTCTTTCCTTTCTTTCCTTTCTTTCTTTCTTTCTTTCTTTCTTTCTTTCTTTCTTTCTTTCTTTCTTTCTTTCTTTCTTTCTTTCTTTCTTTCTTCTCAAGAAATATCTGTACAAGAAAACAACTCATTCAGGTTGGGTTTCCTGTCACTATGATCCTGTGGTGTCCCCTTCTGACAGTGCACTGACTGAACCATCTATATCCTTACTCCTGTAAGTCCACGGATTCCTGCACCTGCTGCCTTAAATGTCATGTGCAAGGGCCTGGAGAAAGGTAAACAGAAGATGAGAAACTGATAAAACAGAAACAAATAGAAAATATTTAAACACTATTAAATTTATATTGGTTAGTATAAAATTGTTAACTCCAAATGGCGAATTTTCACTCCCAATAAAATTAGTGAGAGGGTGTGTGTGTGTGTGGGTGTGTGTGTGTGCAGTTGTTTTGTTGTTACAGTTGTTTGTTGCTAAGATTTTATCTGGAGCTTTATTTGGACCCATTTCTACAAAGATACTAGTGTAAAGGGTAGAGAGATATATTCAAAAATACCAAGAATATTCAAGTTAACTGCTTCAAAATAACACATTAATGGAGAAAAAAGTAAAAAAGAAAAATGTCCTTCTTTAAAATCACAAAACTGGTGAGCTATTTTTGCTGGAATTTTCCAAAATTATTCATCTTAGAGTAGACATCTGTCATGGGACATATCAGTCTGAACAGTTTAAGTATGGCAATTATAGGCGATTCAAAACAGGTCTTAAAGGTAAAAATTTTAGTCAACCTTAGCTAAAAGCATGTATTGAAAGTAAAATAATGTGAATCATTAAAAAATCCTTATAGTGTAGAGGTGAACAGATGGGTATGGTTTCCTCAAGGCCTAATCCATGTGTACATGATTATGAGAGCATGGTTAGGAAACTGCCTTCGAAAAAAAAATCTTTAAGCAAAGGGTGAAAAAGAAAAAAAGAAAAGCAACCACCAAACAGTTAAAGTTGCCATTTTTTTAACACACACCATATCTGCTCCCTCTAAATTTATTTTGAGAGTTCAAAAGACATCATTAATTCTCTGCCAAATGAAGTACTGTTGTTTAAATTGTATACATCTTAGTTGAAAAACACTTTTATTTCCCTAATGCCTTCTCTAAACTCAATCTTTTGGGGTGACATTTTGTAATAAACTACATAAAATCTCCTGGCTACAATAAGAAGAAAAGAATTTTCCATTTATCTTGAGAGTGAGAGGCATTTCAAACTTTAAGACAGGAATACTGTGGGCTGATTTTCAATGGAGAAAATTTATCTCTGAATTTTTAGTAACTGAAAACCTAGGAGTAATGTTCTGGAATCATTAATGCACATCCTTTTCAAGGCAACCTGGATCCTTTTCACTGAGGTATTTCCAAAATCTCTTCATTGGGACACAGACATACTTTCTGGACATTTAGGTCACTCTGTGAACACTTCAGTTGGCAAGGAGTAACGTCCTTTGGCAAGGAGTGTCATTCACTTCATTAATGTTACTCCTTGCCAAAGGAAGTTACTATTTTCAAAAGCATAATGAAAATAAACAGTTGTAAACTGAAAAGATTTGCAGCATTCATCAATTCTGCTGTCCCCCCTCCTGTCACACTAATCACAAATATAGCTGTGCTTTCCTAGGTCTTTTCTGAAATGATTAACCAACACAGATCACCTTCTACCCACATTAACGACATGTTTATTAGAAAAATATGAAGATACTGAACAGCTGATGCTTTTTTTGATATCCAATTCTTGTAGACTGGAAATGTCTGTGTTTGTGAGATCTAGAAGATTTGTTTGAAATGCCACAGATAATCTGTCAATTTGTGATATACAGCTCTTTAGCAGAAGCTGGTTACTTTTATTATGCAGGGTAATCTTTTCACAAGATATTGAGGCAATCCTCAAGACAGACTAAACAGCGACAGCAGCACTGTCATCTTAAGCAGAATAACAGTACTCAAATAATGACTGACTCATCCATCTGCGAGGTGTCTAGGCAAAAATCAGTTGTTTTTTTTTTCTTTTTGCTTTTTTTTTTTCACTGGAATATGAAGAAAGGCTATGAGTGAGTTTTGTTGTTTTGGCTTGAATTGGTTTTACCAGGTAGACACTTACGGAATAAAAACCTAAATGTCTCTCACAAATCCTCAGCCACTTTTGCTCAGCTGGTATTAAGGTTCTTGAACTGAAAGAAATAGGATGACTGCTTCTCCCAATTTAAAAAGGGGAAACATCAACAGAAAAAGCTATTTACCTGGGCTATAGTGAACCAGCTACTATATTGTATGGGAAATGAATTTTAATTTTCACAAAATTGCTTGGTAGGTTGGTTTGCTCAGCCAAGTAATTCTTCTGGTTAATAGCTTTTTAGGAGATTTTGCCATTACAGATATACTGGAATTCATATTCTGCAGTAATAATACAAGTGGTTTTTAGTTCATGACCTGGTTAAAGCAGTTTTGGTGCAGATGTAACGCATCATTTTTTCAGTGATTATAGTGTTAGGTGGATTCGTTAAGATTTAAAATGGATCCAAAATAGCATAGATACGATTCCACAAGAAAAGTCATTAGGCATTTTCCATCTTAACCCATTGATATTTAAATATTTCATGGTACCCCCTACATTATGAAGTAGCATATTATATTTTCAAGGTGCTTTCAAATCATCTGTGAAACCTCCTTATGGAAAGCTTTGCAGGATCTCAACTACTGAAAACTAGGAAATAATTGTTGTGCCAAACTTTAATCTTTATATGAATATGAGGGGAAAGGATTGATAATTAGCTATTTTTAGACAGCAGGATATCTGAAGAGCTTTTATGCTGGCATCTGTATTTTTCGAAGTTCATTTCCTACCTTTCTTAATAATTTTATAAGCAGAGAGGGAAATTTTCTCTCTCCCAGGGATACAATTCTAGAATCACCATGTGTGCTTTTACTTCCATCTTCAAATACCCTTTCAGGTTTATACTCAGACTTCATCTCCTAAAGTAGACATCTAATGTGGGTCAGGAGAATGTTAAATGTGCCTAAGGTGAGTAGCTCAGATGTGGATTTCTGTTATATGTGTCTAAAGTTAGATGAGACAAATACACCTCTGAAACAGGCTTACTAGATTCTCGTATCACATCAAGAGGAAGCAATTTTTCCTTTAATTTGCTGCTGCATAAAGAATCACAGAATTCATTCTTCTGACCATAGTGATACAACAGAGTAAATATATGTGTATATATGTAATAGTGTGCATAACACCATATGTTGCTTTTCCACAGTAAAATTAAAACATCTAAGATATTTTCATTTTATATGCTTAGCTAGGACCTTCTTTTTTTTTCTTTTTTATTTCTGCTGCTTTTTGCTGACGAGGATGTCAACAGTAGTTTAAAACGTACAGTTTGTTTAAGCAAGTGATGATACCTGCATTTCGTAAGAACTCAAGCTAAACACAAATCTGTTCCAGAAAAACAGCCTTTAAAACCAGCACAGACTGACAAAACCTTTGTTGCATTTTCTAAACTTTTAATCTGTCTTCATTTTTTCTCCAGCTCCTTGTAAACCATCCCACAATTACAAATGACTTTGATGTCAGGTATTTTCTGTTCATACATTACTTCATAAATTTGCTGATCTGGGCTTATTTGGGCTATTAATGCCTATTTTCTTTCCACATATAAGAAACTAGTGGCCTTTTTTCTTATCAGTTCATTTACTATTATTTGCTTCAAAAGAATAAGCTTAGCTTTCTCAGTATTATTATGTTTTGAATACTATCTACCTTTTATAACATTTTTCCCTTATATGCAGTCATTTTCTCTTGTAAAAAGTCTCAAGCACTGGTTTCTCTTTTCAGTAGCACTGTAAAATCTCAGTCAATCTGTTTGCATGAATTATGGTTTACCAAGGGAACAGAAAATCAGTCACTTACTAACTCCTGCAATCACTCAGGTTATGTAATGCAATTTTATTTTAACTAAGAGATGTAGAGCGTTTCAAGACACAGATGCCCTAACAAAAATGCCTCTAAACTTTTGCGAGGTTTTTTAATTTCCCCAATGGTCATTACAATAACCTTGCTTGACTTTAGGGAGTGCCCTTCAAATCAGGTTTCAATTTTTCTGCCAGTGCAATGGCAATAGCAATGCCTCCTTTCCTCTTGTAAAATGTTAAAAGTCAGTCAAGAAACAATAACCAACAACAATAAATTACTAACAAAAGTAAAAGCTGTCTTCCACATATATTGATGTAAAAACTCAAAATGATATAATTTTTTTCACTGATAAAATAATTTTCCAGAAGTCTTAATCTAGAAATTTCAGAATGCTTTGGTCCAATTTGGCAAGAAGTCTTTTCCTCCTGAACTGCTATAACACCTGCTATGAATCATTATTCAGCTGTCTTGCCTATTGCCCTCCATGACACTGAGCTTGGAACGAGATAATTTTTAATGTCCCTTCCAGCCCAGGACACCATTCTATGATCTTTTGATTCTGCGATCCTGTGATTCTGCGATCCTATGATTCTGTGATCCTATGATTCTGTGATCCAATAATTCTATGATCCTATGATTCTGTGATCCAATGATTCTATGATCCTATGATTCTATTTAATGATGTCCTTCTTGGGAAAGATTTCTAGGATAGAATTACATTTTCATGGACAATCTGCTCATAATGCATCCCAACAAATCAACCTAAAGTTTCACAGATCAATCTGTAGTGAAATGTCTCCAGTTCAACTGCAGAAGCAACCACAAACAACTTCTTCATCTCCCCCACATGTGAAGTCTACAGGTTGGTATTGCTCCCAAAGGTGCAGCCTGAAATGAGAACTCTATTATTGCTCCGATTTAGACTGAAAAAAAACTTTCAGGAAATTATATTTTTTATAACCTTGTCATCATTTCCTTTGACACTTTTGAGTATAAGTCAATGAAAGGGCTATCAAAAGTTGCAACAAAAATTGTCATCAGAATTCCCTGACTCAGTTCCAAATTTACACAGACCTAACTCTGAGCACTTTTAAAATGTTAGATACTTTGAGAGAATTGAGTGGAGGAATGTCTTGTTGGTGATCCCTGGTATCTTCATTGTAATTGAAGCTGACTATACCTGTTGTGTTTTGCCTTGGCAGAAGTTTGGCCTCTTCAGAGCTTTCCTAAAGAAAGTCTACTCTTTTTCTTATGTGATACTCAGAGAGGCCTTTTTATGTATCTAAAGAGAAACAGTTAAACTGACAGTCATATATCCTAACTTTGGGCATCTAACTTAGGTGTCTAAGGACACCAGCTCATCTGCTTCATTTAGAGTCATTTAAAAGCTATCAATGTAAGTCAGCCATTATATCAGCTGGTGGGGAGGAAATTCTGAAGTGATGCATCTAAAACCATCTGAAACATTTATCTTAAGGAGGGGTGTAACCAGCCCAGACTGAGACCAGCTGGATTGTACCTAAAATTAGGTGCTTAAATGCTTCAGTTCATGCATTCTGAGTCATACTCTGAATCACCCTGCACATCACAGTCTATGGAGACAAAAACCCCTTAAAATTAAAAGTTCAGCTTTTAAATACTTGAAGTCATAGCAAATACATCAACATGTGAGTAATCTTGTGTAGGTGGCATTTATTCACTTTCCCATAGAGGCCATGGCTTTGATGGTATCACCAAGGAAGTGGGAGCAGAGGAAATTAGATGCTTCATCACATCTATTTGAGTCCCCAGTAGATTTGCACCTTCCAAAGAAAAGACATCAGAGAGGACGATTCAGCCTGACAGTGGTACCTGTGACATCAGGGCTGCAGTACAATCCACAGAAGTGGGCATGAGTAGCTGTATGAATTCACTCTGACTGCTCAGTCAGGTCATGTAGGCACCAACATTCGTGTTTTTCTAAGTTCAGTAGGGGTTGAATTTTTTTTTTTTTTTCACACATAGATAGATACATATATATTCAGCATTGTTGGCTTCATTTTGTCATTTCATAAAGCACATATGCAACAAAGAAAGAAACAAAACTTCTAACATCTGAAATACTGAATTAGTGAAGTTTCCTAAATTGGGACAACAAAAGAAAAATTAATCCAATTCAAATAATAAATCACTATGGAAACAAAGACTATTTAGATACACCAAAGTTCATAAACATGGAAGCTGTTTGAAATACAGCCAGACATTAAATAAAAAAGCCAACCTGTAAGAGTGAGTCAATTAAAATAAAAGATCAATGTAATTTGAAGGTTAAATATGTATATGTGTGATTGCATGGCTGTATTAAATGTAATTGTTATTAAGAAGTTAGGTATTTTATAATAAATGCCACATGTAGTTAATTGCAAACAGAAATCACAGAATGTGGAATGGTAATATTAAATTGACAATTCCATTAACCTCAGCAGGTCTCTCACTTACATGGGTGCACAGTCTGCTCAAGGGCAAGTGTGTATACAGTCTGTTCTTATCTCCCATAGTATCAGTTGAAGGAAAACTGGAAACTATTAGCTGTCTAACTGGGAGTACAACAGTCTTCTTGTACACAAAAGTATAGAGAACTATTTAAAGAAAATAATCATTCTGCACTCATTAGGCATAAAACCAGATTTCAGATAAGGATTTTTGAACATTGTGAAACAATCACATATCCTGTGTCTACACTGAAATTCCACATTTACTAAGAAAGAATGGGTAGAAAGACCAGGGTTAATTTCAGCAGTATATCTTTCAGTTTCAGTTTAAAGGTGTTTAGAAAATACTTCATTTTATGAACAACGAAGATCAAAGGTATCAAAGTGTTTTAATGCACTAGGTCCTTTTTCACCCCTCGGGAGACTAACTTTCACTTCTGATTTATGGTACACATTAAATTAGCTTGGTAGTAGTCTCCATTCATTCCCTTGTCTATATATATGTCCCGATCCCAAAACCACTAAGTAATTTTGTGTGATTGGCAAGCTTTGCTCTGGAGAAACTCTGGTCAGGGAAAGTGCATTGCAGGTCACTACTGACCTAAACTAACAGAGAAAAGCTCAGTGTTTTCCTGTACTTGGTACGAGTCTATTATCTATCTGTGAGTAAGTGGGAAAAGTAATGACTGACCAAAAGCCCCTGAATTCACTATAGAACTTTTGACTATAGCTCACTGTATTTTCCCTATTTTTAAAGTCTCTTGACATTCCAGTTAATTTCAGTAACTCATGCTGACATAATAAGAGCAAATTGCTTCAAGACACATTCATAAAAGCAACATACTTCTGCTCTCTTTTAGGTTTTGTTACTTTTGATACTGGCATAAAGTATCCAAGTATCTGCTATTCATAAAACAAGTGCAGCTGATGTCACCTGGTGTCATAGTGAAATTGCTTTGTTATTTTTATTCATGATTGTACCTATTTTATCTTTATTTTATCTGTAATCTTCCAAGGTCTATTTCATTTTCCAGTACAGGGAAAGTATGCTTTTTGGGTTTGTGAGTTTTCTCTTGCAGACTTATGGCAGAAAGAGTTAGGCAGAGCAGGGTTTTCTATCTACCTTGCTTGATAACTGAAACATTTTGGAGTAGTTTCTCTTGACTTAAATTTTCAAGTTCAACTAAATATAAAAATTAACTATTCACTAGTGAATATTCACTATTCACAGTGAAAATCAATAACTCATAGATATTTAAAAATTTGGCTTGGTTCTAGTGTTGTGTGTGTCTTATTTTTTCAGAAAATGTTTGTCTATTTCAGGTGTTTGCCAGTGTAAAAGATGTTAATCTTCACTTGACTGGCAAAGCTCCTCTGTCCTTCAAGTAGCTCTGCTAATGTTATTATGCAGGTGAAGGAGCCACTGCCAGACAAGCGGTGTTTCAGAAAATCCATATTTCAGCAAAGCAGCCTAGGCAGTGTGTTCAAAGCAGCTGCTGAGCATGGAGCCATCCTTGTCACACAGCACCATGGACAGACAAGCAGCCCTGCACAGTTTGAATGTCTTGCTCCTAATTGTTTGGTTTTAATCAGCCCTTGCCCTTGAGTATGTTTTGTCAATATATAACAGTGGGTTTTCTCCATAAAGAGTATCCTCAAACATACTAAGCTTGCCTTGCAGTCAATTTATGAGAGAGAAAATGTCTCTCTTCTTCTGTTGGAAAGGGCAGAGAAAGCAGCTAATTTATATAGAATTACTGCCTGGTTTTGGATACAGAGCATGTGGCTGTAAGAGAATCCCTGTCAAGATCATCTCTTTAGAACTAGAACCAGAATGTCAGAAAGAACTGGTTTGGTCAATGGTTTGGGTTTTGTCACAAAGAGGCTCTATAGCAGGAGGCATATTAATGAAATTAACACTTGCTTTACTCTCTTCACTTGAAATAGAGATAATTATAAAAGGACTGTACTCAGTGAAGATTTTAGTGAATACAGAATGTGAGAAAGGCCTTTTTCCTCTTTTCTGTTTTTTCTTTTATCTTCTTAATTGTTAAACAGTCAAAAGACTTCTAAGGAGCTACTCTATCTCAGTAATAGCAAGAAGATTTCCAGAGACCTGATTTATTTTTGATAGCAAAAGCCTACCATCCTTTCCATGTGGGAGGGACTGATTATCTTAAATCTCACCTTCCAATTTCTACTTGTTGGTACCACTGCTATTGAATCTTTTCTTCTTTGGTGGAAAGCAACAAGAAGAATATGATGAATACATCACATGCATCATATGAAAGTAGCAGATAAGGTTGTATCTCTGTGACCCATAAAAATAAATAGATAAGTTAAAAAACATGCTTCAACACTGACAAAACAGATGGGAATTTAGTGTAATATCTGCTGCTCCCGTATCAGGATGCACGCCTGTATTTTTTTAAAATATATTTACAGCTGGCCTATGCTTACCTGCAGACAGACCAACACCAGTAATAATGAACACAGCCACAAGTTTATTTGGGGGCACAGCTGTTGAAATGCTCGTGTTGCCACTGGCATGTACCATGGGTAGTGAGAAAGCTACAGGAGCACACGGCAGGAGGTCTGAAGGAAACCAGACCCACACAATGTGGTGACACAAAGGGGAGAAACACCTAGTTCAGCCAGATGGAGAAACAGCATACAGCAGACACTGCCAAGAGGCTAAACACAGAAAATATTTTATGCAATTCCAGCAATGATAGTCTGTACCAAAACATAGACAGATCTGCCAAAAGGATCATTTTCCCTTCCCTATCCATACAATTTTTGGAGGACATATTACCAATTATGTTTTGGCAATTATGTTTGAATTATCACCTACCATTTACCTAAGAAATGGACACTCATAACTCCATCTTTGCCTCTTTTTGAGCAAAGGTGAGCTCAAAAATCAGCTTTACTCATGCAAACAAGGACATATACAGCTGTCAACCACATAAGTTGATAAATTTCTCAGGTAAGATATGTATCCCTTCATAACAATTTCACTCTAAGAATTTCACAGGTATTATGGGTGCCTTTGAAACACTATGTGTTTGTCTGGTGATTAACGCCAGTATTGCTAAGAATTTTGAACTCATAGGCAGGATATGTATGAATAGTAAAAGTTAAATTCAAAGTTATGCACTTTTAAAAACACAACCCTCTTTGTTTTCTGGTTTCTTTCTATTTCTTCGGATCTTAAAGTGCATCATATTAAATTTCCCATACATTTTATGTGTTTTGACTTTTCTATGGTTCTCCTGGCAAGACTAGATGTTGAGATTTGCAAGCTTCAGAAATAATTTCCAAGCCTTAGAAATAAGTAGGAAAATATCAAATAAAACTAAGACTCTGAAGTATTATATAAATATAAATTAAACAAGTTGCACCAGACTAAAATACCTGAAAGTCAGTCTTTGTGGCACACAAGGTCTCTCATATCCTTTGGTAATTGCCAAGAGTTTCCTGTATGAATGAAAATCATATTTGAAGGCACCCAAAAAGACATAAGAAGTTATATTGAAAAAGTTATATTTTTTAATCTCATAGTCAACATCAAACAATTTTAAAAATATTACAAACCCGGTACAATATACTGCTGTGACACAAAATAGTGTAATGATGGAGTAAGAATAGACAAATTACTTTTAATACTGTTGGGAGGTATGACAGCAATTATGAGGCCTGATGAGACCCATTGCTAAGATACTTCCTTCATTATGTATCTACCTTGGGTTTAAATTTCAGGGAAATTTAGATACGCAGCTTTCTTATATAATGGGACAAAAATAACCAGGATTGCACCTGTGTTAAGGCTGTCTCCAGATGTCACATTTTTGACAGAAACTTGACCAATTGAACCTTTATATTTGAGTATAGCAGTGCATTAATATATATACATCAGCAATATGCTAGTCAGGATTTCTGTTGTTCAAAAGAGAAAATCTAATACATTGCAAGGAAATTCTATCCTTGCCAACTGATTAACCTTTTGGTTCCACTTCTTCTTTTCTCATTGATTGAGTGATATTTTTTGGAACACCTACAGCTTCATGCTATATAAAATGGAGAATTGTTAATCTACAGCTCTCCTTTCTTTTTTGATTAATTTAAAAAAATAAAAACACCTGCTTGCCAGCATATATTACCAATCATGTTAAAAAGAATTATATTTATGAATGCAAATTAGAGGAGACAAAAAATGAAGACAGAATAATGATAATTATCATAATGCCTCAAAATACTTCTACATTAAGCAAAACAGGACAAAGATAAAACCATTTAAGAGGTAGTAATGTGGGGATACCTTAACAATCGAGACACCCAGTGGTTGAAAATATGTCCCTTTTGATGTGCCTTCAGAATATAATCAGCTGCAATTCTTTCCTCAAGTCCTTTTAATCAGAAATGATTTTTCATAGCCTAAAGTCTAAAAGAAATCATCATACCAACTGCTGAGTTTTCTAAAGTGGAACTGGACAGCCTAAGGGGGGGAAGAATAATGTGCTCCAGTGGAGCAAGTTCTAAAATATTCTATGGCAGATGGAGTTTTCTCTGGAAAAACTGGATTAAAGATTACATTTTATTTTAAATGTGTGTTCTGTCTTTTTAATTTTTTTTTATGTTCATAGTCCTTCCTTGAGAAAAGGACAAAGAAAAGATTTTAATTCAATATTAGAATGGAAAACATCTCTACACTTATTAGAAAGAGAGAATGTAGCAATTTCTAGAGTTAATTCTGCCTGGTGTCTTCTACTTTAAAACCTTATTTTTCATTCCATTTCATATATCTTTGCCAAAATATAACCTTGTGCTGAAAGCATCATTATTATTATAATTCTTACCATTATCATTATCAATATTATGAGAAAAAGGATTTTAAGGCAAGAGTTCTGCTATTTTTTAGAATAAGATTGGGCAAATATTGCAAAGACATTTCATTTGTTTCATTCCTACAAAAATCCCCTTCAATATGATTTAATAGAAGTTGCTTTCTCTGTGCTGAATACATATCAAGAGGTGGCATAAAAAATTTTGGTTTGCACATTTGCAAAATTTTGGGACAACCTTCTCTGTGACCTTTTCTGGAATTTTAATGCTGAATATGAAAACTTAATAGTCATTAAGTATACTGTTTTGCATGCAATTATGTAAAACAGTTTAGAGTTAAAAAAAGGGTAAATGATCTTCTAATATTTTTATCTCATACATCGCCTTTGCCTTCCCATCCCATGGGTGGGCTATTAACTGTCTTCCGTGACTTGCAACCCGGATTCTTTGAAATGCACTTTATTTATTCATATTGCATAACACCCATCTTCACACCATTGTAGATGAGGTGTTAATAGAGCTGTGGGACCACCGCTTTTGGTAGTTTGTTCCCTAGGAAACGAGGCCAGGGGAGGCTATCCAGAGAATTATTAAGAAATGGCTGAAGCACAAGCTACCATCTGCTCAGGGGTGCTCCTGCAGGAAGACAGCAAGGTGGTGGGGCTCATGTTCAGGTCTTGGAGAGGCACAAACACCAGTACAGGGTTTAAGGTTTTACAGTTTTACTGAGACTGGCAAAACTGATGAGCCTTCAGTTATGGTACTGCCACTGCTAGTAACAGACTGTAAACTTTCTGCTGAGCTTGTGAGGCCTCAGGAGTGATGCCTACCAGGTGTTATATGTCTCAAACTTTCTTCACCTGCCTACTGCTCTGTCTGACTTGATTTAGCTGATAGCAATTTCTTTAATTGACCAGATGTCCACAGCTAATTTGTTTTATTTTTGTCTCTTTGTTGTTTAAACTCATAATTTTATACATATAACAATACTGAGGAATTATTTTATGTAGAATTAGATATTTACATATCTATCATAATTTAATATAGAGAAACCCACACCTGGGTGGGTCTGGCACAACAACAGAAGTCTTGGGACTTGGGAAGAGGAAACAGGAAATGTGGTATAGGGAGGAACAGGCATGGGATGATCAAAGATAAGGTGTATGTATGCCATGAGAAGAATCACAGGTATATACCACTCACCAATAATCAGCTAAAGAATTGCAGACCTATTAGTAAATGAAACTGGGTTTTGGGCTAATAAAGCAAAGAAAGGGTATCTACTATGCACAAGAGACACCATATAGAACAAACTCTGATGTAGTTTTCAAATATAAGTCTCTGAAACAATGAAAAGGAAAAAGGTATGCTAGTGAAATGCTAAAATAGCAACAAAAAAATCCACCCCTTCATTGAAACAAAGCTGATAACAAGGAAAATTGTCAACATGAACATCATATTCCACACATCAAATAACTACAGATGCTCACAAATTGCTCTGACACCTCCCATTGCCACCACCAGAGTGAAACCTCCTACCTTAAGACCTATAGGAGCATGAGAAATATGAGCATTACACCAGGAAAAGCTGAAAAATTTAAGTGCATGCACAACTGATTTAAATCCATTATTGCTTTTTCTCTTTCTGTAACAAAAGATTTCAGTTACATTATTAGATTACTTTTAAATAAATGTCATGGTTTAGGAATAGCATTGTTCAATTAAGTGCTCCTGCTGAAATTATGTTCCTCTCACTCTCTCCTTTCCCCTCCCTTGCAGTGGTCTGGAGAGGAGAATCGAAAGCACAAAAAGTAAAGATAACACGTTGAGATAAGAACAATTTACAGGAAGCAGCAGTGAAATAAGAAAATGAACAGTAAAGGCAGCTATGCTAATGACAGAAGGTACAAGAAAGAGGCGAATTGTTCACACAGAAACAACATCTGATAGGTCCCTCCACCATGCTGGGCCAATCCAGAAGGGACCTCTTCTCCCTGGAAAAGACTCCCCATCCCCACCCCACCTCTGGCAAGGACATGAGGTAGTATAAAATAACCTCCCCATGTCCCCTCCTGGCTACTGCAAAAATTAACCCTATCCTGGTCATAAAATATAAATATGCTGTTTCTTTATCTATGACCAATTTTTTGAGCACAGCACTGGAGATCCACTGATTGTGGTGATAGATGTATAAAAAGCAACCTAATTCCCCTTACTCAAGAGGCCAACAGATACTTTTTAAAATCTAAATTATCTCTGCCTTTGGCTAACTGGAAGATGTGTAGTTCTTTCCTTCTGAAATGCGATGTTTAGATTCTTGCCTTTCATGTTTGTGAAAAGGAAAATATTGTATGTCAGTTTGTCTCCCTGTATTTCTAATAAACTAGCCACAAATATAAGAAACATAATTTATGATGACAAGAAAATTAACTTCTTTTTCTAGTTTGCTGTTTCTTAGTTTGAGCACGGATCAAAAGTCAAATGGAGTCATTCAGGATAATGATCCTTCTCAGGGGCAAAATTCACTGCAGTTACTTAAAGACCAGGTAATTATGCTTGAAAAACCATAGCACAAATTTCAGCCCCCAGTTCAACAGCAAGTCCCAGAGCAACACTACAGCCCCTGTGCTATCACAACTTAAATCTATAACCCAAGGAGCTATTACTGTCCCTTCCATGGCACTTAAGAAGTTTTCCTTTTTCTTTTCTGGTCTGCAAACCTACAAAATCAGCAGTCAGCTTCTCCCTTTCTCCTTATGAAGTACACTGCTGTAAGTAGCCTGGTAAAATATGTACTATAGCCTGTGTTCAAATGCAAATTTTCTAAAAAAATATAGCATCTTGTAAGAGTGGGGATAATGTTCCAATTAAAAATAAATCTGAAATGTTCTA
Organism: Lichenostomus cassidix; assembly: GCF_008360975.1. Lineage (NCBI taxonomy): Eukaryota > Metazoa > Chordata > Aves > Passeriformes > Meliphagidae > Lichenostomus > Lichenostomus cassidix. The sequence continues at coordinate 36,777,483 of NC_139479.1, forward strand.
AGATTTCTTAAAAAAACTGGAAAGAAAGAGTTGGTTTTGAGGCAAGATTGGTTTTCTTATTCTAATGAAGCTATGCCACAAAGGGGTAATATTTTCACTAGTGCTTTCTGACTTAGTTTCTATGACCACTTCTTTTAAATGACTATATTTGAGCTCCAAATTCATAGCCCTAGGTCAACAGTAGTCTGAAACAGACAGCCTTCTTTTGGACTTTGGTCCACAGTAAATTAGTCATAAATAGCAACTACTCTGAATAGGGATCCAAGTGACTACCTTTGAGATTTTTTGCAAAGATAGATAAATATCTGTAAGTTTAAAAACACATTAAAGGATATTAAGTTTGCTGAAAGCTGTGAGAAAATATATGCCTTTATTGCATTTTAATGTCAATAATTTTGTAGAGTTTTTAAGAGTCTGTCATGCAAGTCATCTAGAATAACTGCTCCTAAGTAAGTTATCAAAGAATAATAATTTGTTTCTCTACAGTGCCATATGTTACTCTTCTAACTAGCCACAATGAAGCAGGCTGAGACTAGACAGTTATAAATATCCTGCAGAGTATCTCATTCCACCGTTGTCTCCCTAAATGAAGGACAGAGCTCTTATAATTGGGGAATGTAACCTCTAGAAAAAGAGGCAAAACACATTCCCTCAGGTAACTCCGACCCTGTTATTCAATCACTGAAATGAGGCAATATAACTTTCAAAGCACCTTTGTACCTGGCAACAACAGCATCACTTTCTATCAGGAAACAGCAAGCTTTAAAATGTGCTGGTTAATGTGTGAACAAATTAGCATGAAATGAAGCTTGTGGAAAAGATGCTACTAACTTGAAAGGCACAGTAATTTTTAATATAAACTCAGCACATCAGCTCCATAACAGCAGACCTTCCAAGATGACACTGTTTTTCTATAAAGATCACAGCAGAAAACCATAGCCCTAATCCTTTTTTGCACAGAAAATCTGTCACCTCTGAACTGGAAAACTAACCATATTGTACCACTGAAGTAAGGGTAAATCAAGGACAAGAATGTATTGTTTTGACTAAAACAACCAAGAGACTATCTTAAACAGTGTGATAGCCATCTATATCTACGCCTTGATGTGACCAGAGAAGGTCAGCTTTGTGTGTCCTTCCTGCGGTTTATCTCAGACTGTAGTCTGAGGTTAACACTAGCTCGTCTCTGTTCAGATTTTACATGGAGATCACAATCTTGATTTAGCTTCCTTGAGCTAAAAACACTCTTAATTTGCTGTAAACATTGTCTTAAGCAGTGTTTTTCATTTACCTGAGCTGCCCTTGCACCTTCAACAGCCACAGAGAAAACTGGCATTCTGAATGCTCAGTCTTTTTCTGGGAACAATAACATTGCATCACTCACATTTTCATAACTGAAATCAGAATGTGGTACACAGACCCCAAACCAGGAATTAGACTTGGTGCCCGAAGACTGAAGAATGTGAATGTACAGGGAATGTTAAGGTTATTTCCCTGCTCTCACATCCTTTTTTGAAGTGAATCCAGAGGCCAAAAAAGATGGAGCACCCCTCCTATGAAAACAGTCTGAGAGAGCTGGGGTTGTTCAGACTCAAGAAGAGAAGGCTCTGGGGACACCTTAGAGCAGCCTTCTTGTACCTGAAGGTGGCTACAAAAAAGTTGGAGGGGCTTTTTTTCATTGACATAGAAAAGAGGGAATGGCTTTAAACTGAAAGAGGGTAGATTTATATTAGATAGAAGAAGTCTGTTACAATGAGAATGGTAAAACCCTGGAACAGCTTGCCCAAGGAGGTGATGAATGCCTCATCCCCAGAAACATTCAAGGTCAGACTGGATGGGTTTCTGAGAAACCTGATAGACTTGAAGGTGCTCATTGCACTGGAGTTGGACCAGATGGTCCCTACCAAACCCTCCCAAACCCACTGGCCATTGTTAGGACATCGGTTCAGCCATTCCAACTTTCTGAAGTGAACACGTTTAGGAAGAAGACAATAAAAACGCTGGGTGTGGAATTTTTGTCTAAGTTCAGCCATTTGAAACTTAGCCATTTGGCTTAAAGCTGGTTTCCTAGGCTCCCTCTACAGTCCAGTGAAAAAGAGAATTAATTCAGAAGAGTCTATATACAGATATTTAGGATAGACAGGCCCAGACTTTTGCAGGACTGTCCCTTTCTCCATCTCTTCCCTCCATCTAGACAAACCTAATTTTTATCTGAATTACCATCTGATTTCAGGCAAACCGGCATTAGACTTAATTCACAAAAAAAACAAAATAAAGTGCATGCATGTGTCTTTATGTCCTGTTCTGGGATGCTCTTTTTCAATGTAAAAGGCACTATGTAAAGATTAGCATAATGTTTGTTAGTATTTCTATGACAGTGCTTTTTTTTGTTTGGTAGGCTATTTGTTCTTTTTGACAAAACAAAGTGACAGTTAGATGGATACAGCATCCCTTGAAATGTAACATACAGTGGAGTGTAAGAATTTTGTTTTTCAAAATTTCAGATTCAATAGGGTAAGTCTAATACTCTTACCAGTCCAAGAACTGCAAGTCTGTTTAACATGGTTGTCAAATTAAAATAATTTCTTTCTGACAGCTAAATTGAGAATAAATAAATTACAATTTATTTTGTAACCCTTTTCCCATCTGGGTGATATTCAACAGGATCTTTCTCTGCTGCCTGTCAGACAAGTCTACCTCAGAAAGTCCCTGAAAGACACACACATACACAAAAAAAAAATCTGTAGATCAGATAAAACAGAATATCTTTCCATCAGAATGCAGAAGAGCTCCTAGGAAAGTTTTTAAAGGCCTTTACTGATTGCTGTGAATTAAACAAAGGCTTTGTCATAACAGCAGAATTTCAAAACAATTGACAGCTATTAAACAGAGTATTCCTAAAGTAAGTAAATGGAGCTGAGTTAAGATGAAGTCCAAACTTAGGGAATTTATATCTTGTGAAGACTTCAGGAATAGCAAGTAGCTGGTGGGCTGAAGTTATTTAATAGGTTTGTATAGCTCAGACTAAAACATATGGACTCCCCAGTATGAAGTGCTGACTGAAGTGTGAAGTAATTCTCAAATCTGACTCTACTCATCCATGTTTTCTGGGAAAAAATATTTTAACCTGAATTCAAACTCTTTTCAGGCAGCATATATTATGTTCCAGGTTTTTAAGACAGGACTTCTGGTGATCCCCTGTGTCTGACAGTGGACCCCTGACACCCCCAACAGCACTGAGAAGGAAAATGGGATATGTAGATGTGGCAGGCAAAGCACAAACTGGGACACCTGTGCTGTATCTGCAGCAAATTAATTGCATCCTAATTTCAGATTTACAAAGAATGGAAATCTAAGAAACATTCACAGAATCAAAATCATAGAAACATTTTGAACCTTTTAAATTTATAATTAATATTTTTTTTATTAAGCAACTGCCACTATCCATTCCACTTCTTCCACATCTGGAATATGTAAATTAAATCTAAAATATTTTCTGTAAATTAAATGTCATTATAGTTGCTAGATAAATTTTGATAGCTCATTCTTTGAGTAAAGGTATTTTAAGATGATCACTATGATTTTTTTTTAAATTTATGAGAAATAAAACTATTGCAATAAAATGCAATTTGTATAGGCAGAAATCTACCTACACTTTTAAAATGGTTGGGGATTGTGCTAGACACCATCTCATATATGATTTAATTATGTATAACTTAATTTAAACTGCACAGTGCTGGTGAAACTACAGGAATGCAGCAGCTTTCCAACACCACCTCTCCAGTGTGCCCATAAACAGGTGAAGGTTTCTAAGAAGCAACTGTCTCTGGTGCACTCTGCCTCCTTCCCTAAGGCTTCAATTTTTCAAGGACATGCTCTAAGAAAGAACTTTTAGACTTCAGGAACATATAATGTCATTCTGTGGGCATGCTAGAAAGATTTCCACTCACAATCTCCAGCAATCTGAACAGGCTACAGCTTTACTGTGAAAGCAGAGGAGCTGTGCCTCCCAGCTAAGCAAACTTTGATGGAATACATCAGGAGACATTGAGCATGAATTGTGAGTGGAAATCACAATTTGCATGAATTGCAGTACATGCAAAATCTGAATAACACGGATCTGTTATCAAACAGCACCTGGGAAAAAGGGTGAATGAATAAAACCAATATCCTTTTGTATGAGTAAGGAGCTCCTATGCATAACAGCCAGTAATTCTGTAATTTGTAGGACATTTCTGGGAGCATAGTCAACATGTGGCAAACAAAGATCCCAGTTGTCACTCCTGATTCAGTTGCAGGACTTCACAGAGTGGTCATGCTGCCCAACAGCAGCTTTGATGATGTTTCATGTCGCAGTGCAAACCAAACAGATTAATTCAATAAAACTCTTCCCAGAGAAGTGCTCCAGTTGCTGACAGCTCCTGCCTAGGTGTGGCATGAGGGACAGGATTTAGTGGTGAATTTGGTAATGCTGGGTCAACAGCTGGACTTTGTGGTCTTAAAGGTATTTTCCAACATAAATTATGCTGTGATTGAATGTATATAGGCTTTGAGCACTCCCTTTTGCCAGTAATACTATTTCAAGTCTTACAGCTGAAAAATTGAGAAGCCTGAGCTGTTGCTGTGGTAATTTTCCTTGCATGAAGGTTCAAACTTGGTGGAGAAGCATTTGTTCACAGGAAGCAGGAGGAGGATATTCCCCAAACCCTCCATCCCAGCTCTACCTGTAATTCTCAGTGCTGGTCTTCCTTTAGAAGGCTTGGCCAAAATTAGACCATAGCCATTTGCTGTTTTGGCAGCACACACTTCTGTGGGGCTGCGAAAACCTCTCTGCTAATTGCTCAAAAAAAGAAAAGGAACCAGGGCATTAAAAATATAATACACTTTAAAAGAATGACCCTGCAGCATCTTCATCTAAATTAACAAATAATGGGTGTTTTGATTTTGCTTTTTCAATGTGTTTTTCCCCCGTCTGTATTATCTGCAAATTCCTTACATACATTTGGACTTTCAGAAACTGCAAGATTTAATGTTATAGAAGAGCATTTGAAAAAATTAACATTTTATTGTAAATAACATCCACAGCTACGAATAAAGCAATGCAAAATTAAATTGTTAAGACCCCTGTCCACTACAAATATGGAATTGCAGTCCATTAGAATGAAACTGTATATTACCCCGTTACCATAAGGGAACTCCAGGATATCAGCTACTAGCTGATATTAGCTGATAGCTATCACAAGGCTATTATTACAAGTATATACAAAGTAGAAAATGAAACTAATCTTAACTCTCATGAAGACTGACTTGTAAATCTTAATTATCTGCTTTTAATACAGAATTTGCTTTTTCAAACCACTTTTTTCTTAATTAAACCAAAAAACCCTGCACCTCTTTTCTGGCCTACTGCACGGAAAATCTTTAATACCTCTTGGTTGTATTATAAATGCCATAGACACATTTCACAGTGCAAATTTATGACTGGTTTCACTTGAAATATTTATGAAAAATTTTTAGAAAATCTTAGCATATGCTTTTTGGTTCTTTCTCCCACAGTATTTTTATTAATTCAGTGGGTTTTTAAATTTTTGTGAACTGATCTTTCCACGATCAGAAACTACAAAATCATTTTGGGAGAAGAAAAATCTACCAGGTGGCAATTCTGAGAGTACTTTCATAGACACACATCATATTCTTCCTTTGTTATCAAGCTACATCCTAGATGACAAATTCAATGTCTTGCACAGATAACAAAAAGTCTTCCAGTTCAGCAATTCTAGATGAACCTATGATGTCTATGACCTCATAAAATACTTGTTTTGGCACAGCAAAAAAGAACTTCACGTCTAACCTTGGACAAATACCACATTCCACAAGCACTGATTTTTGTAATGTTTCTGATACATTAAATTAAAAACAGTTTCTTTCCAAAAATACAGTTGCCATTTTCAAATATAATTTTGGTCTCTAGAAAAATAAACTGTGACTCAGGAGACCAGAATTGAATTAGAAACTCCAAAAGACTGCTACTGGTCTTGGACCTGTAACTAGGAAGAAAGCAGAGCAGGAAAAAGAGTTTATCTAGCAAGTGCCATGAACCTTGTTTGTACCACTGCATGTACCCCAGCTTGGTAGTAGTCCATGAAGGGCAGGTATCCAAGGGAAACTGGATGCTTGGCCAGCGCCTGCATTGACTAAGTAGAAGAGTGAGGCAGAAAACCATCTAATGCTTTAAGGTGAAAAAGGGACGATGAAGAGAAAAGAGGAGAAGCAAATATCCAGTCTTCTGAACCAAACTCTCTTGAGGCTTCTGACATAAGAATTTTGTCAAGGTAAATTAGTCAGCTCCTTTGTACAGAAGCACAACATTCCAGAATTGATCCTGCCACTTACTATTCTGTCCTACAGACTCAAGAACTCAAGCATCCTTTTCTGTCTTCATTTCAGGTAATGACTATCCACCACAAATTGATTTCTCTACCCAGTTCCCTTGTTTCATTATTCACTTCTGTGAATCTTCCCCATGACTCTTATTTGCCATTCTCACTATTTCAGCTGTCAGGCTGCTGTTCCTTGCTGCTGCTCTTGCTTTTACAGTGCAATTCAAGACATCAAGTGATGTTATGCCATAAGTCATTTGTGACTTCTGTGGTCAGCCACAGGCAGAAAGTTGTCACAAGACCAAGCCTTTTTATTAGGAGGCAAATGGGGCTCTTTAAGACAAGAGCTGGAAATAGAAAGAAGGAAAAACTCATGGTGGTAGGCCTCAAAGCACTGGGCATCTAGCTAGGCAGAAAATTCAGAAGGCAGAGAAATGTGGCCCTAGCCATGAAATGAGACAAAGTTATGGGAGAGAATAAAACTGACTGGAGGAACAGATTTGAAAACAATGAACGCGAGAATTGCATTTCGTATGGGAAAACAGGGCTATGACACTCTTTGCAGAGAATTGGCTTACATGAAAAACAATATCCTCATCTATTTCTTCTTCTAAGCCACCCTAACTTTCAATAATGACTTGAACTTTGAACTGAAGAAAGAACAGAGCTACTTATGCTACTGACCCAACAAGTAAACACCACTCCGTAACAGCTACAAGAATTAAACCAACTATACCAAACCATACAGTTTGGTAGAGAATCAGATTCTAGTACCTTCTACCTACACTTATAAATTTACAATGTCTGAAAAACTCAAGCCTTCCCTTACAGTTCTTTTTCCAGCCATAATTGTTTTCTTATCCAGTTATCTTCTGCACCAAAAATGACCATCCTTTTGATTAGCTCTAACAGAAAGGCTCAACCAAATTTTGAGGGACAAGGAAAGGCCACTTACACTGCTGAAGTTCTCTTTGATGAATATCTGAAGAAACCTCACCTTCTCAAAATAATAGGTATGCAAATCCTTTACAATGTAGAATTTTGTGAAACCTAAATATAGGGGCTACAACTAGCTATTCATCCTGTCTCCTCTTAAAAAATCGTCTCTGTATTCTATTTTTCCCATTTCCTTAAACTGTTTTGGTGGTGATGTTGTCAGTTTCTCATTAAGCCATTTGCTAGGATATCCCACGCTTACCTATTCTTTTCTCAGCTTGCAAATGTGAAATGAATTAGCTACTCACTAGGTAGAGAAGATGTCATTATCTCAAATCCCATCTTTCGTTTTGTTTCCTACATATATGCACACATATTTTTGTAAAGAAAACAAAACAGAAAACCTTGACATGAATTAATATGATTCTTCCAAGGGTTTTAGGAAACCCTTTGTGGCTTAATCTTGTTGAAAATTTTCTGGTGAGTTTATGTGAATGAATTTTATCTTCTTTAAGAAAACAGTGTTAAAATAATGTATTTCACAATTATTCACATGTGGTTGTTTCCACTGAATTAAACAGTATTGTCTGGTTTTGACTTAACCTTTTTCCCTCATAAAAGATAGCACGTTTAAAAGAAAAAAGTGCAATAAACAGGATGCATACTAAACATATTTTGTATTATTTATGCTCAACCAGTATTTAAAAGGGAGATTTAAAAAGAAGATAAGAAAGGTTCTCCTCCATGAAAATTAATCCAGGAACAATGAGTATTTAGCAGAAATCATCCACACCTCTGCTGCAGCCAACTGGAGCCACAGGCAGACAGAGGAGTTGTCTTGGCTCTTGTGGCACCTTTCCCCTCCATGAATCCTTGCCATACAACAGTGGCATAACCATGGTGAATGGCACCAAATCATATCTTCATTATTGCAAAATATGCTCCCTCAGCCAGGGAAGAACAATGACAACTAAAACATGACTACTTTTGATCAGGTATCATAAAAATTATCCTCAAGGTCTACCTGCTGGTGAGAAACTCTCTTAAGGTCCTGTCCTTACTCGGCACTGAAGGTAAAATTTCTTAGTTCAATTGGTCTAATTTTTAATACTTTACAGGTAAATACTTGGTCTTTGTGGGAATGGAGAAAATTACTGTGTTGTTGATATTGCCTATACAAGACATAAATAGTGATTCTGTGGACTGTAAACAAAAGACCAAACATTTTCTTTTCCAGTTCTAAATAAAATGTATGCTCCCATAATATAGGGAATTTATCTCAATTAACAGAATGAAGATATTGTACTCTACTGTTAACAACAATATTAATTGCATTGCTAATTTTTGAAAAATCGTAACCATTATTAGCATAGTAGAAAGCAGTAACTCATCCAGTTTCATTATCCCTGTGCATATTGACATCTTTGTCCTCTGAGACTGAAGACATCCATCCAGACCCTTCCAGAACCACAACTCCTAAGTTTCCTGAGGTGAAATAATTTAATTGAGCACACTGTGAGATCTATGCTTGTAAGTAACAATCTCAAAAAGCAAAGTACAGATTTTGTGGCTGGGTTTTAAAAAATACAAAGCAATACTTGTAACCACAAAAACCTCCCACATGATTCTTATTCTCTCTTCTGACCACCTAGGTAAGGACATAGCAATCTCCTCTCTCCATATCAGCACAGCAATCAGCAGCAACCTCAAGGAGTCGCAGTAGTGTAAGTCTATTCCAGAACAACAGGGGAGAAATAAAAAGAACATTGTGCATCCTCTCTGAGAGCTGTGAAATATGAACATGCTTTTACAAGTCCTCTATAGTATGCAATTTTTTCAAAGCTCGTTACAGTCCAGTAATGAGACAAGAATCTTAATCTTATCTTCAAAATCCCAAAGGACACTTTTGTTTTGTTTTCCCTTAAGTCTACCAGAGCTTGTGTGGGTGGGTTGTTGTTGTTTTGTAGAGGTTTTTTTCAATCCCATGAGATAACTGTGCACAGTTTCTCTTCCCCTCCCAAAATCATATTAGTATTTATTTGTATCAGCAAATAATATCAGTTCTCTGCACTACAGAGTGAGCAAGCTAATACTTCAGTAAATTGTTGCTGCCTCCTGTTACATCTGTTCTGCTCTGTTCTCTAATTGCCTGTCACAACCACTGAGCCATGGTGCCAGCCATGCTGCCACTTCCTCTTTGGTCAGCTTGTCAGCTCCTATTAATCTGAGCCCTGTTGCTTTTTCCACAGCCAACGTTTTTGCACTCTGGATATAATGAAAATCTATTACTTTAGTGTTATATGAAAGTGACAAAATTATAATTCAACAGCGAAAAAACTTAATGACTTTTTGTGTGAAAGTTGACAGTTTCCTACTGTAGCAGCAAATTATTTTCTTTGATCCTGCTTCAATTTCAGGGCAGTATATAAAGGTTTACATATCTTTCAATCTGATGCAATATTATTAATATTATTATTCATTATTAATCCTTATTATTGCATTATATGGAAAGAAGCTTCTAGATTCAAACTTTGTGACTGTGAACAAACTAAATCTGAGCATAAGTAGCGATATCTAGAATATGACAATTTTAAAAGAAAGTAAAGTGATTTTTATGCTGAATTTTGTCAGCTTTTTTTCCTTGAGAAAGAAAGCAGTTGGTTTGAAACTGATTTATATTTGCTAAACCTGATAGTTTTTGCAAAAAAATGATATTCTCCACATTTTAATTTGGTTTCCCAGAGTATAGAAATGAAAGATCACACCATAACACATAGAGAATGAGGGCCATGGAATCAGAGAGTCAGAGAGGCAGTTTTACATTGAGAAAGACTTTTAAGATCATTGAGTCCAACCATCTAAACTAACTGCTAAAGCGTGTCTCATGCCTCATCTTAATGTCTTTTAAATACTTCCAGGGATGTTACCTCAGCTGCTTCCCTGGGCAACTTCTTCCACTGTTGGCAACTCATTCCTGAAGAAAGATCACTGCCCTGGTCCTGCTGGCCATATTAGTTTTGATGCAGCCCAGGATGACATTGATCTTCTTGCCCACCTGGGCACACACTGGCCCATGTTCAGTTGCTGTTGACCAGCTGCCCCAGATCTTTTTCCACCAGGCAGTTATCCAGCCACTCTTCCCCAGCCTGAAGCATTGCATGGAGTTGTCACCCAAGTGCATCACCAGGCATTTTGCTTGGCTGAACAGTTCTGATTCCCAGAGGGGTTCCACAAGGTAAGACATGCACATGGACAGTTACCTCTGAGCAGCTCAAATGTAGCACAGCAGCAGTCTATTCCCCTGAAATTGTTTGTCACGCATTAAGCTTTTAACAAAATGTAGATATAATATGTCCCTTAAGGAAATGAGAGCTCAAGGTGACACATAAATTACAGGTCTGAGAAACAGAGTGATGTTCTCACAAGTAATTAAGAGTGGCTATAGCAGATCATCCTTTTTTAGAATAAAATACACTTCTAGTTTTTAAATTATGCACAGGGGAAAAATAACAGAAATATCATTTCAGAATAATCAAAGTAATTTTGCTGCACAAATTTCTGAGTTTGACTTCATATGGGAATCAAAGTCCTAAAGCTTTGGAGCTAAGCATCTGCTCTCAGATTATACAGATCTGAAGGACACTTTCCCCAGGTTGGATATTTTGGCTGTCTATGCTATCAGCTCCCCAGAACAACCTGTCCTTGCTGTGGTCTTGACGAATTAGCATGCTTTCAATAGTTCCTGGGTGCAGTTCAGGGGTTAGATGGGTAAGAGACCTTTAACAAACCTGCTGACAGAGCAGAAGCTGCATGTTATATTTACAGGCAGGTTTATGCCTGTTTTGCCCTCAGTGCTGGAGAACAGCATGGAACACCTTTATTTTATTAGCAGGCATTTATTCTCAGAGGCCTAATAGAAGAATGACAAGGCAAAGCCACCTCTCTGTTCACCCCATTTCCCTGAGCTGTGCCCATGAGCAAGAAGACCTGGAACTGGAATTTTGGGATTCTTGGCTCTGTAGCAAACCCCACACAGCCTGTGAGAAGCTGTGGACCCACAGTAATTTGCCTCACAGCTAGACATTCAGGATGCTTTCCAGCCCTACATTGAAATGTAAGACCTGGGGAGTTACTCTGGATCAAGGGGCTTATTCCTTTAGGAACAAAATCACTTTATGATCCCTCTTTATTTGCTCAACAATAAAAACCCAAATATGCAGAAATTCTGCAGTTAGGAACCAAATACAAATAGGATGTTTTGCAGACTGGGAAACAGCTGACCAGTGGTCATGCAGTTCTTGACAAGGTTGGCATGGATCTTGATATTCTGCAACACTAAAAAAAAAAAAGAAAGAAATAAAAAGGCAATAAATCCAAGCCCTAAGGCATTTATACAAACCAAATACAAATAAATATATCAGAAATATTTACTTCTGCATAATTACATACTTACCTAACTTTTGTTTGAACTTCTGATACATATACACCAAAAGCACAAGCTGAAAAAAAAGAGCATTTTTTCAGAGACATAGGAAGAAGTAAGGTTTATTATATAAGTAATTCATTTTCAAGGAGAGAAGGCCACATGAATGAAAACATGAGGATATAGTAAAGAAGAACAAGCTGCATGACATGACACTTCATTTCTGGAGGACCTAGGAGATCAATAACTAAGTCTGTGTAAAATTATTCACATCTCTTCAGAAAGTATGACCTGGAGAATGAGTTGATGTGCATCACATTTTCTTTCAAGTAACTGGGATGTAATGTAAAATCTGTAGACAAGATCATTGATTTTTTTTTCTCCTTTAAAAAATGTAATATTATGAAAAAATTTTTCTGAAATGTAACATCAATGAAGTTATAGTTGGAATAAACTCATGCCTGTGCACTTATTTAAATTGACATGTATATTATTTTAAACCTTTCCTTCATTCTGCTTTGCAAGTTGAAAAATAATTGCCTCATACAGGGACTACTTGATTATTTCAGTTTCTGTGCTCTTGTGCATTTTGAAAAGCAGAATCCCCAAATATTGTCTTTCTTATTTTGCTGTTTAAGCACTTAGATTGCCACAGGGCTGGACTGAAATTGTTCAGGACATGATGAGACTCTGGATTTCCCTGGGCTTTATCAGCCAGTCAGAATTCAGGCAAGGCAGCCAATATATTAGAATGAAATGTCAATTACAACGCTCTTCAGTGTTACAAGTTTCTGAGGATGACTGGGAAATAAATGCATGATGGTTGGAGAAATTACTTTCTTTGTAGTTTAGCTGTAATACTGGCAGCCAGCAAAGGGAGAAATCTTATTTTCTGTTCAATTTATTTAAGGGTCTGCACATCTGTGCAAAGCTCAGACAACAAGACATGCTTCTTTAACCAGGCCAAGGTACCCAGCCAATTCCTACAGTAACAGCCCTTGCTAGTATTTTCAGTACAATGTCTTTCTGTCTAAGAATTACTTCTTCTAGTAAAAAGAGAGCAATGCCTCTAACATTAATTTCTCTTGCACAAATTGCTTCCACAATATTTATTCTCCCATTGAATTAACATTACCTTGGCTAGAAATTAGAATTTCTCTCTATTTTAATGAGATCTCCACAAAGACAAGGTCTTAATCTGGAATGACCTTACTACAACATCTCTTAATTGTTGATGGCACCAAATGAAACACAAGTGGACACAGAACAAATTGCTTCATTACCAATATAGTCTATACCTAAGGAACTGTAACCCACATTTCCAATTCATGGACCAGTTCATCTCATCATTTATCTCCCACAATGAGATTACACTGCTCATGTAAGCTAACAGTGTACTTACTTGTCACATTATGAGAATATGCTGTTTAGCAGTTTATAGTAGATATTATTAATCATGCAAAATATTGTCTTCACTTCCAAATACAGAAAGATCATCATATTTTAAAAATATGGTGTGCTTGACAATGCATGAGAAGGCCACATCAAAACTGGATTTCCATTCAGAGATCCCTGCATTTGTCAAGTATCCTGTTCAGAAGACTAAATTTTCACATTGGCAGTAGGGCATCACAGGTCTCATTGAAAAATAAAAGTGTCAATGATAATAAAGTTATTAGCTATAAACTCATCCAAATACTGGAAATGAAGTAACATTTGGGTTCAGAGTCTGCTACTTACATAATTGCAGTTGAACTGTGAAAACTGTGATAGTAAAGCTCTTCCTGGCAGATTCAGGCATTTTAACAATTAAATGCATTTACGTGTGTATGGCACTGTGCAGCTTCATATATTTAACTTCCTTTTAAAAGTAATTGATTAATGGCACACCAAAACCACAAAGGCAGACACATAGAAAATGGGAAATGACAGAATTAAGCTCTGTTTTCAGCTTCAGTTCAGCATCTTTGCAATTATATAAGTTCTTAAATAAAACTATATAGACAAAGATGACTAATACAGAAAGACTAGTTAGCTTTCATCTCAAATACAGATCATATTTGCTCTTATTACTGCTTTGTTTTTCATTCAGCATCCAGGCTGTGCAATGAAAAAAGGAGAAATAAAAATATAATGAAAACAATCAATAGATTATCAGCATGATGCAAATACAAAGGCTGAAATAAAATGCTACATTTAATCTCAGTTTTGTGGGTAAAATACATTTTAAAATAACAGATAAAGGATGCTTAAAAAAGAAAAACTAACTCTAAATAAACAAATAATTCCTTATATCAGAATTACTTTGGAGGTGAATAGATTTTATTTTAGGCCTTTTAAAACGGCAATCTGGACCAAGAGCTTCTGATGCAAAGAATAGCTGATGAAGGTAAATTATTGTTTGTGTGGATGAACTACCAGAGAATGGGAGGGGGAGGACAGACCAAGTACCCATGAAGATACTACTCTGCTCAACCATCCCCATCTGAATGTGATGAATCCAGAATTATTAACAAATTACAAGAAAGATCTGAAACACCTATCTCCCTGCCAAACCCTGCTGCACCTGTACCAAAGTCGTGGTTTCAGCCGTTGTACTTCATCCCTGGATCAAGGTCTGTGAGACTTGTGAGGTTTCTCTGCACCTAAGCACACAGAAAATTCAACAGCAGACTCCTTGATGGAGTGCTTCATTGTATGTGAACCTGTGGCTTTTCAGAGTCTAATAATTTTTTCCAAACTAACTGTATTTTCATAAGCATAGAAAAAAACACCTTAACAAAGTAGTTCTCCTGCTCCTAAGCCCAAAGGCACTAGAACACTTCAAAGAAGCAAATTCCAATACTATTTTTAAAAGAAAAATGTTTTTCTTCTCCTAAAGTAATTTGTATTTTAAATGACAGAAACATTTTTACTGAAGCATTAAAATAAAATAACTATTTAAAATCAGGAAAAACTTATGCCAAAATTATTAGTGTTTGGAAAAGTTATAATAGGTTTATAATAAAAAATATTATACACCAAACTTTACTTATAATAATAGGCTTTTTTTCTGCTCTCCAAGCTCAAGATAAGAAGCATCTTAGCATCTGAATTGCCACTATGGTACCATTCTTGTTTTAAGACACTAGGATCTAGAATGTATTCTAGTCCACACTCAGTGTGCTCTCAGATTCATGATTAAGACTGACCACCACTCACCGTCCTCTTTGCACTCAGTACTTCCTCAGAGAAAACCAGGCAGTTTGAGGGATAGTTTGCTCTAGTCTGCAGGACTGCAGATTGTTGTGATTAGGTAATTAAAGGTTTGTGCTGTCCCACACCCCCTAGATCTATCCCAGGCACCTTTCTAGGCTCAAACACACCAGTTTGTTAGGTGCCATTACTACACTTTGAGACATGAGGCTTGTGGTCCTACCTACTCTACATAAAAACCTTATCAGCAGACTGCAATATCTCCATCTCTATCTATTTCAGAGCAAAATGTCATTAAAGGATTGTTGGGTCGTAGGGCTACAGAGGAGACCCAGACCAGCTGATAGGTAACATTGATACGCCCAGCTCTCTGGAGAGGAGGTTGCACTGGGAGGTGAGTCATCCTGCACCACCCTCCTTGGGACCCAACAGAATCAATCTCTGAGCAGCGACTTTAGTAGCATTGGCATAGCCAGAACCAAACCTGCTTTGATTTAGAGAATGCATGAATAGCAAAAATACTCATTTTTTATTTGATCATTGATTTATTTGTGCATTGATTCAGAAAGCAAATGTTTTAAAGTGTCTGTCATTCTTTGAAACAATGCTGTTAGTGAGATCAAAGGCAACGTGAGTAATAAAGTTTAGCAAGAAAAATGTAGATGAGTAATTACACAAAAATCTATACACCTCCATGCAATCTCATTTGAAAACACTATGGACGATTTCTTGCAATGGACATCCCTCTCCGTCTCTCTACTGGGGATAATAAACCTTGGAGATTAAATGAAAGAAAGAGGGAAATGAGCCATTTAGTTCTATTAACTATTCTAACCTGACATGTATGAAATTATACGATAATGACTATTGAAAGGTAGAACATACCATATGGATAGGGCAGAAATGGTCAGGCAATAACAAACCACACTTCATTTCAAACTGGACTGTAATATCTTAGCACTGCCAATTTTAACAATCTTGCCAAGTCACTGAGGAAGCTGAATCAACAAAAATGAATTTTTGATTGATTAGGATTAAGTCACAGTATTCTATTTTTCAAACACAGAGATATTGAGGTTATTTAAAGGTTATTAAATATATTTTTCTGTGTATATTTAAGCGTCACCTTAATCTCATCAACACTATTCAAGAACAGATGTTTCTACAATAGCTCAAGAAGATTTTGAAGTACAAACTGCATATTTAATGATCAGTTAATACTGTGAAGGTCAAAACCCAAAAAGGCTAAATCCAAAATGCCACTATTTGCAGTTGATAGACAGTGTGTCCCATTTCTACTGCTGCTAGTAAACACTGTAAGCTTTAGATTCATAATACAAATTCAAGCAACCAAAAATTTAAATTGTTAGAAGCATCATGCAAAATTCCCCAACTTGAGCAAAAGAGGATTTACACACTGCAGGATGTCAGAATTTGGCTCTGGCTAAGTAGATGTCAGGCTGGTAAAGGGTGTTTCAGATAATACCCTATCTCTGTTCAAGTTATAAAATTCCTATTAAATATTACGGTGATCCTCAGGTACAATAAGAAATTAATAAAAATAAAAGTCAGAACAGAATATGCAGAGAAGAAAATGTCTCATAAATGAAAAATGACCCAGAACTTATAGGCCTTGAGTCATTTCTCTAACAGCTGCAAAAATGTCAACAGCAGTAAAACATAAAAAGCCAGCAGTGATTTCATTAATAGTACTCTGCTGCGCTGCAGAGGGAATTGTGTTAACATACACTCGAAGGACAGATATTGCCTTTAAAATTCAAATACATGAACTGGAACTTATCCTCAGCTTCAACTTACCTGCTGCTACCTACACAAATGAAGCTGGCCAACTGGAGATCACTAATCCATGGTCCCTACGAATCTCTCATTTTCCCAGTGAGTGGAGCACAGCATGCTGGAGCACATTCTACTCACAGCAAGAGCATCAGAGAGTCCAGAGACTCTGGAGGAATGATTGCTGATTATGCTAATTCTGCACTTAGAATATCAGTTGAAAAACATCCCCTACACCACTGCATGTTGAGAGCTACTATATGTGTGTCCTTGAGATTTTTATTTTCCAACTACTAGTGACTCCATTTAATAATTTAGCCTCTCTTTAAAGCAGCCTCTAAAAAATTGAAAGCAAATATACTCTCTGTGAAAAAAAAAAAAAGTCACTGTCTTTAAGATACTAAATGAGGTCTCAACAAATTTGGGTTAAATATCTAGGTGTTCTCACAGAAGCCTAGACTGACCCTGGGCAAACCAATAGAAGAAGTGTGAGAAAATCACTTAACCGAGGCATAAGGAAACTGTCTTTTCTATTTAATAGCAAGCTGTCTGAGCAAAGAGGTTGTCTCCTACTACCAGCAGGTATGGCACTCATATACCAGGGCATCACCGAGGACTTCTTGGTGCTACTTTAATACAGCTTTACATTATAGCAAAGGTTATGTAATATTTTGGGATGCAATAAATTTAATGTTGTAATATCCAGACTGCCTGAAAGCAGTAGAAAGCTCACTGTTGTAGGTTCACATAGCGAAAAAGAAGTTGTTGAGACATAAGGCTGCTGCAGTTCTCTGGCCACACCCTTCCCCTGCCTTTCCTCTGCTCTCCCATGTAACACTAAAAATCCAATATGCTGATAGAGGCTAGAGTAATCAAAAAAGTTGAATGCCAGAAGAACTGGAATCCTAGCAAAACCAGGAAGGATTTCTAATAGCTAAGATCTCATTAAAAGATAATGTTTGCATGTAAAGCCAGACAATAGTGAGATAGGCCTCGTAGGTTGTGATTGACAGTGAACCTGCACTCTTCATCCACTAGAGACCTACAGGTTTATGGATCAGCAGCCAAGGACATGACACTGCTTAATTTTGAACTGCAGAAATGCAGCACAATGTTATACTTTCCTTCTCCTGTTTTTCTTCCAGCACAGGTGACCTTATTCCATCAGGATATTGACAACAAATGCAACTGCGTCAGATATTGTTATTGAAATTAATTTCTGGCAAAAAATCTCCCAGTGCCCTTCTCAGCAGGAACAACTGTTGAATGTCAAGTTAGATCTGTAGTAAATACTGAGAAGTCAAGAGTCTTGTAGTGGCAGTTTGATAGGCAGAATGTACATTTCATTATATTTTGAAGGCATTAGAGTGGCTGAGATGTAATAATTGCTTTGCTATTTTATTTCCCAGTCTCTTAGGTAAAACAGAATCTAAATTTTGTAATCTATTTCAAATAGACAATGTCTCTGATCTCTAGGATTCTCCAAATCTTAATTTTTACCAAAGAAACAAAACAATGCAAAGGCCTTTATATGGTAAAGATCTTAAAATGCTCTTTCACTCAAAACATCTTTAAAAGCCCGTGAAAACACCACAGAAAGAGGATCAATGAGACTCTGATAAAATTCTTCAACAATCTTCTCAGCCCCAGTAGCAGTTCCCTTTCTCACTGATAGAAAAGCCATGCAAACATCCATCTTTTCTTCTGGTCTCTCAAGCAAGTCCTGTTTCTCATTTGCTGAAGCTTCAAAACCTGCAGCTCTTCTTAAAAAAGTCACTACTGCTATCAGAAAAAACTATTTATTAATGAAAAACTTACTTGTAGCTTTTCTGAGTTACCCTCAGTGTGGCAGCAGGGTCCCTACAGGGCTGCCCCCAACTGTGGTGGCACAGCCCTAGTACAGCCCTCTACATTCTCCTTCCTATATCCCGTAAATAAAAAAGAGAAATCTTTTTAACCTTCTATCATCATGGGCTTAGTAAATCTAGTTTTAGCCTTCATTTGCTTTTAAATTTCCCCTGAATTCCACATGTTCCATATCTCTCAGACAGCTATGCGATTACTCAAACAACTAATTACTATGTGTGTTTCCCAAAGGAAATGTGGAAAGGCCATCAGGCTCTTCGTAGCCCACCTCTACTTTCCAGCTGGGAAGCATAAAAATCCTAATCTATTTCTTATTCAATGAAACAATCTTTTCTCTTTCTATAGGCTTCTGTTAGACTGAGCAGGACTCACAGAACATTATGGAGAAACTTTCCAATTTTTATGCAATTTTCCTCTATAAAATTTTGTGATGGATTGAATGTGGCTACATGCCAGGTGCCTGCCAAGCTGTTCTCTAATTTCCTCCCTCAGCTGGACAGGGAAGAGAAAATGTAACAAAAGGCTCATGGACTGGGACAGGGAGAGACAGGAAGAAGGACAGGGAGAAGGACAGGGAGAAATCATTCACCAATTGTCACCACTGAATCACAGAATCACCGAATAGGTAAGGTTGGAAGGGACCACAGAGGGTCATCTGGTCCAACCTTCATGCTCAAGCAGGATCACCCTAGAGCACATGGCACAGGATTGTGTCACAGAACCACAGATGGTTCTTGAATATCTCCAGTGAGGGAGAATCTACAACCTCTCTGGGCAATCTGTTCCAGTGCTTGGTCACCTGCGCAGTAAAGATGTTCATCCTCACATTCAAATGGGACTTTCTATGCATCAGTCTCTGACCTTTGCTTCTTGTCTTATTGTTTGGCACCACCGAGCAGAGCCTGGCTCCATCCTCTTGGCACTCTCCCTTCAATACTGATAGACATTGACGAGGCACTCTCTCAGCTGGCTCTTCTCTAGGCTGAACAGGTCTAGCTCCCTCAGCCTGTCCTTGTGAGAGAGATGCTGCAATCCCTTAACCATCTTTGCTGCCCTCAGATGTACCCTCTCCAGGAGCTTCAACTCTCTTGCACTGAGGAGCCCAGGACTGGACACAGCATTCCAGATGTGACCTCAGCAGGGCTGAGCAGAGGGGCAGCATCACCTCCCTCAACCTGCTGGCAATGCTCTTCCTAATGCACCCCAGGACACCATTGGCTTTCTTGGCCACAAGGACACTGATGGCTCATGGACAGCTTTATTGTCCATCAACAGCCTCAGGTCCTTCTCCACAAGGCTATTTTCCAGCTATTTTCCAGCTGGTACCCAGGGTTATTTCTCCTCAGGTGCAGGACCCTGCATTTGTCTTTCCTGAATTTCAGACAGTTCTCTGCCCATCTGTCCTGGTCCTTCTGAAGAGCTGCACAGCACTCTGGGGTATCAGCCAGTCCTCACAGCTTTGTGTTGTCAGTAAATTTGCTAAGGAGGCATCTGCCCCTGCATCCAAGTCACTGATGAACAAGTGAAACAAAACTGGGCCCAGTATTAAGCCTTGGGTAACACCACAAGTGACAGGCTTCTAATATACCCTGTGCCACCCATTGCAACCCTCTGGGATCTGCCATTCAGCCAGTTCTCAATCCACTTCACTGTTCACTCATCCGGTCCACACTTCCTGAGTTTGCCTATAGGGATGTTGTCAGAGACAGTGTCGAAAGCCTTGCTGAAGTTGAGGTTCTCTGGGTCCTCCTTCTTGCCCTTTTTGAAGAGCAGGGTGACATTTCACTAACTCTGCCTTCTCTACGTCCTCTGTTAAGAGGCTCCCCACTTCATTTAGTAATGGACCCACACTATCCTTTGTTTTCCTTCTGTTAATTACGTATTTGAAAAAGCTCTTTTTCTCCTTAATGCCCTTGGCCAGGTTTCATTCCAGATGGGCTTTGGCCTTCCTTGTCTCATTTCTACTCTGACAACTTCTCTATGCTTCCATCTCCTGTGTATTTCCTATTTTATATTTAATTTTATTTCCTGTTTATATTTCCTATTGAGTAATAACAGGAGTTCTTTATTCTGTAACCCCAATGAAATCAAAGGCCTGTGACTGGGCACAGATCTCTAGTTCCCCTTTTGTTCCCAGTACTGTGTGCATTGTTGCACAGGCATTTTGGAAAAGTATTTGACTGTGTCAATATCCCAGTGGGAGTGAAAAGTCCCCATAGCTCTGTTTTGCAGTTACATCTTTGACTCCTTGTGCTTGCTCAGGGTATTCCCTCTGTAGCCTCCCTTTGCTACTAAGTTGGTCACTAGGGTTCTCCCCTTCCAACGTCTAATTTCTGTCAAGCCTGGTTATGTCCCCACCACAGACAAAACAGACTCAACTTAGGAAAAATAATTTCATTTTAATCACTCCTTTTGATTACTTCATTATTCCCTGAAATGGAGCTGATCAAAGAATTCTATCACAACATTTTTTTTCTGAAAACATGCCCAATGAGCATAAGCTATTTCATAAACAATAATTATCAATTCAAGAGGGTTTAATGGAATTGAAGACACAAGGATAAATAAATCTTCAGTGGCTCACAAGTATGTTTGGGTTAAATACAAACGCTTCTGGAGTGAGGGTGTTCCTATTCTGAAATCAGGTTTATCTCAAAACTGTTTTTTAGCAGACATGCCCACAACCCGGGAACTTTGCCATGGGACATAAATTTTAAGTAACATCAAATTTGCCAAACATAAACTAAGATCTTCATTGTTCCTGGGCAATTTAATTACTCTACATGAATATATAAATATCAAAATTAATAAAATAAAATAAAATAAAATAAAATAAAATAAAATAAAAGTTATCTATGAAGCAGAAAAGTCACTGATTTGGCCAACTGAAACCCTAAGCCATACTCCAATTCAGGAAGTTTTACCTCAAAGTGCTCATATCTGTTCTGCATTTCCTAACTTAGGTGCATGTCACTTGCACACAGGCACCTCCTCCTGATCACTTAGCTCAAGACACTGAGATAGCCCCCTGTTGCAAGAACTGCAAAAGCTTTATGCAGTCTGAATGGCTGCAGATGAAGTTTCATTTCTATATCCTTAATTTTTTTAAAACCTCTGCTATTTTGTTTTTTATATTTCTTTTACTACACAACTGA
The DNA here is from genome assembly GCF_008360975.1 of Lichenostomus cassidix. NCBI lineage: Eukaryota > Metazoa > Chordata > Aves > Passeriformes > Meliphagidae > Lichenostomus > Lichenostomus cassidix. Next base: position 36,799,232 of record NC_139479.1, read on the forward strand.
AAGCTTGCCCTTGTTTAAAGGTTCTGCTCTTGCCTGTTTGCCAGCTTGTTGCTTGAGATTTCCACATCATTAGTTGTGGTAAATGTTTATTCCCTGCTTTTCATCTCCTCTCCTTCTTTTTAATAATTTATGAGATCTGCACATTTTTAATGCTCATTCCCCAGCCCAAGAAGGTCATGGCTCTCCACCTTTCAACTCTGATGAGATCTACTCTTCCCTGAAAGGTGAAAAGGTCTTGCTGCTTAAAATGTTGGTCCTGTGAGGACATCACTATATTTTCCAACTGTTCTCTTCAGCACAGGAGGCAGAACCCTGTGATCAGAAATTCAAAGTTTTTCAATATGTCACGCCCAAAAAGACTGCCTATAAATTGATCATTTCCCACACATTCTATTTCTCAGTATCTTCTGTACTCATGTTTGTGAAACACAAAGCATGCATTTCTTGTCCCTGAAGGGCTTGCATCTTGAAGCTGCTGTGTGCTAAAACCCACTTATAAAGGCCCTCAAATAATGCAGTGCTCAGCATTAGGATGTTCAGAAACAACACAAACAAATGTCTGTCTGAAATAGCCACAGCAATAAAACTGGAAAATACAAACAGTAAACAGGGAGATGCAGTTGTATTATTCATCTAGAAAAGTTCAGAGGTACCTTTTAAATCACACTGAACTTGACACCTTGAACCTTACACAGAAGTAGTTCTGAGACTGCAAAATGTTAGCAGACCCAGTGAATATTATGTTTTATGTCTATTTTAACACTAGAAAAAAAGTTGTCATAGGATTAATAGAAAACTAAAATACAGAATTACATGCTACGTCAAGAACTACTTTCTACATTTAAAGCTTTCCCAAATAAACGGTTCTTACTATAAGAACAAAAATTGGCACTGATTTCTCAGGTAGCTGGCAGATAAATTATAGATTTTGCATATGTTTCTCTGCATTTTCAATAACTGGGACTGCAGATGTGCTGCAATACTCTAGGAAAATTGATTGAAGCTTCTGATTGAAGCCTCAGCCATCTATGGGATATCCACCTGGCTATGGATATCTACCTTATTCATCTCTAGGGAGACGCATCACTGCCATAAAATTTCTTCAGGTTATTATCTTCTGATGTTATTCCTCAAGTAATCATTTCTTAGATCCTTTTGTCTTGCTTTGCCAAAACTGGGGTTTGCCTTTATATTAATAGATACAAAAGAACTCTACAATATTTAAAAATTGATCTTTCTAGGGAAATTTTTTCCTCTAGAGCTGATATCTGCACCAAGTACATGATTTGCATGATGCAGAAGACACTGAAATCAAAGAGATCTGTTAAGATGGAGGTGACTTTTCATGTCTTTCCACTTTTAAAAAACAGAGATTTCACCTCTGTGACCACTAAATTTGCTTTTATGTTTCTGTTGCATGTCACTTCCACTTTTTGTGCCTTGACCATATTTGCCCAATCAAAAAATTCCACTTCTGCTTCATTGAATACTTCCTGAATGTGCTCTCTGCCCTACTGTGCAGGTTAGTAATGAATATACTAAAGAATACTGGCAGCAGTATTAACCTTTGTGGCGCACCACTTGGGCCTGACATCCAGATGGACTCCATACCACCTTTTGAGCCCCAAAATTCCATCCATTTTTAAATTACTTTTCTTTCCATTTGTCTAGCCCATATTTCATTAACTCTCTTGTGGAGAGGTTATGGTAGACAGTGTGAAAAACCTTGTTAAAGACAAGACAAACATGATTCACCTCTGAGCCAGTCATGTCACCATGGAAAGCCATCAGGTTGGATGGCTGTGTGGTCACCAGTCCCTTTCCCCATTCAGCACCTGGCCTTCATATGCCCGAGACTTTCTGGTTTTAGTTAATGCTGTACCTGTAGAAGACCTTCTTGTTGTCCTTCATATCCTTTGCCAGATTTGGCTCCAAATCGACTTTAGTCTGAGCACGAAATATCTTCTCAATAAGACTGAGAATGTGTCAATTTTAATGAAACTCCCCTTTTAGGAATAAATGTTCCGTAGAAAAGAAGTGGTTGCAAATACATTAGTAGTTATACATTGCTTGCATACTCTGGCCCTGAGACCTTTCAGTATGGTTTGGCTTCATCCATACAATCAAGCTCTTAGTCTTCAAATGAGGTGGTCATACATCTGTTCCAAGTGAGCCAATAACAGAAATCCAAAAATATGACCAAGATTTTTTTTTTTTTATGACTCTAGCAACACAAATCAAAATTTTGGCAGTGATTATGCTAACAAAGCAACAACATGTGTGAAAGGCTTCCAGTGCCTGGACATATTTCCTGATTTCATTTAGTCTGTGTCTTAAGCATAGTTTTTGTGACTCAAAATATGTACCTGAATGTATTATAATATGGCACTTAAGTGACTTTCAGGGGATCTTACTGATTTACAACATATGCAGATGCAAGACTACTAAGTATTTTATTGCAAATGAGGTGGGGTATGTATATATCTCTGACTTCAGTTCCCAATTGGGACAGATTCTTTATTCTGCAGAGTTTAATTCAGGTCCCTTTGAATCAACAGCAGTGTGTTTATCAACATTGAGCTGCTGTCCTGAGGCTGAGGCAAGGTTTATTACCCTAGAATACATATTGTTATACTAAGCACAGAGTTTATTTTCCACTGGTTTTAGCTTTTCAGGCCTGTCCTGCTCTGAGGTTTGCACCAAGAGGTGTAAGATGACAAGAGCAAAGGATAAGACAGCTTCTTGCCCCTATTACTCTCAGGCTAAGTGTTGAATTAGACAGGTGCTTGCCTTCTACTCTGTGCTTGGACCTACCTAAATTGGCAATGAACTCTTGCTAAAACCTCACATAGCACTGACTCAGTATTTTACCACATTTGAGCACCATGGTATTCAACACTGTTGTGCAGGTACACAAATAAAAATCCCATGTCCTCTTGGGTTAAGAATCCTTCAAATGAAAAGTGGAATGGTCAAGCTAACTGTGCTGCATGCCCTACGTGACCCCACTGAAAACTGAGTGTTGCAGAGAGCAAATGCCAGCGCTGAGCTGAACCCAGCATACCTTCAGGAGCAGACACTACATTTGCCCATGGGTCACCCACAGATCCGCTTTAATTTCAGCTGCATCTCTGCTGCCTCTCCTCAGCTTTGTGAATAAACACATGAATGAGACTAATTCTCCCTGCATCCCCTGTGAAGGGCTCACAGCACAGCCAGCATGCATCCAGACTGCATTAGCCAATAACAGCGTGTGCTTTAGAATTATGAAATACAGACATGGCTCTGTTCCCATGGAAGGCAGACTGGCATACTGCTGACAACTATTTGCTTCTTGCACCTCTGTGTATTCTGATAGGTCATCACATTTCCTTAAAGAAACCTGCTTATTTATGTAAACAATAAATTATTATTCCCTGTGATTTTATTTTCAAATTGACTTCAGGGTATTTTACACATATTACACTACATAACTAACATCTTAATATTGTAAATTTTTACAGTATACTAATCCTGGAACTGCAGGACTGTATTGAAAATATGATGAGCCATGCTAGATGAGCATTAAGGTTAGTTAGAATTAGTAAAAACAAGCATTAGGAAGTTTGATTCTATACTTTCTGCTGCTCATAACCTTCAGAACTTTTATTTTTTTACATCACCCACTTCTTATTTCCAATGTCTTTCAAGATAGAGTATAAAAGGTCATTCCTGGATATAAAATTATGACTGAGGACAGAAGAGAGAGGACTTACATATATTTTCTACTGATGAGCAGACCAGGCTTAGGAAAAAAAAGATCAAGAATGATATCTTTGCCACTACTGCATGTACGCAAGATGATTCAAACTATCCTGTAGTCAAGTGCCACATTATAAGATAAATGTTTCCTAGGTGAAATTCTGTGGCTTAGCAGTGACAGCGCTCCTTACTCACTTACAGCTGCGTAATACAAACCTCCTCCGTTCATTAAAGTTGTAGATATAAAACTGGAAGATCATTTGTCCTTTAGTTATTTCATAGATATACATAGAACCTACATTTACCTGGATCTAAGTACTGCGGGTTTTTATTTATGAGGACATGTGTAGAGGAGAGAAAGTGCTTGCTTTTCAAACTCAGTGAGGGCTAACAAAGTAAATCCTGCTCTCAGCAAAAGCCAAGGGCTGTTATTTTCATACTGTTCTGAGAAAAAGGGTAGAGCAGGCGAAGATAACACCCTCTCCATGGAGTAGTAGTTTGAGGAAGTGATCTATTTTAAAGCACTCCATAGCCATAAATCCTATTTAAATTCAACTACTTGTTTGTATTGAGATCTGAAAGATATAATCATTCCTTCAGCCTCTCTTGAGACTGAATATTTTCTCATTTCTCTCAGTGGAACAAATGGGCTACAGCTAAGCAAAAGAAGCACTTCCTGACTCCTTTTTGTGGGTGTAAGCCTCAGCCATATCTCAGAGTGAAACCCATTTAACCACACCTACCAGATGCTATGTCCACAAAAACAAGAGATACAGAGTGGACATTGGTACACTCCAACAGCGCACATGAGTGCAGATGCACACAGAGCTGATTCCTTAGAATGTGTTTCTTCAGGGAAGTTCAGTTTCAGGGAAGAAAACTTGTTTTCCACTTGCAGTCTGTTACTTATGTCTCCATCACAACAAATTACCACAATGTATAAATATCTTTCCTGGTTACATCAATTAATTATGTGCAAAAGTACTGTGATTGGGTAGTTGGAACTGCAGTGGGAAGACAGAGTCACTGGTGACTCAATCCTGTACCTTTGTTACAAAAGTTCTGATTCTCTAAAATACCTTTCTCATGGGATCAAAACAGCACACAACATCCCTAAAAATTAAAAATCTGAGAAAAATTGTTTGAGGCGAAATAGCAATGTGTTGTCTTGGTGGTACAATTCAAGATTATTACAGTTATTTCAAGTTACAAAATTGCCTACAAAACCATGATCTCCTCAGCAATTCAACAATTCATTTTTTCCACTTGAATTTTATAAGCAACCTTCAGTTTAAGAAAGACATTTCATCAGCAGTGGCATACTCTGAATAGAACAGAAAATATGAGAGATACTAGAAGCAATAGGTCTGTCTCTCAAATTAGTCTGCCGTGGATGGGAGTCTCAGCTAGACCTAACAGTTATAGCAGTTACATCCAGAATTTATGCAATGTTTCATAGTTATACCCTCTGCTGGTTTAATTGTAAGCTGGGGCCATTTGGAAAGGAAAGCTACACACAAGTCTTTAGAAAAAATTTGCAGACCCTTATACGATACTAATTATCCGGTTACAGGGAGTTGTTCACTCAGAGTAATGAAATTATATTAAATAATTAACAAATTTACTGGTTTCTATTTAAAAACATTTCACAGACTTTTAAAATGCAGCATGTAACAGATATGCATTCTATCCTAACTACTTTCACTCACGTTTTACATGGGTGCACAAGAACTCCAGCCCCAGGAAAGCTTCTGCCACAGTGATGGCTAAAAAAGCTCTTCTGTTGTATGGCCAGCTCCTCATCGCAGGTTGCAAACATATGCATCATCACATGTTATACTAAAGGGGAGAGAAGGCTACAAGGACACTGATGTGCCTTCCTGTCTCAGCCCATCTGCTGTGATTCCTTTGTAAGATGAAAGGATTTAGCTTGGGTTATGTCTATTTACTGTGACAGGATAACAGGCGTGCTCGTGGCAAAGCAGGAGAAGATCCCATTAATGTGTACACACAAGCCTGAGTGGCTCTAACTTTTCAAGTGAAGAGTCAATATTCACACAAGATATTTGACCATTGGTACTGGCGTGTTTCCATGCAATCTGACATCTCTGGAAGGCAAAGGCATGTCTGTACCAACTAATGGGGACAAAAACCATAGTACATATTTTCATATCTCACTTCACTATTTTTGTCAACCAAAGAATATAAAATACATTTCCATTTCATTTTATCTGGCATAGATAAAAATTATTTGGCACTGGGAATCTTAATTTACTAGCATCAACTCTTCAAGATATTTCTATCAATGGACTAATTGAAATGACAGAAGGGCACTCACAGGCAGCAGGGCTTCATTTGTATTTAGAACTACTGTACTGTGTTTCTTTAAATGGCAAAATAAGATGAATTCCTTAATGAAACTCCTAATTCTCACATGTTCTTTAGGAAGCACTTGTGATCATTCAGACAACATGATTTACTAGACATATCTCATTAGAGCAAGACATCAGACAGGGTCAGTCGCAGCATCTGAGTGCTTCCAATGCAGTCTTGGTAACTGTACCCTCTCAACTCTGAATAATGCATTAACTACCAACTTCTCTGAGAAGACTTGTTAACCAGAGGCATTGGGAATCACCTTGATGAAACTTCCTGTTTCCATTTTACAAAAAAATAAATGGCTGGAAACTTTGGTGAAAAAACTAATGACACATTCAGCCTGGCAGATTCAGAAAACCAACATTTAAGAGCTATAGATTTACTCTGTAGCATGTTTTTCAGTCATCCCATGCCCTCAGCTAACCCTCTTGGAATGTTTACAAACATTATAGTAGTTCATGGGCTCCACATTAGCTGTGCTTTTCATACAGATCCATATTTACACCTGGACAATTGCTCAGCTTGGTCAAACTAGTATAGTTCAGAGAAAGCCAAGAGACATGATCTTGATTTGACTTAAACCATCTGAGAATCCAGCTCTTAATTGCACTCTGAAACTCTTAAGAAAGGCATTAAGAAAGGCAATATAGCTTGATATACTTTCCACAAGACCATTTTCCTGTTCTCAGATGAATGGCTTCTTCTCTGTGCTGCTACCAGAATACCCTACCCTACTAAAAAAATCATCTTAAACTGACTTTCCAGCACAAGGTCTAGTTCCTCATTTCCTTGTAATTTACATGCAACTACCCAAGACCCTCTAGCAAACTCTACTGTTTGTATATTTGTTCTAACATTCTATCAGCCTGAACTATATATCCAGTCCCTCCCTCGGTGTATAATAGCACTGGAAAGATTAAATATTGATTTTCCCATATTACTTTAAATTATTTAGGGAAAAATGCATTCTTTTGAAATTATGGGTTTCAATATAGTGCAGTAGGTTTTATCCAGATTTATTACATACCATGTTTTACAATATGAAAATAGTGTGGACAATGAACAGTGGAGTTTCAGTACAGCCCTTTGCATTGCTCTGTTGACCACGTAGTAAGAACAGTCAGAAATAATCTGCTAATGAAATTGCATGAATTTCAGCCATGGAATTATGAGGTTGGATTTTTTCATTGAATTCTAGTGCAAGCTAAAAGAAATACTGCAATTAAAGACTTGGAACCTGAATGCCTTTACTTATTAATTGAGTTTTATGGCATAACTTACTCAGTCTAATCTCACAGTAGCCCTCATTTACTAGTGGGCTTCAGTTCTATCCAAAGAGTATGTCTTGGAATAAAAGGCCACTCTACTCTGAAGTCCACCTCCTCAATTTGACAGTCAGATTTTGGCTAATGCTGATAACTATGATGTCCAGTAATTTATAAATTTTAAATTTATACATTTTAAATTTATATTGCAGTCAGTCTTGCTTTGTTATGAGGCCATTAGGGGAGGAAAACTATAATAGATGGAAAAAATTTTCATTTACTTTTGGCCTGGGGTTAGATTGGAAAGGGTGACTGTGAAGAGCTTCTCACACTCCAGGACAAAATTATCACCTACACTGCACTGAGGATTTGCATTCCCTAGCCTGTTTTTTCTTAATATGTCATAACTAGGATATCTATTCATCACAAGAAAAGTCTAAAACAAAATACCGTTGCTCCTGCTCTATGAAATAAATAATAATAAATATGCAGATATACACAAATTAAATCACTGGGTAGAGCCTCAAATAACAGAAAAAGCACCCTCAAACCCCATCTAAATTCATACCATAAGATACAAATTTCCTCTTAGGAAGCCATTATGACTGTAAAAGGTCCAAAAAGGTAAGTAATTTCCATAAGCAAGGCGTATGTTCTAAAAATTCATGCAGGTCATGCCCTCTAAGATACATGTATCACATGTATTTAATGCTTTTTTTTCCAAATTCTTTCTCACAATATTTTATAGGACTTTTAACTTGCACTACAAAGAATTAAGAGCAGGGTAATAGTGTGTGCTTAAAGTGCCACAAAGATGGGAGAGGTTGTTAATTTGTAAGATATGGCTGCTCCAAAGACCTCCAGCCTTGAGAAAAAGAATAGCTATAAGGGAAATCCTGATGGAGAAACTTTTCACTCATTTGGTTCATTGGGTGCCCAGAGGCAAAAACACATGCATTTAACACATAATATTTTGGTCACAGCTTCCTCAGTCCTTGCTGCTGCAGCTATTCCGCTTGGATAGGAGAAGTAAATATTCACTGCTCTAAAACGTTTGAGGAAGCCTCTCCGTATAGCCATTGAATTGCTCCCTTATGGTTACCCTCCATCTAGTCACACCACAAAATACTTAAACAATTCCAGACCATCCCTGAGATACTTCCTAAGTACATTTAAACTGTTTTCCACTGTGCTGTTGTGGTTTCACGCTGGCAAAACACCAGGCACCCATGAAAGCCACTCACTCACCACCTCTGTGAACCCCCTGCCACCAAAAACCAGTCCTTGCAAAACCAACGCATGTGCTTAAGCAGGATTCTATGTAAAAATGAGCGTCTAATTAAAAAATATTTATTTCAGTTTTCAGAAGACAGCACAGCTTTATCTCTCCCCTTCATGTTGTAACACATTTTATGCTATGCAATAACATCATTCAATCAAAATTTTCTCATATACAAATATATTTTGATACATTTTATTTCTGGAAGTTTATTTTTGTACATGGACCTTTCCAGGAAAGGCTTCATTCTTTGTTTTCTCTGGAAGGAGTTATTTGGGTTTTAAATGAATTTCCCAGTACATGATTTGCAACAATCATGTCTTTATTCACTTGCTCCCAGATTCTTCCACTGTACTTTGTGTACCTAGCTTAAGTACTTAAATAAATAAAATAATTAATCAATCAATTTTTCATAGTCACTGCAGCAAAATATTCATCATTACAAAGAGATACCACTCTATTCCTATCAACTGCAAGGAAAATCCTGGTGATTGTGTTTCTCAGTTCTTCGTTCTTAATTCTGCAGGTTAGATGACTAAAGTTGAGAAAGGTCTCCGTCTGACCCTGAGAACTAACTGCAATGCTGCTCATGCTGAAGTCAGCAGATGCAGGAAAATAAGAGATGTGTTACTGATTACTGAAATATCTCTGTGATTGTTGCTGGTTCTGGGCAGCGAAACAACCACTTTGGAAGTCAGGAATGGCATTATCTACAAAGCAGTTACACTCTCTCACAATTAAAGAAAAACTTAGTTACTGTTTTAAATTTTATTATTTTTCTTTTAGAATTCTGACATAGCTTAGTGTGGGGTTTGTTTTTTTTTTCAGTCAACAGCACAGTTTTCCGTGGAAGCAATCCAGAGATGAAACAGTAAATAAAATCTGTTTCTAATTTTGTATGGGCAGAATAGGCCAAAATATATCTGCTACCACATTTTTTTGTTTATTCTATAAATTCTTTTTCATGGGAATGTTTTAAAGAAAATTTTTGCAAGTCAACTTCAGATCTCATGGCCATAGGACTGCAGTGTTCATGACAGAGTTTGTTTTTGTATTAAGCATGAACAATGTGTTGTAAAATGCATCTTAAATATCTTAACACATCAGTACAAATAATAATGGAGAACAAAAGCAAGCAACTACTCAACAGATGAAAAATGGCCTTAAGATGAGGAATCCTTTCATTCAAAGTGATTCTTTCCAAAAGAAATTTTCTGGTTCAAAAGCACGGACTTTTTTTTTCAAAATTGTCACTTTCTTCTGCTGGTTTGTATGAAAACTTTTAACTTTAATTAAAGTAAAGGAAATAAAAGCATTTATCCAGAATATATCAACTGATACCAACTTTTGTGATCTTTACAAGCATCTGTGATCCTAGAAAAAATAAATTTTACCACAGAATACAGGTGAAAAAGATCTCTGTTGTTAAAGGTAACTCAGGCAAGTATAGGCTACCTATTTTCCCTGTGATCTATTAAAAAAGAGCCTGGATTAGCCAGTAAGGCAGCAAATTCTGCTTCAATGTTGACAGCAATGTTTCTACATGCTCTGATATTCATAGTGGTCTGATAGATTTCATAGGACCTAATAAAGCCACATGTCTTCAGGATTCAGTTTGCAAATTATGTTAGATTCAGCAACGACATTTTTCATCTTGGTTTGTCTTTTCCCTGTCTCCTCATATGCTATTCCATTTTCATCTTCAAGCATTCAAAGTTAGCTTCTATTTCATGGACATGAGCCCATGAATTCCAATATAAATCCTTTTTAGGTTCTGTAATGCAGCTGTCTTTACATAGTAACAATCAAGTAAGAAGAAAAGACCTATAAAACATCTCTCTATCCACAGCAAATTTCTCCTGTGTCCAAAATGACAGATACATCAACGTCAACGTTTCAGACATTAGTATTCACAGGTAACTTTTGGACTTCCTACCAAGGTTAGGTTTTAGACAAAGTAAAAACAAAGCTTTACAAGAACCTTCTATGTCAATAATCCACACATCAAAAAAAACCCCAAAAAACCAGAAAAGCATAACAGTTTAGGAGGGACAGAAGGAAGGGTAAAGGAAGGAATTTTGGCTTTATTTTTTTTTTAAGAAAACACAAAATACGCTTCAGGCAGCTGAGAAACTCACAGATGCAGTGAGTTTCCAGATCTGCATGGGCACTGGAAGACCATGTGTGCACTCATATATAATATGTCTAGAGCTTCCCACTGCATAGCAAGAACTTTATTCCCAGCCAAGCAAGGCTGCCTGGGGTATGCAGAATGTAGTAACTGACATGACTTTCAGCAAAAGCAAGCCCACAAGAACACCCAAAAATTCATACCAAGAGAATATTAAAATAGAAACTTCTATATAGTTATAACTCTAGGGAGGTACTGTTGGTAGGAAGAGGTAATATATTTTATTAAGTTAGCTGATAAGGCTGGAAAACCAGGCAAACTTTCAGTCTCAGAGTCCTTTCATCAATTCCCTATTGATCCTCTTATAATTCACAAATTTTTATCATCCACTTCCACACTAACAGTTGAAAAGAAACTTTTTTTAATGTTAGTGAGGCATTCTTTTCCCTTTTTACCACATTTGGACTTGTGTTTTTGAGAATGAATGAAAGGAAGTGATAAAGTAGACCAGGACAATGGGTATAATAAAAACATACTATAAATTAATTGCAGCATTGAAAAGAAAAATATTGCAGTTTTGCTTTTGGACCATATCAGAGTTACATCTGAAACATATTGGCCCAAAACACAAAGATCTGAGAAATTTTCACAAACCTGTCTGAGAAATGCACAGATAAATTGGAGAATAAAACTAGAACATAAGGCTAAAAAGAACAAGAATTAAAAAATACCTCATGATTTTAATATATTTTTCCTGAGATATTATTATAAGTCTTGGCAGCTTGTGCCGACAAAAAAATTGGAGCACCTATGCATAAATATATTCACACACTTATCCCTCCTCCAATCAGTATTCAGCTCCGCCTGAGAAGTGGTTGGCTTTAGCTCACATTTAATGTTTGTTTTAAACAAAAAAGTGCCAGCTGAAACACAATCCAGAAATTACCCCTCTCAGAAGTGACTATTTCAACAATAAATGAAATATGAAAAGGTCAGTGGCATTTGAAGAAATAGCCAAGATTTAACTTTTTTTTCTCCTGCATCCAGGAATTTTAGGAAAAGTGTTTAGTAAATCAGTGACTCCTCCTTATTAAAAAAAAAAATTAGCCTAAAGTTTACAAAGCTTCTTATTAATATGCTCTGCCCATAACTGATTAGCCATTTCTTTGTTACAGTACTACTCTGCCACCTCCCAATCCAAAACCAGCTTGAGAATGTCTGCATATTACTTTGTATGAGAATGGCCTAGAGACACAAGATATGCCTGTTTTTCAGAGCATGGCTTGTATGTATCTGTGAGTGGAAGATTTGGGCAAGTATATGAAAAACAGAGAATCAGAGTTAATCTTTGTGGAAGTTGCCAAATTCTTCAGTCTGAATGAAGGTCTTACAGAAAGACTTAGTCCTGAAACAGAGTTCTTACAACAAACTCTGGAGAAATAAGGAAATTGCTTGCAGCCAGAAGTAAAAGAAAGGAAATCTGAGAGAAAACAAAATAATTCAGTATGTTACAGCAACACTTTTTTCTTGTTTTGATGAAATACCTATGACTATCAGAGATGAAAGTACTGCTGTGCAAACTTTACAGGGGCTTTGAAACATTTCATCTATTTGTCCCACTGCTGAAGGCCAGACCATTTTGATAGAGCTCAACATAAACAAAGCAATTCTTCTCTCTTAAAAAAAAAACCAAAATCTTTCAGTTTTATATAGAATATGAGGGGCATCTTATGACAACTATATGTCGGAAAAAATTTAAGGAGCCCAGAGCTATCTTTATCTATATTGCTAGAAATCATTATAACCATCTGAGAAGAAATCTTGCTTTCCATTTATGTCATAATGGAGACAAAAATATCTTGTAACATGGTCTGAAAGTCATTCAAAGAGATATTTAGAATTATCATCCAGCTTCATCTGCACTTTCAAAGATCTTTCTCTTTAGCCTATTGATAATAAATGTCAGAAAGAAAAAGTATCTTCTCTGCGGCAGAATCAACATTCTTTCGTCCCTTGAAAATGATAGACATCCTCAGCAGGAGATTACAGTAACAACTGAAACTTACATCCATCTAACTTGAAAAATACTTCTTGTAACACCTGAACAATGATTTTTTGCTAAGAACAAAGCCATTCATAGATAAATTTGCATTCTGGTGAAACCATGTGTTAGTCCTACCCATAGCTGTCCCAGGTATGGAGTTTTCAGCATTTCTTTGGTGATATAGGTAATATTGTTTAACAGCTGTTGGAAATAAGTTTTCTGTTTTAAGCAGTGTTCCCATCACCTGGCACTCGTCACAATGTCAGTCACTTAGACACAAAGATCCATCAAAAACCACTCATAGGATTCAAACTCTCAAAGATATTTTTAGAAAATAATTGAAAGAAACAAAAGATGTTGCTTATCTGTTGTTTCATTCTAGCTGTGACCCCAGTGTTAATACAGAAGAAAAGCCACTAGTCTGACCAAGAACAGGGAAGGAGGGACCAACAGACACAATTTGGTCTTTTGCCCTGTCCTAAATGAGAAGAAAAACATAAAGCCTGTGTATGGAAAGCTATTTTGAAAATGTCCACAAGAATGTTGAGATATTTTCAGAATAATGATTCCATTCTCATAGTAGCTAAAAGAAGACAATAACATTTTAAATTTATTGTATCAAATGGCAGGCTAGTGAAAGCCTTCAGTGACGCTCCTGCTGCCTGACCACTCAAAAACCTGAAGGGTTGAAATTATTTACTGGTGATTTGCCTTTGCAGTGGTCCTGCAACCAGTTATCATTGCCTCTATCAGCTGCTCCGGAGACAGTGCAGTCATACTCTTTGATAAAGGTTGTATCATATTCTTCTGTCATTCCATATTTCATTGCTGCTTTATTTCCTGTCTTCAAGGCACAGCAGCAACTATGATACACACTATGATCTCTGTGGCATTAAATCTCTTTGCCCTACAGTGCATTTCCACAGCCTTAGACCAGTCAGAGTGCAACATCCCAGGTATTTGCCATGGCTGCAGCAGGCCCAGGTTGGATGAGCCCTAGGGAGTTCAGACCAGCATGTGCATTCAGTGATTCAAGCACATTTGACTGTGCCTTAGTTGAAACAAAGCAAATGAAATTCATTAAATTCAACAGGAAAAACGAAACATAACACAGGCAAGGTTGATAATGCAACTGATAATCTGTAAACGCATCTGTCTCTTTTGAGACTGAAATTGATGTCTTCCTGTATAATTTGATAGCCTGCCAGTGTGGGCAATAATTCCCTATTTGTCCCTGCCTCCCAGTTTCCGAAAAATATTTTTTCCCATTTCTAAGTTCATGAGCCTGTCCTCTGCCTTTTCGACTTGCTAAATATTTTATGTCCACAATCTCCCAAAAGTCTGACAGTGACACTGGACACCTTGCTTCACAAAGGCAAAATTTACAAGTGACTGGGTTTAGAGTGACTCTGCATGCAGAGCAATCTGAACTTACTGACCACTTTCCAGATCACTTGATGTTTGCACTTCTCAGAATTAGTCCCTTAAGCCCACAGAGCAAACCAAATAACAGCAAATAGATTAGTGCACAGCAATGACAGCACAGCTCAGCCATCGTTCCATCCTTCTCACCAACAACCACAAAATGGAGACAGTGTGTGCTGCTCATAGTCTGGCTACAGATGCAGCCTTCTGTCCGCTTGTGGGGAAAGCTGCTGCAGCAATATGCATCAGTGACTAAAAGGTACAATAAATTGCAAAGTAGGAATGACATCAAGTTAGCTAACTACTGCTCAATCTCCAAAAGATTTAATGTTCATGATGATTTTACTCTGTCAGCAAATGAGGTGCTCAAAGCACTGTGCCTTAAAGCAGAGGAAAAAGGATTTTCCTTTCAGCTCCTTAATCCTGTGTATTATTTCCAGATTTCCTGATTAGATTTGACAATGCTGAGGTTTTGTTTTTTTTCTCCATGACTTTAACTGAAGCTAAGAACTCTTCTTTGTCCCACTGGAGTCACCTTGTTACTTTCCTTCCCCCAGGAACAACTTAGTTGGCAAATTCATGCATTTTCCTGATATCATAATAGTTAAAGGTATCATATGATGCAAGCTTTGACTTTATTTCCTAGTTTCACAAACTGTGTCTGCCTTTCCCTGCCACAGTTTACGTATAAAGAAACAAAATTACCCAGCCTCACAGAAGATGCTCTGTAGTTTTTCGAAAGGAATGATTTGTCCTTTTCTGAAAAACTGTGCATTACAAGCAGATTTCTGCCCTCCATGTCCATTCAGTGACCTGACCTGCGCTTACTACTGTGATTCTGCAACTTCAACAAGCACTCAGGAATTACACTGGAAAATGCCATCTTCATCTTGCCAAAATACTGGTGTCAGCTTACCTCTGGCACTGTGCCCTCCGCCAAGGTTTATAAGACCAGACACAAAATTTTGATTCAGACCTTCCTTGTTTCCCTTTGAAAAGAGCAGAAATTACATGTGACCTATCTGTAAGAAAACGATCTGTTTGTACAGAGGGTGCCAGGAACAAAAATTCCTTCTAAAGAAGCTTCCCTTCTGTTCCATCTCTATCTTGCTCTGACAACCAGTTGAAGGAAGTGAGATACTCAAAGTCCATTTTACTGTTGTTCTTAGCATGGAAAATAAAAAAAATATTCCCAGCCCATGACTAGAGTTTCTCCATGGTATAACACAATTATCTGATTACAGCAAATTCTAGCCAGATTTTTTTCTTTAGTCTGGGCAACTTCCTTATTGTATCACCTCTTTTTCTCTCTGTCTTGAAAATTATGAAGAAAAATGGATGGTTAAAAACAGGCAGACTAAAATTAGACTTTTAAATAAGATTTGCAGTGGTGCTGAGCACATTCAGTGAGTAAATGTCTTTGCTTTCTTCTTTTTTTGCTGATGCTGTTTAGCTACTTAGTATTTTTACAGTAATATCCCTAGATGTTTATCCTCAGAGAGCCGTGCTCAGTAAAACACACTGAACAACATTTTTCCCTGCATTTCTCACAAGAAAGCTACAGTAGTCCTTGCAATATAAATAGTCTTCCTTGTAGTATAGACTGTTGCATAAAAACCAGCTACAGCTATTCAGCATAGAATCATGGAATTGCTTGGGTTGGAACTGAGTTTTAAGGGTCATCTAATCCAACCCCCCTGCCATGGGCAGTGGCACCATCCACTAAATCAAAGGAGTCAAAACTCCATCCAACTAGTCCTTGAACACTTACAATGACGGGATATCCAAAATTTCCCTGGGCAATCTGTATCTCATCACCTCTATCTTAAAAAATTTCCTCCTTATGTCCAATCCAAATATACTCTAATTCAGTTTAAAACCACTTTCCTTTGTCCTGTCCCTACCAGCCTTGCAAAAAACTCTCTCTTCAACCTTCTTGTAAGATGGTTTTGTATATTGAAATACCACAACAAGGTCTCCCTGGAGCTTCCTCTTCTCCAGGCTGAACAACCCCACCTCTCTCAGTCTGTGTTCTGATAATTT
Source organism: Lichenostomus cassidix (assembly GCF_008360975.1). Classification (NCBI taxonomy): domain Eukaryota; kingdom Metazoa; phylum Chordata; class Aves; order Passeriformes; family Meliphagidae; genus Lichenostomus; species Lichenostomus cassidix. Next base: position 36,815,539 of record NC_139479.1, read on the forward strand.
TTGTGTCTCTCCACTGGACCCACTCTAAGTCCATGTCTTTCCTCTGCTGCTGATCCCAGACCTGGATGCAGTACTTCAGGTGAGGGTCTCCTGAGAGTGGCGTAAACATGCGTAAGCATACTGCATAAATACACTCAGACTGCCAGATATGTTCATGCCTAGTGTGCCCTTACCAAGCTGTGTTTTGCAATTCCATGTGAATGTTAACATGCTGGGACTAAAACAAGAAATGTGTTTCCTTTTCTAGGTGTATGCTTATCATATAACCGTAAAAAATGATTCCATGTAAAATTTAATATTTTTTTACTCTCTTCTGAAGTTAAACAAATGATTCACAGCATAAAATATACTTTACTGACTCTGCTTTTTGCACATGATTAGATTTTAACAGATATGTCTATGTCTCAAAAAATTGAATGAATAGTTTATATATTTACCTGTGTTGTTGGTCACAAACTATCTAATTAATTTGTAATTGCTATTATTTTTCTCTGCATAACTATAGGTTTGTGAGTTTTGATTCAGCCTGCTAATAGCTGCACAGTGGTGAATAAGAAAGTAGGAGTACACAACTCTTTCATAACCTGACAAGGAGCGGATATTTCATTCTCATGGTGTCATAAAATGACTGTTTATTGCTGCCACCAATGCTTCCTTCAAAGAAGTGGGAATACTTCTGAATTCAAAGAATAATGTTTCTTTCTTTATGAGTGACCAAGGTGCAGTGTACTCTCTGCACAACTTAAGAACCAAAAGTGAATACCCTGAAGATATATAATGAACATTTGAAAGGGGGCAAGAGAATATGGTTCCTCTTTCATCTGTCTTTCACTTTGAATTTTCAGTTTTGAAATATGAAACTCTTAAACAATTATGGAACAAGAAATTCAGTATTTTTTTTTTCCCAGAGTAATACAAAAATGTTTTATATTACTGAACATTTAAGTGCAATTAATCAGCTCAATCCAGAATTACAGCTGGCATAAGTATCAATTGCCCTGGGGACTTAAAAAGGTATTTTATTTATTACACAGATTATTTAGTGGCCTTTATACTCTGGAAATCTATACAGATTTCTCTTTAATATTTATGTACTTTGTAAATATAAGGAGACTGGGCAAAGAAAATATATAATTTATTTTGCCTACATAAGACAGATAAGAACTGTACTTCCTTAGAAGGTAAAGGTAATCCTTATTAGCAGTGGCTCACACCATATATTATGCAATTATGCAATTATGCATTATCAGTTTCTAATATTGCAAAAGTTATACAAGTCAAGCATTTCTACATTTTCTGTGGGTTTTTTCTACTTAATTTTTTGTTAGTGGTCAAAGGATGTGCTGCAATAGTATAAAAAGAAGAAAAATGTTTTCACAGCCAATGTTTTCAATTGACAGGCAAGAAACTAAATTACCTTTTAGGCCTTTAAATCATGTCAATTTATATAATAGCCAGATTTGGTGCCATAAAACAATTCTCAGCCACAAATATAAAGTGAAAATTTCCATAGAGCTAAGATTCTCCATAAGGAAAGTACCATTTAATTTCTTCATGATTCACATCCATGTAAACATACATGCAGTAGAACTGATAATACCTTCAGATCCTTCAGCATTAACTGCAGAAAAAGATAGAAGTTCCTTGCTCGAAATTGTGAGAGTTGTTTAACATTTTGCTGACATTGAAGATTCATGCCTCCATCATAATCTTTTAACAGTTAAATATTTCAGCTTAATTGAAGAAGCAAGGCTGAGAACAAGTTTGTGCAAATCTATTATTAACCACTATGACTGCTTAATTTTGTGTTTAGATGCTTTATTAATCACTAAAATATATTGTAATTGACAAACATTATCTTGGTAGGGTTCCATTCAAAACAATATTTATTACAGATTGGAAATACTTCCCCACCGAGAATATGACTTTGTACATGGGGATAATCTAGCACAATTATTCCATTAAAAAAGTGAATGTGTTACTGCTTTTACAATATGATGTCTTGATCCAAAAATTTTTCTAAAGATTTATGGAATAACAAAGAGTTTGCAGCTCAACAATATTATTAATTTATTAATTTGTTACTACAGATACTTTCCTTAGCAAGTAAACCGACAGTAACGCTCTGTTTGTGAGAAAAGGCCTGGTTCAATTCTATCAGTTTCTAAGACCACTGTTTCACACCTTTCAACAGAAAATCACCTTTAAAAAATAAACAAACAAAAAAAGAAAAAAAGGCTTTTTCCTTATTGAGAGATCACACAGATAAATTTATTACAACAAGATAGGTTCTCTTTCCATCTCTCATTTTTAAAACTAGTCACAATCAGTTTCATTGTTAGGCAGTGAAAAAAATTTTGTTTTGAGATGACTATGGTGGTAGTCATAAGTAACATCACAAATTTTGAATAATAGATTAATAATCTGGACACTTTATGGATTTAATAATAGATTAATAATCTGGACACTTTATGGATTTATTCTTATGTGCTGAAAGGATTTTAAAAGAATCCATATAAATGCTTTTACATTTAAGTTTTCTAAAGAGAGATTTACTTGAGGAAATCATGCAACATTTTCATTCAATTAAGTTGCTGAAATTAAAGATAAATAGGGAGAAATTTCTGCTTACAAAACTAAAAGGAGCCAAAAAGGAGAGTTTTTTTCAGTTCTAGGGCGAAAGGGCACGAAGATGTTAACAGAAAGACCTTTGCAATTTAGGTACCTAATCACATCCAGAAATACCTAGCGCAAATCTGGCTTTAAAGAAAAATACATAATTTTAATTGATAATAACCCTAATTATAAAATGCACACATGAAACTGAGTACTCTGTAATAGAAATAAATACATTGAAAATCTTGGGGTTTTTACTTTGGAAAATGCTGCATAACACTGGTCTCAGCTTAAAACTTTGAATAAGTTCAATGCTGGACAGAGACAATTGGGACCCAACTGACTAGTGAATGTCTTTGTCAGAAAATGTAATTTCTAAAGATTCATGTCATAACCAAAAGGATAACTTTTAAACTTTGTAACTTATGGTTTAATCAGATTTAGTTTATCATTATCACAAATCTCTGAAAACTATAAGACTATTTTTTAAAAAATTCAGACTGTAGAAATAAAAGTTAACATTAGACTTAGGAATTCATTCCTACTTAAAAAATATTCTTTTTTTTCAGACTTGTTCCTTGGTGACTCCAAAATCTATTTATATAAAAGTGAGAATCTTTGTCATTAATTAATACTGCCTGACAATTTCAAACCTCTTCTCCATATAATTTGCATTACCTATGTACTCCACGTTTAGATTAAATGTCCCTTTTTTAGCATTTACTCTTCTCCAGTCATGATGGTTAATAACTTTTTATATTTAATGATTCCTTTGATGGACACCAATATCTGATTTGTGCACAGTTGTCATAGTGTAGGAAAGATTGCAATATTTATTATTTTACATGCTGTATTTTTTTTATGATTCTCAATAGTTTCCAAAGCCTGGGAGATCTAATGGAAAAAATGTCCTTAATAAATATAAACAAATGCTCAGAACACAGTGTTTGACCTCCAAGTCTGTGCTGGCATCAACACAAGTAGGTCTTGATGCAGCTTTTTTTCAGAAGAGCAGAAGTGGTAACAGCAGGACCATTAGCACGAACAGACTGTAACAGGTTAGTTCTCTGGCTTTATGAGGCCAGTACTTCTTCCACTCCAATATTCAAGGGGTAAGCAATTTTAAAATTATGATCTCCATAAGATCTTATAAAAATATATTCAAATTGAAAGACTTGTAAGTCAGCATATTTAAACAAATGTTAAAACATGGTGTTAAATTGGAGCTGAAAACCAGTAACATTTTGTGCCCTTCACATGAAAAAATTTTGAGAGTATGGTTATACTTTTTCCACATTTTGGCCTGATGCTACTATGGCATACTATGGTTTAGGATGTTCTTACGATGAGTGGAAAGCCATCAACCCATCCATCTGAACACACAGTGTAATGATATGAAAAGAAGAACTGCATTTCCTGCAAAGTTTCTGGGTTTATTTATTTAATTATTAAAGTTCAAAAATAAAGGGAAGCTAGGAGAGAATTAATTTGCTACATATTTTTCTTTATTTGCATTGTGCTGAACTGTTGGTCTAGAAAAATGAGTTGAAACTGAGTGGAATAACATAATTACTTATGAATGTTGATGATATAGATTCATATAAATCAGACGTTATTTAATTTTAGTAAAGCACTTAGTCTAGCTAGACTGTCTCTTTACAGTAAACCAAATGCATATTTAGAGAGTTAAATATGGAAAAACAAGCTACTAAATTTTTAACAGTATTAATCATTCTTGCTCACTGCTCTAATTTAGAAAAGCAGCTGAAACAGCACCAGCAGCCCCTTCTTCCAAACTGCATAAATATTTCCTGCTGGTTCGGGGATTTGTGCACAGCAGAGAAGACAGCAGTGTGTAAATCAAGGGAAGAGTAGGTGAGTGAAAGTGATACATATCTAGTCTCTCCCTCTCACTTATCTGGAGTCTTAACTAGGAAAAGATAACAAATATCAGGACATTGTTTAGTAAGGGTTGGTCCTGGTGAAAGCCACTGTGATACTTCAGGCAGAGTTGTTGCCATGGGGCAAACTGGCTTCTCGGGTGCTGCTATGATAGAGATTGGATATTTAAATGGTATTATGTAATTAAGCAGCAATTTGAACAGGCATGTTGGTCACAGGCACAGGAATTTCCATGAGGTTAGAGTCATAACTCATAATACACAACTGCTTTTCATGGTTCCTTCCATTAACATAAATGTTGTTTCCAGCATGATAGCTATTGATGAGCATTTCCTATGGGAAGCTTAATGAACAGAATTCTTGTAACCGGTTTTAAATTATTTTTATCTTTAATTCTGTAAATTTTAACATTTCTTTCCCACTATGAACTTTATTTCCATCATTGCAGGACAGAATTGGAGAGTATAACATCAGGGAAAAAGTAAAAATAAAACCTTCTAGAAGTTATAGAGCTGCTAGGGGTTTTTTTTGTTTCTTTACCTTTAAATTGACACACGCACAAATTATTTTCATTTTTCTGGTCTCATTTCATTTTTGCTTCTGCTTTCCCTTTTTCCAGAGTACAGTACCTCCGTAAAATAAACAGTCCTTGACAGACTGCAGACAATAACTAATTCCTTATACAGCACATGGTAGACATGACTCTGGAAAGTGTTCCAGAAGTTTTAATGACATTTATTGAGATGCATGTTATCTGAAATAAAAGATAACTTTTTCTTCTAAAGCTACCATCAATTATATTTCAGTTTTCTAAATCTGCAGTGGTGGTGGATAATAACAATCTTATTGGCCTCAGTATTTTAAAGGCTGGAAAGACCTTTAATTTAGCTTTTGATTTTGAGAGGTTGCATTTGCACCCTAGGTTGCTTCCAAACTGAAAAAATGGGGAAAACATGGGTTTTTCTCCTTAACTATGAGACAACTCCTCCCACATCTCACATTCCCCAGTTTACATGCAAACTCAGTGTTTAAATTCACTCTGCAATGTCAAACAACAATCTGCTTGATATATTATAGCATGTATATATTGCTCTGAGTAAAATAACGACAGGAAATATAATGATTCATAAGAATATAGTGTATATAGTTTTACTAAATGATTGTATGTAGTCAAATAAACAATCCAGCCTCACTGTGTCTTCATTTGACCTGGTTCTTTGAACAACTGGAGATAATGGGTGGAGAGGAAAGGAAGAGAATGGATTCTTAAAACTGAACCGTGAATAGTAGCATTTGCCTCTATATCTGTTTTATGTCTGTGTAATTTGAGGATAGCAATGGTGCCTTACTTTGCTTAGAAGGAGAGGATGAAATGAAGTGAGAGTCTCAAACAGGAACAAAGAACTGAAGATTTCATTACTGATTAGTGGTCTCACTATTTTGCTTCTCTGAAGATAAAAAGAAGCCTCTCAGTAGGGGGCAGACAGAAAAGTCCTTTGCATAACTAATGGAAAATGAGCAGAACAACACCAGAAACTGTTCTATTAAGAAACCTGTGAGACTATATTTACAAGCTCTAGAGAAGTAGCTAAATGGCAAACATTTTTCCTTACTTTGCACTTCACTTTTTATATTTATAAGGCACTTTGGAAATTGTGTAATACACTGCACTGTACTATTGTCAGTGGTTGATTTGTGGTGCTGTATTGAGCCTGTTTTGCCTTTAGGGTACAAGTTCTGTGGAGCACTGCTCTGAATGTTTGGCACAGTTCAGTTATTGTAAAATCATCATGTACAGGTAACAATAAAGTCATAATAAAATAATGTTCTGGTTTGCTCCTAACTCTGTGCTCTAGGCTGACTCAATAAAAAATGTATTTTAGTCCACATTCAAGTGAAAAATATAGTAATATACACACTGAACATGTAGCAATGCAAGATTACTTAGTCTGATTTCAGACTTTTTTTTGTTATTGAAATAAAATTTTAAGAGAGTTCATTAAGAGCGTGGTGTTAATGTTTCCACTACATCATCTGGATATATCCAATTTACAGTGAAGAAGTTCCAGAACTATAAATCAGAGAATTTTTCTTGCCTAGATGAGTGGAAGCCATAGGCTGTGATTTTTCATTACTTGCTGATGGTCCATTAAGCAACTATTCTACCTATAACCAAGATGTGTTGTAGTTCAAACCAAAATTATAGGTACAATGCACAAATCAAGGTAAGGTGCTTTGATCTACATTGCATCAGGGATCAAACTAGAGAAATATTATTGGCCTTTTGTCCCAGACAGACATGAGGGGCAATGAGATATGGAAAGATGGCCTAACACAGTCACAGCTCTGTGACTTAAACTCATCCAGCAATTAGTTGGCTCTTTCTTCAGATAACAGAGGCTATCATTTCCTTTTTATCCACCTCTCTGGGAATGACTGCTGTTAATCTCTCACATTCCTCTCCATCCAGATCTGTTACAGCTGGTCCCTTGCCCTCTACTATGACTGCTTTTGCCCTCCTTACCGTGCCAACCCTCAAGGTCTAGACTAATTATGATGACAAAACTTTATCAGAATACTTACCTCAGGGGTCCAGGCTCCCTCCCAGGCCCCTGGCTCCAGTCAACAGCGAGAAACTCTCCTGCTAAGTCATCCTGGAAAAGAACTGAAAGTGCCTTTTTCTTCCTACTGTCCCTGGCACTCACGATGGCAAACATAAGCACTTCAGCTGAAGTCATTTTGGGTAGGCGTGAGCCCAACACCAGAAGCTGTTTTGCATCATTTTCATAAGCACCTTCTCATAAGAACTTTTCTGTGTTTCACAGACAATGAATGCACTTGAAAAATACTTGCATACAAACCCAAAAACTTGACCTTGCTATTCAGATCTTAATCAATTTTTCTTCTTGTCTCCTTCTGTTCCTTCCCCCAGCTCTCTCAGTTTGGAAGTGAAAAAAAAAAGCTTTTCCCAGTCCTGAAAATCGCATCCACTGCATTAGCCAAACAAAGTAAAATCTGACTTTTATTCAAGCCACAGGTAGAAGATACTGACAGAGAAGAGGGAGAAGACAGTTTGGGGAAAAACCCAACTACCAAATCTGTAAATGCACTCTGGTGTTCTGGTTCCAGTGCCTCCTCCCAGATGGTTTTGCCCTGTCTCCAGCTCACAGAGAAAAGGCCTTGAGGCAGATACAACTTCTTTTATGAACAAGTCATGTTTTCCCATCTTTGACTTTGCAGGTGGTATATTCTAGCCTTTGTACCTTGTCCCTCCCTTTCTCTACTTCATCCAGTCATGCCAGAGAAGGTATTGAGTATTATGTCCATACGTATATATCACACTCTCAGTAGATACACTACTGATTTGGGGAAAATCTCAAAACATTCCCTCTTTCACCAGTTCAGTTTATTGTTCTCTGTTGCTCTTCTATTCTGCACTAGCCCTGTAGCAACCAGCATGAGCATTACTGTAATATGAATTGTCATTCTAGTCATGTGGTAAGTAATGTACCATTTGTCACACATAGTATACTTTGGTCTCCCATCTGCAATTCTCCCAGGTACATCACATTAAAAAACATATATATGTTTTATGGCACTCACAAAGAATATGGACTCATAACATATACATTGACTTCTTTGGCTGCTAGAGGAAGATTTGCAAATTTATATTCTGTCATTTTATCCTAAATCTCTGTTATACATGTTGTAAAATTTAAAATAACTTTGTAATCTCAAACTTCACAACCACACCTTAAATAAACCTTGTTGGCACTGGTAGACCAGAAATATTTTATACGACATCAAGTCAGAAAACAGTTTTTACATAATAATTCATACTGGATGATATCTAGAGACAGATTACAGGATAGCATCTCATAGGGGTATACCAAAGCTCAAAGTGCTTTGTTTCTTCCAGCACAAGCTATTTAAGTAGGAAAAGACAAGTCCCAGGTATGAATTCCAATTCAGTTCTCAAATTGCATTAATTTTGAAGCCCAGTTATGCATGTCTTACTTCATAATGCATTGCACTACATCTTAGGAGGACTAGGAAAGCCTATAACCTGCCTATGTCCCTAAAATGCAAAAAACATATGAGCAGACTTGTAGGTCTGAAAGGGATGATTCATATGAGCAGACTTTTAGGTCTGAAATTAATGTCTAAAGAAAAATCCAAAATGATGCATGCAAGCATTGGTATATTGCCATAATTTCTCATAGGGATTTCATATCTCAGCCAGGTGATACTGCAATGTTTTGCATCCTAAAGTCAGATCACCACTTTGCCATGAAGGAAAAATAACAAACCCCACAAAATGTCATTGCAGGGTCTGACATAAGGTGATGTCAAACACAGGGCTTACAACTGTGACAATGGCAGCTGTTCCTTTTGGCAAAAAAAAACATCTGGGAAAACTACACAGAATGAGATTTTTTGATCTTTCTCACACACCATGATCTGAATGGACATATGGCCAAGATATCAGGCATGTGGATAAAAGAAGCTTCTAGAGCTGGTAACCAATTAAGCTGGTTCAGTCTGTATTGTATGCTCAGTCTGCTCTTGATAAATGCAGACTGCTGACAAGCTGAAAAAAGCCCATAATATTCTATGAGAAAAGTGATCTCCTTGAAATTTATTGCAAATGTATAAGTGGGTTTCATAAGCTCAGCCTGCCTAGTCCAAGGGCACCCTGACCTAAGCAGGTTAGATAGTTCTCTGAAGGAGTTACCCTCACATAAGCCATCGGCTATCTCCTGAAGAAACAGCAACCAATATTAGGTTGCAAGGGCCAAATGTTCTTTTTTCACAAGCAAGTACAGTCAAAGACAGGAACATTGGAGAAGGGGTGCAGTACCTCACATTGCAGGAATGCCAGCTCAAGATGCACTTTAAACTACAGTTTAGCATTGTGTTTTGCTTATAAGAAAATTCTCTAAAAATGGAAGAGGACCAGAACAAAATAGGGGCTTATCACCATGATGTATTCAAATAGAGACACTGTGGATTTCTCCTTCAAAAGAGTACTTTGAATATGTACACAAAATACTAGGCTATTGCCTCCCCAAAATACCCATCACAACCTGTCAAAAGAAAATTCGTTTCAGTGTTTACAGGTAAAACACAGAAATTTCAGGGCACCGAGATTCAGGGGTAACATTATTACCTCGGGAGCACAGCATCAGAAACCCTGTGCATAGCATATCTCTAATCAACTGGTTAGCTAGGCAGATTTTTTACAAGAGAACAGGCTGAAAAAATTTCTGTTTGATTTTGCCATATGTGGAGAAAAAAAACTTTCAGATGTGCAACTTTGACTGCCATTTTGGTCTGCATATTCTTGCCCTTTTTGGTGGGCATACATATCATATGATCAGAATTATGAACATAATTATGAACAGAATTATGCATGAAGCATGTAAAACAAAATTACTATAACTAAAACTTTGATTATTAGTACGCCAAATATGAATGCAAATCTATTTATAGATATAATAATATTTCACATATATAATTTTACATATATCATTGATATGAAAAATATTTGCTATAAGTCTTAATGTCTACGTATTTCAAGTGCCATTTTTCATATTTAAAATAAATTCAATTGAGTCATTAAATGCATGAATCTTAACAGAACCACATTAATCTTTATTATTGACAAGTAAAATATTAAAAATAAATATATATTTTTTAAAACTAAGGAATAGGTTTTTAAAAAGAAAGAATAGGGTTTTTTGACCTTGCAACTCTCTTCATTGAATGCCCTGTCCCTGCCTGCTGTTCTACAAACAGGCTGTGGTCTCTAAACAGCTTTAAATATTTGGAGCTAAATAATGCAGCAGTGCAAAGATCAAAGCAGTCCAATTCTCAATTATTCCATCTATGAAATACAAGCATTTTCCACATTAGAAATACTAAGCCTGATGGAAAAAATAAAAAAGCTTATAAAGAACAGTAAACTGTCCTTTCTAAATCATCATTCAGAACAATAATTGTGAAAGGACTGACAAACTGTCTCAATGTCACCAGTGTTTGTTTTGATCCTAAACCAAATGATCTTTCAAACCCATAATTAGAAAAAATCACGTGATCTCTAAAAAATTAAACAGAAAATTAGAAGCACCTGAAAAATGGTTACTAAGGTTTAAAACAAATCTACAAAAACAAGGGTCAAGAAACAAATATTTTTGTTATCACAAGTAAACTCTAGATTTGTTACAGTTTTTTAAAAGAAAATAAACCAGAGTAAAAGCTTACAGTACTATTACAATTTAATTACTTTTTTACATAAAGTATGTATAAACTACCCAGTCTGTCAGATGGATCACGACCTCATTTAGATATATCCAGGATAGCTATACATAAATTTTGAAAAAGATTGTTTTTAGAAGTCCAGGGCTCTCTCAACAATTTTTCCTACCTGGTAAATTTATTAGTTTAATGGAAGTAGAAAGAGTGGGAAAATGTTACATATGCTGACAGCTATATCCTGATAGCTTCTTTCCTGGCAGTTATCTATACTCTGCCTTGCAGAAGTCAATGTAATTTGGAAAAAAAAAAATTTTGATTAAGGTTATCAGAAATAAGTTCCCAAAAGTTTCATCCAAAAGATTTTGTCGCAAAATGTAAAGCAAGTCATCTTTTGATCAGTCTTTGAAGAATAAGAGACACATACATATCTATGTTGAGCTTGTCACACACAAAAAAACCCAACAAACCCAAAAACAAGGAGAGAACAAGGAAAAAAGAGCTGAAAATAAAATAAAAAAGCTGGAACTGTGTTTTATAGCTTAAATCATTCTCTACTGCAAAAATATTTAAGCCATAAAGCTTTTCTATAGTCTTTTCTGATGTTGTAATATGTTCATCACAAATTGTAACCAAAGAAAAACAGCAGCAACTACTGGGGGGGGAAAAATGAAAACCTAAAATTAATACTTGCCATAATTCAAACGAATACCAGATCCTTCATTTAGATATTGCTTCTTTTTCCATGATCATGAAGTTCAAAACCAGCCATGAGATAACAGATTCACAGCAGACCCAGGTCTCTGTAAGTCTGGAGTACTGAATAATCTCTAGCAATCAAGATCAATGAGAGAACAAGGTTAAAGGAAAGAGGAGATACTTCAAATTAATATCCAGACTTAACTTTCACAAAATTTCTATTGACCATAAATTACATATAATTTGCCCTTCAGCATTGTACAACATTTATCTAAAGAATAAAGAGAGTTGTCAGCCTTAATAAGCTATCCCACGATCCCTTCCAATTTATTTCCACAATGCTGATTATGTTTACTGCATTGAAAATATTTCCACATTAAAGGCCATACCATGGGAAAAGTTTGCAAGGACTTTGACACAATACAAATTACAAGTTCTGTAGTCTATTTCACTAATCCTTTACCCTGCTGATAAGCAAACTAAAATAAGTGGGAGGGAACAACTGGCTACTTGTTGAAATAAAAAATTAAGTAAAGCAATCCTCAACAATTATTATTGCACCCCAGCTTTTTTATTATAATTTTTTATTATTATTATTATTATTATTATTATTATAAAAACCTGTTTAACGTACAAGATTAGGGTCTAGATACCTCAATCTTTTTATTTCGTACATGTTAGCATATAAGTAGCAAACTTTTCAAAATTAAACTTAGCCTGTCCCAGAAACTGCAGTTCTGAAACTTAACTTCTTTTCCTTTGGATTTCAGCAATATAAATACAATATACAAGGAATTCATTTGTCCTAATTCAATCACTCAAAATTAGATATTCATATTTAATTTGGGCATTTCTATGATGAAATAAGCAGATAAAGGTGAGGAGCAATTAATCCAAAAACAGACAATAAGAAATAGTTCAAATGCTGAGTTTAGACTTAGACATCTGAGTCTTACATGACTAAAACTGATCAAAATACATCCAACATAATGTGAAATTACATGCCCAACAAGAGCATAAAATAGTTTGCATTTGGGAATAATTAAATTTTGGGAATCATGTGTACAAAAGAACTGACTTTGATAAAACCTGACTCCTTCTGTACAGGCCTAATTTTTAAAAACTTTATTTTGAAGGATATTTCAAAGTGCCTGAAGTTCCCAGATGTAATCTGTGGGCTGAAGATTTTAACTCAAATTTGATAGTTAACAATTTCACTTGTTTACAGTTTCATCAGGAACGTTGCCAAAGTAGCCAACTTTGAGTCTTTGTCTATAGAGGATTATTAGGAGAAGTGGTTTCCAAACATTCCTAAGCATGAATTCTGCATCACTTAAAAAGCTGGGGGTTTTAACTTGTTCATTTGGTTTATTAGCTCAAGAGACTTCCTAAGATTAGATTAGGTAGAAGACTACCTATACAACATATGTAATTGTCTTTAAATGTAATTTTCCATCTGGAAACAGGAAGATAATTTACTTCCCAAGCACCATCAAAATTTCTGTGGTCCAGCAGAAAAAGTTTCACAAAATTATCAGTGGTAAACATATTAAAAGTCCAAGAACTGTGTGGGTCGTACAAATATACTTGTCTCAAGGGGTGATTTGGCCCACTTAGAGTCTAAATCACCCTTTGAAACTTCTTATTTCTCCCTGTTTACCATAGTGGGAAAGTAGGGCAACCACCTTCCTAAAGAAAGACCAAGGTTATGTGCCTGAAGATAGTCATGTAATTTCAGTTTTGAAATAAATGTTTTGATTATTAAATTATTTCTTAATAAATTAAGAATAGATATTGATTTCTGTAGAGGATGTTATAGTGTTTTCTCCTGAGAAATAAGGGAAATATTAGCAAGATCAAAATAAGCTCTATGTCTATTAAACAAGAGACATCAGATGTGAGCAAATAATAAGTCAGTGTGCTGGTTGGATTTTTTAATAGCTAAAACAAGTTTGTATGGTACTGAAAAAATTTATTGCACCATTAGTTTGTACAAAATAATAACTTACTCTACTAGAAGTGCTTTGATAAAGAATTGTCACCAACAGCTAGCAATCAAGAGCAAATGAAAGCATATTTTCAGTATTCCCACTAAAATACTTCAAAGTGACATTTAAATCTCCAAATAACATGTCCAGAATATTATTTTTCATTCTGGCAAATATATTAATTTTACATTGGCTGTAAAACAGCAACTCTCTTTTTTACATTAAAAATATTTTAAAATGTTATATCTCTTTAGAAGTCTTCCTACAACAACAAAAATACACTGAGTTTAAATGTACTCTTGTAAATTGATTTGCACTTTGCTATATTAAAAGATAATCAGAACAAATGGAAAAAAAGGCAGTTTATTCCCACCTTCATCTTGGCAATTTGGTTAAAAGCACAGAATTATAATTGTGTTTTTACAACACTTTCCTTGAGTTGATTTGCTAAATTTTAAACTTTTATTCAAGTAAAATACTACTTACATTTAGTGAGAAATACTTCACAGTATTTTCTGTATATCTGAGACAACAGTGATTCAAGATGTATGTCACCAAAAAAACCATTATTTTGACAGAATCCAACACAGCTGACCATGAATATATTACCTAGTCTACTCTACAGAATTTACTAGACCAGAAATAAAGTACTGCTTCATTTGGCAGAGATGGAGGGAATATGGTGCCTCTTACTTTACATACACTTTATCATACTTAGGCAGAATGCAGACGCTCAAGAAGGAGGTTGGGGTAAAGAATTTTAGCTAGAAGTGAATTTCCATAGGGTTAGTAATCACAAAGGACAATGCCTTTTCCATCTCTGCTGTTCAATACATTTTCAAACACAAGTTTGCATTGGAGAAAGAGAGATCACAAGAAATAAAACTATTTTATGTCAGAACTATTCCAAAACTACTTGGCAGTGGCACTTCATTTATCAAGGAAAATAAGATACCACCACTGCCATTAAACCGGTCCCCGTGAGTGAAATAAAGGAAAGAATGCAAAGCCCTTGGTTAATTCCTTTACATGTTCTGTTCACCATTTCCACAATGTGCCTAGCATCATGCAGCCTTTACATTTAATAGAGTTCCTTTAGATATTGTAATCAAATAATCCAAAAATGACATGCAACAACCACCTGTAACAGTAAATAAAGAACAAAATAAATAATTAATTAATATTATAAAAATTAATATTAATGAAGAGGAATAACAATACATTATGGACTATCACAAATACAGACGTGAACAGAATAATTTCATAATAATCTTCAAATGTTATGAGTGTTGATTCATATGATGGCTTTATCATCCTGAGGGAGAAGACACAGTCCAAAGCATCAAAATATTTATCCAAGCTTTGCCATACATATTCATGCAGTCAAATGCCTGTGCTGGTGCATCAATACAGGTAGGTATACAGGTGTACCTCACTCATTTAATAGAAATCTCTATTCCTTTGTTATTACACATGGCTTGGCATCGTCCTGGTTCTTGCCTGGCATAAGAATTTTTTAACTTCTTCACATATGTATGAAAGTGTTTTCATGTTCTTTAGCAGTGCAAACTAAAACCTCCAAACTTATTACTCTGTCTCCATAGCACAAGAGGTGAATCATTTGCCCTAATGAATGTGTCTCTGGGTTAAATGTCTAAATTCAGGATAATCACATACGCTTCTTTTTAGTTATCATTACTGGAGGGTAAAAGGATACCTCTGGAGAACATTTATTCCTATCTGAAAACAGGTATCTAAGATGAGCAAAACCAATACACTCCCATTGACTACAGAAGGAGTTGAAGTGACTGGTTTTGATCTAATGACTAATTTTCAGAGAGCTGAAATTGGAGAAGGTAAGCACCATCTCCTAAAACCAAGAGAAGGCCCACTGACAAAAGCCTACATAAACAGTTGCATTTTTGCAGATCCAAATTCTCTGAGTAGTAAATACACAATATCTAATTACCAAAAATATTCTGAGGCACCACAGGTAGCTGCCGTCTCCAAGTATGTTTTAGACATCACTCCTTGTAGTCAGAAGGAAAGTTTAGGTGCCATGGAAGGTCTCAGGAGACCTAGAGAAGAAAATGTATGGAGACATGATGACCCTCTGAAGGCCTGCAGATACCTATCATAGTACTGTTTTTAGAAATATATTTCTCCCCATGGAGGGCTTCATAAGGAGCCTGAAGAAAGAGATTGGTACTTTAGGCAGACTGGATCCTACCACAATAGTGCTCAGTAGAAACAGTTAGTCTTCACTTTCTTGTATTCACCCTTGATCACACTGCCGCAATGTCGCAGTCGTCTGCCCTGGAGTCCACCCTGCTCTCAGCCAAGAGCTCCTGCTCTGGGGCACAAGGTGCAGCGGCTGGCGGTCGGCCTCAGCGCCGCTCAGCTGACACCTCTGCAATCGTGGGTGGATCACGCTTAGGGGAGCACAGCCCCTGGCGAGAAGCAGATGCGGCACGGTGTAAACGGGTCAGGAAGCGAAAGGGTGCGGGAGGGGGTCTCCCTTGTGTTCTCCTTTATTAAGGGAAGGTACGGGGATACGGGTGGGAGAACGGTCAGGGAGAGCACCCGATAGCTCAGGGGGTGACAGAGGTTTAAGAGGGGAGGGAAAATGGGGTGGAGCACCAGATTTAAGCCAATAGGGGTACAACTGAGGGGCGTACACATATAACAGAGAACCAGGAAAAATCTGTAAGGGGAGGGTATAACCGCAAACAACCAATTAACAACAGAACTTAACAGAACATTCTAGAAGAGGGGGCAGGTCTCAAACCTCAGATCCCTCCTCCAAGGAGGAGTTCCACTCATCAGAGGCGGAGTCTTCTTGACAGACGGCAACTACCAGGTCTGGACCTTCCAC